>NC_069704.1:507500-1107500 GCF_023699985.2 Odocoileus virginianus | reverse complement strand
GCGGGCACAGCTGCTCCTCAGCCTGTGGGATTTTCCCGGGCTGGGGGTCAAAACCTGTGCCCCCTGCATTGGCAGGCAGATTTTTAACCACTGGACCATGAGAGAACTCCCTTGTTTTTTTTTTTTTAAATTATTAAAAAAGTTAAATAAATTATTGCAAGCATCATCCATACACATAGCTGTATAATTGTGTGCATTTCTGTAATATTTTTGACTCAGCTGCTCCATACAAACAGTAGAATTAGGGAATTCTGCCGCATATCTGTTGACATTTAACCCTTTAATGGGGGCACATCAGTTCAGTCACTCAGTCGTGTCTGACTCTTTGCGACCCCATGAACCGCAGCACACCAGGCCTCCCCGTCCATCACCAACTCCCAGAGTTTACTCAAACCCATGTCCATCGAGTTGGTGATGACATTCAGCCATCTCATCCTCTGTCATCCCCTTCTCATCCTGCCTCCAATCCCTCCCAGCATCAGGGTTTTTTCCAAAGTCAACTCTTCGCATGAGGTGGCCAAAGTATTGGAGTTTCAGCTTCAGCATCAGTCCTTCCAATGAATACCCAGGACTGATCTCCTTTAGGATGAACTGATTGGATCTCCTAGCAGTCCAAGGGACTCTCAAGAGTCTTCTCCAACACCACAGTTCAAAAGCATCAATTTTTTGGTGCTCAGCTTTCTTCATAGTCCAACTCTCACATCCATACATGACCACTGGAAATACCATAGCCTTGACTAGACAGACTTTTGTTGGCAAAGTAATGTCTCTGCTTTTTAATATGCTATCTAGGTTGGTCATAACTTTCCTTCCAAGGAGTAAGCGTCTTTTAATTTCATGGCTTCAGTCACCATCTGCAGTGATTTTGGAACCCAAAAACATATACCCCCCAAAACATGCCACACACTGTAGAAAGAGCTATAACAGGGGTATGCATAAAGTGATAAGGTCTAACTCACCCTAAAAGTGGGACAAGCTCAGTGCTCCTGGGGAGGCCGTGTGGATTCCGGGAGAATTAACACACACTTTGCAGACAGACGTGAGTGTTACAGACAATGAACCAGCATCTGCAAAGACCCAGGGGTCTGAGGGTGGGAGCAGGGGGGGGCGTGGCTGCTGTGAGTAGGGGCTGAGCTCTGTGGGTGGTGAGGAAACCCGGGTGAATTTAAACACGGCCGCTGGGAGGGCACCTGTCCTCGACAAGACAGTGAGAAGGACTGGTTCAACGGTCCCGGCGGTAGGCCGAGGTATCCCCCAGGGCAGGGCTGCTTGGGGAGAGGTGGGGGACAGTGGCTGTGGAGGCAGGCAGGACGGTGGGTAAGTCCTGGTGAGACGCAGACAGCATCGCATGGGACTGTAAAGGACAGAACAGCCCGGACTTGAAAGCAGGAAGAAATGACACCCTTCGTCTTCTAGAATCTCAGCATTTCCATCTGTACAATAGGCTGGATGTTTTCTGCTTTGTCATCCGTTGAGGATGGCCTGAAACTTCGCCCTTACACCCAGGGCTGAGCGCCTCGGGCCCAGTTCACCCTCCTTCATTGGACTCATTGTGATTATTCATAAAGAACCAAAACACACTCGCTTCGCCGTCAAAGACAAGGCAGAAGTGATCTGACTTACATCAGTGTTCTGCTTTCTGCTCTTCCAATCAAAGTGTCTTCTCTTGCCATGCAGCTGCATAAAAATGAAGAAGCGCTCCATGAACTGATGGAGAAAGATTTCAGGGATATTTTGTTAAAGAAAAAGGCAAGATGTCGAAGAGAAGCAGAAGCCTGAACCGTGCGTCTCTTTGCTTGTATTTGCATAAAAGCTTCTGGACGGTGACAGGAAGCCAGGAGAGTCTGTGTCATCACTGTGCAGAGCGGGCAGAATTCAGGGGTGCCACCATTGTTTTTATTTGTTTGTTTAGTCACGGTTTCTTATTTTTGAGCCATGCATATACAAAGGAAGGAAGGGAAGGAGGGCCAGGAGGGAAGGGTGGAGGAAAGCAAGGAGGGGGGAGGAAGGAAACGGGAGAGGGGAGGTGAGTGAGGAAGTGGAGGACCCAGCCCAGCGCCATGTGTGATGCTGGCCACGTGCGCACAGCACCTCTAAGCAACCGCTGTCTCCCGTGATCCTACACTCCACGCCTGCTCTTCTCCCTAAAATCCTCTAACTAAAAGTTTGTTTTACAAAGTATGAAACAAGAAGCTATGTCACTGCTTGTCCACTTGTTCAGTTATAAAGTTATAATTTCAAGGTCAGATTTCAAAATGATTGAAGTGTTTTCTAAAATAACGTTCAGGAGATGGCTATGTCATGACAAAAAGTGGAAAAACATAGCAACATACTCTTTAGAGATTGTTTACAATATAAAAAGAAGGTGATTTTATATCTTAGCTGCATTTTTTAATATGGCAAAAGAACTACAGAAAATATTTGGGAGTAATGAGGAGTGTAAATATGGCATGTACGTTTTCTGATGTGATTGAAACAATAGTAACTTTCTTTGTTGTTAAAATTACTATTGGGTTATGTAGAAGAATTTTTTGCTCCCTTATAAAATGAATATTGAAGGGTTAGGCGTGAGTAACTGTGACCCCTACAATCCACTTTCAAAAGGTTCAGGAGGATGTTTGAATGTGTGTCTGTGTGTGAGAGAGAGCAACATGTGTGTGCAAGTGAGAGCGCACGCGTGTCACGTGCGTCTGCTTAGACACCTGTGTGTGTGTGTGCAGGCCTGTGTGTGTGTGTGTGCAAGTGTGTGAGCACGTGTGTCACGTGCGTCTGCTTAGACACCTGTGTGTGTCTGTGCAGGCCTGTGTGTGTGTGTGTGCAAGTGTGTGAGCACGCGTGTCACGTGCGTCTGCTTAGACACCTGTGTGTGTGTGTGCAGGCCTGTGTGTGTGTGTGTGCAAGTGTGTGAGCACGCGTGTCACGTGCGTCTGCTTAGACACCTGTGTGTGTGTGTGCAGGCCTGTGTGTGTGTGTGTGCAAGTGTGTGAGCACGCGTGTCACGTGCGTCTGCTTAGACACCTGTGTGTGTGTGTGCAGGCCTGTGTGTGTGTGTGTGTGCGCGTGCAGGCCTTGCTGGGTGTATGTGTCCGTGTAGGCCTGTGTGTGTGTGTGTGTGTGCAAGTGAGAGAGCACGCGTGTCACGTGCGTCTGCTTAGACACCTGTGTGTGTGTGTGCAGGCCTGTGTGTGTGTGTGTGCAAGTGTGTGAGCACGCGTGTCACGTGCGTCTGCTTAGACACCTGTGTGTGTGTGTGCAGGCCTGTGTGTGTGTGTGTGCGCGCGCAGGCCTTGCTGGGTGTATGTGTCCGTGTAGGCCTGTGTGTGTGTGTGTGTGTGCAAGTGAGAGAGCACGCGTGTCACGTGCGTCTGCTTAGACACCTGTGTGTGTGTGTGCAGGCCTGTGTGTGTGTGTGTGCAAGTGTGTGAGCACGCGTGTCACGTGCGTCTGCTTAGACACCTGTGTGTGTGTGTGCAGGCCTGTGTGTGTGTGTGTGCGCGCGCAGGCCTTGCTGGGTGTATGTGTCCGTGTAGGCCTGTGTGTGTGTCATGTGTCCGTGTAGGCCTGTGTGTGTGTGTATATATCCGTGTAGGCTTGTGTGTCATGTGCCCGTGTAGGCCTGTGTGTGTGTATGTATATATCCGTGTAGGCTTGTGTGTGCATGTGTCCGTGTAGGCCTGTGTGTATGTATATATCCGTGTAGGCCTGTGTGTCATGTGTCCGTGCAGGCCTGTGTGTGTGTGTATATATCCGTGTAGGCTTGTGTGTGCATGTGTCCGTGTAGGCCTGTGTGTGTGTATGTATATCCGTGTAGGCTTGTGTGTGCATGTGTCCATGTAGGCCTGTGTGTGTGTATGTATATGCATGTAGGCTTGTGTGTCATGTGCCCGTGTAGGCCTGTGTGTGTGTATGTATATATCCGTGTAGGCTTGTGTGTGCATGTGTCCGTGTAGGCCTGTGTGTATGTATATATCCGTGTAGGCCTGTGTGTCATGTGTCCGTGCAGGCCTGTGTGTGTGTGTATATATCCGTGTAGGCTTGTGTGTGCATGTGTCCGTGTAGGCCTGTGTGTGTGTATGTGTCTGTGCAGGCCTGTGTGTGTGTGCGCACAGGCCTTGCTGGGTGTATGTGTCCGTGTAGGCCTGTGTGTGTGTATGTATATCCATGTAGGCTTGTGTGTATATGTGTCCGTGTAAGCCTGTGTGTGTGTATATATCCGTGTAGGCCTGTGTGTGTGCATGTGTCCGTGGAGGCCTGTGTGTGTGTATGTATATCCATGTAGGCTTGTGTGTGCATGTGTCCATGTAGGCCTGTGTGTGTATGTATATATCTGTGTAGGCCTGTGTGTCATGTGTCCATGTAGGCCTGTGTGTGTGTATATATCCGTGTAGGCTTGTGTGTCATGTGTCCGTGTAGGCCTGTGTGTGTATGTATATATCTGTGTAGGCCTGTGTGTCATGTGTCCGTGTAGGCCTGTGTGTGTGTATATATCCGTGTAGGCTTGTGTGTGCATGTGTCCGTGGAGGCCTGTGTGTGTCTGTGTGACTTGTACTCACCAGTACTAGGCAGCGGGCATGACATGGTCCACGCAGCCACAAGCCAACTTTACCACATCCGTTTTTCTCAAGCATCCATTTAAACTGTGCCGTGTTGAGAGCAGAACTGAGCATCCCCTTACTGCTTGAGTAAGGATAAGCTCTGGGTGGGGTGTTCTGGGTCGGCTCCCAATCCCCCTAGGGGAGCTGGTCCACGTCCAAGAGCTTCATCCTGGGGTCACCTGACTGGCAGTGACCCCCACTCCACAGGGAGAGTTTCCAAGGCCAAAGCCCTTAGTTGTCACAGAGCTGCAAGTAGACTCTGAGGCCGAGGCGCCTTCCTCACTCAGGCACTGCGAATTCTTGTGCTGTGCCTGACTAAGGAAAATAACTGTGCCTGCGTCCTCATGTGACAGTGTGTGTATGCAACTGACAAAGTAAAATAACTGTGTCTGCATCCTCGTGTGATAGTGTGTGTGTGTGAGAATGTGGTTGGAAAGGCCACGATGACACAGGAAATTCCTCTTTTTGAGAAGCAGTGTGTGCTCTCCTGAAAATTCTATCATCTATAAATAGTTTATCTCTCTTTCACGTGCTCTGGAATTGCTAGGCAAAATGTCGAAGTTGTGTGAACCTGTCTTTAATTCATTCTCAAGCGGGAAGCAGAAGCGATGGTTAGTGTCTGAGCACCCCGGGCACTCATGTTGCCGCCGAGCAGGGCCTCCATCGCAGGAGCCTGAGCGGAGCGGGGAGCCCGGCCACCGTGCAGTCGGACCTGGGGCCACGGTGAGCGTGGACCCCCCTGCTGCCTGGATGCCCGTGCCCTGTTCCCTGGCACGCGGACCCACGCAGAGAGGCCCAAACAGCCCCGGAAGTGATGGCCTGAGAGCACTTTGTTCAAAGGATCTAAAGAGCAAACCATAGGAAGGAAGGGAGGAAGGGGGAGGACAATAAAGATAAAACTACAGACCTAATTCTGTAAGAAACAGCCAACCAAACCATTTACCTGTATGGCCGCCAATGCTCAGTGTCATTGCATCATTCTTGTAAAGTAAAACAAACATCCTAATTAGCCAAACTTATCAAGAAGGGCTGGACTGTGGTCTCTGTTCTTTGTTCAGGGCTCCCCTAGGTGTCTCAAGTGGTAAAGAATCCACCTGCCGATGCAGGAGATACAGGAGATGCAGGTTTGATCCCTGGGTTGGAAAGATCCCCTGGAGAAGGACATGCAACCCACTCCAGTATTCTTGCCTGGAAAATTCCATGGACAGAGAAGGCTGGCGGGCTACAGTCCATGGGGTTGTGTACGTGGGGCACAACCGAGTGAGTGAGCACACACACATTCTTTGTTTTCAGTATCTGTAAGAAAATTGTATTTATATGAAATGTAAGTTTATATCTCTAAATTATAAAAATAGGTGCCATGCTGTAGAAATATGCTGAGATTACATTTGCTACATTAAATGTTAGCCCACCTATGAAAATCCGTGAGGGGAAAAAGCCTTTCTCCTTGAACAAGATAAGCTACAATGTTGCTTTTTTCATTGATATTATGAAATCCATACTAGTCACCTTGTCTTCTTGGTTAGACTCCTCCACTGACCCCTGGACTGGCCCAGCTGCAGGATGGTGGCCGGGAATGCCAGAGTCAGTTTGTTTGCTTGCGTTGTTTGGTGTTTTACTTTTCATGATGACAAGGAGGTAATATAAATTCTATGTCAGTTATAAATCTTTAAAATGCTTTTTCAGAAATTTCCCACTAATGATTTGCTCTTACAAAAAATGCAAATAAGTGCAGCTGGGGCAAGTGGGAGGATGGTCAGGAGGCCCCCCACCCCCTGCCCTGAGCACCTGTCACAGTGGAAGGAGGCGGCGCAGCCCGAGGGGAGCAGGGTGTGTGCAGTGTCGGGACAGCTGGCTATCATGAATCGGCCAGGATGGCCCGGCTGTTTAAGGAGGGACCCGGGAACGAACTCAGGAAGTGTAGCGTGTGCGAGTGTACGTCCTGCTCACACCGCAGCCCTGCTGCAGCTCGACAGCCCCGTCCTTCCTCCAGGAGCTCTGCCATCTGCAGCTCACAGCTCCAGAACGCGGCGGGAGGTGAGGGGGTTGCTGAGAAGTAGGGGGTGTGTGGGGCCGGAGTGAACCTCCCATCTCTTGGAAATCAGGTTCCAGACCCAGTCCTGCCTGGAGGGGAGCTGGTGAGCACAGACCCCCAGACAGGGACCCTGGCCCCAGGCCCACGTTCTCCTGGAGCAAGTCGGCAGGGCCAAGTGACCTGGACCACCGTGCATCCAGACCCCAATGTGTCCGTACAGACCCCAGGGCATCCGTACAGACCCCTGGGGCATCCGTACAGACCCCAGGGCATCCGTACAGACCCCCGGGACGTCCGTCCAGACCACGGTGCATCCGTACAGACCCCCGGGGCGTACAGACACGTGCGCCCCGCGGCATCCCTTCCTGGTTCCGCGGCATCTCTTCCTGGTTCCGCTCCATCCCCGTGAGGGTCACTGCTGCCACTTGCCCACAGGCCTGCCTCCCGGGGAAGACGCGGACTCGACTCTGAAGGTCGTTTCTGTTCCCCTCAGAGGCGCTCAGGCTGACTCGTCCCTTAAACACCGTCTGTGAACTTGGAACTTGGTTAACGCGGGTTCGTCCTGCAGGTAAACCATCACGAGAGTGTCTGTTTCTGAAACAGCAGGCCTGGCGCTAGACTCGAGTTTTTCAGGGCAGCTCCAGGACCGCCTACCTGAGCATCACCTGGGGTGATTTTTTTCTCCATAAATTTGTGATCACCAACTGTGACCTATTATATCAGTGAGGGCCCGAGTGTGAACTTTTTAAATGAATACCCCACAGATTCTTATTGCGTCAGTGGAGGGTGTTTGTCCTCACCCACAGCCGCTCATCAAGCTGGTGAACCCCTGGCCTCCCCCACCCCCTCCTGCCTGGCGACCCCCTGCAGGCTGGCTGCCCACCTCCACCCTCTTCATGCCTGTGGGCCCCGGGAGCCTGGTTCTCGTTCTTTTCTTAAATCTCATTACCTGTGATCTGTGACCTGGCAAATATAATTACTTATTCTCTCTTTAACATTTTTTAAAATCTTTTTATTATGCATGATTCAAAGAGTGGCCAAACTCACTTTTTCTACACCCCATCAATCTTGCCTCCCCAGACGCAGCTTACTTTGAAGCATATCCATGCTAGTGTGTAATTTTATCTAGAGATACAGCAGTATAAATTGCTAAAATATGAAAGTTCTGTTTTATAAAAGCATAACCACCTACCAAACCTTAAAAAAACAAAGTCTTAATTATCAACTATTCAGGCAGGACTCAGAGTTCCAAGACTATCTCACAAGCTTCTGTGTAGAGTTTGCATCAAACTCGCGCTCAGGGTCTCTTGCTGGGTGACCGCAGTCCCTGCTTTGCCCCCATGGGTGCCCCCTCTCCTCCCTGCCATGTAAGCACAGCGGCGAAGCTGCCCGCTCGGCCTGCAGAGGGGCCCGCCCGCTGGCCTGGGCCACGCCGCCTCTGGCGTGTCATTACTGTGTTCCTCTGACCTCTGACCTCTGTATCTCTGGGTCAGAGGCGTCGCGAGACTCAGATGTGACTTATGTGTCCCTGCATCAGAATGAGAGGGAAGCCTGCAAGGTCTGCCGTGCTCTCTTGTACTGCTACGCTGGGACGGAGGTCACGTGTCATCAGCCTATCCATCTGTTAGAACGTCACTCGCCAACCTTTTTGGTTGGTGATGCTCTTTGCCACCCCCAGAGCTTCTCCAGGTTTACAGACTGGCCTCTACCACTTACCTTCACTGATTCGCTGGAATGCTTTCAGAAAGAGATGCTCCCTCCTCTACTGTTTGGCTCCTTTTCAATAAGAAAGCACGATAAATCCTTCTGGCCCTTACCCTTTTCCCCAGTAGTGGCGTCCCTTCTCTTTCCATGAGGACTATGAACTCTAAGTGGGAAGGCATTTATTTGAGAAAAAAGTTGGTGTCTCAGGAAGTTTTCCTAGTGTTTGCTAAGCTTGCATCGTCTGACTTTTGCACATGTTTATACTGATGAGGACAGAACGGGTGGGTCCATGACAAGCATCATGTGCTGTGTGGTTGGCGCACACACCGTCTCATTAAAACCCCTCCACAGCCATGAGGTCGCCACTCTGATTCTTTCTGTCTGCAGTGAGGAATCCGAGGTGTGAAGTGGATGGGTGGGGTCTTATCCACAGTTGTCCACCTGTGAAGTTGGAGCTCCAATTCCAGGGCTGATCCAGCTCTGAGCATGGCAGACTGTGAACTCGTGAGCATCTTCCTGCATGTTTGTGGGGCGGGGGAGGACAAGGAAGCACCACCTAGAAGGATGTTCAAGGAAAAGCCTCCCTCAGCCATTTCCTGCAGAGAGTGTAGGCGGTTAAGGGGTAGAATCTGGGGTTTATGGTCATCTGGGTGGTTAACTGGGCTGGAGGCTGCTAGGGGCTCCAAGTCCAGAAGTTGCTCCTGGCTTCTCCATCCCACAGGTGTACTTATTTACACAACAGAAGTTGTGGGCCCTGTAGCTTTGTGCAGTGGACACATGCCCACCTGCTGAAGCGCGGCGTTAAGTGTCGGCTTTGTTGGCAAGTGGGCATGGGTGTGTGCAGGAGGGGAGCTGGCCCGAATGCAGCAGCACCTTCGTCCATACTCCCAGAACACCTGAGACTGGAAGGGAAGCTCAGGCCATACCTGCTGTGCAGGTAACTTCAGGCTGTTTGCAGTCCTTCTGCTGGACACCTCCCATCTCTTCCTGAGCACCTGCGCCCCTGCGGAGCGTGCAGTCACGCCGTAGCTGGGCTCTGTTCAGTCTTGGTGCCAAGGAGTGCACAAGAGTCCAGAACCCTGGACTGTTGGACCTGTTTGGAGCCGGCAGTCACCTTGGGACTCCAGCCACAGCTCCACTTACCTGTCCCTGTAGTTCAGGTGAACGGCAGCTCCATCAGTACCATGCTGACACTGCTGGCTTCCCCGGGTGTTTCCCGGGCCTGAGATGCTGGCTCCACCTGGGTCCGGGGCAGGAGTCCCAGGGAGCACCTGCTGTCCCCGCCCTGGCCGTTCACTACAGCCGTCTGTCCTTATTAACCTGAGAGACAAGCAGAAGGACTCCTTTCATGCTATCAGAAGTCCTTTCAGACGTTAGATTGCACTTCTTCCACAATTATAGAGTGAAAGTCACTCAGTCGCGTCCAACTCTTTGCTACCCCATGGACTATATGTTCCATGGAATTCTCCAGGCCAGAATACTGGAGTGGGTAGCTGTTCCCTCCTCCAGGGGATCTTCCCCACCTAGGGATTGAACCCAGGTCTCCCACACTGCAGGAAGATGTTTTACAGCTGAGCCACCAGGCAATCTCCCATGATTAAGACTATTTAGCTCCCTGCCACCAGTCCCAGGGCCTCAGAGAGCAACAGATCAGCCTGTAGGTTAGGATGCAGACCTTCAATTCAAACACTCTCTGTCCCCCGACTTCCAGGGAACAGAAACTCTGGTTCCACCTGCGTCCTCCACCTGTCACGGGAAGACCGGGAGATGATGACTCACTGCCATCGCCGTCTGTGGCTCCATGTCGATGTTTATGTGTGGTTTCAAGTGTGTGTGCGTGTGTGTGTACACTGCGTGTGAGCCAGCGTGCCTGTGCGTTCATGGGCACGTGTTATGTAAGGACAGTGAGAGGGAGCGGGAAAAGCAGAGCCCCACGTGAGAACAGAGCCCATGTGCACTCGTCCAAACCCCGGCTGGAGTCAGCACGGCGACGGAGGCTGGCTGGGCTTCTGCTCTAGGCTCGTGTGTGGGGGGACCGGGATGCTAAGTGTGGGTTCTCACCAGGCCTGCGGGTTTTGTGGGGAGCAGCCCAGGGGTGACAGCCTGGAGCATGCACATTGCTGGTGAGGTGACTCCCTGCCAAGGGCGCAGCTTCACGGCTCCCTGTGACTCTGCCAAGCCTTTCCTTGCATATTTTCCTCCCAGGAAACAAGAACAGGGAATCAGAAGTTTTTTCACTTCAATCTGCCCGGCAAGAGCCAAGCGTATTTAAGATTCATCTCACTGACAACACTCCAAAACCCACCGGCCGGGCTCCGGTGTGATCTGGGCGTGCCGTTTGTGGCTTTGGCTCACGGGACAGCTGTGATGCAGGAGAAGAGAGCTTTCGGGACCAAAGCCACCTAAATGCAGCCTTGAGAGCAGCCAGCCCACCCAGATAGTGAATGCAGTCTTCTCGAGGTCGCTGGACAGAGAGGACTGGGACCCACACAAGGACCAGCTGTGAAGTCCCTTTCAGGGCTCAGCGTGTGACTCAGATCTGAAGTCTGTGACATTCTGAGGATCTGCACAGTGGTTCCTTTGTCTGCTTTGCTTAAAGTTTATGGAAATAAGACCCAGTTTAGTCCTAAGAGAGGCCCTGACTACTGCTGACAAATCTCAAAGACTAGCCAGTCTGATAACAAGCTCAGCTTGAAAACACATTTCTATAGCAACAGACATTTTCTCTTAAATTAAATGAAAGCAAAAGCAAAGCATCCCATCCTATAAGAAAAGCATATAAAATTTAAGAAGGAAAACCATGGCATTTTTGCTTTCTTGGAATATTCATGAAATGTGTATGGTTTTCTCAATTTCCATCTGGTGTCTTTTCTCATATGTCCAATGCATATGTCATCCAAACTTCTCATGAGTTCTGACTTTGTCAATAAAAAAGATATTAAAATGGTGTTGTTTGTGAAAATCATAGTGAAATTGAATGTATGGATGTGAGAGCTGGTCAATAAAGAAAGCCGAAGAATTGATGCTTTAACTGTGGTGCTAGAGAAGACTCCTGAGAGTCCTATGGATAGCAAGGACTATCAAACCAGTCAATCCTAAAAGAAATCAACCCTGAATATTCATTGGAAGGACTGATGCCAAAGCTAAAGCTTCAGTACCTTGGCCACCTGATGTGAAGAGCCAACTCACTGGAGAAGATCCTGATGCTGGGAAAGATTGAAGGCAGGAGGAGACGGGGACGACAGAGGGTGAGATGATTGGTTGGTATCACTGACTCAATGGACATGAGTTTGAGCAAGCTCCGGGAGATGGTGCAGGACAAGGAAGACCAGCGTGCTGTAGTCTATGGGGTTGCAAAGAGTTGGACACAACTTAGTGGATGAAAAACAACAGCAGCCATTAAATCAATATTAATTGCAACTTCCTCTCACTCCCTGCTATTTCCCTTAAAGGTGACAGGAAACTCTTCAGAATAACAAGATAATTTCATTAAATGCTTGTCTTATGGAAGTATAATCCATGGGCATATTAAGTTTGCTTGATTACTTGATAAAATGATAAGTTACCTGATATGTTCTTGTTAACTAATGAAGAAAAGTTATGAATAATAATAATACTGCTTCCTATCTATCTATATCACTTTTCCTTTTAAAAGTGCTCTCACTACACTATATAATTTCATCATAGAGTTTTAAGAGCCAAGATAAAACCTAAAAAACAAAACTAATCATTACTCTTACAATTTTAGACAGTGCATTCACTGATCAGGATTATTTTTTTATTTAAAAAGAAAAATGTCTTCAGATTCCATGTTTCTGAATGACTGAGGAGCCATAATATCTAAATGGAACAGTTACTTAATCAGCATTTTAGCAGAACACATATTTTGCCAAACCAATTTACCATGATCAAAATTCTATGGCCCAAGATGGACTTGATATAAATGGATAGAAATGAGCAGCAAAGAAAAATAGTTTTGTTTTCACTAGAAACCCTGACAAAGTTCAATTAGAATATGCTTGCTTTTCCTTGTCTCCCCAAAGATCCTTCAGCTGACTTCCTGCCTCAACAGGGGCCCCCACCGCGTCTTAGTTCCCACCAGGACCGTCCCCTCTGCCGTGGATGGAGTCCCGCGTGTCCGTCAGGCTGCCCCGTGGCCCAGAAGCCGGCTCTGACCCACAGCCCCCGCCTCTGCCCCTGCCTCTGCTAAGTCAAAGACCAGCAGAGGTCAGAGGACGAAAACCAGCCTCATGCTCTTTGGGGAGGGATCAGAACACTTGAATGGCTCCAGTGAATCAAAATAAACTGCAATAAATCCCTAATCTTCTTTTAATTTTTAAATTAGACATTTTTCACACTTGCTCATGAGAATTGAATAGTCTGAATTTTTTGAAAGCATTTTATATAAAAACATGTAATTCTCAGTCATTTTCCATGTGCTTACAGAGGATGAGATGGCTGGATGGCATCACCGACTCGATGGACATGAGTTTGAGTAAACTCCGGGAGTTGGTGATGGACGGGGAGGCCTGGTGCGCTGCGATTCATGGGGTCGCAAAGAGTCAGACACGACTGAGTGACTGAACTGAACTAAACTGAACTGATGTAGATATTTGGGAGTAGACTCCTTTTTTTCTGGTCAAAGCATGATTCCTTTCTTGGGGTGCTCTGGAACACCAGAAGACCACCTTTCCAGGAACCCAGATTTCTGTCTGGTGAATCCGTACTTTGTGCTACCTTGACGTTTGAGGATCTAGGTGGTAGCCACCCTGACCTCGAGATGAATAACTAATTTCTGCCTCCTCCCCTTGCCTGTTAGCTGCTGAGAACATGCTTTTCTTTCCAGGTTGCAATTGAAAACACAGAGGCCCTGAGATACATGCAGGCCCCGTACAACCAAATAGATGTCCTGAATCCATGAGCTATAATTCAGAAATTATAGCTGAATTATAACTCAAAAATATCCTCTTAGGAGAGCTTTCCAGCCTGCTTATTCCAAGTTTTAAAAATCATATTTACAGGTTTTATGTGCAGTTTAGAAATCCATTTTGTGCCAAGGAGCAACATATTTGAAATAATAATATTTTGAAATCTATCTATCTGTCTTCTCTGCTCCAGATACCTGTTAAGTGAGTTGATGTTTATTCTCACTTGATCACTATTGAGGGTCCAGCAATATTATCATCTCCCTTTGATCACTATTGAGGGTCTGGAGATGGTGCCATCTCCCTTTTATGTGTAAACAAGTGAAGCTTTGAAAGATGAAGTCGCATAGGTAGTAAGTGATGGAACAAGGTTTTGAACAACCAGATTCTGGAAACCAGCATCCACTGCCAGAAGTGAGCAATGATACTGACAGAAAATAAAGCTGTACAAAGCTGACATCAGAAGTGGAAAATCGAGTGGCTTGGGACCTTTGTTAGCAGAGAAAATGGGTCCAGACAGCTCCCTGCGGTGCCAGCAGCAGGACAGGTGAGGCCGTAGGTCACCGACAGGCTTCTCCAGCATCCCCAGCACAGTACTCAGTGAGAGAGAAGGCTTGGAGACGGAAGACCGCGTGTTGCCCCGGAAAGACCGAGGGTTCTGGAGTCAGACAGATCTGGGTCCAAATCCTGGCCTGGGGCAGACGGCGGCAGGCCAGTGTGATTATTATCACACTGCTTATCTTAAACATAGGACTCCAGAAGGACCTTTGGGTCCTATCTAAGTATCCTGAAGTACAGAGACTGTACCCTTGTGGACAATAAGTCCCATTCATTTGAACATCCAACAGTGACATTAAGCCACTTTCAGGAGGAAAGTGACTTTCCTTGGGTACTTTTGACATGGGTGATTATAATGCAGATGAGCTTTTTTTACTTTTACCGATTATAAAAATCCAACCCAATACTTCTTGAAGAAAGTCATCCTAAGCGACGACTTATGAATCTGACTATAGTATTTCATTCTTTAGGTAATCAATCGATGCATCATTAATTTCAAGTGCCAGAGTGTGTTACTTTAAATTTTCCTAAGCTATTGAGTTAATAAATCTTAATTAGTGTAAGTATTATTTAGGCAGAGTGGCTCAGTCAACAGGTGTTGAGTGGGTTTCAAGCCCCGGGGCTAAGGAACCAAACACTTGGGAAGGTTTCTTCTTCCTTCACAGTCTAAGTGAGATTAAGCCCTTCGAGTCTAAACGCGCATGTAGAAAGCAAAGCGTGGTCCTCACACTGCAACGTCTGCTAAGCTGCGATGCCTCCACTGAAAGTTATAAAACTGAACGTGGACAGTCGAGAAGTCCTCCAGACCCTCTTGGCTGCAGCCCCCTCACAGCCGATCCCAGGCCTTCTCCTCTTCTGCTCTGCCCCCCTCCCCGCTCCCTCTCTCACCACGCCCTCCCGCCCACAGCAGCCCTTTCCTCAGCCCTTTGGTTCCTCTGTGTGTTCTCCTGTGGGCCGCTCCTTCCACCTGGTCGCCACCTGGCCCCCAGGTGCCGGCGCGTAGTGAGTCCACTTTGCTTTCTCATTCAAACCTCATCAAAAGGTGGTTTCAGGTCTTAACTTTGCCTTCAGTCTTCAACAGACTTCCAGAACCTCCTCCAGTTTCAGCCGAACTCATTAATGTCATTGAGTTCTGACTTCCAAATCCAATTTACATTTTTTAAATTCATCTTAATGGGCTTCCCATCAAAGTGCATGCAGGATCACTGGTCACATTTTAGCGAGATTTCCTGTGCATCCTCCCTCCCTCCCTCCGTCCCTCCCTTCTTGCCTTCCTTCCTCTCCCCCTACTTCCTTACTTCCCGTGGGCACATTTCTCACATTAGAAGCTTGGTTGTGTATTTTGCATCTTTGAAGAAAAATAAGACTGAAACTGTTAAACCAGTCGGATAATATAGGGAATTCCAGGTGTTGGGATGAAACAGATATTTGGATGTTGTTAATGTTCAAGACAAATGAGCATCATCTAGGATGTAATTCCTAAGAAAAAATTCACTTGTACCAAAGCCGGGGGCGGGGGGGGGCGGTGGTAGTTCTGAGGCTCTTTTGAAGAAGAAGCCAAAGTCACCAGGTCAGAGAAATTCACCGACTTCACCTCCAAGCTGAGCTTTCTTTTTTGTAATTTTTATTAGTTGGAGGCTAATTACTTTACAATATTGTAGTGGTTTTTGCCATACATTGACATGAATCAGCCATGGAGTCACATGTATTCCCCATCCCGATCCCCCCTCCCACTTCCCTCTCCACCCGATCCCTCTGGGTCTTCCTAGTGCACCAGGCCCGAGCACTTGTCTCATGCATCCAACCTGGGCTGGTGATCTGTTTCACCCTAGATAATGTACATGTTTCGATGCTGTTCTCTTGAAACATCCCACCCTCGCCTTCTCCCACAGAGCCCAAAAGTCTGTTCTATACATCTGTGTCTCTTTTTCTGTTTTGCATATAGGGTTATCGTTAGCATCTTTCTAAATTCCATATATATGTGTTAGTATACTGTAATGGTCTTTATCTTTCTGGCTTACTTCACTCTGTATAATGGGCTCCGGTACATATACACCATGGAATATTACTCAGCCATTAAAAAGAATTCATTTGAATCAGTTCTAATGAGATGGATGAAACAAGCTGAGCTTTCTAAGTGAAACATTGACTTCAGTTCAGTTCAGTCGCTCAGTTGTGTCCAATTCTGCAACCCGTGGACTGTTGCCCATCAGGCTTCCCTGTCCATCGCCAACTCCCAGAGCTTGCTCAAACTCATGTCCATCGAGTTGGTGATGCCACCCGACCATCTCATCCTCTGTCGTCCCCTTCTCCTCCCACCTTCAATCTTTCCCAGCATCAGTGTCTTTTCCAAAGAGTCAGTTCTTCACATCAGGTGGCCTAAGTATTGGAGCTTCAGCTTCAGCTTCAGCATCAGTCCTTCCAATGAATATTCAGGATTGAATTCCTTTAGGATGGGCTGGTTTGATCTCCTTGCAGTCCAAGGGACTTGCAAGAGTCTTCTCCAACATTAGGTAAGTAAACATTGACTTACTTTCCTGTATCACCAAGTGTATGCAGTAGATGGACACCTAAAATCTGAATTAGATTTCAGTTACTAGTGTTAAGAATGGCTCTATTTGCTTTAGTCCAAAAGTTGTCCAAATTTGTCCAAATTTAGTCCAAAATATGTCCAAAAGTTGAGCTGAAACCTCAGTTACCAGCAATGTGACAGGCCAGCTCATCTCTTATCTGAAGGTCTCCTCTGCTTCCTGGAGGGATGACCCAGGCCTGGAGAAGGGAGCCCTCGGGGACTCCTCACATTCCAGCCTCGCATCTTCCTAGGGATAACTTGGGCCTCAGACCTCGGCTCCCCCTGCCTCACCCCCTCAGTCTCTGCCTCCCCGAGGGGGAGGGTGGGTGGAGGGCCACGGGGTGGGAAGGGAAAGCAGGTGGCAGACGTGAACTCCGGTTACTATAAGGTGTGGACGGTGCAGAGGTGGAGGTGAAGACGGTAGGCAGTTGTGCGGGCTGGGTCAGGGAGGCCTGGGTGCGCAGTGGGAGCACTGTGAACCCGCGGTGACCTTAGGGACAGTGCGCACAGGTGAGCCATGCTGCAGATGTGGACACAGCGGGTCTGCAGCGTGGCGGGGCTCAAGTCTCAGCCCCTCACCCGCAGCTCAGCATCCTGCCAGGCTGGCTGCGTGCTCTCCTGCTTCCCCACGGGGCTGCTGAAGGCGGACGAGCCGCTCAGAGCCGCTCACTGGGCTGACGCAGGGTCGCCCTCTTCCCTGGGGTCTGCCGCTTCCTGTAAGGGGATGGGGGGACCTCTCCGACCGGCGAGGCTCTGAGGGGCTCGGGGTTCGGCCTGTCCAAGCCGCTTGGCTCCGGCGCCTCGGGCTCTGGCATCCACCGTGTGCTCGGCAGTGTGCAAGGACACGTGAGCCGCAGCAGCAACGTCCTCCCGGGCTGCGTGCGTCCGAGCGGCGCCTCCTGTCCCTAAGGACATCTTCCTCATGCCCCTTCGCCCCTGCAGTGTCTCAGGGGTAACTCTGTGCTTTTCATATGTCGATAACTTGCTCCACTCAAGGATATAATCAGGACACAGTCACTTGTTTCCCGGAAGGGGTGAGGGAGCAGGGAGGGAGGGAGGGGGGAAGGGACAGGAAGGGAGGGAGGGGAAACTCGCAGGGCACAAAGCCAGGGAGGTCGTCTGTGGACCCAAGTCCCCCTCCCCGCCCCCCGGTCCCCAGGCCAAGGGACACATCAGATCCTGGTGGGAGAGCGAGGCTGGTCCCAGCTGCTGGCACTGACTGGACTCAGGAGGGGACAGGTTTCCTGGGCAGTCTGTGAATGACGGGCACACCATCTGTTGCTCCTTGAGTGACCTGGGTGCCGCCAGGAAGCCACCCAGGGCAGCAGTGACCCTTCGGTGAGGCACCTGGGGTGCAGCCTCGGGACACGTCCTCCTGGGGTTTCCAGCGCCCAGGGCGTCGCAGAGGCCAGACGGGGAGGCGGGCAGCCCTGCCCTCTCTCCAGCTCTGCAGGGCCCTGCCTGCTCTGGCGGTCTCATTTGGGAGCCACGTGAATCACCGCGGTACTCAGGCCTCTTCTTTGTGCCTTTAGTGAAGAAATCATTACTGCACATTTCTGCCACTCTGCTCGAGCCCCTGCGGGGTGTAGGAGGGGGACCCTGTGTCCCCTCGGGTCAGAGGGGAGCTCTCTCCTCAGTGACCCCTTGCAGCTGCTTCTGACCGAATTCTCTATCTGGCTCTTAAAATGACAGATCCAGCTGGGGTTTGACGTTTGTGATGTCTGTGTTTCTTTCTTGAGGGGGAAATGAAAAGCAGAGTTGTTAAAATTCAAAGCTGGAACGGCTTCTGGTGGCCAGGAGACAGGGTGGCAGATGGGCCGGCGTCTCAAGTGGCAGCAATGTGCTGTCTGGTGAGGGGTCCCAGGTGGACGGAGCGGCCTGCCGTGTGCCCCAGCTGTCCTGTTGTGATGCTGGCATCCAGCGGCCACCAGTCCTGCTCTCGGAAGAGTCAGCAGCCTGTCTGCAGGCTGTCAGCCTGTGAGCCACAAACCTGCCGCTCCAGTCCTCTGGGGCAGAGAGAACCCGGAGTCCTTGGGAGTCACTGTCAGGCCACAGCTGAAATTTTCTTGGCAGAATCAGTGGCTTCCACTGAAAAGGACATGTACCCGAGCAGAGTTAGCTGGAGGTTCCTGTGGCTCATTCACCTTCAGACTCCACAAGGCCAGACCCTGCCTGGGGCACCGCTGACATCGGGCGCCCCGCTCCGCTCCCCCCGCGTACCTGCCCAGGGCCATCGCCAGCTCGCAGGTGCTGCTGTGCGCTGTTCAGGGCCGCAGCCTGCGTCCTGCCGCGGCTTTGACAGCTGCTGACCCTGGTGCAGACCTGAAAGCCTCCAGGCTGCGACGACTGCCTGATCGTGGGCTTCATTATCATCGGGAGGCGAGTGTACAGCGAACGTGATTTGGTCATGGAGTGTTCATCTCCAAAATGCCTCTGTCTGAGAGATTTGCAAGCCCTGGGTCTTTTCACGGCTGCTAGCAGCTGGAGCTCAGCTGCAGCTCCCGATGGGTTTTGAATGCTAATCACTGCGGTACCCAGTTGTGGCCGAGTCTCATTGCTGAGGGAGACCATCCATCGTGGAGCCATCACGAGGCTGTGATGGCTTCAGAGGGGAGGTGACAAACAGCATAGATCCGTCCGTTCCTGCTCCACGCATCACAGTGACTAAGAGCCTTATATTTAGAGCAGGCGGCCTTGGGGGACGTCTAAGGTCACACTGGGCTGCGTCTGGAGTTTTGTTGCAGAAGCACCACTATCAAGCAATCATGTGTATAATATAGTTGCTGTTTCAATGGGTGTCAGCTCACTGATTAATCTAGGACAAATGCAGGAGGAAAATCAGAGAAAACACGGGAACAATGGGGCAGGTTTACTGTCAGACGTGCTTGTTCACGCCAGCGGTACTTTCATTCCTGAATCCCAAGGGCAGTTCCTGGGAGGGCCGCACCTGGTCAGGACACAGGGACAGCCCGCAGCCCCTATGGACATGCCTTTTCGCCCATCTAGCTCTGTGGTCACACGTGCCTGAAGGGGTGGGTGAGCAGGTGCAGCACGCACACAGCAGGCTGGCTGGTCCCTCTCACCAGCCCCGAGAGGTGGCCCCAGGAGGGCGGGGCTGCGTCCACGCCACCCACTCCTGGTACTCGGGCATCGCTGCCAGCCCCTCTCCACCTCGGGCATGCGTGACGAGGAAGGCATTTCATTCTGACTCTAACATCCATCGCAGCCGTTCCCTTGATGTTTAAAGGAAGAAGATACCCTAATCTCTAAGCCAGACTGCATAATGCATCATAAAAATTACTTGAAAAAATATAAAACATGCTTTGAATGTGCTTATTTAGTAGCACAGCATCTGTGTAACTCAGGCCGTGCTCATTGGAACCAGATTCGGGCATTGCCAAGTCTGACCTCATGGTGCAAATGACCCTTTGGTCAACATAAGAAAACAAGCCTGAAAATACTCCAGGTTGTCACTGGCTGGGTGGCACTGGACAGACATTTAAGTTTCCTTATTTTCTAGATAGAAAGGACAGAAGTCCTCTGGACAACGATTCATTTTTTGAAGTGACCATTTTATAGAAATCCTTGCATAGCCATCTCTGTGCATCTTATTTCAACACTACTAAATTACTGTCAGTTTTAAGCCAAATTTATGCAATTAATGCAAATTTATGAAAACTTTATATTAGATTTTATATACTTAGAATATATAAATACTCGTATGTGAATATATAAATATTTACACAATAAGAATATATAAATATTTACATACTATTATATTTATGTTGTAATAAACAGTATCTATTTATCTAGGGATTCCCAGGTGACTCAGTGGTAAAGAATCTGCCTGCCAATTCGGGAGACGTAGGAGACATGGGTTTGATCCCTGGGTCAGGAAGATCCCATGGAGAAGGAAATGGCAGCCCATTCCAGTATTCTTGGCCTGTAAAATCTCACGGGCACAGGAGCCTGGCAGGCTGTATAGTCCTTGGTGTCGCAGAGTAGGACACGATTGAGTGACTAAGCACACACGCATGCATGCAAATAGCATCTATATATGTACCTAACTTTTTTAAGTTTATACCCAAGTCTCCATTTCATGTCTACCTTTCTGGCAATATAAATATACATACTTAGGTTCCCTCTGCCTTTTCTATATCATCTTCTACTCTTTTCATTTTGAAGCTGTGCAACAGTGTCCCTAACCTTTCTATTTAAATCCGGCCCCGCGGAAACCTTTTTTATCCGACCAGCACGAGGCAGTGCAGCGGGTTCAGAAGCAGCAGGAAGGAAGCCATGAAGACAGGGCTGTTTGTGGTTTGCTTTCATCTGTGCTGCTATTTAGGTCTCTGCTTCACACACAAAGGGGCTGGGGTGTTGGGAGGATGCTCTGCCCATCAGAGGAGGCCAGGACTGGTCCTCACGGTCAGGGAAGGACGCACTGCAGGCTCCCCTGCCTGTCCCCAGGGCCACCGCCACTGCCCCGGGCCTCGGGATATTCTGTGTCCTCTTTACATCATCATCTCCCTGAAGGTCATTTGTCCAGGCCAAGTACTGGCTGTGAGCCCGAGGAGACCCCATCTCAAGGCACATGCAGGAGCTACGCAGGGCCTGGCTGCTCTCGGCCCACAGCCCTGGGGTTCACACAGGTTCTTGCCCTCCCAGCTGTCTGTGTGCATCTCTGTGCATGTGGGTGTGCACATGTGTATCCTTTTTTAAGACAGAAAATACAAAGATAACTACAATCCGAGATACTATATTCATAGAATTATCTTATTTTCTCAGTTCAGTTCAGATCTGTCGCTCAGTCATGTCCGGCTCTTTGCGACCCCATAGACTGCAACATGTCAAGCCTCCCTGTCCATCACCAACTCCCAGAGCTCTGTTGAACTCATGTCCATCACGTCGGTGGAGCCATCCAACCATCCCCTGTTGTCCCCTTCTTCTCCTGCCCTCAATCTTTCCCAGCATCAGGATATTTTCCAGTGAGTTGGTTCTTCACATCAGATGGCTAAAGTATTGGAGTTTCAGCTTCAGCATCAGTCCTTCCAATGAATATTTAGGACTAATTTCCTTTAGGATGGACTGGTTGGATCTCCAAAGGACTCTGAAGAGTCTTCTCCAACACCACAGTTCAAAAGCATCAATTCTTTGGTGCTCAGCTTTCTTTATGGTCCAATTCTCACATCCATACATGACTACTGGAAAAACCAGAGCTTTGACTAGATGGACCTTTGTTGGCAAAGTAATGTCTCTGCTTTTTAATATGCTATCTAAGTCGGTCATAAGTTTCTTCCAAGGAAGAAATTTGGCTGCAGTCACCATCTGCAGTGATTTTGGAGCCCAGAAAATAAAGACTCTTATTGTTTCCATTGTTTCCCCATCTATTTGCCATGAAGTGATGGGACCTGATGCCATGATCTTCATTTTCTAAATGTTGAGTTTAAGCCAACTTTTTCACTCTCCTCTTTCACTTTCATCAAGAGGCTCTTTAGTTCTCTGCTTTCTGCCATAAGGGTGGTGTCATCTGCATACCTTATTTTCTATCTAGTACATTTTATTTTTTTCTAGAAAAAAAATTACAGGGATGGTAATATAATGGAAGGTGTACTTCATTAGGCTATTCAGTTTGCCGAGCAGGAGAAGCACACGCATCACGTTATTCCTCACTGAGTGAGCTGCAGCCTCAAGACGTGGCTACCCCGTGAAAGTGTAGTGTGTGGAGTTGCTCAGTCGTGTCCGACTCTTCGTGACCCTGTGGACTACAGCCCAACAGGCTCCTCTGTCCATGGGATTCTCCAAGCAAGAATACTGGAGTGGGTTGCCATTTGCTTCTCCAGGGGATCTTCCCGACCCAGGGATCAAACCTGGGTCTCCCGCATCACAGGCAGATGCTTTACTCTCTGAGCCACCAGGGAACCCCATGAAGAGTTAAGGAAACATTAATAATGGGAGAGCAGTTTGTAAACAGTCTCTCCTTTGGTCCTTGAAAACTTTTTCCAGCAGATGTAAGTACACGACCAGGGCATTTCCAACCTCCAAGAGCATGTCAGCATGTTATGTCTTCCCAGGTCACATGGAAGGGCACCGTGGGACTCAGTCAGAGATGCCCCATCACGTCTCTCACCTGCAGGGCGTCGTTTCCTCCTTCTCCTCCCCAAGCTGATTAAGTCCTAGCCTCAGCGATGAAGCGTGAGAGTTTTACTCTCTAACCTTCCTGTTCGCTCACATTTCTTGAAATAATTACCATGGATTGGATTGTACAGTGAACTATACGTTGTTCCTCTATTTCTTGCTGCAAAGCACACAGTGTCCTCTGACGCAAGGCATGGAACGTGTCCAGACGGACAGACTGGCGACCGGCCTGCCCGCCAGGCAGAAACGAGAGTCGATGAGTCTGTGGGAGACTTTCACCTGGAAACCCGTCCTTCCCTGAGGCGGTGGGCTTGGGCTGCGGACCGAGCTGAGGGGCACTCCCCTCAGGCTGAAGTGGGGCGGGCACTGGAGGGCGCTCCAGCCGGCATGTCCTCACCCACAAACGCCAGCCGGGCTGCAGGGTCCGCGGAGGCAGTTTCAGCGGGGAGAGGGCGTTAGGAGCCCACCCCCACGTGGGGCCCCTCGCCCACCCCCACGTGGGGCCCCTCGCGCCCCTGCCTCCCCAGCTCTTCTCACTGCCGAACAGCCGCCCTGGGACCCCCACAGTCGCCTCAGCCACACACACACGCGCTGGCGGAAGGCTCTGCCTCAGCCCAAAGGGTCTGCCGATGAGGCGGGGGAGGAAGCACCAGAGGCACCGGAAGTCGTCCGTCCAGGGCCTCCCTAGTGGGTGGGGCCGCAGGAAGCGGACGCAGGCAGGGTCAGGGGTCAGGTCTGGTTTTCTACCTCAGAATCTTCTGAAAGGGATGAGGTTTGAGTTTGCCCGGTGGGAGCTGGCAAAGTGGAGGGTGAGGCGGCCGCAACTCTCGCACGCGGGGTCCTGTAGGATTTGGCTCACACGATGGAGCAGGAATTCCTGGCACACCTGACCATGAGTCCCCCACTCTCACCTGCCGCCTTCTCTACACGGAGACAGGGCTGTGTTCCCCGTGATCCCTGCTCAGCCAGACGTGCGTCCTGCAGCCTCTGCGGCGTGAGCGACGTGCGCACGCGTGTGCCCATTCACAGCAGCGGGACAAGCTGCCACTCAGTCGCTTCAGTCGTGTCCGACTCCGTGCGACCCCGTGGACAGCAGCCCCGCAGGCTCCTCTGTCCACAGGATTCTCCAGGCGAGAAGACAAGAGTGACAGCCAGAGGTTGTTCACGGAGGACGAAGGGCCCGCCCTCACAGCCTCCCGAGTGCCTCCCTCACCCTCAACCGTATCCCTGTTCATCTGAGGTCGGCGACTGGTTCTTCAGAAGAGAGGGATGCAGGGAACAGCACGAGATGATGTGCTGAATCTAGAAAGGCATTCACATCGTCCTGAAATAGAACTTACACAGGAGACAGAGAGATACAGTGACCACACCAAAGGCATTCGCATCGTCCCGAAATAGAACTTACACAGGCGACAGAGAGATACAGTGACCACACCAAAGGCATTCGCATCATCCTGAAATAGAACTTACACAGGCGACAGAGAGATACAGTGATCACACCATACCTGAGCTGTGCAAAGAAAGCATACGTGACATTAATTCTGAACTTTTGAGAAAGAAATAGACAAAAATATTTTTAAATAGACAAAATTATAATGCCTGGGGAAGGGGGGAACATTTAACTTACAGTAGACTAAAACCAGAATTTCACAATAACAGATGAAAATATGCTTAGATTTTTTGTTGTAACTTTTTAAATTCTCTGAAGTGTGTCACTGACGCTCCCGTTCCAGAAATTCTGTGGGGTCTAAAAGTTGTTCTGTGACCTTTTGAGAACAGGCTTCTGAATTCAGACTTCACTCTGGTTTATGGGGTGCTTTCCAACATTGAACTGCAAACCCTGGTTCTGGGTTCTAACTCTTGACTTACTCGACTGTCATGACCCATGTGATCCAGAAGCTATTTGTAAGAAATCAAACAAGACACAGAATTCCTCAGAGAATGAGGATTCATGACATTCCAAAGGATATGATCAGCCCTAGGGGATTTCTAAAAAACATTTTAAGGAGCTGTCTCTTCTCCTGATGCTGGGGGTTCAGGGGGTTTCTCTCCTGGGAATACTTTGCCTTGTCCATCAACAGTAAGAAACAGGACATCCCAGAAGCTCATTCATGGCTCAGAAGCTGGACCTCTGAAATGTATCTCACCGAGATTCTAAAAAACACATGCACATATTAGACAAGGAGATGCATTCTCCCTCATGGTTTGCAATGCTGTGTTTATTTCAGTTATACAACAGGGTGATTCAGTTAGATTTATGTTTATTTTTTCATATTCTTTTCCATTATAGGTTGTTATAATATACTGAATATAGTTCCCCGTGCTATACAGTAGGACCTTGCTCTTTGTCTATTTTGTCTATAGCAGCTTGTATCTGCTAATCCCAAACTCCTAATTTATCCCCACCCCTAATTTCCATTTTGGTAACCATAAAGGAGGGTCTGTTTCTGTTTTCTAAATAAGTTAATTTTTATCAGTTTTTAGATTCCACACACAAGTTATATCCTATGATATTGATCTTTCTTGTCTGACTTACTTCACTTAGTATGATAATCTCTAGGTCCCTCCATGTTGCTCTAAACAGCAATATTTCTTTTTTATGACTGAATAATATTTCGTGTGTGTGTGTGTGTGTGTGTGTGTGTGTGTGTGTGTGTGTACTAAGTTTCTTCAGCTGGGTCTGACTCTTTGTGACCCCCATGGACTGTAGCCCACCAGGCTCCTCTGTCCATGGGATTCTCCAGACAAGAATACTGACGTGGGTTGCAAATGCCCTCCTCCAAGGGATCTCCCCAACCGCGGAATCAAACATATGTCTCCTATGCCTCCTGCATTGGCAGGCGGGTTCTTTACCACTAGCACCACCTGGAAAGCCTATGTATCTATTCACCTATGATGGACATTTAAGTTGTTTCCATGTCTTGGCTATTATGAACACTGAGGTGTATGTATCTTTTCAAAGTAGAATGTACTCCAGATGTATGCCCAGGAGTTGGATTGCTGGGTCATATGGTAGCTTTATTTTGTTTTTTAAGAAACTTGCATACTATTCTCCATAGCGGCTGTACCAATTTACATTCCCAGGATAGATCACATGCTGAGCCACAAAACAAGCCATGGAATTTTAAAAAATTGAAATCACATCAAACATCTCCCTTGACCAGACACTGTGAGTTCCTCACTTAATCTGAATTAAATTTTCAAATGTCTGGGGACACATTTTTAAAACATTTAATCCAAGTTAGAGATGACTTTACACGTAGCAGTGACATCCATGAATGTGTGCCAGTACTTTCTTGTTTTGAAGGCCTTGGAGGAGTCTCTTCAATTAGGATTTCAATCTGTGGATACTCATGTATTACAGCAGATCATTGACTATTAGGGAGAGATGAGCAAGGTATTTTATTTCCCCTATAAGAGATTCCTTCCCAGTCTGGTTTATATGATATTTCACATTGTGCTTTACAGTCTGTATCACATGATGGAGAAGTTTGGACTGATCCTGTCTCCCTGATCTGAAATGTTACACTTAAAAACAGAACAAAAATAAATAAATAACAAATCTGAGATCATTCACACACGTTTTTCCTTCTTGAGGATACAAGTGGCTTTAATCAAGAAAACAGTTGTTTTCTTTTTTTTTTTTTCCTCAAAATGATAGTGCTGTTTGCCATAATGATAGAAGGAAGGTCAGTATTTCCTGTGTTCTGTTTTGCTTGGTCTTAAGCCTAACATTACAAGTTATTTCTCTTCTGTGTAAGGCTGGATCCCCCCGGGGAATCGTTGAGGGTCTCCACATGTGTAATATTTCACATACGCATTTTCTTCACCTGTGTTCTTGTTGGCTCAGCTGGCTACCATTTGAATAATGACAATGAAAATTTTGGTCTAAAGTGAAGACTTGAATCCATACTTCCCCTTCCGGACAGTGACATTCTGTCTGGACACGCAGAAGAAGAGTGGATGCCCTGTAGCCCCCTCCACTGCAGGAAGTCCCCCCACACGCCCACCTAGGCAGACGAGAGGCTGCCTCCTGGGCTGCATCCTGAGTCCTGGGCTGTAGTGATCTCCCGCTAGGATCAGCCGAGTTCCTGGATGAGAGGAGCTGCTCACGGCCACCACCTAGGTCAGGATGGCCTGCACACTCAGGATGCTCATGTCCACTGTTGTCCAGGCAGAAAGCTTGAAAGAGGCTCTGGGAAGTGGGACCGCTCTGATTTCTAGTCATCTTCATAAATAGTGTGTGGTAAATTAGTGATTTCTTTGAACACTGAGGAAAACCTAAACAGTAAAAATTACACGGGTTGACTAAAATTGAAGGTTTTATGACCAGCAATGAATAGAGAAAGAGCACGTATTGATTTTAAACCAACAAAGAAATCGGTGATGTTGACAGACAGGGACTCCCCCATGACTGACTCGCAGGGTCCTCGGAGTGGGGAATCGGCTGCCGTATCTAAATCTCTCGGCAACTGTTACTTAGAGCTGAGAAGCGCATCTGCCTGTCAGGAAAATTTTCAGCCCAGGCTTGAAGGCTTCACCGGTTTCCTGGATATCAGATCTGAGCTTGTTGGTGGGAAGCGGAAGAATTCAGATTCTTCACTCTTTGGTAACATGTTGACTCTCTCAAACCGCAGCGCGGTCTGAGCTCCAGAGACCGTGGCTTCAGCAGGGGTGGCTAAGAGACATGCAGCGGAGAAGACGCTCTCTGGGGAGAGCAGGCTCCTCTCTGAGAGTTAGCTGCAGCGCTTGGCCCCACTGGACTCACAGCTGGTACAGTTTCCACTCACAAGGAGCTTGGCGACGACCAAGCCTGCTGGGCCCACACTCCGCTGGTGACAGTGGACTGACATGTTTCTGGCCACCTTTTCTCTTTCTTCCTGGCCCTTTCACAATGTACTGATGATCGCACACCATCTGCACTGCAGTGTATAAATATACCTTTTCCCACAGAATAAAAGACCCAACATCCCTGTCTGTCATTCCCCTATTAATCTGTCCATCAATCCACCCACTCATCATCCATGCTTCTTTTCCTTTGTATATTCTTCCATTCATTCATTCATCCATCTATTCATTCATTCATCTCAGTATTCAATCAATAAACATTTTTGGGACTTGTGTTATATTTGAGAGAGAATGGTAAACAAAGCCGGAAAGTTCCCTGACCCTGTGAGGTCGACACATGACTAGATGGCACAGACAGCCTGATAAACAACTGGAATAAACTCATAAGTGCTGGGATTCCCTTGAAGCTCAGCTGGTAAAGAATCTGCCTACATGCAGGAGACCTGGGTTTGATCCCTGGGTTGGGAAGATCCCCTGGGGAAGGGAAAGGCTCCCCACTCCAGTATTCTGGCCTGGAGAATTCCATGACTGTATAGTCCATGGGGTCGCAAAGAGTCGGAACAATTGAGCAACTTTGACTCAGTCACTCACTCATAAGTGCTGCATCAGGGTGAGAACAGGGCACTATGATGGTGTGGTTGGAGGGAGCTGGCCTTGTCTGGTGGATTAGAGACATCCTAGAAGTCGTCCGGGAGCAGAGGAAGCAGGAATTGAGTGTGGAGACTTGAAAGTGAGAGAGCAGATGGCACGTGGAAGGAGGGTGAGAGGTTTGCCTGGGCCAGGCAGCCGCTGTGGCAGGGATGCTGAGGAACGAGGCGCTCCTGGGGAATCCACGTGAAGGGGTCTGAAGGTTTAGCCACAGACAAGGGGAGAGGCGGCTGACTTCAGTCACATCAGGGAGAGACATGGTCTCCCTGTGGTCCAGAGATGCGCGTTCCCTGGGGAGGTGGTGTCAGCGCACGGACTGCAGAGAAGGTCTCGCGGACTTCATAGCACGTTGGGCAAGACACGCAGGTGGTGCTAATAGTGAGGTAGATAATAGCGAGAGAGATGGAGACTGGGTCTGGCGGCAGGTTATGTCAGGGATGGTGACGTTCTGATGCAGAAGGCCAGCCCTGGGGAGGGATGGCTCTTTCCCAGGCGGAGCCCCTGGAGGCATGGTGACCCCACACTGACAGATTCCTGGAGAGAGGTGGCCAGTGGCTCTTGGAGGTGCTGACTTTGGGTGTTGTCACTGCACAGAGAGCAGAGGGCTTTCAGAAGCTGGACTGAGGGTCTGGGGGAGCCTCCAGAGCCCTGAGAGGGCAATGAAAACTTTCCCCCCAAACTGAAATAGTTATTCTATTACAAAGAGGTGAATATTGTGATGCAAAATTTAGAGAAATTCTTCTTTGTTTTCTTAGCTCTCAAAGCAGTCATTGTGTGTCTGTGGGGGCTGAGTGCGTCCACAAGTGCCTGGTAGGGGGTTGAGAAGAGTGGCCTGAGAAGCCGAGGGTGCTGGGCCCCGGGGGGCAGTTTGTGGGGTTCGGGCCCCTCCTGGACATGGCGCATCCCTGCTTCTTCACTAAGTCACATCAGCACCAGGTTAGAAAACTCAAAGTGTGTTGTGATTCTCCACGTGACTGAAGAATCCTTCAGCTCTTCGTGCCCTTCCAGACTGTGGCTCAGTGGGTAAAGAATATGCCTGCATTGCAGGAGATGTGGGTTCCATCCCTGGGTTGGGAAGATCTGGAGAAGGAAAAGGTAACCCACCCCAGTATTCTTGCCTGGGAAATCCCATGGACAGAGGAGCCTGGTGGGCTACAGTCCGTGGGGTCACACAGAGTCAGACACAATCTAGCAACTAAACCACCACCACCAAAATTAAACATCTTCTGTGTCAAGCTAAGAATGCAGGGAAAGACATCTGGGGCTTAGGATATCTGTGTGCTTTTGATTTACACTGGGGTGATTTAAGGAAATTCCTTTCCTTAGGATTTAACCAAGAGAGAAATGGCAGAATTAACAACATAGAAGAAGCGCATTTGAAAATTATGAGGGAAGTGACTTATTGTTTCCACTGAATTTTTTCCTTTTTTTTTTTTTTTTTTTGCTAAATTCTCTACTGTGTTGTGTACCTCATCCCACATTTTTTTCCTAATTTGAGAATGTCGAGAGAAGCTGGCTTGATTAACATTAATTGGATGTAGGAGGCTCGGGCTTGAGGCTGTAATGAGCCCACTTAGGACTCACTTTATATGATGCACTGTGATCTTCTGAAACATAGAAGCATCTTTGGAGATGAGCTCATTTGGGTAAGATTAGCAGGCTCACCCTCATCCTAAACATTCAGAAAGTACCATTTTCTAATGTGTGGATTCTGTCCCTGAACGAGACAGTAATTGCGGGACAACATGAGGCAGGGAGAAGGCCTCTCTCCCGTTATGATATTTTTCATAAACTAGCAATTGTCAGCAAATATAAAGAAAGGAAGCTGTGGCCAAGAAGAGGGGCTGAGGATAGTTTTAAGCCAAGTTACCAAGAAACCCACTCCCGATTCAGCCATAGTGAGCACTTCGGGTGACAGTCGATGCTTTGAAAGGGCTTGGTTTTTTCTTCAAATAGCTCTCTAGACTTAATCTCCTGATATTACATAGACTGGCTCCTGAGTCCCTTAGACTCTGCCAAAATATGACACATACTTAGAGTCAGTAAGCTCCAATACTTTGACCACATGATGCAAAGAGTGAACCCATTGGAAAAGACCCTGATGCTGGGAAAGATCAAGGGCAAAAGGAGAAGGGGGCAGCAGATGGTTAGACAGCATCACTGATTCAACGGACATGAGTTCCAGCAAAGGCCAGGAGATAGTGACAGGCAGGGAAACCTGGTGTGCTTCAGTCCATGGGGTCACAAAGAGCCGAACGTCATGTCACAGACTAAGCAACAACTTTGAGTCCCATTCCAGAATCTGAGGCCTGTGCTTTCTGCTGAGGACGTGGTTTCTACACGATCGTTTCTCACACGAGGAAGCAGGAAGCCTGGGCGGGCCCTGGACATCCCGGCTTGGTTGATTCTGACCATCGCTGCTGTTGGAAGCCCCGCCCACTGCCCTGGAATAGACAAGGCTGTCTGGTTCTGAGCAGAATCTGTCTGTCCCCCGACCACGCCCCACATCATAAGCTGAAGCCGTACCTTAGCTAAACGGCAGGCTTTGTCACCTCTTCATCCTTATGCCCAAAGGCTAACAGCAGGGATCGCATTGATAAATCTAATCAACAAGTAAATAAACCCTCCATGTAGCTTCTTCACCAATAAAATGTCATCTCTCATTTAAAAAAAAACTATTTTAAAAAGATAAAGTGACATCTGCACTGAAAACTATGAATACAGTTGAGTTAGGCTTTTGTAAGCTAGTAATTACCAGTCTAATTTTGCCCTGACTATGATGTCACAGGCTGTTGATTTATCTCTGCTCTGAGTAAGTCTCAAACAGTGTGCACATAAAACAGAAGCTGTGGTCTCTTCATAGCAGCCATGTGTGAACTGCTGTAGGCGGCAGATGAGTGGGGTCCAGCCCCTCCGGCTCAGGATGCCGCGGACTTGGAAGGGCTTTGCCCCTGTGGTCGGCTGTTCTTACTGAAGACACCTCGTTCCTGCTTACACAAGGCTATCGCAGCACAAGCTGTCCACCTTTAACCTCTGACTTCAACGAATATTTAGAGGTGACACATTTTCCTGTTTGAATATTGACTAATTCTTTTTAGCATTTTTAATACTGAGCTTTCTGATTGGATTCATAAACATTAATGAAGACAACTTTAAAGGTTTTTTTTTCTCTTACTTGATTTGTTTTTTGAATTTTAAAAAATAAGATTATAACAAAGCAAACACGAGCCTATAAAGACAAAGCTAATATTATTATTCTCATTCTGTCTAAAAGTTCAGGTTTAATTGTATTCACTCACAATGGTATCTATGTAGATAGAAAACAGTTTTTTCTTGTGAACAATGGGACTACTATAAACTTGTTCTCTGCAACTTCCCTTTCTTACTTAATTGTGAATCAGGACATCAGTCTGATCAAAATATCATGGTCTATCTCATTTTTTTACATAGCAGAATATTCCACAGTATGGCTTAGCTTTAATTCATTCTACCTCCTTCCTTGGCCAGAAGACCTTGGTTTGAACCCAGGGATCTGCCTCTTCAGAAGGTATCCTTGTGCAGCTGTGCCTGGACACCCGGCTTCTGTTTCTCCAGGAGGGATCTCCACATACTGGGCTGTTGGGCTGATGGGAACATCATTCAAAATTTGAATCAATCATATCAGATGTCTGCCAACCATGTTATACAGATCCCTTCTTTCACCAACAGCTGTTCAGTTCAGTTCAGTCGCTCAGTCATATCAAAAGCTTTGTGATCCCATGTACCGCAGCACGCCAGGCCTCACTGTCCATCACCAACTCCCGGAATTTACCCAAACTCATATCCATCGAGTTGGTGATGCCATCCACCATCTCATCCTCTGTCGTCCCCTTCTCCTCCTGCCCCCAGTCCCTCCCAGCATCAGGGTCTTTTCCAATGGGTCAACTCTTCACATGAGGTGGCCAAAATATTGGAGTTTCAGCTACAGCATCAGTTCTTCCAATGAACACCCAGGACTGATCTCCTCTAGGATGGACTGGTTGGATCTCCTTGCAGTCCAAGGGACTCTCAAGAGTCTTCTCCAACACCACAGTTCAAAAGCATCAATTCTTCCACGCTCAGCTTTCTTCACAGTCCAACTCTCACATCCATACATGACCACTGGAAAAACCATAGCCTTGACTAGACGGACCTTTGTTGGCAAAGTAATGTCTCTGCTTTTTAATATGCTATCTAGGTTGGACATAACTTTCCTTTCAAGGAGTAAGTATCTTTTAATTTCATGGCTGTAGTCACCATTTGCAGTGATTTTGGAGCCCAGAAAAATAAAGTCAGCCACTGTTTCCACTGTTTCTCCATCTATTTCCCATGAAGTGATGGGACCAGATGCCATGATCTTAGTTTTCTGAATTTTGAGATTTAAGCCAACTTTTTCACTCTCCTCTTTCACTTGCATCAATAGGCTTTTTAGTTCCTCTTTTCTTTCTGCCATAATTGTGGTGTCATCTGCATATCTGAGGTTATTGATATTTCTCCCAGCAATCTTGATTCCAGCTTGTGCTTCGTCCAGCCCAGCGTTTCTCAAGATGTACTCTGCATATAAGTTAAATAAGCAGGGTGACAATATACAACCTTGATGTACTCCTTTTCCTAGTTGGAACCAGTCTGTTGTTTCATGTCCAGTTCTAACTGTTGCTTCTTGACCTGCATAGAGGTTTCTCAAGAGGCAGCTCAGGTGGTCTGGTATTCCCATCACTTTCAGAATTTTCCACAGTTTATTGTGATCCGCACAGTCAAAAGCTTTGGCATAGTCAATAAAGCAGAAGTAGATGTTTTTCTGGAACTCTCTTGCTTTTTCTATGATCCAGCGGATGTTGGCATTTTGATCTCTGGTTCCTCTGCCTTTTCTAAAACCAGCTTGAACATCTGGAAGTTAACGGTTCATGTATTGCTGAAGCCTGGCTTGGAGAATTTTGAGCATCACTTTAGCAGCGTGTGTGGATATTGTCAATCTTTTGAACTTTTCCCAGCTTCACTGGTGGAAAGTGTATCATTTTAAGGGACATTGTGTGTGTGTGCATTCAGCTGCTTAGCTGTGTCCGACTTTTTCAAGCCCGTGGACTGTAGCCCGCCAGGCTCCTCTTGTCCATGGAATTTTTCAGGCAAGAATATTCAAGTGGGTTGCCATTTCCTTCTCCAGGGGACCTTCCCAACCCAGGAGTCTAACTTGCATCTGCTGCGTCTTCCGCATCGGCAGGTGGGTTCTTCACCGCTGAGCCACCGGGGCTACAGCTCCCTTACAAACGCTGATCTTATTCAGCGTGGAATCCAGCCCTGTGCGCTTGCAGTGCCGGTCTGTCTGTGCTCGCTCCCAAGAGGATGTCAACTCCACGGGGGCCCTTGCTGAGTGAAGCCACTCTGCTCACGGAGAGACGAGGCCACCTTTGTCACTTGTTTTTTGCTGTACATGTTTGAAGCTGTTTCTTGGCTCCTTATTCCTTGCAGATGATCTGTGATTTTTTACATTTCATTTTATTTCCATTTTTCCTAATCAGTGCCATCCTGATTTGATGACATTAGCTCTATAGTGAGTTTTCACTACCAGTAAGTAGAACATGATCTTTACATAATTATTTAACAATTATCACATATTTATTTTTCCAAGTGAACTTTAAATGTATCTAACACTCCACCTGCCCAGATTAACCTGTCTGGGGGAAGACCGGAGATGCACTGACCTGTGTTTACGGATTTGGTCCCCTCTTCTCCTCCTGCTCGTCATCATGGGCTGAAGACAGACTCTGTCAGCTTAAGTCTGCCTTTAATTTCTGCGTCAATGTGGTGACCACTAATAAAGCCAAAAGCTGCTAATGATGGTGGATTTTCTTGAATCTGACCCCCTCATTGAGTTCTTACTAATTTTAATATTTCTTAGAAAAGTTTTTCTCCTATCTCCTTGGTATAGAATCCTTTCAACTGTGAACAAGCATCCTCTCTTTTAACATCTATGCACATCCTGTTGAGCAGTTAACTCCCATCTTGACCTCTAAGTAATTCCACTACCACTGGCAATGACACTTTTTTCCTGATCTTGGCGGTGGTTTAATCACTAAGTTGTGTCCGACTCGTGAGACCCCATGGACTATAGTCTGCCAGTCTCCTCTGTCCATAAGGTTCTCCAGGCAAGAATACTGGAGTGGGTTGCCACCTCCTTCTCCAGGGGATCTTCCCAACCCAGGAAGTGAACCCAGGTCTCCTGCATTGCAGGCAGATTCTTTACCAACTGAGCTACAAGGGAAGCCCTTCCTGATCTTAATTCAGTGCTATTATATTTTATAACTGAATTTGACCTATGCTCTTGCACTTTGGTAGCTATCTGTGTATATTCTATATTAAAAGTTGCCATAGAATTTTATCTATTGCCTTTCCATCATCTATTAATATATTTTAAAATGTATTGTTATAAAACTAATGTTGGTAATTTTATTTAAATGAATGTTTTAATGAACATATACAATTCAGATATATTAGTTAAATTATGTTTTTTTATACAGAACAATCCCTGATGATGGGTCTCATTTTAAGAGATCATGTCTGTTTTGATTCTTGCACTGTCTGTAAAGTTAGGCAGTGAAGATAATTCTCTTCCCATTTTGACGTGAAAGATTTAGAAGCAAAGAGACTTTACTGAAACATCACAACTAGAGAACTGGGAAGAAACCCCAGATCCAGTAATTTTTCTAGTTTCTGCTACTGTCTTCTAAACATCCAGAAAGGAGAGTTTTTGTTTGTTGGTTAGTTTTTTTAATACTTAGAACTTTTATGATACTTTTCAATTAAAAATAATTTTATATATTATTTCATCAAATTACCACAATAAACCACAATGAATAAATTAGGTATTGCAATTAGTACAGTTATTTTGAAAGATGGGATTAGTGATTCACTCTATTTCATGAGACTTGTACATGGAAAGCTGAGGCTAACTCTGCTCTCTGACTCGGAAGTCCAGAATCTTCCTGTTACATTACTAAGCAGGTGTGAGCTGTCGTGTGGATGCAGGGAGTGCTACCACGGTTCTCACCTCCCGACCCACGGATGCTCACACTCATGTGCTCGTGTGTGTTCCCATCACTCTCTGTTCAGTGGCCCACTCAGCCAGCGGGACAGCTCTCAGTGACAGAGGCACAGAGTACCGATGTTGGAGCAGCGTAGCTCGATCTTGCAGAGGTTATGTTGCAAGAAAGAAACAGGACACAAAATCGTGCGCGTTGCTGGTCCCATTGTAAAAAGTTCAAGAACAGAAAGTGTGATGGACGTCAGTGGAGGTCTGCAGTGGAGGGCTCCTGGGAGGCGTAGGAGGAATGTTCCGGAATGCTGACAGGGTTCCCTGGTTGGATGTTCTCTAGGTTGACCTGGTGGTAATATGGGTACATGCACAGGAAAACTTCATGGAATCTTACATGAAATACTAGACTGTGTTACCCAGTTTGCTGCATGGATGGTAAATCTGGGAAAAGGAGCTTTTAAAATTTGTTTTGTGTTTGAATAAAAAGTGTTGCCTTTGGTGAGAGGGTTCTTTGACTAGTTGTGAAAGAGATTTTCCTGTGGTGTGTGTGTGTGCCCATGTGTGTACCAAAGTCTGGTGCTACTGAAATACACAACTTAATTTTAAATATAATTTAAGTACACATACTGCTTTAAATTAGGCAGAATTTACCTATTTGGTAACTGTTACATGGCAGTCTAACTCTTTAGAAACATATAAACACAGAGTTACATGGGGCAGAGCATGCTGAGGGCTTCCACGCTGCTGGCCTAAAACTGTGGAAATGTATCTGATGTGTACAGTGGGGAGACAGCAGTGCATGTGGTTATAAATCCTCTGAAGTCACAGAAACGGACTCTCAGTTGTCAGGAAGACCTGCTTGTGGGGTGCTCTGTGCTCTAAGGAAAAGTGTACAAACGCGTGAATTTGTAAAACCCATAAATTAAGACATCATTTCAGACACCCTCTCAGCAGTAGGCCCAGCCTTGCCCCACAGTGTCCAGTGAGAGGGCAGGTCATTTCCAGAAGGAGCCTCGCCAGGGTGAGAAAGCCTGCAGCACACGGTTTTTTGCTTTCCATCGGCTCAGACAGATCACACAGCCCCTTCTGAATCACTCCTGCTGATCAGGACAAGGTCTCTGCAGACTTTCTTAGGCCCGCCTCTTCCTGACCAGTTCCACGTGCAGGGAGGAGCTCATCCTCGTAAACACCCTCCATCAGGCACACTGCTTACTCTGGACCCCGATGGAACAGACAGGTTCATCTGTTGTTTCTGTTTAGCGCTCAGTCATGTCCAACTCTTTGCGACCCCATGGACTGTAGCCTGCCAGGCTCCTCTGTCCATGGGGATCCTCCAGGCAAGGATACTGGAGTGGGTTGCCATTTCCTTCCTTCTTTCCCCTTCCAAGGGGATCTTCCCAGTCCAGGGATCAGACCTGAATCTCCTGCATTGCAGGCCAAGTCTTTACCACCGAGCCGTCTTGGAAGCCCAGTTTCCCTTAATTCAGAGCAAATCAAGTGAAAACATCCACATGGATCTCATATACATTGAACATGATTGTGTGTTGGGCACCAGCTCACTGTCTCTGGGTCTCAAGATAACCCACATAAGGAGGCCCTGAGGTCTGAGAGCAGGTGGACCAGAAAGACAATGAGGGACTTTCCTTCCAGGGGAGCATGTGGGGGACCAGGAACAAGAGCGGAGCTGGGGTCCTACTCTTCCTGATGAGTCAGAACCATTGTCCATGGGGAAATATTGTTCACCCACGTCCTAGGGGCTGGACAAGAACCAAACATACACTTCATATGAAAATGTCGCATGACTGAGCATTAGCCACTGCTCTGACTCTTGATTCTTGGTTTGTGGTGTTGTTGCCAGAACGGATACGTCTCTTGGGATATTCGGAAAGTCAATGCAAACAGTATCAGATTCTGCTCTGGACTGGCTCCATAGCACTTGAGGTTGTCTGGGTTTATTTGTGATTTCAGTGGTCTTCAGCACTTTACTTCCTCCACACTTTCCTTCTGAATTTTTCCTCTAGCTGCAGCACAAACATGCATTTTACAACACAATTATTTCTTTTGAAAACTACAATGTTTTGTAATATTTCTAATTACTTCCTATTCATCTTCTTTGTTACCCTTGGATATTTGTTTTCTGGAGGGAAACCCAGGATGGGGGGCGTTTCAGAGTCTGAGGACTCTGCAGGATTTCCTGCCCTCAGCTGGATTTCCACTCTCCACCACATCTAACTGCCCCGGACACTGCCCTCCTGCTTCACTCTCTGCTCTCCCTGCGGCTCTACCCTGCCTTCACTCAGGCCTCGGCCACCTCCCTCCCAGCCCCACAGCTCTGCCTGAAAGTCCAGGCACGCACTTGACACAAACAGGATCCCCAGATGCTGGGGAAGAGCAAACCCAGAATTCTCTCGGAAGAGGAGTGGAGGAGGAACAACTCTGAGCTCTCTGCACATTTGATTAGTGTTGTCCATGTCCCAGAATTACACAACAGCCCATACACAATTAATTCACATTTGCTTAGATATTCTATTTTGTTTAGAAGTTGGGGTTTTTTTAAGACTTAGATCTTGTACATGAAACACTTTGAAAAGCTCAGGGTGTTGAACAAATGCCGTGTCCTCACTCCAACCATTACGCAGAGGAGTGTGGGCTTCTTTTTCTATCTGTCTAATGGGCGTACCACCCGGCACCTGCAGACACTCCGTGACAGTCACAGCTCCTCACCAGGAGCGTTTACCGTATTCTAGGCATGGTTCTGGTCGCTGCAGGAGTGTTAATGCTTTGAGTCTTCAGAGCCTCTGTGGTGGAAGTCAGGAGTTAGTCTCACACTGCCGATGAGTAAACAGCACAGAACGGTCACGTAAACCACCCTCGACAACAATTAGAGGAGGAGGCATCACCCAGGGCCAGATCTAGACAGTCTCAGGCCGACGCCCACACTGTTCCTTCCGCAGCAGATGCTGACTGCCTCGCAGCATCATGGCTTCGCACGGTAAGGTAACAGTATGCTACAGACACATTCAGGTAAATCCGGCCCCAGAGAGAGGGAAAAGGCTGCTAACAGGAGGAAAACTTGAGCGGAGTGGAGTGAGACCTTACCTCTTCTCGCGGGGGTGACAGGCGTGGGTGCTCCCAGGACCCCGGGCACCGGTCCTGCCGAGCGCTCCTTCCCGTTCCTGTTAGTCTCGGGAGGAGGAGACTCAGGAGCTGAGAAAGAAGGGGGTTGAGACACCCGATGCCGTCTGCCCTCTGCGGCTCCGGGGTGGCCGGAGGGACTGTATAGGGACAGCATGGTGACACTGTGCCCGCCAGAACCCGAAGTCGTGCAGGGAGACTTGATAAAAATGACTGCCAAGCACAACTGTGTTTAATGCCAAATAATTCTTAAAGAGTTAAATTATACAGTGATAGCACTTTGACAGTAAGTCAGTGGGACTTGATCAGAGGCAACTTGTCTTGTGAAATCGACAACTCTACAGGGTCCCCAGATCTGCAGAGCCGGCGGGATGTGGCAGCTACCGCCACCTGGTGGCCGAGGGTCTAAATGCCAACGCTCAGAGCCGACTTCAGGTAGAATCAGGAAGAGGGGTCAGCTCTGAGACACCAGCCAGGCAGCGGGGCGTGCCCAGCTCGACCAGGGAGAGGGGATGACAGGTGTGTGCGCTTGTGAAGTGTGTGTGTATGTGAGGTGTGTGTGCGTGTGAGATGCAGTCTTTTCCCCAAGCCCAGGAGAAGCGGCATGGTGTAATCCTCTACGCCCTGAGAACACCTGGGTGCTAGGTTGTCAGCATCTTTTGTTTGAGCGCCGGGCTGGCCGGAGTCTGTCCCGAAACCACTGCAGGCGCCACCGCCTCCCTCACGCCTCACACAGGTGCGCAAGCAGAAGCACCCGCCTGCAGGGCGCGACCATTTAAGAGAATGAGACGGAGGACAGCGCTAGGCTGACTTTACTGTTCTTTCATAAAATAAACACAAACAACAGAGCTCTTGATGGAAAGTTTAATGTAGCAGAAAGAGGAGGCAGCACAGAGGTCAGTGCTCTTTTTTTGAAACGAGTTAGGTCGTGGTCGAGCCACTGGGCGCCTTTCCAGCAGGAAATGAGTCAGTCCTTGTACCTGCATCGCCCGCAAGGAGATGGGCCCATGCGGACCTGAACGTTCCCAGATAGAAGCAGTGGATGGTGGGCGATCTGCGGGGGGCTGGGCGTGCAGGGGCAGACCAGCCACCATCAGGGCCAAGGTGAGGAGAGCAGAGAGCAGTGACCAGCTTACATTCCCCTGAGAACGCAGGCTTCTAGAACTGAATGCGACTATTACTAAGGTTGTCTGTTAATGAGATGAGGGCTTGCTGGAGCAGGTGGCTCCGCCCGTGGTGAGCGTAATGTCCTCCCAGATCTGCGATGAGCTGGGCGGTTCTGCAAGTCCGCTTCCTCACAGTGTCTTCTGGTTCACACGCCCCCCCCCCCCCAACTCACTCACACACACACGTGATTCTCCTCTTGGTCATGAATTCTTTTAATGTGCTGCTTATAGTTAATATGCAGAAAGGTTAATGTAGTTTAGCTTGGACATTCAAAATAATAATTTACAATTAGATTAAAGAAAATGCACGTGTAGAAAGGTATCCGCTCATGGGTCATTTCCCATTTCCAAGATGAGGTTGGTACCAGTATGTCCTGTGACCAGGCTAATCGTCATGTCCTCCTCCGTCACCAAGAAGGGACAAATAAGTGATCACTTGGTTCTCAGCCCAGGCCCGCCTGGACGGGGGGCCCGTACCCTCAACGCTACGCCCTGCTGCTCCTACTGCACTGCTGAAGATGAAACTTTCCTTACAGTGTGGAAACAATGGTCATTTAATCCCTGAAACGTGTGTTAGAATTCAAAGCCATAATCCAGTGCCCTGCACTGAGATAAATTTTTAATATATCCATTACACAAAAACCAAATTTTTAGTTTGCCTTAATTGCTTGGTGGTTAATGACTTCCAAATAAAATATTTATGAGTTTTTACCTTACAACACATCTTTCAGAGGTTACTATTTATCTATGGTAAGCATGAACCCCTAAGTGTCTCTTTATGCAGGCGAAGAGCACTTCGGACTATTTAAAGCACCATTACTACGGTATTATGATTCTTATTTACTCCTAGCAATTGTTCTCTTATTGTTCTTATTCATTTATATTTGACTGTCAAATATCCCTTCTATGCAACTGAAGCATGTGCGTGAAAGTTCTCTCTTAGTACAAGGCCATGACTGGGTCAGCAAAGGCTTCACTGGGATGACGACCCGCCCCCTGGGGGACACATGCTCATCTGAGAGTTCTTACCCTAACCAGGCGGCTGACAGTGTAACTTACTGGATACAAGGGCAGGAGAATGGGGGTGACTCAGCACCCTGAAATCTACTCCCTAGTTACACACAGGTCTCCTGACTCCTGCATCTTTCTCCCAGACGATGGCTTGTCATCCTATTAGCCTCTTTTTATTTTATTAAGAAAATGCCAGTGTTTCTGAAATGACTGCTACAGAATGTGTACTTGAGGTTTTCCATTGTGGTTGCTTTGGGGTGCAGAGAGAGTGGTATCAGATGAATATTACTAAATGTAGATGATCTTCCTTTGTCATAGCAATTCAAGTTTCATTTAAAAAGGAAAACCTCCTGGAAAAAAGGAGGAATTATTTTATGTTGACTGGTAGTATCTTGAGGTAGGTGCTTGACAGAATTTGTTTTCATTTCACCGTAGCACTTGAAATCTGAAGAATATTCCAATATTTCAAATGGCAGCCCACAATTAGGCAAATTTATGACTCTTCTTTGTTTAAATTATTGTTGCTGCTTAGTTGCTCAGTTATGTCCTACTTTTTGCCACCCCATGGACTGTGGCACGCCAGGCCTCCCTGTCCTTCACTATCTCCCTAAGTTTGCTCAAACTCATGTCCACTGAGTCGATGATGCCATCGAACCATCTCATCCTCTGTCAGCCCCTTCCCCCCACCCCCCCGCCCTCAATCTTTCCCAGCGTCGGGGTCTTTTCCAATGAGTTGGCTCTTCACTTCAGGTGGCCAAAGTATTGGGGTTTCAGCTTCAGCTTCAGTCCTTCCAATGACTCTTCAGGGTTGATTTCCTTCAGCATTGACTGGTTTGAGCTCCTGACTGTCCAAGGGACTCTCAAGAGTCTTCTCCAGCATCAGAGCTCAAAAGCATCAATTCTTTGGTGCTCAGACTTCTTTATGGTCCAGCTCTCACATCAGTACACGACTACTGGAAAGACCATAGGTTTAACTAGATGGACTTTTGTCAGCAAAGCGATGTCTCTGCTCTTTAATACGCTGCCTCGGTTTGTCATAGCTTTCCTTAACACTGACCATGTGTTGTTTACTTGGGCGATGTCAGGAACAAACAGACAAAAACTCGACTCCTCTGGAATTTGCATCTTGGAGGTACTCAGATAACAGCATTGTAAATAGCTGGATGAGACAGTTTCCAGTGCTGTGAGAGAAATAAGGCAGATGAGGAGTGACAGTGTGCGGGGGCCTAGGAGTGGGTAAGGTTCCCTCCAGGGCTGGTGTGGAGGCAGGCGGTGGAGCGGGGAGGGTGGAGCAGTGCCGACCACACGCAGTGCAGGGCCTGTGCCCCAGGGAGGCCCAGGCGGACCCGGACCTGGAGCCCCAGGTGGGCGAGGAAGGCAAAGGAGTCTTAGAACCGGAGGAGGCTGTGCATATTCTGCGTTTTTTGAAAAATGAAGTAGGAAGAGTGTTGGTCCCACAGGCCGGACAAAGACAGCAACAGCCAGGGAGGTGGAAAGGACTGGGATCTGTGCTCAGCGTGAGGAGTCTGGAAACCAGGATGTGACCCAGTGCCTGAGCTGAGTTTCACTGGTGTCTGCCGCCCCCGCTCTTGGGTTCCTCAGGGGCCGGGGGTCTCGGCACGTCCTCCGCTCATTCGCTGAACGCCACTCATGCTTGGAGGAGGGTCTGTGGAGAGCCTCAGCATTCCAGGATGTGGGTGATGGACTTGATGCGAGACCCTGCTTTAGGAACACGATGTTCTCGTGAGATAAACATACATCAAACACCTGGAAGTCAGCCAATATCTCGGTTCTGAGTATAAGCGGGTCCTTGAGGGAGAGAGGGCAGCCCAGCAGGATGTCAGGGAGCCCGTCTGGGAGGGAGGCTCATAAAGCCTCCAGTGGAGGCAGCGTCTAAAGCCTGAAGCCAGGGGGATGAGGGAGGCATTCCAGTCTCTCAGTTACCAGCGTAAGATCAACCTCCAGGAGATGTGGCCGCAGCCTCAGGGTGACTGTCAGGAGAGGAAGAATGCTGTCCCTGCAAGTCCGAGGAACGGCACGGGGATTCTGAGGAAGAAGAGATCCTTCGTCCCACATGTGATACAGAGCAGAGAGTCCCTGCGAGGTCGCACGTGGAGAGGGCCCTGCCGCCGCCAAGGTCACGGTTCTCTGGATGGTTGCACAACCTGTGTGAGGGTTAAATGAAGCAAGGTCTGCAAAGCCACCTCACCTAGATGGTCAGGCAGGTTTCCGGCGTGATGTGGCTGAGTCTAACCAGCTCTCACGAGGCCGCAGGCTGGGGCACCCACCTCCCTCCCCCTCGCCTCCATCTGACTGCCCTCAGGAGGCTCGAGCACGGTGGGCCTCCTGGGGCAGGGCTGCCTCCTCGGGGAGTTAGGATGCCGCTCTGTCTCCTAATCTCACAGGAGGGTGTGGCGATCACTCGCCTGTCCTGCCCCAAAAGTGGAGCAGCGGCTGCTCTCCAGGGTCCATCTCGTCTCGTCAGTCACTCGGCTGCAGGCTCGGGAGGAGGAGTCAAGACAGAGTCTGGCGGCCTCAGTCCCCGCGGGAGACGGCGTCACCACCGCGGTCACCATGGTGACCGTCGTGTGACGGGCAGGGAGTGTGTCCCTGCCACACACTGTCCATCCATGATCACCCCTCAGCCCCCTCGGCACATCGTGCAGACGACAAGACTTAGTCCAAGCAGCCTCGGGAACTCACCAGGGCCCAGGTCAGGCTGTTTCAGAGGAGTCTGTGGAGTGAGACCCTCCCCAGAAGGCATCCTGCCCGGAGGCCCGTGGAGGTGCCAGCAGGTTCCCTGAGATCTGCAGTCACGTCTGATGCCCTGCTTAGGCCCTTGCTGCCCAGCCCCCGGCCGTCTCCCCCTGGGGTCTGTCAGGCTCCCTCTGGCCCCCGGCCGTCTCCCCCCCTGAGGTCTGTCAGGCTCCCTCTGGCCCCCGGCCGTCTCCCCCCCTGGGGTCTGTCAGGCTCCCTCTGTCCCCCGGCCGTCTCCCCCCTGGGGTCTGTCAGGCTCCCTCTGTCCCCCGGCCGTCTCCCCCCTGGGGTCTGTCAGGCTCCCTCTGGCCCCCGGCCGTCTCCCCCCCTGGGGTCTGTCAGGCTCCCTCTGGCCCCCGGCCGTCTCCCCCCCTGGGGTCTGTCAGGCTCCCTCTGGCCCCCGGCCGTCTCCCCCCTGGGGTCTGTCAGGCTCCCTCTGGCCCCCGGCCGTCTCCCCCCCCCTGGGGTCTGTCAGGCTCCCTCTGGCCCCCGGCCGTCTCCCCCCTGGGGTCTGTCAGGCTCCCTCTGGCCCCGGCCGTCTCCCACCCCCTGGGGTCTGTCAGGCTCCCTCTGGCCCCCGGCCGTCTCCCACCCCCTGGGGTCTGTCAGGCTCCCTCTGGCCCCCGGCCGTCTCCCCCTGGGGTCTGTCAGGCTCCCTCTGGCCCCCGGCCGTCTCCCCCCCTGGGGTCTGTCAGGCTCCCTCTGGCCCCCGGCCGTCTCCCCCCCCTGGGGTCTGTCAGGCTCCCTCTGGCCCCCGGCCGTCTCCCCCTGGGGTCTGTCAGGCTCCCTCTGGGCCCCGGCCATCTCCCCCCCTGGGGTCTGTCAGGCTCCCTCTGGCCCCCGGCCGTCTCCCCCCCCGTGGGGTCTGTCAGGCTCCCTCTGGCCCCCGGCCGTCTCCCACCCCCTGGGGTCTGTCAGGCTCCCTCTGGCCCCCGGCCGTCTCCCCCTGGGATCTGTCAGGCTCCCTCTGGCCCCCGGCCGTCTCCCACCCCCGTGGGGTCTGTCAGGCTCCCTCTGGCCCCCGGCCGTCTCCCCCCCTGGGGTCTGTCAGGCTCCCTCTGGCCCCCGGCCGTCTCCCCCCCTGGGGTCTGTCAGGCTCCCTCTGGCCCCCGGCCGTCTCCCCCCTGGGGTCTGTCAGGCTCCCTCTGGGCCCCGGCCGTCTCCCCCCTGGGGTCTGTCAGGCTCCCTCTGGCCCCCGGCCGTCTCCCCCCCTGGGGTCTGTCAGGCTCCCTCTGGCCCCCGGCCGTCTCCCCCCTGGGGTCTGTCAGGCTCCCTCTGGCCCCCGGCCGTCTCCCCCCTGGGGTCTGTCAGGCTCCCTCTGGCCCCCGGCCGTCTCCCCCCTGGGGTCTGTCAGGCTCCCTCTGGCCCCCGGCCGTCTCCCCCCTGGGGTCTGTCAGGCTCCCTCTGGCCCCCGGCCGTCTCCCCCCTGGGGTCTGTCAGGCTCCCTCTGGCCCCCGGCCGTCTCCCCCCTGGGGTCTGTCAGGCTCCCTCTGGCCCCCGGCCGTCTCCCCCCTGGGGTCTGTCAGGCTCCCTCTGGCCCCCGGCCGTCTCCCCCTGGGGTCTGTCAGGCTCCCTCTGGCCCCGGCCGTCTCCCCCCTGGGGTCTGTCAGGCTCCCTATGGGCCCCGGCCGTCTCCCCCCTGGGGTCTGTCAGGCTCCCTGGCCCCGGCCGTCTCCCCTGGGTCTGTCAGGCTCCCTCTGGGCCCGGCCGTTCCCCCCTGGGGTCGTCAGGCTCCTCTGGCCCCGGCGTCTCCCCTGGGTCTGTCAGGCTCCCCCTGGCCCCCGGCCGTCTCCCCCTGGGGTCTGTCAGGCTCCCCCTGGCCCCCGTCCATCTCCCACCCCCTGGGGTCCACCAGGTACCCTCTGGCCGTGACGCTATCACTTCGATGAGCTGCAGGGCGCTCCCTTCACCCCCGAGTCGCAGGCCTCCGATTGGCCCGGAGCCGAGCTGTCGTGGCCCAGGGCCCCGCGAGGGAGCCCACTGGCGTGCCCGCGGCCCCTCTGCTATACCTGCTGGTCCGGAGACCCAGGACGAGCCCTCTGCCTACACACTGCACAGTGCACATTCCTGTGCGAGAAGCCTTCAGCGTGGTGAATCTCATTTGCTTTTCCACCCACTCTCCAAAGTCACACACGGACAAGGCTCCCAAGGCCTCCGGGAGGCGTCTTGTCGGCCTTGCCCCTCCTTCACCTCACCCGCACCCCGCCCGCTCTGGGAGCAGTGTGGTTGTGTCGGGGCTGGACGGACACCCTGCGTGTCCTGTTCAGGCGCAGGCGTTCGGGAGGCCGCGCTCCACCATGGTCAGGATCTCCGAGCTGGTGGCAGAGCTGAAACGCACATCGTGGGGGCCTCAGCCTTTAAAGGCTCTCAGTGGTCCCAACTGGGCCCCGAAGGAGCTGACCCAGCGCTTCTGGGCTCTGGTGCTGCCCCGGAGCCCGGTCAGCATCACCTCCCCACTCCAGCTGCCCAAGGTGTGGAGCCGGCCCCCGAGGGGCCAGTCCTCAGTCAAGGGCAGTCCTCAGGGCTATGCCCCCTCCCAGGGTGTCCGACTGACAGAATGTCCCTTCTGGCAAATGTCTGCTGCTCGGCGTATGGACGATTCTGGGGCGTCCTTCCCTGGACCCCTCCATGGTAAACACCCCATAACGGTGCTGGCGGCCCAAGCCTAAAAGCTTAGCTCACAGCTCGTGAGGACTCCGTCTTCATAATGAGGACTCTGCAATCAGAGCTTTTCCACGCTTACCCGTGATTGCTGTAATTATCTCTGAGGGACAGTGTGGACATCAGTGAGGCGGAACCCACAGCCTTGCAGCAGTTGGCACGTGACTGAGGTGACCTGCCCTTGCCCATATCATGACCACTGCGGTGTAGACAGGGAACCACCTCGGCGAGCCAAGGACAGATGGAAGGAGGGGCAGGGGCCACACAGGCCGTGTCTGGAGAAGCATGCATTTACTAAGCAGGTCTGAACCACGGCCATCTATGATGCGTTGTACGCTACCTCCCAGAGTATAGCAGGTATAGCAAGAGCACTCCATGGGTCTAGATAACAGAATAGGTATTCAACATCCAGAAGGAAAAAAACAATTGCTGCAAGCATTATAAAATCAGATGGTTTACACATTTCAGTTCAGTTCAGGCGCTCAGTCATGTCCGACTCTTTGTGACCCCATGGACTGCAGCACACCAGGCATCCCTGTCCATCACCAGCTCCCAGAGCTTGCTCAAACTCATGTCCATTGATGCCATCCAACCATCTCCTCCTCTGTCGTCCCTTTCTCCTGCCTTCAATCTTTCCCAGCATCAGGGTCTTTTCCAATGAGTCAGTTCTTCGCATCAAGTGGCCAAAGTATTGGAGCTTCAGAAATAAGGATGATAGAAATAAGTGAAAAGTGGCCCTTCCCCGGCGGTCCTGTGGTTAAGACTCTGTGCTTCCACTACAGGGGGCAAGGGTTCTAAGGTCAGGGCACTAAGATCCCACATGTTGTGTGGTGAGACCAAAAAAACAAATAAGTGAGAAATAATAAGAAAAAAATGGGCTTCTCTGGTGGCTCAGCGATGAAAGAATCTGCCTGCAGTGCAGGAGACTCGAATTCAATTCCTGGGTCGGGAAGATCTCTTGGAGAAGGAAATGGCAACCCACTCCAGTATTCTCACCTACAAAATCCCATGGATAGAGGAGCCTGGAGGTCTATAGTTCATAGAGTTGCAAAGACTCAGACATGACTTAGTGAGTAAACAACAACAGCAATAAAAGCTGCTGACTTTGTTTCAATTCAAAAGCATCAATTCTTTGGCACTCAGCTTTCTTTATAGTCCAACTCCCACATCCATACATGACTACTGGAAAAACCATAGCTTTGACTAGACAGACCTTTGTTGGCAAAGTAATGTCTCTGCTTTTTAATATGCTGTCTACGTTGGTCATCGCTTTTCTTATAAGGAGCAAGCGTCTTTTAATTTCATGGCTGCAGTCACCACCTGCAGTGATTTTGGAGCCCAAGAAAATAAAGTTTGTCACTGTTTTCACTGTTTCCCCATCTATTTGCCATGAAGTGATGGGGCCAGATGCCATGATCTTCGTTTTCTGAATGTTGACCTTTAACCCAGCTTTTTCAATCTCCTCTTTCACTTTCATCAAGAGGCTCTTTAGTTCCTCTTCACTTTCTGCCGTAAGGGTGGTGTCATCTGCGTTTCTGAGGTTATTGATATTTCTCTAGGCAATCTCGATTCCAGCTTGTGCTTCATCCAGCCCAGCGTTTCTCACGATGTACTCTGCATGCAAGTGAAGTAAGCGGGGTGACCGTGTGCAGCCTTGACGTGCTCCTTTCCTTCAGGTTTTGTCCGTGTGCTTCCTGCTTCACCAGCGCTGGCCCATGTGCCAGACCTGGCGGCGCCCCCTAAAGGTCGTTCAGTGGACGACGGTTCTCAGCACGGCTGTGTGGCTGGACTCTGGGCAGTGAAAGGCCCTCCAACCCCAGGGAAACCACAGGCTGCAGGATGTGGGGCAGGTTTAGGGACACGTAGTAGACCCATCTTTGGGGCATATTGAATTCGAAGCATCAGGGAAATATCTGACACTGTTTATATATACGTATATTTCTGGAAGTTGGGAGGGTGTATACTGAGCACCTGGGTGTAGATGTCTAAGTTGTGGAACTTTCACTCCTGGGCATGAATTTTATTTTAACCAGAGTCACATACAGACCCTATACTGAATGTACCAGCCAGTGTAACGGGAATAAAGGCAACCAGTTACCATAGACTCTCACCTGACTCTCTCTGGCAAGTTCCTCTAAAAAAGAAAAAGTGAGTTTTCCCAAGGGAGCAGGTGCACGGAGTGCTTGCTCAGGGCTTCAGACCAGCACTGCGGGAGTCTACAGCGGCTCCCCCAGCAAGGCAGCCGCATGGAACCTCACGGGGGACGCAGGTTCCTCTGAGCACACCAAACACGATACAATTCACAGAGCCGATGCAATCGGAATGCGTTTAACTTTGGCTTCAACCAGCAATTGCTTTAAAGTAATGTGCATCCCGAGTTATCTTAATGATTCCTATGTCCTTGGTATAAGAATGCATCGAGCATAGTTAGCCTCATCTTTTTATTGGAATTCATTGTTTGTTTGTTTTCCTCAAAATGAACCACAGAAGGCATACAGAAAATTCCATCTTTGTTCCATATTGTTTCCTAAGGTGATCTTTTGGGAGCCTCGAGTCTGGCAAGAGTCTCTAAACAATTTACCTCCCAAACATCTACTCATTCTGCAAATACGCAGAAGTGCAACAGTGATTCGTGAGGAATCCTTGGTGTGCATCACAGCTTCCTGTTAGAAGATGTGAATGGGCTCCGAGGGGTGCGTCATCTAGTCCCCATTAGCTCTGTCCCCACTGATACAGTCTTGCTTAAGAAAAAAATAGCATCCTGTCAGAGGGGAAAAAACCCAAAAATGAAAAACATAGTGAACACAGGAACGGAGGCAATTGCTCACATGCCCAGCAGAAATGAAGAGGAAATAAAGGGGGTGTGTTAACAAAGTTCTACTCTCCCTCCAAAATGGAGGAAAACAGAAGTGGGAGGGACGGAGACCATCCTCCAGGAGCAGGCTGGGCGTCTATTTAGGCCTCTCTTCTCATGCTGCCCGCTGCAGCAGCCCCTCCTGATGTGGAAACTAAGCCCTCCTCCCAGCTGCTCCGCAGCCCTGGTCTGCCATCTCCCACGAGTGGGTCCCGAATGGACCACTGAGCTCAAAGCTTCAGACCCGCCATGGCCACAGTCACACATTTCCTTCCCTCACTGGCATCACACAGGAGCTTCTGCAAAACGACACCATTAAGTCACATTTTCTGAAGATTAACTGAGCCATTCTTGTCTTAGGTGTAGCATGCAATCATCAACAAATACAGGAGATACCATTACAGAATATGAGAAAATAAGTAGGTAATTTGCCAAGGATTAAAAGGGTTACCACTATGACCTAATGTATTGTTTTTGGCGTCCCCCACTGAAGAATTGTATTATTGTGCTGATTGCCCTGTGAGCCCACTCTGGATGGGTAAGTCTTCTCCTTTAAGAAAAGTGACAATGGCTATGGACTGAGAAGTTTGGATGGGAATAAGGAGCCTTATGGACTCTCAAGAATGGCAGCAAACACCTTCACTGCCTCCCACCCTGGCCTGAGAATGAAAGTGAAGGTTGCTCAGTTGTGTCTGACTCTTAACCACATGGACTACACAGTCCATGGAATTCTCCAGGCCAGAACACTGGAATGGGTGGCTGTTCCCTTCTCCAGGGGATCTTCCCAACCCAGGGATCGAACCCAGGTCTCCCGCACTGCAGGCGGATTCTTTAGCACTGAGGCCTGAAGACCCCCAAAGTCTCCATCCAAGATGGCCCTGTCTGGGTACCCAGCGGAAGGAGCCAGGGAAGGTGCTCCCCACATTACACTCAAAGTCTTTACCACCGTGACTGGCGGAAGACAACCCCAAAACTGGACAAACCATAGGAAGCAGCAGGTGTCACATGAGTAACTGAGCACAAAGACCTTCGGTGTCCGTGATGGCCGCTCAGGCCCAGGGCAGCCGGCTCCGGGCCAGTGCCGCTGTAGACAAGGAACAGCCACTCCTGGACCAGCCCCTGGGGTGCCCAATCCACCCCATCCACGTAAAGTATGTGCAGGCGCCGCTCACTCAGGAAGATGCCTGTGATTTCAGCTCCCTCCCGCCCCAGAGAGGACTGCTTAATCCTTATTTGAAATTGTAACCTTCTGATTCCACCCCAGTGTGGTGTCTGGGTCCAGTACCGTGACATCACTCGGGGCGGATTTCCTCCCGCCTTCGGAGAGCTGTGAGTCTTCCTGGAGGATCTTGCCTCCTGGGGGCGTGTTGCTCCACTGCAGCTCCGGTTGCTGTCGTTCTCGGCTGACACCTTTTTTTCTCTCCGGATTTCATCCGCATTGAGCTTGCTACCTGCCCCGCGGCACCTGCATGGAGGATGTGAGGTAGTTCCAGCATGACCTGCACAGAGCCATTTGTTCTCACGTTCAGAGTGCGTTAAAAGTCCCTCAGTGACTCACAGGAGCCACCAGATGGGAAAGCCTAACCTCTCTTAAAAGGAGTCTCACACGTAATTGAAAAGGATTGGCCAGAGGTGATGGCAACATGTCAGCGTCTGCCCTTTCCGAGGAGCCAGGAAGCCGGTTCTGTATGTACAGCACTGGTCTGTGCCAACTTCACGTCCACCCCGAGAGCCACCCCTTTGCTGCCCTTCTACTGAACCCGAAACCAGTGTGAGATTGGCTTTTGTTCCTCCAGGAGGAGGGGGCCCAGTGTCTGCAGGGCGGGTGCCCGCAGGAGCAGGAGGGGGGAGAGGGGGCAGGAGGGGACAGCCAGGGGAAGGGACAGGTGGGCCTGGGCTGGCTCACTGCTTGACCAGATGCAGGGGACACGCTTGTGCGCACACACACGGGAGCTGCAGTCATCAGGACTCAGGCTGCTCATCGTAATTGGTTCAGTTCACCCAACATGGCAGCTCTCAGAGCATTGGGCGATGCCCTTGTCGTCTCACTGGCCACTGGCCAAGCCATCACTCAGAGGCCGTCCCCTTGGGCCCTGCCATAGCCTCAGAGCTCGGGGCTAACCTCCTTATTTGGGGAGCAGGAGGCCGGCCACCTGGGGGTGACAAGCCGCTGCCTCACTGTGTCTTGGGACCTGCTGCCTGACTTTGAGGACAGCAAGGATGAAGCCCTGCAGGGCGCCGGCACAGACAGGGCTAAGCTCATTGTGGCTGTCGAGGGGTGATTAGTTTTTTAATGTGGGTCCTTGTGGAGGACATTGTAAATATATTTGTCTCATGGCTGCTTTGTTGCTGTGGCGGGTGAGCTTTTTTTCACCCCAAACATCGAAATCCTCACATGTAAGCCACCCCATGCAGAGATTTCTTTGCGAATTAAAGGGAAATACGCAGACTTGTGAACGTGCAGAGGAATTTTCTAAACCTCCTCTTGGGGATGGTGTCCATAGCAACAGTAGGCTCTGCTGTGAAGGAATTCTCAATTAGCACTAAATACATGGAGGCTGGGATCAGGTTTCCATGCACAGAGCATCCATCTTTACAGGGATTTCAAGATATTTTGTACTTTATGACATTATATGATATTAAAATAATATATTTTTGCACTGTTTGCATTTATTATGTGCAGGACTTCCTTGCCGGCTTGTATTCAACAGGAGAGCTATCGTAGATGCTCTGGGTGGATGCAGTTAGATGCAGATAAGGACAAGGGCTCCTACTGAGATGAAAATCTGGGCTCCGTTTGACCTGGACAATTGGCTTAACCTACGCAGGACCCGGTGCTTGAGCTTTCAATTAATTAGATTATATGTATTCCAAGATGTATTGTCAAGTGAAGAGCCAAACAGAGCCGTGCAGAGCAGACAGACCACTGTCTCTGTGATAAATGGGAGAGGATGGGAGGCTTTTGTGTGCAGACATGCAGAGAATGTCTGCGGCTCCCTCAGAATCCAAGGACAAGGTTTACAGGCGTTGGGGGGCTAAGAATCCGGCAGACGCTGAGAGATGAGGAAGGAAAGATGTTTCACAGTAGATCCCGATTGCCGTCTGGTTTTAAACCATGTTAACAACTTGCCTATAAAATTTTAATTTAAAAAGAAAATACAGATTTGTTTCATCCATGGCCTGAACCAATCCATGTACGGTAATTCTCGTAACAGTGCCGTTCAGGCATTCGCAGCTCACGGTATATGCACATGGCTTTCTGCCAGGACCGTGCACAAGCAAGTCAGGTCTCCTGCAGGGGAGGTCTAGGAGACCGGGGCAAGCACAGAAATAGCTCAAACAAGTCCACGCGGCGGTGCTGTGTCTCCCGGCAGGGATCCAGTGAGCTAGAATGACAGTCGGGGTGGGGGATCAGAAAGGCTTCTTGTGTACGTGATCCGGGAAAGGACGTGCCCAAGGATAAGGAGAGGGTGCTTGGTTTGTCTGGAATCGGGACCCACATGGGCACCTGGGATGGAGACGCTTCATCACAGAGCCTGCTTTCTGAAAAGGTCGTGACTGCTGATTCTCTCAGATGAAGTCATACCGTAATAGCTGCCATTGCACAATTTATAGAACAGATGCAGGGCGAAGTATTTAAGTGCATTATCTCCTTTAATCTTTAAACCCTATCAGTGGATGGATAAATGGATGGATGGATGGGTGGATTTAACGTTTGGGGAAACTCACTTTGCTTTAATGTTACGATTTCATTTTACCGATATTAAAAATAGTGCTTAGAGGGGTGAAGCAACCCACACGAGGTTCATGCCGAGCCCATGGTGGAGGAGGATTAGGTCCTTGACACGAAGCTTTTCACATCTGAGCACTTGGAAACCAGCCTCTCACCCTGCCCATGGGGGAAAGAGAATGCCTCCCACATAAAAGTGAGTTTATAAACCCTTTGTTGCAGAACTCACATTCTTTCAAGGCCTATCCAGAGACATGTAAATAGCATACAAAAGGTCAATCAAACGTAATCAGGAATTGCTTTAAGAGAGCAGTGACGCTGTGTCCAGCTCTCTGGAGGGCAGTGGACAACGCTGCGGGGAAGACAGTTCCCAAGAGGGAAGTCCTTGCTCCACCCAGTCCAAAGACAGGTCACCTGTGCGGGGCGGGGGGGGGGGGGGGGGCGGACCTGGGCTCCAGGTGGGCCTGGACCTTTATGTTCATGTACTTAAACTTCTTGTCTTTAGTATCGAAAGTGTGGCAGAATATGATTGAATTGTGCCGGCGTTTACGTTAGTCTTCTGCTCAACGTGGAGCTAAAAGGTGAAACTTCATGTGTGCCTCCCTGCCATGAGTTTTGAGCCGGGGCTTAGCAAAGAGAGTCGTGAGCAGGGATTGGTTGAGCAGAAAGAATAAATATACGTGCCAGGACGGACGTGCTGCCAGGGGAGGTGAGACACCCAGAGACAGTCGCTTCCGCGAAGAGAACCAAGCCTCAGGCTCCAATCCCACTGGCTCCTCTCTGTGTGTGCTCTCATAGTTTCTCTGAAATTTATCTGAATTTTTATTTCCACCTCCCACACTGCCGGGTCCTTCCTTTTTCTTCGAGATTTTTATCTGAGATCTCAGATGCTCACGTGTTTGGGGGCAGGGGCTGAGGAGGGAGCGGAGGCCCCTCCAGCCCTTCGCGCCACCGGCAGCGTGGATGACGTCGCCGGCAGCGTGGATGACGTCGCCGGCAGCGTGGATGACGTCGCCGGCAGCGTGTGTGACGCCACCGGCAGCGTGGGTGACGTCACCGGCAGCGTGGATGACGTCACGGGCAGCGTGGATGACGTCGCCGGCAGTCACTGGGATTCCCTGAGTTGTGGTCAGCCGTGGACGAGGGTCCAGCATCCTCCGCTCAGGCCGACCTCCTCAGAGAGTCCGGGTTTGGGATGATTTCTCCTGGACTGGCGTCCTCAGTGAATTCTTCCCTGATCTACTGCAAGTTCCGGTTCAAAGCCTCGGGGAGACTTCCCCTGTCTTCTGCTGACCCCTCTCTTCCTGGAGATAAAAGTGTGCAGCCCAGCCTCCCGGGTGATAGCGAGACCTGGGCCAGCTCAGGAGCAAGGGGGCTTGGAGCCTCGACCCTGCAGCGGACACAGCTGTTTCTTACTGATCCGAGGTCTTTCCTGTTTCCTTCGGCTTCCGATTTCCTGTCTGTGCTGACGGACCACTTGCCCACTCAGAGTTTCTGGCAGGAAGCAAGATGGAGTGATCTGAACACCACTTAACATCCTAGTCTTCCTGAGAGCCTGTGTCGGTTATAAAGCTCAGCACGTCCGCCGCAGGGCTGCATAAGTGGCCTTGCAGGGCGTGTCCGTGACCTTGGCAGGCTGTCTCGCGATCTTAGGTTAGTTGCAGACAAAGGCTATACTATTTTCACTCTTTGTTAGGATATTTTGATCAGCACTTCAAGTGAAACAAAGTGGATTTTGATGAGTAAATGTGTGGCTTCTACCTTCTCGCTACATTAACTAACGGCCAGCTCTTACTTTTGGATGTAAGTGACATAATGCCAACCTGCCTGGAGAAAGTGCTAGAGGGAATTTGCTGGAGGCCCAGTGGTCAAGACTCTGGGCTTCCACTGCAGGGTACACGGGTTTAGTCCCTGGTCAGGGAACTTAAGATTTGGCATGCTGCATGGTGCAGACAAAATAAAAAGTAACAAAATAACGAAAAGAAACAAAATGCTGGATGTTCCTACAAGCCTGTCTTTCTTTGCGCTAATTCTTCCAAGGAGATTCCATTTCTGAGATCTGTTTGCCATGAACCCTCCACAGGCTTCAGTGTATTCGTAGCCAATGGTTCCCTATTTTTTCATTTTTTTTTTTAATTTCTTTTTTTTTTTATCTTTTTTTTTATTAGTTGGAGGCTAATTACTTTACATCATTACAGTAGTTTTTGTTATACATTGAAATTAATCAGCCATGGATTTACATGTATTCCCCATCCCAGTCCCCTCTCCCACCTCCCTCTCCACCCGATCGCTCTGGGTTCCCTATTTTTTTAAATCATCTCTACTTTTTTTGTTTAAGTGAGAAGAAGCAAATGAGTCCAACATTGAAGCAGAAAATCCTCTGCAAGCAAATTGTTCAGCTTTGTCTTGATGGAAGCAGACCCGACTCCCTGTTGAAAGCCAGTGTTAGTGGCTTCGTTGTGTCCAACTCTTTGTGATCCCATGGACTGTAGCCCCCGGGGTTCCTCCATCCGTGGGATTTTATGAGCAAAAACCCTGGAGTGGGTTACCGTTTCCTTCTTCAGGGATCTCCCCAACCCAGAGGTTGAACCCAAGTCTCCTGCATTCCAGGCAGATTCTTTACCTTCTGAGCCACCAGGGAGACCTGGAAGGTGGTTAGGCCTAAGAAATGACCCGGGTGGAGGTCCGCTATGTGGCAACAGTGATGTAAACGTTGGGAGTGGTCATCTCAGCCAGAGGACCATGTCGTGGGGAGAACTGGACGAGGGGAGGAGGTTTCCGGCCTCTGGGAGGGTGAGGTGTGCTGTGCTGCAGAGTCTGGATCTTAGCTTCCAGACGGGGCTGCCTTCCACCCACGGCCTGGGGAGGCCAGTGCGGGGCGAGGGGGCGGGGCTCACGCTGACCCCCGTGGTCCTGCCAGGAGGCTCTGCTTCTGGGATCCAGGACATGCGCCGGTCTCTGCCCCGCGCTCCTCGGGGCTGCTGGGGAGCAGGTGTCCAGTGGGTGGTCTGGCCCCTGGCGCCCTCCCTGCAGAGGCGGCCGGTGCCGCGTAAGCTCACCCCAGCATCGACGTGCAGGCAGAAGATGCCTGCAAACCCGCCTTTCCTGCGGCCTCTGCTTCTCACGACGGGCGTCTTGGCCCCAGGAAGCCAGCTGTCATGCCATCTGGGCATCTTGGCTCTCTGTTTTCCCAACGGCCACCCCAGGTTGTGCCCTGGAGGCTGCTGGGCCAGATGATTCTCTGTAGTGGGAGCTGTCCTGGGCTTCCTAGGACACTGGCCAGAAATCTTGGCCCCACCCAGCAGACCCCGGAAGCCCTCCACTTCCTCCGGGGTTGTAACACGCTAGACGTCTTGACCTGGCCTTCTTCTGAGGGAGGTGTGGTTGCCTGTTAGTCAGGAACAGACAGAACTCTAACGGGTTCAGGATGGTCTAATGAGTCATCGACATGAACCCTGCCTCGGTCATGTGACTGGGGCCTGGCTGAGGGGTTTAGTCTCCATATGACATTCTTTCATGCTCAGACTCTTAAAAAAGCACACAAAATATTGGAAAGACAATAACTGTCTCCTGAAAGGAAGAGAAATCATTTCTCAAGGCCATGATAAAAGGAGTTATGCAGGTGTCTCTGATATCTGGGCTTATTTATCAGAATAAATGTGATCATTTAAATAAAATGCTTATTATGTGTCCAGGGAATGTGAGGGAGACTTCGGGACTCCTGCGTCCCCTCTGTATGTCCATGCAGGCAGCGGAATCACCCACGCCTGCAGACGTGGACAGGACCTGCTGGCTGTCTGCTGGAAGCCACTGTCAGCGGGGAGCTCATCGTGGATAGTAATGTGTTCAGTCTTGCCAGTCGTCCTGGGGACCCGAGCAGATTCATAAGCTCTACATCTGTCCTCAACACACCTGTCCTCAGGCTGAGAAGGTGAAATGTCCCCCTGAGGAGTGAGAGGCAGGAGCCAAATGCAAGCAGGACAGCTGGACACCTGCTGGACAGCGGGGCTCCGGGGCTGCGGAGACATGGCATGTTTCGGGGGGCGGGGAGGTCTGAATCGGTTTCCCAGCCTGTGTTGTCCAGCGTGTGGGTCACTATGGCAGGAGGACCTCCCGCCCTGACCTCTGGTCCAGAAGAACACGGAAGGCTCTCCTTCCCTTTGGGGTGTCATGGATGCTGGAGGCAGTTGGTCCCCCAGCCCTGAGGGAAACTTCCCCGGGGCAGCGTGACTCCTGCCTCGGGGCCTCCAGGGTGAACGCCCTGTCCAGCTCATATCTGCCTTCAACCTTGAAAGGCTGATCTTCCCCTGACGTTGCAGACACAGCACGAATGTCGAGTTCCTCCCAGAGAGGAAGTGGCAGCAGCGGGCGCAGAGGAGACCCCAGCACGGGGCGGCAGGGAAAGAAGCGGGAAGACACGGGTACGATCGGGGCTCGCAGTGAGCAGGACGCAGCTGGTTAGAGGGACCGCGCCAGGCGGCCCCCGCCGTCAGTGCCCCCCCGCGGGTAGTGCAGACCACACGCGGCTCCTGCGCCCCCTCCCGCTGCACCCATCTCGTCCCTGCTCCGGTACCGGGACGTTCTCAGGCCCAGGCCAGGCGGACGTGCTGGACTGACCGCCGCCCGAGGCACCCAGGCCACACCCACGTTGAGGTCAGCGTCCTGAACACAGCGCTGCAAACCTCATGACCGAGCATCTGTTACAACAGCATTCTCTGCTGTGATTTTTCTGTCTTGGTTTGTCCGGTGAACTTTCTGGAGGACAGAATCTTATGAGGGTCCAGCTGCCTTTTCCACGGGCTCCTGTATTGATTTTCCGATGCATTTTTTCCTGCCTTCTAGAGAAATTGCAGTCACACATCACTTTACCTTGGGAGTGGGGGCAAAGGTGCCCTGCCAAGAAAAAACCAAGTCTCCCTCACAAAGGGCCTTTTCTCCTCTGGCCTTAAAACTCAGTCTGCACACGGCCCCGCTCGGCTGTCACGATAAGTAACATTTCCTTCTTGCTCACCATATCCCAGCAGTTCTGCGCCATGCATTGAGGTTCTTTATTCCTGCTTCACTCGTCATAAGTGTCCTGAAAGCTGGATGTTTCTTTACACATGCATGTAGAAACGAGATCGTCTGAGAGGCTAACAGAAAGCTCAGAGGCAGAGGTCCAGCAACGTGACTGTGACCACAAAGCCAGCACGTGGCCAGGGCGGTCATGGAGGCCAAATAGACCTGGTTTTGTACAGCTGTGGTTTCCGCATGAGGGGCGCCTGGCCCCGAGGTCTGGGGACCACAGCTCGCTGGAGCTCTGGATGGGGGGCAGGGAGGGGCTGCTCCCCTGGGTGCCTGGGAGCCGGTCAGGAGCAGCCTGGGCTCAGTTAGCAGGTACATGGCTCTCTCCCTAGTGACCTTCTCTCATAGTCCTCCTCCGGGTCTGCGATCTGTTGCCAGGTAACCAAGTCCGGCAGCTCTTAGAGGCTTTGGGGAGCTGCCCTAACGGCCTCTGGGTCTGCACGTGGGGGAGCCAGGCTCAGCCGAGCTGGACCCCGTCTCAGGCTCTCCCAGGGGGCGGGCAAGGTGTCAGCTGGGACCAAGTCTCCCAGAGTCTCCCCTGGGGCAGGAGCCACAGCCCAGAGGCGCGCCAGTGAGGACCGGGCCCTCGGGGGCTGCATGAAGCCTCCACTCAGGCAGTTGGCTCCAGGCTGCTTGGCCCCAGAAGAGCATGAAGACGGCCAGAACCGGGGAACTCTGGTGCCTGAGGCTCAGCCTGGAAGGGACAGCTTGCCCCCTTGGCTGAGTTCTGTTTGGATAAGTGAGCCCCAGGGAAGGGTGTCCCTCCTCTCGTGAACACCTGGGTGGGAGCCAGCCAGGTTGGGCCTTCCCAACCGGAGTTCATGCGGGTGGTCGTCACTCGGCTTCTTTGCTGATCCACACACACCCCCACCCGCCTCCAACACACACAAGCTGCTGCTTCCTTGGCACCAAGGCTGAGCGTCTCTTCTCTGATCCATCCCATCCTCCTGCCAAGGGTCCCAGCCCTCCTCCTCCTTGGGGCTGATCCCGCAATATTTTAGGATTCAAGGTGCTGGAGAGGTGGCTGGCGGTTGCTGGTAAGGGGCGAACGGCACCCAGCTTGACGTCATCAGGCTCAGCATCTGCAGAAGGCGCTACGATGGAGGCCTTTGCCCAGGCTGCCTGGGTCCGTCTCCCCAGTGGGCGAGGAAAACAGGGGTGTCCGCCCATTGCCCACCCCACCTCCACCCCCATGCAGAGAGCACCCCTCTGCCAACCAGGCCACGTGACAGGAGTCTAAGAGGCTGGCAGGCCTGTCAATCACCAGGTCTCAGCTCAGGCAGAGCCGGGCAGGGCTTGGCACCTGGAGCCTCCCAGCCCTGAAGGTGTCCTGAGAAAAGTGGCGGCAGGTGGGGAGGGGGGTTTCCTGCGGAGCGGCTGCCCCTGGATGGGGGTGGTCGTGTGAACTAAAAGGGACCACCCACACCGCCCCACAGCGCGGGCAGGTCCCCCAGGAGGCTCACGGGTCCTCCCGAGCCTCACCGTCAGGGGCCCCGAGACAGCCTAGCAGCAGACTACTAAGACATCCTGATGGGGGGCAGCGGGTGGGGCCCGAGAGGCCACAAGCTGCTTCCTCCTGGCAGTCCTCTGCCGCAGGCCCGGCCGGGGGCTGGTGGGGGGAGCTGCTCGGGGTGGTGGGCACAGAGCTGGAGCTCACAGCACCTCCTGATGCCACTGGCTATTTTCCTAACCACGAGGCACCCTCCTTGCCATGCAGGGAGGTGCCTGCATGGGAGAGCTCGCCCTGTGATCTGGAAGGCTGGAAACCATCTGACCTCAGTGTGAACTCAGCCTACACAAGCAGCCTTCTGATGAGGTCATGATGCATTATTTCTGAGATTCTGTCCCCTCACGAGTGTGACTGTTGGGCGTTAAGTTCCAACAAAACGCTCCATGTGATCGTGTCACTATAAACGTTAGAATGCTATACACTGTGTTGGGAGGAAGCCTGTTCTTTCACTGTGATTAATTCTAAAATGATTAGCTCCTGAGTTATTGCTTAAAAGAAACATTGTCGTCTAATGGCCATGGAGCCGCGGTCAGAATTTCTAATGTGAGGTCTTGCGTTCACAAGAGATGCTGACCATTGATGTGGTCGTGGAATCATTTGCTGATGTGAAAAAGAAAATGGGTGAGTGTTCAAACACACGGTCAGCATGAAGTCATGGAAACAGATACGCTAACTTCATGCAAAACACGTCAGGGCCCCTCTGGCTGGCGAGCCTGACGCGGGGTCCGGCTCCTTCACCCCCGTGGGAGAACCTCTGTGCGGTCCTGCCTCCCATTTGTGGGTCACCCCCCCCCCCCGGCGGGTGCAGCACTGATTTCATCCCAACTGCAACCTTCCCACTTCTCTCCGTGGCTAGTTCTTGTCTGTGGCTGAGGGGGGATCTCTCTCAGTAGTTTCCAGCATCTTTTTCTGTTGATGGTTGTTCAGCAGTTGTGATCTTGGTATTCTCGTAAGAAGGGGTGAGCACACGTCCTTTCATTCTGCCATCTTGTTTGGGACTGAGGGGTACACTCTATTTATTGCTGAAATAGGGAATAAGCCAGCACCTACTGTGTGGCACAGGGAACTCTGCCCAATGCTCCATAGTGACCTAAAGGGGAAAAGCGTCTGAGAAAGAATACATGCATGTATATGTGTAACCGAATGTACCGTGCACTTAAAACTAAACAACACCGTTAATCAACTATACTCCAATATAAAATTTTTTTAAAAAGACATTTAAAAAACACACACAAGAGCCACTGGGCCCAGAGGTTGAGTCCCATGCTGAGCCCATCGGTCTTGCACCCAGGCCACCCAGCAAGTAGTTCTGCAGGACGCCTGGGATCGGCCCAGATCTGTCTGAGGGGCAGCTGGCCTGGTGGGAGTCAGGAACTCTGCCAACGCCAGGAGCACATTTATGGTCTCTGACGACGTTTAGAAACTGAAATGAAAATGCCACCGACTAGAGAAAGAGCCCACGTTATCCCTGGCTCGCTCTGCCATGGAAACCCGCATTCTTGATGCCTTTACTGAGAGTTGTCCCACATGCCCTGAAAGGCCCCCATTAAGAGCGTGTAGCTCAGGGACCCCGTGGGGCCCGGAGCTGTGTGAGTCTCATTGTGACCTGAGGCAGGACTTAGCTGCCCGGCAGGAGCGCCTCCCCTCGGCCCGCTCCCCTTCTCCCCAGCCCTTGGTAACCGGGGGTCTGCTTGCCATTTCGAGGGATTTACCTCTTTTCTACCTCTTGCATTTCACATAATTGGAATCAAATAATACGAGGTGGTTTTGTGATTTGTGGTTTTTTAATTTAGCATCATTTCCAAGGCTCTTCCCTGGTCTAACACTGATTGGAACTTCATCCCTTTCTTTGAATGAGTAGTATTTATTAGGCTGCATATATCACAGTTCATTAGTTGATGGAAATTGGAGTTTTTCCTGTATTAAGGCTATTAGAAATCATGTTTCAGTGAACAGATACGCACACGTTTTTGTGTGGCTATGTTTTCATCTCTCTTGGATAGAAGTGAAATCGCTGTCATGTTAATTCTGCGTTTAGTATTTTTAGAAACTGCCAAGGTATGACCAAATAGCTATAATATTTTACATTTCCACCGCTAGTTTCTTCACATCCTTCCTACCATTTTTTTTCCTTTTTCTCTTTTTTAAACATGTGTAATAGGCATCCTGTTGTATATAATAGATCCTGACCATAAGTGTTATGGCTTATTTCTAGATTCACTTTTCTTCTGTTGATCCTCAGGTCTGTTCTTAGACCAGCATCACACTGTTTCAGTTACTTCTTTTTTGTATAGTTGTATTTACTTATTTATTGTTGAATGATTTGTCTGCTGACTGATGTATGTTTGACTGTGCTGGGTCTTTACGGCAGCGCAGGCTTTCCTTTGTGGTGAGCAGAGGCTGCTCTCTCACCGAGGCTCACGGGCTCAGCAGCGTGGCTCCCGGCTCTAGCGCACAGGCTCGGCAGCTGAGGCGTGCAGTCTTGCTCTGCGGCAGGTGGGATCTTTCCAAACCAGGGATCGAACCCGGGTCCCCTGCACTGGCGGGCGGGTCTTCACCACTGAGCCACCAGGGAAGGGAAGCTCTCAGTTACTCCTTTAGTTCCCTTTTTTTCTTTTTTGTCGTAGTAGCAGTAGTAGTTTTTGAAGTTGGGGACTTTGATTCCTCCAACTGTTCTTCCTTTTCAAGTTGTCTTGCTTATTCTGGATTCTTAGCATTTCCATATGAATTTTAGAATCAACTTAGTTTCATTTAAAAAAACAGCTGGGCTTTTGTTAGAGTCTGTTCTGAATCTGTAGATCAATTTTGGGAGTATTGCCAAATAGGACATGGGACATGGGATGGCTTTCCGTTTAAATTCTTACAACAGTATTTTGTAATTCTGAGTGTATGTCTCTTGCCCTCTTTTGTTAAATTCTGCATATTTTTTTATACCTCGCATTGTGTGGCCTCCTGCACAAGACGAGTTTATCAGACTGACTTCTCATGTCCTCGATCACTGAATGTGTCTTTCGCTTCTAAACAGCCTTTTCTTTCTTCTGGACTCCAGCTCGGCTGTCTCAGCACCCAGCGCCGCAGTGGCACACCTGTGTTTAACACGTTCCTTTTACCTGGGCCAAGAACTCATCTCTCCTTGATGTCCAACTGTGCTCCACCCACCCTATGGGTTTCTCCAGGCCTGACTGAAACTCTCACTCCCAGGAGGGCATCTCTGTTTCTGGGTTTGTCTGCAGAGTAGACTTTACCTCTCACTGTATTTAATGGAGGTGCGAGCATGTCCCACGTGTGTTGCACTAAACTCAGGCTCGCAGCGGCCTCGAGTCTCAGGCCAGCTAACAGGAAAAGTCAGCAGAGTGTTTGTCATTTCTATTGACTGAGGTCGAATGGCACAATTCAAAGGAAAGAATGTAACTTTTCTGTGAACCTAAAAATAAAACACTTGGCTTTTTTTTTTAATTTGCTTAAGAGCCAGGATTGTTAACTGACCCAGGTTACGGAAGGAGCAGAGTTTCTATCATGGTTTATAGTTTTCCAATCACCCACAAGATAAGTGAGATGGTTATAAAATTGGTTTATTCTGTTTCTATTGCTCGGAAGTTTTTTAAATAGCATAGTTTCATCAATATTCACTGAGTAATTTCTTTTCATTAAGCCTGGGCCTTGCTTGGGGCGTGTGAAGCTACCATGGTGTCCAGACCTCGACCCTGGTTGGTGAGAGGAGTGATTCTGGTGGAGGCTGTGGGGATGGCAGGTCAGGGGGTCAGAGCCACAGGAGAGGGGGCCAGCCCTGCCTCCACCCAAGGGGACCGGGAGAGCGTGAAGGGAGGCTTTCCTGGAAACAGGGTGACCGCTCTGCTCAGGCTGGAGGAGAGGTTAGGAAGAAGGATGCGTAACCACGTGGCGGGTGTGGGTGAGAATCACTAAGCCGTGTGGTCCAGGCCACAGAGGCTGGAGGGAGAGGCTGAGAAGGGGCTCCGGGCCTGGGCTGAGGGCCCGGGGTGGCGGCGGAGCAGGGCTGCGTGGTGTTTGTGGTCAGGGGAGCCAGAGAGGGAGTTTAAAAGTGGGGGGAGTGGGTGGTCACTGAGATGCTTCGTGGAGGAGCGAGTGGGGAGGGAGACACACAAGGGCAGCGAGCAGTGTTGGGGTGTCTGCTCCCCTGTTGAGGGGCGCGGGCCCTGGACTCAAGCAGGAGGGAGAGGACCGCAGAAGAGGGGGTGGTCTGGGGAGGTGTCAGCTACAGCAGGAGCCGGAAGGAGGAGAGAGCCTGTCTCTGGTGCCTTTGGTGGGGTGAGGGGAGTCCTCTGCAGAGGAGGGCCCTCGGGGGACCCAGCAGGGGGACCCAGCAGCGTCCTGATTAGCTCAGCTGGTGCGTGGCGAGTCTGGGGACCCGGGAGACACCCCCCAGGCGGGTAATTTCAGATATTTGGGCACAAGCGTGAAATCCACTCATGTGCTCCGGGCGCACTTGAGAACTGTCTGCGCAGAGACGGCGCGAGACCCTGAGGGCGGTGCTGCTGAGAAGGCCGGCCAAGGGTTAGGGTTAGGGTTAGTGTTAGGGTTAGGGTTAGCCCGAGAGAGGAGCCTTCAAGGCGGAGAGTGGAGCGGGGGGGGGCCGCCCAGGGCTGTCCCAGGAGCCGCCACGTGTGGATTTCACAGGATGTGCCCCTTGGGAAACTGCGAGAATCTTCCAGGGGAGCTGACGCGCAGTGGGCTGAGGGAGGGCAGCATCCGATGACACGGCGGGAGCCCCGATGCTGAAATCTGCGCTTGCAAGGCTGTACTAATGCACACCTCCACGCAGAAGTCCCAGACTGAGCCAAACCAAACCAAACGGAGATCACCTTCCTCCCGCTCCCTGTGACTGTCCCTTCTCCCCGCCCGAGCCCCGTGCAAGGTCCCAGCCCGGACCCAACCCCAACCTTGTTGCCACGCCTCCGAGCTAGCCTGCCTTCCTCCAGACTCACGTCCCTCGTCAGTTCTTCACATTTCAGCCAGAGTGAACCTAAGACGATGCAGATTCTCTGATCTAGGATTCCGTGCTAACAAATCTTTCATGGCCCGTCTGACTTGCATTAGAACAAAGTTCCATCACCTCCTCCACTCTCTTTTTCAGCTTATCCCAGCTTACCCGGCAGGTGTTAATAAGGGAAGTCTTCCCTCGCCCCCTACCCCCAACTGAGAAATGTGCCCTTCCAGGGTGAGGCCGCAAGAGCCTGTGGTCCCTGGGTCACAGCAGCGTTTGTGATACTGTTGGTAACGACCCTTTCACTTGTCAGCATCCCCCGGTGGACAGATAACTCGCTGAGGACAGGCCAGTCCTCCTTCTTTGTTTATGCCCAGGCCTGCCTGTAACTCAGCACACAGCACTGGGTAGTTACTTGACTGAAGTAATGAGTCAGTGATGGTTAAACTTTATCCTAATCTCATTATGAGTGGAGACCTCACAGCACTTTTACCAACCGCTGGCTCCGGTTACCATATGCATTTTAAAGAAATAGAACTACACTTCTTTTAAAACCTTTCAGAAATTCAAATTGGCTTTCCCCCAATTAGCCAGGATTTGTGAGGTTTTACTACATATTAACATTTTTATTTCCGCAGCATAAATCGGAAGGCCACCGGAGGATCGGATTTATCTGTGCATTTCACTCTGAAGCACCACTCTTCCGTCCTTTCAAACTTAAGCCCATATCTGCTTTTCCCACTGGTATTATTATTAACATCACTCCTAGTATTAATCCTTCCTACATTGTGTTAGTATCATTTCATAGTTTCTAAAGTGTTTTTTCCCACTTTGTCCCATGTTGATCTTCAAAATAATTCATTGGGAAAGCAGATAAAGTATACTTATAGACATTTACCGCACGTACATATTCAAATAGGTGTTAAACGACTTTTTCAAGGACAAATCAATAATCATGCAGATGAAACCAATATATCCAGTGCTCATTCCATTCATTAGCTTTTGTCTTTTCTTTAAAATCCACATTAATGTTATCGATTATTAAGGATTTCTTACTTCCGAGCTAATGAACTATTGTAACCGCTGCTTGTCTATCCGAATAGCTGAGATTTGAGAGAGGACTTTCCGGCTTGTTCATCCCAGCACGGTGATACAGCGGATGTGAAGACGGGTTCAGCACAAGCACGATTCACAGATCTGTCTCTTACTCTCTGGGCAAAGTGAGTTGAGCCTACCTCAGCTCCCAAAAAGGAGAGCCCGCAAAGAGCAGGCTGGCTCCATACCCGGCCCGCGATCCCCAGGGCAACGTCCGCACCCTCTCATGCTGCGGGCAGCCCGCCCCGTCGGGCTCCGAGCTTGCGGAGCAGCCAGCCGGGGCATGTGCGATGCAGCCGGGGCGTGTGCGATGTGACCGGGGCGTGTGCCATCCGGCCGGGGCGTGTGCCATCCGGCCGCACCCTCCCAGCGCAGTCCCTCCACCAAGAGGCAGGGCGGGCAAACCGCGCAAAGTGGACGGAGACGTGGTGGGCATGATGGACGGACGGGTGGACAGGCTGCGGAGGAAGTGAGGAGACGGACGGTGCCTTGGACAGGAAGGAGGAGAGTGAGGAATCTGCGCCTCTTACTCGGATAGCGTTCCCTGCTTCTGAGAGACGGTGGAGAGGGGCAGCAGGCACGGGCAAGACGGGTTTTCAGTTCAGAGGGAGTCCTCCTCCCTGGCTGCCACGGGGGTGACTGTCCCTTCCGTGTTCTCCGAGTCTCCGCCCCTCGGTGTCCCTGTGACCATGTCTGTCTCTCTGTGTCTCTCTGCCTGTCTCCATCTTCCTTTCTGTCTCACACAGTCATCCAAAAAAGGCAAAAAGGACACAGGTATTTATCTCTAAAACAGTAAGCAATTTTAGTGTTGGACCACAAAAGACCAACCATAATCTCCTGAGATGTGAGGTGGGCCAGTTTGGCACCACTGTAGGAATATCTTCTTCCCCCATGAAAGTGAAACTAGGAAAAAAAACACAAAACAAACGCTTTCAGGGCAAGCATCAAAGTCAAAGCTGTTTCCTAAAAACCATTTACTCGATTTACCACATCGGCTGACACATGCCTGGTCCCTGTCGGACCACAAGCCTGGAGGGGCCCCAGAAGCACCTCAGAACATGCTGGTCAGCCCACTGATGACCAGTGGGGGCAGGAAATATCCTCTGTTCATTTAAGACGATTCATTCCATGGTGCCCTGGAGATCTTATCCCCCAGTGACTTTTTGAAACGGTTATTTATTGAAGGTTGTTTTTTTTTCCCCCTATTTTTACAAACTGCATTTTGTTTGGGAGGCAAAATACTTAGAGCCCTGACTTTATAAGCAACGTTATTAAACGCCCTTTTGTTACCAACAGGAGAGGTGGTAGGTCCAGCTGCTTGCCACTCAAAAGCCAGTAAACAGGCCAGGCGGGTGGAAAGGAAGCTTGGCTTTATTCCAGATGCTGGCAACTGGTGGTGGGGAGGGTGGCAGATGTCTGTCCAAAGGCCGATCCCGCACCCCAGGCCCTCGGACAAGCGGGGGATGACAGCCTTTGTAGACAGAGTTGGGGAAGGTTACATGCAGAAACAGCACCGTCCTCTCCAACAGTCATCTTCAAAACTGGTCATCAGTGGGCTGACTAGCATCTTCGTCGTTCTTCGAGGTACAGGCAACGTTCAGCCCGGGTGCACTTGTTCCCGTTTCTTTGCCGTCAGTTCTCATGACTGGCAGCTCGAGTCCTGGGTGCAGCCTGCTCATCCGGTACTGCACTTCCCTACCTGGGGTTTCCGTGTCTGCGAGCTCACGGGATGTGGCTCAGAGTGTCACCTACAGCCCCTGAGGAAGAACTGAAAGTCCTTGACTATGCTTAACGACATTATCATTATTTGGGCTACTCTGTTTTCCTTTGTTTCCACATTTCTCCTTTCTCTGATTAAGCTTATTCTTCGACTAAAGTTTCCCACAGGCAGAAGGCAGGTAGAAGACGGGGTGGGGGCAGGGACCATATTCACTTTTATGGAATATGGAGGCCAGAGAGCTGATGTGGAATCACCGCCTAAACCTCGTCTGAGCGAAGCATCCTCTGGCTTAGCCAGTTTCCTCGAAGGACGCAGTTCTTTGTCCAGTGTTCCATGGCTGTCTCCTCTCCACTCTCTCCTCCTACCATCTATGCTCCGTGAGGATCGTCCTTCCACAAATCCAGGAGCCTCTGTGTCTGGGAGGAAAGGGCCCGGCCGCCTGCTCTTGAGTCGCCCCGCGTCAGGCAGGGTGGAGCCCGCGGCAGCTCTGAGTCCCTGTGCTCCGCGAGGGAGTGTCTGTCCTTGCCAAACAGCTTGCCAAACCCGGAGACAGTCTCGTCCACTCCAGATCGCCGTTCTCTCAAGTCCTTGACTTGCTGGCATCCGGTTTGACCTCGAAGTGTGGGTTCCTCTTAACTAATTTTAACTAATTTTGAAGATGAGAATATAATCTGATCCTGAGATTATCTTTTGTGGTCTTGAGGTACAACAGGAAAATGCTATTATCTTTCAGAGATTCGCTGTAAGGTAAATTGTTCAGAAATACAGGTATGTGTGGAGCTTCCCTGGTCGCTCAGTCAGTGAAGAATCCGCCTGCAGTGCAGGAGACCTGGGTTCGATCCCTGGGTTGGGACGATCCCCTGGAGAAGGAAATGGCAGCTCACTCCAGTGTTGTTGGTGGGAAATCCTATGGACTGAGGAGCCTGATGGGCTATAGTCCATGGGGTCGCCGAGTCGGACAGGACTTGGCGACTGAACCACCAGCACCCTGTTTATGTGTAGAGCAAGTGGTGCATTCCGTTTATATTTGTTGAGGACACAAAGCTCAGACTTCAGAATCTCAGGGGATGTGCTAATGCCCAGGGATGTTGTCTGCTCCCTCCCTGGACTCTTCCCAGGAAGCAGGCAGTGGACGGCCTGGGCAGCGGCGGGAGTTCAGCCGGGCGGTGCCAGTCCCCGTGGCTGCTCTGCCCGATCGTGACTCTGCTCCGTTCAGGTCTGTGTTTGCTCGTCCGTGCGGGGAGGGCGCTTTTGTACATGAGCTTTCGAACGTTCCGGCCACAGGACTCTCCTTCCTGTTGATGACACAGGAATCTCTTGCTGTGAGGCTGGAGTGGGCTTCTTTGGTCAGCCTTAGGCACCCTTATGGGAGCCCCCTCACCCCTCCACACCAAGGGGACATCAGGGCTCACAGGTGAGGTCACTGGACCCAGTGCTTCTCAGATCCTTTCAAGTGCAAGCATTCTCTGACGCTAATTTCTTGGTAGGAAATTAAGCCTCTGAGAAGACACTGGCCTTCATCTCCCTGACACTTGACATCATCAGACTTTTCAAGACTCTCTGTCAAAAGCTGGGAGAGTAGGATCTCATTTTTGCATATCTTTGATAAATAATTGTTAACAATCTCTCCATACATGGATGTGTTTCCTCTTTGTCAAAATTCTTATTAATGCTTTCTGCCCAATCTCTCATTGTACTGAGTATGCTTTTCTTATTTATTTCTAGGTCTTTATATATTCCTTATGCAAATCAAGAATATGTCTTCCCCGAGTTTGTAATTTGACTTTCCACTTTCTTTAAGGTGTCTTTTATAAGAAGTTTTTAATTTAATACTGTCAAATTCATCCATCTTTTCTTTTATTGTCAGTGCTTTTGTTGTCTTACTTTTTTTCTTACTTTTCCAAGATCTAAGAATATATTAATCTATGTTTTTAAGATGAGTTTTGAGGTTTTGTTTTTAATATTTAACTCCTCAATCCACTTTGAGTTTACTTGGTAGACGATGTAAGAATCCAACTCTATTTTTTGCCATCAGATGATCATTTTTTTTTATTCCTTTTGTTGGAGAGCGTCTCTTTTTTCTCTTTTGACAAGGCTTCTCCATCCCGAAGTCCTCCCATGTAACAGGTACTGACCTGTTTACAAACTCTACCCCATTTCATAGATTAATTTGCCAACACACAGAATTATCCCCTGGGCTTGACTGCTACAGCTTCAGAACTGATGTCTGGTTAGCAACCTGCCCCTCTCTGATATTCTTCTTCACAAGACATCCCTGACCCAAGGCTGTTCCATATAAAAATATCAAGCTTCTTGAACCACCCATTTGGCATTTTGGTTGCAAGTGTGCGATCGTGAGTCTGAGAGACCTCAGACTGACCTCATCACAGTGGTTTGTCCCTCTGCTGACTCAGGCCTCCTTCGACGTGTCTCAGTAGAGCGTTCTGTCTTCCCTGCAGAGGGGCTGCCCTTCTTTTGCTAAACGCATGGGCTGCTTCATGCCCTCACACGCTGACCTGAACGCTGCCCTGAGTGATGTTCCTATAAATGACACAGAGCGTGTGCAGCCGCGGCACCACGCCCTGGTTCCGAGCACGAGGCAGCGCAAGCGGGAGCTGGCCGGCGGCTCCTTCTCCCCCTGTCCTCCCACACTGGGGGCCGCTCTCACCGCAGGCGGGACCACCCACGCAGGCCCCTTCTGAACGCCCCCGCCCAGCCGTCGTCGTTTCTGGGTGTCGTCCCTGGAGCGCCTCCTGGAACTGGTCTTGCTTTAGACTCAGTGGCCTTTCCAGTTCAGCACTTGGGTAAAAACGAGAGCCAGGCGTTATTTAACTTCACGTTGAGCACCGTATGGACAGCACCATTTAAGCTGAGTTTGCACATAGGTGGTCCCAGCTACAAATCTTTAAGCAGAAATTGGCAGCAACTGTAGCTATGATTATGCAATAAATACATATGTGGAAGGTTTGCCCCAAAATGAAATAAACCTCAATTGGAGTTGATGGGGGGAACATTATTACTACAGTAACAAATACATCTGAGGGACTTGAGTTCTATAACATAAACTAATGCAACTGGTGGGGGGAGTGACTGAGACCAGTTTGCAAATCACCAAACCTGGGCAAAAAGCTGGAGGCGTGCTCCGTCTCTCAGCGTGCAGGGTCCGGGAGAGGGCGGGGGTGAAGGGTCTGCCCTGGCGGCCAGCGGCGCCCCTCTGCCGTTGACACGTTTGCTTTCCCTTCACCCCAGGAGGATGCGCAGACCCACCCCCGCAGACCCCCGCCCCCTGCTTCTCCAGAGGGATGAGCCCTGTGTGCAGGGGCATCAAGCCGAGGGACTCAGCCAGGTCTGGGTGGAGGAACTGGGCACATTCCAGCTCGGCCCTGATTGGACCGCCCCGCAGAGCTCCACCCACCCCGCTCCCCTCAGTTTCCCTCCTAAACTGGAAGCACGTTGGTCTTTGCCCAAAGCCCTCCGTTCCCCTGGAGGAGACGGTGCCCGGGGCGGTGAACACGAGTCACCTGTGAGACAGACGCCGTTTCCCGGGACCGCTGCTGAGATTAAAACCTGCTCTCTTTCCCACGCACCTCAATTCATATTTGGGGGAAAGTCATTGAAGTTATTCCACCAGCCTGCGCCATTCCTCTGTCCCAACTTCCTGTTCAGAATCCATGTACTTGGGTCATCAGTCCCACCTGAGGCAGACGCCCTGCTGTGATCACGCCGTGGGCTCCCCTAACCATCACCAGAGCCCCAGGTGGCCAGGAAACTGGACCCTGGGGGGCACGGCCGCCTGTCCGGGGTCCCGGTATGTCCGGAGTCCTGCTGTGTCCAGGGTTCCGCTGTGTCCAGGGTCCCGCTGTGTCCAGGGTCCCACTGTGTCCAGCGACCTGGTATGTCCAGAGTCCCACTGTCTCTGAGGTCCCGGTGTGTCCAGGGTCCCAGTGTGTCTGAGGGCCCAGTGCGTCTGGAGTCGCGGTGTGTCCGGGGTCCCGGTGTGTCCAAGGTCGCGGTGTGTCCGAGGTCGCGGTGTGTCCGAGGTCGCAGTGTGTCTGAGGTCATGGTGTGTCTGGGGTTGTGGTGTGTCTGGGGTTGCGATGTATCCGGAATTACTGTGTGTCCGTAGTCCCGGTGTGTCCCCGGTCCCACTGTGTCCGGGGTTGCAATGTGTCCGGGGTCCCAATGTGTCCGAGGTAGCGGTGTGTCCGAGGTCGCGGTGTGTCCGGCGTTGCGGTGTGTCCGGAGTCCCGCTGTGTCCAGGGTCCCACTCTGTCCAGGGTCTCACTGTGTCCAGGGTCCCGCTGTGTCCAGGGTCCTGCTGTGTCCGAGGTCGCGGTGTGTCTGAGGTCGCGGTGTGTGTGTGGTTGCGGTGTATCCAGAATCACTGTGTGTCCGCAGTCCCGGTGTGTCCCCGGTCCCACTGTGTCCGGGGTTGCGATGTGTCCCCGGTCCCGCTGTGTCCAGGGTCCCCTTGTGTTCAGGTCGTGGCGCTGATAGCATGCCATGCTTCTTATCCTGACTCTGTCCGACCCCAGCCTTTCCACGAGCTCTCTCTCCCCCAAGGGCTCCCCGAGATGCAGACCTGGGAGGGCTCCAGCGCTTCCCGCAGGATGTGCAGCTCCATCTGTGCTCCCGGGAGGGGCGGGGTGGTGCTCCAGAGGGCAGCTGGACGCAAGGGCAGCAAGCCTGTGTGAAACCAGAAAGTCCGTCAGCAAGGCCGAGGCTGTGAGTCGTTGGGGAAGCTGGTGCTTTACCGGAACCCCGACGCGGAGGACGTGGGGACACCTGGCGTTACTTCTGAACCCCCTCTAAGGTGGGGCAGTCAGGGCAGCAGTGGGGAGGACACGGCCAGCATCCTCAGGGGGAGGAGCGCAATGGAGGGACACGTTCCAGCATCCTCGGGACAGTTGCTCCATCTAGATTCTTGGCTCAGGTGATTATTGTGGAAATAGGGAAAAAGAAAAAAGACCTCCCGGTGTCTTTCTTGGGGACGCAATGGAGGGAACGCAGAACTGCGGCTCTGAGTCTGGGCTCAGGAGCCCGACAAGCGACCGCACTGCAGCAGGTGAAGACAGAGCGTGCTGGGCGCTGCCATGGAGACCCCGGAAAAGGATGGGGGACCCAGGAGCCTGGGGACCACGGGAGGCCGCGGGGCTCGCGCTCACGCAGCAGCTGTTCGATGTGCAGCGCCTGGTTTTTGCCCACGTTCTAGAGACACAAGTGTAAGTGAACCATGATCCCATCAGAGGGAGCCCCGTCACTCCCGACGGGGAGGCTTGTGGAGAGAAAGGCCTCGACACCGAAAGGCAGAACGGATGTGGAAACCTGGCAAACGTGGGCCTGGAAGGTGTGGAAAGAGGACATTAGAAGGGAAGAGAGAGGGGACTGGAAAAAGCTGGTGTGTGATGAAAAAGAGACACAATCAAGTGGAAATCACTGTGGGCTAATCATCTGGGAAACAGATAATTGAGACAAAATGAGAAAATTTTACTCATTGGTCTCAAAAGCAGAGACATTACTTTGTCAACAAAGGTCCGTCTAGTCAAGGCTATGGTTTTTCCAGTAGTCATGTATGGATGTGAGAGTTGGACTGTGAAGAACGCTGAGCGCTGAAAAATTGATGCTTTTGAACTGTGGTGTTGGAGAAGACTCTTGAGAGTCCCTTGCACTGCAAGGAGATCCAACCAGTCCATCCTAAAGGAGATCAGTCCTGAGTGTTCATTGGAAGGACTGATATTGAAGCTGAAACTCCAATACTTTGACCACCTGATGCGAAGAGCTGACTCATTGGAAAAGACCCTGATGCTGGGAGGGATTGGGGGCAGGAGGAGAAGGGGACGACAGAGGATGAGATGGTTGGATGGCATCACTGACTCGATGGACATGAGTTTGGGTAAATTCCGGGAGTTGCTGATGGACAGGGAGGCCTGGTGTGCTGTGGTCCATGGGGTCACAAAGAGTCGGACACGACTGAGCAACTGAACAGAACTGAACAGGCATAAATGCTTGTACTCAGTACAGGAGTCTAGTTAGAGTCAACTCAGAATAAAGATGGGCTTCTAGGTGACTATTTTCCGGGAGGAAAGGATGGAAAACCTTCTGTGTTGTCTCTGTGGTTCTCTCAGAACGTAGCTTTTCCTGTAAAGAGATGAACAGGTGTTAGACTTGGCATGTTCAGTTAAAGATGGCAGATTCAAGAACGTCGGCTTCTGCTATCACCTCAAGTCCCACTAAAATGACAGAAGAGTCGTGTGTATTAAAAAAAGACGCAGAACAGAGGGGAGCCAACGCCGACCCGTGTGAGGCTGGAGGGCAGGGCCGGGTGAGGGGGGAGGTGCAGGGAGGCGGCTGGGCTCAGACCCTCCCCTGGACGCTCACACCTCCAGGACCGGCAGGTCCAGGCCCACGGGAGGCCAGATAAAGCTGCACTGTTAACCAGTGAGTAGGCCGAAAGGTTAAAAGCCGTGTAGACAGCAGGGATCTTTTCCTTCCAGCAGAGAACTCCAGGTTTTCTCCCTGGTGGAACAGAGCAGAGGGTTCTTGGGGGGCTGAGTCTGGACGCTGTACAGAAAGCCGGACCCAGAGGAAGGGCAGAGCTGAGTGTTCAGCCCCTCGCAATCCCCGTAATCTGTTCCCGAGCGGGTTCCTCGGGTGAGAGGTGCTTGTTTATCAGCTGACTGGTTCAAAACACCCTTCTATAGCTCTCACTGTGTAACAGACTCAAGCCAGTAACGTGACACTTTTTGAAAGTTTTATAAAGTCTTTATAAGCTCTTCTGGGGTGACCCCTTTACAAATGAGGAAACTGATGTAGAGAACAAATTCAGTAACTCACCTAGAGCGCACAGGCAAGCAGAGGAAGGCTGGACTCGAAGTTCAGGCCGCCTGGACACAGAGTCCAGTTCTCACTCACCACACGTTGATCACACACCTGACACAGAAGCTGGAGATCCAGATGCATCACCCATGTAGGCATGAGCAGGGCATCCATCCAGGAGACATGCCGATGCTGCCCAGGTAAATGCCAGCAACCACCAAGGATCCCCAGTTGCCTGAGAACATCCTCTAATACGAAGGAAACCAGAAAAAGCCAACAGACAGAATGGAAAAGAGACAAAAGCGAACTGGAGGAAAGGAGAGTCTTGAGAGTCCCTTGGCCTGCAAGAAGATCCAACCAGGCCATCCTAAAGGGAATCAGTCCTGACTATTCACTGATGCTGAAGCTGAAACTCCAATACTTTGGTCACCTGATGTGAAGAACTGACTTTAGAAAAGACCCTGATGCTGGGAAAGATTGAAGGCAGGAGGAGAAGGGGACGACAGCAGATGAGATGGTTGGATGGCATCACCGACTCAGTGGACATGAGTTTGAGCAAGCTCCAGAAGTTGGTGATGGATAGGGAGGCCTAGTGTGCTTCAGTCCATGAGGTCCAAAGAGTCAGACATGACTGAGTGACTGAACAACAATAATAGTTGATTTACAATGTTGCATTAGTTTCAGGTGTATGAAAAAGTGATTCAGTCTATATGTACATGCATCCACTCTTTTTCAGATTCTTTTCCCATAAGGACATTTCAAAGTATTGAGTAGAGTCCCCTGACCCATACAGTAGGTCCTTGTTGGCCATCTGTTGTTGACTATTTATGTACAGTAGTGTGAACATGTTATTAATAATCCCAGGCTCCTGACTTATCCCTCCCCCCGCTACCTTTTGTAAACCTGTGCTTCCTGCTTGCTGGCCATGGTGACGCTGGCCATTGCAGCCCACGGCCCACCGGTGGTCCGAGTGGAGGCTGAATGCTCTCGGGTCCTGGGACCAGGGGAGCACTCCACGGAACCCGGGTCTCAGCTGAGCTGGACGAGGGGGGGACCAGGGGAGCGCTCCACGGAACCCGGGTCTCGGCTGAGCTGGACGAGGGGGGGACCAGGGGAGTGCTCCACGGAACCCGGGTCTCGGCTGAGCTGGACGAGGGGGGGACCAGGGGAGTGCTCCACGGAACCCGGGTCTCGGCTGAGCTGGACGAGAGGGGGACCAGGGGAGTGCTCCACGGAACCCGGGTCTCGGCTGAGCTGGACGAGGGGGGGACCAGGGGAGCGCTCCACGGAACCCGGGTCTCGGCTGAGCTGGACGAGAGGGGGACCAGGGGAGCGCTCCACGGAACCCGGGTCTCGGCTGAGCTGGACGAGGGGGGGACCGGGAAGAGGCTGCAGCCTGTCCCCCAGGAGGAGAGTGCGACCAGCCTCCTCCCCGCCACCGTCCTCCCCCCTCCTCCCAGCACCCCTCCACACCCCCGCCCCATTGGAGACTGACAATCACTCACCTCCTGATAACGGCACAATCCCACAATAGCTGACGAATTCCCAAGGGCTTTCAAGGCTCTCTTAGGGGTCCCTGTTAACAAAGGCACTGAACACAGCTGTTCCAACATCTATATTTAACACTAGTCAAGTGAAGACATTCTTGGTTCCCAGCAGAACTGTTCTTCGGGGCTCCAAATGGGCCCTGAGTTGCTGAGGGTTCTGGCGGTCCCCAGAGGCCCCCAGAAGCTCAGGGGCACCTCTCAGACCCATGGCTCGCGGGCCTGGCAGCGCTGCTGGTGTTTCTGTAATGCACGTGAGCAGGGAGTCACCGTGAGCCATTAGCAAAAGCAGGAGGCAGAAGGAGCACTAATTTACAAATTAGCAAGGAGCAAATTTGCCTCAAAATGGCCCGCCCCAGTCTTCACGGTACATTCACAGGGTCAGATTCTTCAGACTGCTGGTCATCATTTCTCTGATGGTCTTTTGAAAAGGTCAGGAGAAAAAATTAGAGAGAGTGAAATTATATCAAGGTAGCTTTTTAACCACTTTATACACATAATGAGACTAAAGGTGACCCTGTTTATGATTTGTTATATATTGCAGCCTGTTATATATTTGTTATATATTCCAGCCTGGAATACCCTCTTCTACCTCATCATCAGGAAACACATTTTAGAAAATAACAAAAGAAAGGAGGGAGGAGGAGAAGGAAGAAACAGAAATTTGGTTTTCTTCAGTCCAAAACGCAAACGTTTGAAAGAAAGGGTCATATGTGTCTATTTTTCATGACAAGATGAATTACTAAATTTCAACCTATCTCTTAATATATAATCAGTCTAGAAACCAAAAACGAAGTTATCAATCATCCTTGAATTGGGGACAAATAATGCTCTTTATTCACTACATGACTCATCTGAAAACTAAACAATACTTAGTCCTCTTAAATGGAGAAAGTCAAAATCTGTCTTAGGTCATGAATATTAATAAAGGTAAAGTTAAAATGAATTTTATAATGCAGCCATTTATAACACAGTGGTTAAAACTGAGTTTCTACTTCAGATCACTTCTTTACTATGTTCTGTTTCGAGGTGAGACGATGATTTGAGTTCCTGGGAGGGGAATCCCATGGCCCAGACTGAAGCCCTGCACGGGTGACCCCCCCCACGTGCCCCCTTCCTCACCACCACCCGCCGCCCTAGCTGCCCAGGACAGGTCAACCCGCGGCACGCTGGGCACGGGTGCGATCGGTGGTTCAGCTCTCTGCGTCACTTCTTTCAGCTGCACGTGGATTATCACGATTATCTCAAGGCAGGCAGTTTAAAACAAAGTGAAACGAGTGGGGTTATTTCATACAATGACAAATGCCATGACGAAAGCCCGAGAGCCTCGTCTGCGCGATGGTGCAGGAGAGGAGCGGAGCCGGAGCGGGACTGAGCGTCCAAAGGCGCCCCAACTGCTAATGTTGCTGGTGCCATTTGTGTTTGGCAACTAAGCTGCTCACTGAACACTTCGGGAGCCCATCCTGGGAAGTCCAGCTCAAATCACCGCAAGCAGCAGAGGCGGCAGGGACGGAAGCAGGCGGGACCACGGGGGCACCGTCCTCCGCCCGCACCTGAGTACCCGGAACGGGGTGTCTTAGGAGCGCATGTGACTGAGGGGCTCCGTCGTATAGATGCTCCGTCGCTTCTTACACAATGAGACGCATTTTGTTTCAAGAACTGGCTCAGGAACCTTCTTTCTGCTTTTTTAACTTCTGCCTTAAAGAAGAAATTTCTATTTTACATCTCAATCATCTTAAATCAAAATAGATATGCATTTAGTCAGAAGCATCAAATATACTTCAAGGGCATTTAGCCTGTAATCCATCTGTCAATGAGTTTTTAATCTACATCCATAAAGACTAGGGGGTGAAGACCCCTCTAGGGGAGACGCGGTGTCTCCTGCTGACAGCCACCCTAACTTCTGTCTGTCTTCCAAAAGGGGACAGGGTGTCTCATGTTGGTGGGGAACCCCAGCTCCCCTTGAGCTTGAGGGAACCAGGGAAGTCTATCACAAGGATGGAAGAACAGACTCGGTGCTATTTGGAGGAGTGGGTCTGAGAAAGGCTCAAGGCAGGCTGGTGTCTACATGGGAAGAATATTTTTTTCAACTCGCTGATTTATTTGTGAATGTGGGAGTGGAGAACAGAGCATACACCAAATGAGACGTTGTCCACAGATTAGGATCCCATACGCACTCATGGAAAGTCTATTGTTTTCCTGACTGCCCCTCAGGGTAAACTTCGTCCTTGCAGGCTAGGAACCGCAGATTCCCTGAAAAGAAGGGGAACCATGTGATGCTGCCTCAGCCCTTTAGGAAATGCTTAGAGCCATAGAGGTGACTTCCTGGGATTACCAGGAAAGTGAAATGTGTAAATTATTCACTGAAATGTGATTTTTGAGCAAAGTGTTGGCAATGTATCAGATGAAGTGGCTTTGATCATTAATATACCATCCTTTTCACTTATTTTTCAATCACGTAATTGTTTTGCTTTGTGTTTGCCGATTTATAAGATTTATTTAAATTTGTCTACTTTGATGTTCTTCATATGATGAGAATTAAGATGCATTTTCATAAAAACCACTGCCTCAAATCCCATTCAAACCACTGGTAACCAATTTAGTAACATCTCAGAACATCTTCAAAATAACTGTGCCCACTATGCAAATATTCATCATAGAAGATTATGCACAAAGGCCATTTTAAACCCTACGTTTGGTTGTTGCTTTATAGTTGCAACAAATAAAAATTTTAAATGAATACTTAAGAGATTGTACTTTGCTTTCCTTTTTCATTAGCAAATAGCATGTCCTTGTAAAGCCTTTTCTGTGGGAAGGACTATAGCTTATTTACTGTCTTTTGAATGAAGAAGATAAAAAAAAAAAAAACCACATCTGACAACCTATGACAGCAGAAGCTCCGTGTTGACACACAGATACATTACTCTGCATTCCTGACTCGCTTCTAAATATTTCATACTGCCTTCATGATGTTCAGACCCAATCAAAAATAGCTCTTACACTTGGTTTCAGGAGAGCACGGTTGCATTTTTGTATAATCTTGACATCACAAACAGTAATTTAGTTTTCTAAAGAGATTTTCCTATGAGGCATCATTTATGGAGAATGAACCCACTGTGACACTGTCCCCGGGTCCCCTGGAGCATCCGCTGTGTGTCTGCGCACCAGCTGGTTGTCATCACGTCTCCTCCTCAAAGTGAACCTCCCTGGTGATGAGACCCCCAAGTAGGACCCTTCCTGCACTATGGAAATCGACTTCACTCCTCTGCCCTCTGCTTCTTCTCTAGACCAACTGCACCTCGTGGAGGAGGAAAAAATGTAGTTATCGAGAGTCCAGTCAAGAGTCTGTGTCTCTGGAATTATCCACAACATCCCGTCGGGGAAGCGTCCAGGTGGTCCACAGACGCATGGCGATCCAAGGGCCACGAAAAGGTAAGGATCCACGTCCTACGCCAGGCTCCGTGTGCAGACGTGTGTGTGTTACCTTAGCATATACTTGGAAAAGCACAAAGACAGGTTTGTGATGGTGGATTCTGTATCTGATCAGGGGTAGAACGTCCCTCAACCTTCATCAACTCAGCAGAGAGTCAGAATTTGTCACTATTACTAAACAGAGACTCAAATGGTTTTTTATCCAATTACAACATTACCTAGAAAATAATCTCACAGCCAGATTAACAGGCCTGTTCGCCCTTTGTCAGTGGTACCGGGGCTTCTTTGAACAGCGTGCCTGCTGAGTTGCTTCAGTCGTGTCTAACTCTGTGTGGCCCCATGGACTATAACCTGGCAGGCTCCTCTGTCCATGGGTTTCTCCAGGCAAGGGTACTGGGGTGGGTTGCCATGCCCTCCGCCAGGGGATCTTCCCAGCCCCGGGATCAAAGCCTGTCCTCTGGGTCTCCTGCGTCTGTGGGTGGACTCTTTCCACCAGTGCCACCTAGAAGTCCCTTTGTACAGAGTTGCTTTAAAATTAGGTCTCTCTTCCCACTGCTAGTCTCCTCAGGGCCTCTGTCTGTAAGGCAATTAGACATGTCTTTAGTGAGGGCCTGTGTGCTCTGCCCGGGGTCATCACAGGTCGCTTCAGCTCCTGTTGATCAGCCTCCCTCAGTGTCGCCGTGGCCCATGAGAGTCAGGTCCTTGGAACCGCCCAGTTATGGCCAATGTTCTTCCTTACGGGTTTTTTAAAATTGTGGTGAAATACACAGAATGTAAAATTGACCATGGATATACCTCGATGTGAAGTTGTTTGATCCAATGTTAATTTTTTAAGGAACTTCCATACCAGTTTTGATCGTGGCTGCCGCATTTTCCACCCCACCATCCATGCACAAGTGTTCCAATTTTTCCACATACTCACCAACACCTGGTTTTCTCTGTCGTTTTGTTTTTAATCACAGCCATGTAAATGGATGGGAAGTAGTATCTCACTGTGATTTTGACTTACATTTTCCTAATGATAGTAAGGTTGGGGGTCTTTTCATGTATTCATTGGCCACTTGTGTATCTTCTGTGGGTAAATGTCTATTGAAGTTTCTTGTCTTAATCAGATAGCTTTGTAGTTATCATTGAGTTATAAGAGTTATTTATATATTCTGGATATTAAGCCCTTATTAGATGAATGGTTTGCAAATATTTTTTCCCATTCTGTACTTTGCCTTGGCATTTGGTTGTTAGTGTCCTCTGATATCCAAAAGTTTTTAATTTTAACATAGTCCAATTTATCTTTCTTTTGTTCTGTGTTTTTTCGTCTCGTATCCAAGAAATCATTGCCTAGTCTAATATCATGAAGATTTTCCTATATGATTTCTTCTCAGAGCTGTATAGTTTTAGCTGCTATGTTTGGTTCTGAGTTTTGACCCATATGGAGTGACTTTTTGTATATGGGGTAAGGTAAGGGTCCAATGTCATTCTTCTGCATGTAAATATCCAGTTTTTCCATGACCATTTGTTGAAAAGACTGCCCTTTTCCCCTTGGGTGGTCTTGACACCCTTATCAAGAATCCTTTGACCATGTATGATGGTTTATTCATAGGCTGTCTATCCTATTCCATTGTTCTATATGTGTCTTTATGCCAGTACCAACACTATTTTGGTTACTGTAAGTTTGTAGTAAGTTTTGAAATCAGGAAATATGAAGCTTCCAAATTTTTTCTTCTTTTTCAAGATTGTGTTGGCTATTTGGGGGTTCCTGGAGAGTCCACATCAATTGTAGGATGGATCTTTCTACTTCTGCAAAACAGTGACATTGGACTTTTGATTGTTTTGAAACTATAAATTGCATGGCCAAGTTTCTTAATCAGACAGAAATAGAGGATTTCATACTTTATGGTAGTGAATTTTCCTATCCAATTTGAACATGAAACATTACCGTAAATACATGTTTTTTCAGTTTAAAAAAAATTAAGATTTTCTTTTCTTTTTTCTGATCCTGGTCTGGAAACAATAAGCAATTATATAGGAATGAGGAATATAAAGTTTTATACAAATCTGCACTGAGAATGAAGAGACAGTTTCTGTTAAATTTCTTAAAACTCAGAATTTTGAAATCAGTAGTTCCTTAGTAGATAACCACCAATGTCATGGAATATTCCACCTGGTCTCTTCATCAGGGTAAGCTTTCTGGCATTCAGAGGCTGTTTATTCATAATTAGAGTCTAGAAGATACAAAACTTAGGTATGATGGGGCACGACTCAAGACCATGGTAATGCTAACAGTGTGGAGAGTTGCAATGCATTTGAATGTGTGATTAATGACCCTCCTGTGTCATTTTTGACACAACAAAACCTACCAATGATTGGGCCCAACCCTATACATCAGCACCGGGCAAGCACTAAATTCCTCCCAAATTCTGCAAGTCTGAGTGATTATTCTTCCCACTTCAGGGCTCAGTAAAGGCGAGATTAGAGAGTGTAAGTGATTCTGCTAAGAAGATGCAATTAATAAGTAGCCAAGACAATACAGACACCAGATGTGGGTGGCCAGTGATGGGATAGAAAGGAATTTTGTTCAGAGATCTACATTTTACACAAATCACTAATTCCAAGGAGCCTTCCCATTTCAATCACTAATGCAAGTCTATTTCCAAGCCCACTGGAAGTATTTCAGAAGTTGGCAGTAGAGTAGACATGACGAACAAGGATGCAGGGGAAAGGGTTTTCTCATAACTACCCTTTCTGTCTCAGGCACCAAGGGGTAATTATGTATGAATCACTGTTTTCACAAGTTCCCCATTTTTCCAACAATGTTGAGTATTTTGTGCCAAGAACCCTTCTAGGCTCAGGAGATATAAGACAAACGAGGCATGGTCACAGTCCCCAGAGGGTCCCCATGCTAAGGACCACAGTAAACAGGCCTGAAACTCCTTCCCTTGGGGCAGGGCAGAGCCTGGTCATCTCTGCTCCAGCCCCTGTGAGGAGCTCAGTCACTTCTCAGGGCAACCAGAGACCTGGGGAAGATGATTTAGGAGGATGAAAAAAGATCTTCACTCTGATTACAGATGGGAAAAATGTCTTTGCAGAGGATGTGACCCCAGAATTGGGTCTTGCAAGGTTAAGTCATTAGACGGATGAATTGGGAGTGACCTTCTCTGCAGGAGAAAAACACAAAACCAGAGATGAAGTCAAGGCACAGGAACAGATGCTGGGCACGCGGCAGGTGCAGCTGCTTGTTTGGACAAAGGGTTCGATTCCTCCTGGCTTGTGTTTGGTGTTGGTGAAACAGATGTGACTTCTGCAGTCCACGGGAGAGAATGTGGGATGGCCCCATCCCCTGGTTCTTTTGGAGGGAACCTCCAGAATGGTCCGACCCAGGGCTCTTCATCCCAGAAGCTGACGGCTAGTTGCTCTCACTCTGCCCACCACCCTTTCCACCTCCAACGCCCAGCGTGATCACATTCGGCCATCACCTGCTGAATGTGCCGAACCAGCACATTCTTATCATCTGCTGCCTTGAAGTTGTTTGAGCTATGGATTCCCAGGAGTGTTCTTTCATTGGTTCTCCTCTTTAGGTTACAGCTCAGAGTCAGAAGGGCTCAGGGTAACAGCCCATGGTCCCATCACCATCGCTCAGCTGGCAGTGACCCCCCGATACCCCTTGGACTTACATCCTGTCCACAGCCCCAGATTCCCCGGGCATCCCCAGTCAAGAAGGAGTCTGGGGCTTGCCGTTATGGGAGAAGTGAAAGTGCCGCAGGTTTAGATTTCGGGCATTTTCCGTCCGTGTGTCCCAATTAGCCACCACGGTTGCGAGCTGGGCACCTGTGGCTGCCCACAGCTGGTGCTCCAGGAAACCGAGTTTCCTCTGAGCCAGGGCCCAAGGAGGAGATCTCACTCCCAGCTAATGTCCATGCTAAAGATGTCACTCAAAATGAAATCAATATCTACTTTCCAAAAACAAGCTCCATGAATTGTGTTCCGAATGGTGCCTACTTTAAAGAAAAGTGTGCCGCTCATCCAGGAGGAATCTGCTGAAATAGCTCTGGCTTCATATGTCTCTGCTCTCTGACCCTTTGATGCGGATTTCTTTAAAACAGCTGACAAATACTACTAGTTTCATCCTAGCCCTGCCGATTAACATTTGTATTCCTCTGGGCAAATCCCTTCAAAGTCTTACTTTCTTTTTCTGTGGAATAGGGATAAAGGGCTCGAGCGAGAGCACTGGAGCCCGTGACAGCACTGTAGACGGCAAACGCTGGTGATGAGTGCTAGGGGCTCACTGTGTGTGCGCGCCCAGCTGTGTCCAGCTCTTTGCAACCCCGTGGACTGTGGCCCACCAGGCTCCTCTGTCCATGGGCTTTCCCAAGCAAGAATACTGGGAGGGCTGCCATTTCCTCCTGCAGCGGATCTTCCGGACCCAGGAATGGAAACCGCATCTCCTGCACTAGCAGTATTCTTTACACTGAGCCACCTGCGAAAGCCCAAGGGGTCCTTACGTGTCCGCTAGAACCAAACTCCACCCTCATGACATCAGCCAAGTGCAGAAACTGAAAAGAAACTAAAGAGCCTCTTGATGAAGGGGAAGCAGGAGAGTGAAAAAGCTGACTTAAAACTCAACATTCATAAAGCTAAGACCATGGCATCCGGTCCCATCACTTCATGGCAAATAGATGGGGAAACAATGGAAACAGTGACAGACTTTATTTTCTTGGGCTCTAAAATCACTGTGGATGGTGACTGCAGCCATGGAATTAAAAGACACTTGCTCCGTGGAAGAAAAGCTGTGAAAAACCTAGACAGCATATTAAAAAGCAGACATATTTTGCCAACTTTAAAGGTCCATATAGTCAAAACTATGGTTTTTCCAGTGGTCACGTACGGATGTGAGAGTTGTACCACAAAGAAAGCTGAGCGCCAAAGAATTGATGCTTTTGAACTGTGGTGTGGAGAAGACTCTTGAGAGTCCCTTGGACTGCAAGGAGATCCACCAGTCCATCCTAAAGAAAATCAGTCTTGAATATTCGTTGGAAGGACAGATGCTGAAACAGAAGCTCCACTACGTTGTCCACCTGAGGTGAACTGACTCATTGGAAGAGACCCTGATGCTGGGAAGGATTGAAGGTGGGAGGAGAAGGGGACGACAGAGGATGAGATAGTTGGATGGCATCACCGACTCGATGGACATGAGTGTGAGCAAACTGAGGAAGATACTGAAGGACAGGGAAGCCTAGTGTCCTGCAGTCTGTGGGGCCACAGAGTCAAACATGAGTGAGTGACTGGACAGAAGTACCAAGCTCTGGTCTCAAAGTACCTCTCACCACATCCGTTCAGTCCTTGAAACACCTGTGTTCCTCTTCCATCCAGATTCTTATCCATAATTTCTATCAGAAGCAAACAAATGTATAGAGAAATAAAGTGTCCAACATTGCACAATAAATGGCGCAGGCAGGATTCAAGCTTAGGTGGGTGATTAGGCTTCTGACCTAAGAGCTGGGACTAGTCTTCCCACCCTGTCCCCGAAGCCCTGTGCAAACATCACACACGACTACCCTTGTGTCTGCTCCACATATACTCACAACAGATATTACCTGTGTGTGCATGCATTGTGTGTATACAAGCTTGCACACCAAGAATTTGTAAAACTGCTGGGTCGCCACTAAATCACACAGTTTTGCCTAACAGGCTGTGCTGTTAACATGACTCAGAGTTCACCGCTTTTGTAAACCCTTCCCAGAAAACTGTCCAATAATTTCCAATTGTGTTTGGTCAAGATCATCCCTAGCTCACCGCATAATGCTTTTGATCATTTTCATAGTGGTTCATCAGTATTGCTTAAATCATCTTTATGACTTTTTTATCTGCCATTATAACAATCTTTATTAAATGTGATGTTATAAGGTACTACAGACAGTGAAAAAGAAATAAAAGGGCGTTGTTTTTTCTGGAATTTGGGCAAAGGTGGAAATCTGCTCTCCCGTGACTTGACTCGGCGTCCGGGGCCACCGCCGTCTTGGAAAGCAGGGAAGTGACTAATTCCTCCCCCACCCCAGACTGTGACGAGCGTCTGATCTGACAGTCCTCTCCTCCCAGCAGAGAGGAGCCGCCTCAGGCCGTGGGCGTTTGCTTTGAGCCGGGGTGGGGAGCAGGCGAGGCCACAAGGGTGGGGGTGATGGGGACCCCCAAGTCCCCCTGCAGGCCCGGGGTCACCCAGGGAGCGCGTCCGGGCTCCACGGCGGTCCCGCTGCCGGGAGCGAGGTCGGCCTGCAACCTGCAGCCATGACCCCACGTGCCTCCTGACTGTGACCGGGGGCGCCTGACCCCCCACAGGCCCGTGAGCACTTCAGGGCGGCGTGCTCTTCCACACGAGAGTTGCAGAGTCAGGATGCCCTGCCCCCCGTTTCCCTGGAGCTGAACCTGGGAAACCTCAGAAGCCAGAGGTGCCCAGGGAGCCCAGGGCTTTGCTGATGGTGCCCTCAGGCTGGGCGGGCCAGCCCGACCTCAAAGGGCCGCTCGGAACTGTCTGCAGGGGGAGCAGGCCAAAGGGACCCGGGGGCTCCCGGCCCCAGGAGTCTTGAACATCAAACTGTATGTTATAAATTTCCCAAAACGCCCCAAAAGTCGAAGCGCCCCCAGAGCGGGTGCGGCGTGTACTGCATGGCCATGCCCTCCGCGCATACAGAGTCCGTGTCCGCCACACCCCAGGGTGCTGGGGGCACTCCTCAGCCCTGCAGGGGCTGGTCGAAGCTAAATGCAGACTTTGTTTTAATCTTCATATTTCCTTCCTAATGACAGTTCACACCCTCTCCTTGGGTCTGAACGTTTGTTCACCATTTTATTTATAAAGCTCTACCGTCCTTTGTATGTTTGGAAAGACACAGTCTGCTTAAACAACTGGCAACATCTTTAATGGAAGAGGTTGTATCATTAAACCTCTGAGTCTGCTAATGTCAACAGTCCCTTCTATATGGAGTTAGTGGAATTTATGTTTTCATAAAGAAGTAGTATGCTGAGCTTTAAAATTTCCTGCCAGACAATGGAAACTCGTAACTCAATGCAGTGGCCTAAGCCTTGTGTAGTACGTGCTGAAGGAGGACTGTTGAGTGACGTTCGGCTTCCTTCTCACACCTAGAAGGGGGTTTTCAAGTAGCCACATCCCAGAGAAGGTTCTAGAATGGCCACTGGAGGTTTACATATTTTTTCTTTGGGGGAGGAAATACAACTATCCTCTCTTGTATCATTTTCTTCTGCCTGGTGGACATGTTCTCATTTGACCAGAATAAAAATCATGTTAGCCCTTATCTCATGGGTGGCTTTCATGCACAATTTAAATCCAATGTAAAATTCATGCGTGGGAATTAACAGACACTTGCCGAAGCATAGTGAAGAACGCATTCCAGTCTTGAAAGTGGTGTTAAATTTAAACACAGATAATATAGAAGTTAAATGAGTAAATCTTCCCTAATCAAAATCACTTTCAAAAGATGGAAATTGTAGTGCATGCCTTATTTTAAGGTTGCATTAATAAACAAACAAACAAGGAGCAAGCCCATTAGAACCGAGCAGTGACAGGCAGACGGTGACCTACTAGCACACTAAATTTGGCAATTATTAACTACACCTGGGAAGGATATGGGAAGATATTTCAGAGAAGATGCAAGTGGCTTTTCCGTTGGAAAAGGTGTTCAGCTTCATGAGTATCGCCCACGTGACTGAGTCACAGGGTCATGGCATCGCACCCACCAGCCACGCTGCAGCAGTGCGGAGGAGCGTGGCTTAGAGACAAGAGCAACATCCGTGCACTTAGCAAGGACCTTGCCTGTGTGTTAGCGCTTCCACGTCTGTGGACTTGGCGCACAGTCACACTCAGGAGCTGTGTGTGTGTGACGCTGCTGTGGGGCAGTGCCCGAGGGATCCAGTCCAAGCTTGACCTTGGACAAGCTACAGTCTCTGGAGTATCCGTCTCCCTCTGGACGTCAGGCATGATTGCACCGCATGCACCTTGGGGCATGGTGGGCAGGACTGGATGAATCTAATGACATTTGTCACCTAGTTGGTGTTTTAGAAGACTGGACTGTTTTTCATCACACGTTGTACTCTTGTTTGCAAGAACATGATTTTGTACACAACTTTTTGTCCATAAAGACTGCTTAAATGAATTTCCTGTATTCATGCAATGAAATGCTAAGAATTAGTTTTGAAGGCGGGAGCCTGTAAGAACTGCGGCCCAGCACGTGTTGTGAAATGAAAACTCACAGGGCGCAAAGCCCACGAGTGTCATTGTGTGTGCACTTTGAAGGCATATTTCTACAGACGCTCGTTGGTGTTGGAGGAGGAGGGAGGACAGGCAAGGCTCCTGGGGTTGGGGGGGTGAATTTCTTCTCCACATGGTGGCCTGGGGATCCTGCCCCTCTTGAAATTCACCGTCCGTGTTTATATCCACCAAGCGTTCGTGGAGAGCCCACAGAGGCCGTGGCTGGATGCAACTGACACTCCCAGCGCAGAACAGACGTCCCGCGAGGCGGATCCGTGGGAAATGAGTGGGCAGAGGGACACTCGGGGGAGAGGAGAGGCGTCCCGGGGATCAGACAGCCCTTCCACCCAGGAGCCTGGCGGAGGCGCACCCTCCACCAGCAGTGATGCCTGGAAAGAGGCAACAGGTCTTGCCCCGGCGTGTGCAGAGCCAGGCAGGACTCTGGGGACAGCTGGCTGCTGGGAATGCATCGTCTGTCCTCCTGAGAGAAAGCGTGGAGCCATGACGGGCAGAGAACCCATCTGTGCAAGGCGGGTATCCAGTCTCATTTTGCTCATGCTGTGTCACGAGCAGGAGGGGGCTCTGCTCCGATCTCTGAATCCTGCCCACTCATGCAGATCAGCCCCTCCGCCCCCAATCCCGCACTGTGCGGCTCCGTGGGGACCCCTCCTCCCCAGGCCTCGCCGAGGTCTGCTGCCTCAGCACTTTAAGGGGAGGCGGTCTGTCTGCTAGAAGCCTCCCTGGAAGCCACGTCTGCACGGTGATGGATGGGGCTAATCCCCTGTCGTTTCATGGGAGATTTACATGCATAAGTCTCATTAGTGCTAATGGGAGATTCTTGCATAAATCTTGCATGCAGAAGGTAAGGGAAAAAACGGCTTTCTTCTGTATCAGTTTCCTTGCTCATGGCTTCTCCCAACAGTCTGGGGCTGGCTTGGATGTCTTACCACGAGCCTTGCACAGAAGCTGTGAGTGCTCTTCATTTACATGGAAATGGACCCTAAACGGGGTTCTGAACTCACAGGTTTAAACACCTCCCCCTTGCGCCATCATCCTCCCAAGTACAGATACCCAATTAGTGCCACTGAGACAACAAATTTCCATGTGTCAGTTGTACCTGCTGTGAATGTCATTCTGCTCCGTGATAACAGGGCTGGCGTCCCAAAATAGAGGTGGGGGAGGGAGAGGAACACCGAGTCCTTGTTGTGAACTGAGTTATTTTTAAAGAGACTGTGGATCCCAGTCCTGTTTAAAGAGCCAGCCCATCCCTGCAGCCAGGCTTGGGTTTGGAGGGAGGGAGACTAGACTGGTCCCTGTCGCTCAGTCACCATCCTCACTTTCAGGTCTGTTAAATCCTGATTATAAAATCAAGGCAAGAGGACATCTGAACTGACTGACACAGGCTTAATTCCACCTTGTGTCTGAGCAGGAGACTGGCACTTTTCAAAGCCTGTTGAATATTTTGTTATTATTTTGATCATATGCTTGTTGCCCATCATTTTCACACCCAGCTGTGCATTCTGTTGTGGGAGGTGGGAGATTCTTGGGGGGAGTTTTGACATTGTATAATTCTCTCTTTTTGTATTTAAACACTTGCCTATGTAGCTGCTGACAAAAATTAACTTTGGGTACATCTAGTTCTGATGGTGAGTCACAAGTATGGTGGCTTTAAGTCACAAAGAAACTTTTTCTTTGTAACTTTAGTTGTGCATGATTTACACTTAGATATTAACAGCAGGTATTGTCTTACTATTTTCTTATCTGTTCATGTATATGTAAATATATAACACATTAATGCACAAAAGCAACACCTCTGTGGGTGAGACAGACAGATTAATAGAAGATCGGCCCAGTGGTAAAGAATCCACCTGCAATGTAGGCCATGTGGGTTTGATCCCTGGCTCGGGAAGATGCCCTGGACAAGAAACTGGAACCCCACTGCAGTGTTCTTGCCTGGGAGAGCTCACGGACAGAGGGGCCTGGCAGGCTACAGTGCCTGGGGTCACAACAAAACAACAGCAGCAGCAACAGGAAAAAGCCATAACAAAATAATAACTTTAAAATTTTCATCCGGGAAACCAATACTTCAGTTAGTTAAATTAATAGCACAAGAAAAGTACCTGTCTGGGCTTTTTCTTCATTCATTCATTTTCTAGGGGGAAAAAAAAATTGTTTGATGGAATCCTTCTCTGTGAACCAAAATGGTAAAAATCATGTCTTCCTGTATTCCCATGTCCCTGTTCCCGTATGTTCCTATCCAGTCAAATTCCCCTGCAGTCAAATTGTGACCTCATCTTCTCTGGAGATTATTTGTTTAACTGATGTTCATTTTTACCAGTGTGTGGATAACTGGATACCTTTTGTGTGTCCACAGCTATTTATTCACTTACTTAACATTTATTACTGAGCACCCCTGAAGGGACGGGCACCCCTAGATGCTGAGGACCCCATAAGAGCAGAGCAAAGCCCCTGTGCTCACCAATCGATTTTACGGAAGATGGGTGAAAGGGGAGGGTGGCAGGGCAGGGAAGGAGTCCGTCTGGGGTGGGGGGTCTCCTGCGCGGAGGGCGCGGGTCTCCGCTGCAGAGAGAGGGCAGCCTCGAGGGAGCGGACGTGGTCCAGGCAGGCACAGCTTCAAGGCAGAGGGAGACAGACAGGACGCAGAAGCCTGGGAGCTGGGGCCACTGTCTTGAGCCGTTTCTGTCTCACTGAGGAGGTTTTCAGTTCAGTTCAGTCACTCAGTCGTGTCCAACTCTTTGCAACCCCATGGACTGCAGGACACCAGGCCTCCCTGTCCATCACCATCTCCCAGAGTCCACCCAAACCCATGTCCATAAAGTCGGTGATGCCATCCAACCATCTCATGCTCTGTCGTCCCCTTCTCCTCCCACCTTCAATCTTTCCCAGCATCAGGGTCTTTTTGGATGAGTCGGCTCTTTGCATCAGGTGGCCAAAGCATTGAAGTTTCAGCTTCAGCATCAGTCCTTCCAATGAACACCCAGGACTTATCTCCTTTAGGATGGACTGGTTGGATCTCCTTGCAGTCCAAGAGACTCTCAAGTGTATTCTCCAACACCACAGTTCAAAAGCATCAGTTCTTCAGTACTCAGCTTTATTTACAGTCCAACTCTCACAGTCATACATGATGAGGTGAGGCCAGGCCATTCCTGGGCTGAAGGGGAGGAAGACCCAGGTGTGGGGAGGGTCAGGTGTGATGGAGGGATGGAGAGCTTGAATCACCAGCAGGGTTTCGGTGATGTCAGGTCACCTGAGACGGGGCTGGAGGGTGCAGGGATGTGGAGGGCAGGCTGCCAGGTGAGGGGCTGCAGGGGGCAGAGCCTGGTGGTGGGGAGCACGCAGGATGCCCAGTTGCCTGGCTTCGAGCTCCAGAGGCCGTCATTGGGGTGATTTCCAGAAAGAGGCAGGAGGGGGACAGTGGCCGGTCTGTGACGCTTAGTGACTGAGTGAGGGTCACCCGAAAGCCTGGAGGGAGTTGCCAATCTCAAGGCCACTGGCAGGTGAGGTCGGAAGGGCGGAGCGGGGCGGGGCCTGAGAAGTCCACTTCCCCATCAGTGATCACGGATAAGGAAAGAGCAAGCAATTTCACCGAATGACCATTGCAATTTAGCACCAACTCTAGCTAATATGCTAGAGCTGAGCTCCTAAGAAAATACAGGGGTTGGTGTGACTAAATGTACGATGTGCAACCTTGTGACTCTGGGCACTGAATCAGCTAATGACTCAGGAAAGTGTCATGTGAGTCACACTGCTTATTCACATCGCTCGTCCTTCACGTGTCCTTCAGAGTCTACACCTGTCCTCCAGAGGCAGTACAACTGCCTTGAAAACAAAGTCCACAGTTCAAGCTAACATAAGCAAAAGTGAAAGTCACTCAGTCGTGTCTGATGCTTTACAACTCCATGGACTGCACAGTCCAAGGAAGTCTCCAGGCCAGAATACTGGAGTGGGTAGACATTCCCTTCTCCAGGGGATCTTCCCAACCCAGGGATTGAACACAGGTCTCCCACATGGCAGGCAGTTTCTTTATCACTGAGCCACCTGGGGCGCCCCGGATGTTTGGTGACAGAGCCAAACAGATGGAGTGCGGCTGCATGAAATGGCTCCTTTTAAGGACTTAGATAAATGCAGTCCTTGCACCTTCAGATCTCAGCAGAAGGCAAGAACTTCCCTTCAGTGGAGACTGTCAGGTTCTAAGCGACCACATACGAGGGCCCCAGTGGGAGCACTGCTGTTGAGAAAGACGTTGGCTGGACCAGCAGCTGACGACTCCCTGACACCATCTGCTTCGGCTGCAGGACGCAGGTCCCGGAGGCCCGCCCTCCTCCAACAGCCCAGCAGCCTGCCACTGGGGCATCCTCCTCCGGGAAGCGGGGGAGCAGATCCATGGCAGCCAAACTGTGTGCTCCTGCTGCCGGGGGTGGGCTGTCCCGTCCCCAATCCCCTTTCCCAGAGCGTGAAGTCACAGGTATGCTGGAGGAAACGTTTGGTAAGAGACAAAGGACGTCTCTGTAAAACTGAGAGTCACCTAAGCACGATCCAGCATTAACTCCCATTCAGCTCATGAGCAGAGCAGACTCTCCCCGCTGTCCCAGGAGCCTGAAGCCCCCAGCATGAAGGCCTGCCCCACAGGGGACGCTGGGCTGGGTGGGCAGGTGTCCCCGAGAAAACGAGGAGGCACAGGCATGGTCTTCACCAAGAGCCACCAATCACACCAACAGGAAATCAGGCATGTCTCAGAAGTCCTGCCTTTACTCAAAGCTTTAACTGAATTAAAAAGAACAAGTTACCAGCAACAAAACTATGAATGCAAGAGTGGTGTGTTTTTACGTTCACTTACCATGTAAAATTCTTGTAGAATGAACCCCAGGTCCTTTGGATTTTTAGATAAGTGCATTTTTATAAGCAAACATATCCTTCTAGAGAAGGTTGCTGCTGCTAAGTCGCTTCAGTCGTGTCCGACTCTGTGTGACCCCATAGACGGCAGCCCACCAGGCTCCCCTGTCCCTGGGATTCTCCAGGCAAGAACACTGGAGTGAGTTGCCACTTCCTTCTCCAATGCATGAAAGTGAAGAGTGAAAGTGAAGTCTCCCAGTCATGTCCGACCCTTAGCGACCCTGTGGACTGCAGCCTGCCAGGCTCCTCCGTCCATGGGATTTTCCAGGCAAGAGTACTGGAGTGGGGTGCCACTGCCTTCTCCGTCCAGAGAAGGCAATACCATCCAAATTGTGTTCTTCAAGATGACTTACCCTGTTTTTCTTTTGGCTCATTCAACTGTCCCAATTTTTTCCCATTTCAAAGCACATTTGTTCCTGTGGATATGCTGTTGGCATTAGTGATTGAACAAATGCAATAAAAACATTAGCTGATTGTTGAGTGGTTTTGACGTGAAATTGATAGAATGATAGGTGAAATAGAAGATATTGACATCTAATAGGAAAAAATTTTACTTCAGCATTGCAAATAACTACCCCATCCCATGACCTGCCCCTCACAAATGACTTACTCTTTAGAAACTGACAGAAAATAAAATATCGGTATTTCTCTCAAATAACTATCACACTTTTTATAAGCTCTTTGAGAAGAGGTTAATTGACTAAAAGGCCATGTTTCAAGTTCCTTCCAGAACTTGAAAATGTGAATAAAAAATTCATTTGCAATCGATTTTCCAACCTGGATGCACACAGCTGCACATTATGAACGCCTGGCTCACTTCTGGGCAGGATGCTGTCCCAGGCCGTCAGCCGCTTCCCTGGACCCTCTGACTGCGGAGGCTGCCCGGAAGTGTGTGGGGAAGGGTCTCTGCAGGCTGGCCCTTCCCTCTAGTAGTCCCGCCCCCGGTGCCCAGGGGACCCTTGTTTACAAGGACTCGCCGGATGGACCAGGTGTGCGTAGGCGTGCGCGTTGGAGGCACACGGACGAGGCTCCTTCTGCACGAGGCCAGTGGAGGCAGGTGAAGTGCCAGGGAGACGGTTACCCTGCAAGTGGACCCTGGTCCCCAAACACAGAGCCGGTGAGGCCAGACCACCCGGAAAAGCAGGCAGACGCGGCGAGACCGAAACGTGCCGCCTGCGCAGTTCGCCTGGTGTGACCAGCTCATACTGCAGATGGGGCGCCCCGCAAGTCTCACCCACAGCTCTGTTTCACTCGCACTCACACTTTGACTCACTTGCACACAGTCGCACACTCACACGCACGTTGGGTCCAAAGTCTCAACCACTCCTCAGCAACAACCGTGCTCATCCTCAATGAGCCATGTTTCCCCATCCATAGGGTCACTTTTGAATCGTCCTTCAGAGGCGAAACTTTCAGTTTCGTAACAGTGGCAAGTGGCGATTCCCCCGATTGACTAGTGTATGGAACCGGGAGTTTGTCCGTAAACAAGTGAAGGTCACACGTAGATTCTCACCAGCTGTCGCTGCGATGCTGTGAGGACTGGATGCCACAGTATTTGTGTGAGAGGGCGTCAGAACCCAGTGTCCCCAGTGGTTCTAAGAGCAGGAGAAGCGCTCAATGCAATGCTGCCCTGATACTGACATTCTTTTTTGAGCGAATTCTGCTCAGTGTTTGTCGGACTTTTAGAAACCACTGTAAGAGAACATAGTAAGTTTAGCCCTCTATCTTGTTTTTAAAATGGAGGAATTGAACAGCTTGCCTGCAGGCGCTTAGAACCCTGATCAGCCCTCCCAGCGCCCACCTGTGAGTGCTCCCTGCTCGGCTCCTAAAGGAGCCGGCGCGGTTATCTGTCAGGATTAACCCCTCCTTACCACCATGCAACTCTGAACAGAAGTCCGAATGGGACGCTGAGCGGGGGACGGGGTCCTCGTGGGACACCCACAGAGCGTCCAGGGGGCACACACACCCCACCAGGGGCTGACGACTGTTTAAGTCTCCGCGTCTTCCAGAATGTCTGGACGCCAGACGAAGCAGCCAGAACAGGGAGGTGTCTTTATTCTGAGATCCCCCAGTCCCTGTCATTTCTGTCAGAAAGTGAAAAGTCAGTCGCTCAGTCGTGTCCGACCCTTCACGACCCCGTGGACTGCAGCCCGCCAGGCTCCTCTGTCCTGGGATTTTCCAGGCAAGAGCACTGGAGTGGGTCACCATGCCCTCCTCCAGGGGATCTTCCCGACCCGGGATCAAACCCGGGTCTCCTGCATTGCAGGTGATTCTTTACCGTCGGGGCCACCAGGGAAGCCCCTGTAGCCAGCTGAAACCTAGAATATTTTTAAAATGCTAATTCCTTTTGTCACCTTCAAGTACTGAAAAATGAGACTGCTTCTCTCTTGATGCCGAAGTGCTTTGCACTCAGTAGCCCTGCATGCAGCCTGGCCTGGAGGCCCCGGGTGGGGCGGAGTCCTGCCTCGCTGCCCTGGGACACGGCGGGGGTGGGGGCACTGATTGTCCGCTCTGCCAACCACTGCGCCCCGGAAGGCTCACTGAGTCTGAGCCCCTGCCTTTTCCTAGTGGTTTTAAAAGGTGGGTTAATCGGATCCGATTTGACTCAGCCTTGAGTGCTCCCCCCCACACCCGGGGCCTCCCCTCCTGCCGTCCGCTGCTGCATCTCTTCTCTGTCACAACCACAGAGATGTCACGAGGACGATCCCAGGGGCCCGAGGCACCCTGGAGCCCCAGACTCGGACAGTCCATGGCCCTGAAAGCCATGGAAACAGAAGCTTTACCTTGGAAAGTGAGAGGCTTATCTGTTGGAAATTAGTAGCCGCGCTCTTTATTGGAGCTGGTGATGGAAGGTCCACAATTTCAAAAAGTCAGTCATAGAAACATTCAATGCGCTATGTGCTCATTCGAGTCCAACTCTTTGTGACCCCACGGACTGTAACCCGCTAGGCTCTTCTGTCCGTGGGATTCTCCAGGCAAGGATACTGGAGTGGGTTGCCATTCCCTCTTCCAGGGGATCTTCCCGACCCAGGAATTGAACCCAAGTCTCCTGTGTCTCCTGCATTAGAGGCGGATTCTTACCCACTGAGTCATCAGGGAAGTCAAGAAACACTCAACACAAAACCGAAATAGTTGAGAAATAGCTGCATCCTCACCATATGAGATATTAGAAATCAATGCTTTCATCATAGTTTAATGCAGATTTTACAAATCTGATTTAATTTTAAAAAGTGAAGACATTTGGGCCAGGTACCCATTAGCACTGAACTGTATGGTCACTCTGGTTAGTAGTCAAAACAGACATAGCTTAAGGCCAGCTGAATGTATAACTAAAATTATACATAAATCATATTGGTTCACACTGCTTCATCGTTTCCCATTAACTTAGACTGTACTTTCAAGGATGTTACTATGCATTCATGAACTTTCACCTCAATATACTTTTGAAGAAATCAACATCTGTAACTCCTGCATAATTTCTAAGGATACACATGCAGCTTACAAATACCTTTCTAATAAAGCTAAGAGGAAAATATCTTAAACTGATTTATATTTGTTTAAATTATAGCTAGGCCAATTGCTGTCTCTTATTCCTTGACATGAATCTTTAGCATTAAGAACAACAGCGGGCAAATAGTAGGCCTGCAGTTTGTATATAAAGTGAAGATATAGGAATGAGTGAGTAAACACATAATAGGTGAGATCAGAGGTTAGAAACAAAATATGAATCTGGAGATTTTAAGACATACTGAATCATACACTGTACCTGGCACTCCACCAGAAGGTGATCTGTGCTTGGTATCCTGCCTCAGAAGGGAAGAGGTAACTTAAACAAATTATGGAATATGCAAATAAGCATGGATAAATGTTAGATGAGCAGTTAATAAGTCATGGTGTGATTTTGTGCATTTACTTTTGTGTTGTCTCACACACTGACACATCGACAATTGTCAGATGCCACTAATTTTCTAAATTATGTGCAATTTTTCAGTTGGCAGTTTTGAAAATAATTTATTAGATCCATTTTTAATCAAATACAACCTAGATTATCTCACGCACAGGAAGGTAATTCTAACACATCGAACCAAGCACGGTGCGCCTGTTACGTGAGGCTGTAACACACTCACGCGTGTGTGCCCGTGTGCACAACTGTTGTGTGGACGTGATCAAGTGTGTGTCAGCCAGGCATTCACGTAACTTACCGTCACTTTAGTCTTAAGTGGAAACGATTGCCTTGGGTGATTACACATCTTTACAAAAATCACCTTTCGCCTTCTGGTACGTTTAGAACAGGGTCCTTCACTCTGAGCTGTCGAATACCTAGAAGCTTTTTCAAAAATTCTAAAATATTAGAGCTGAAAATACCTTTCCAAAAAATGTCCATTTTACAGATAGGAAACTGATGTTCAAAAGGACTTGCTCAAAAAAAAAATTGTTTTTAATCCATTTAATCGCCCTCCTCTCAGGAGGGATCCCTGACTCCAGACTGCCCTAGACAGACCACCAGTCGTCTCGGGGCTGCGTGAGCCCCTCCAGGAGCCTCGGGCCACTGACACGGCCTCTCATCCCGGCCACATCGTGAGCCCCTCCAGGAGCCTCGGGCCACTGACACGGCCTCTCGTCCTGGCCGCATCGTGAGCCCCTCCAGGAGCCTCGGGCCACTGACACGGCCTCTCGTCCCGGCCGCATCAGATCCACAGCTGCAGACGCAGCTGCCCGCTGCGTCTCCTCGGGCCGTCTGCACCGCGAACGGGAGCTCTGGGCTGGCCAGTCTGGACCCTTGGTTGTCTTGGCAGTGTTAAGCCAGCCTCTGAAGGGTGTTGCTGGTGATTAAATGGAATCTTTCCTGTACATTACACTCTTAATTTGCATCCCTGATATACGAACACAGTCAGCTCATATCCGACCGCTGCTTTCTGTCATGCGATGTTAGCAGCGCCGTTTAATAAGCTGATGCAGTTCACAGAAGCCTACTTAGTAGACCCTCTTAGCAGCGTGTTCGGCCAGCTGGCAGGTAGCTTCTGGCCTTTCCAACTGAATTTCTGACCGCTTCCCAGCGACGTGGAGGGGAGCTCGCCCGCGTGTGGGTTCCCAGCATGCCCCCCCTTCCGGGTCCCCGTCTCACCTGCTTGTGGCCTGACCATCCCTGCTCAGCGGGAACCACTCACCCTTCAAGAGCAAGCCCCCTCAGGCTGACTCGGCCCTTCCTCGGGGAGCGGGGTGCTGGCTTCCTCAGCGGCCTTCCCAGGGCTCGGCCAGGAGCCGCACGGGCGGCCGTGTGCGCCTCTCCTCTGGGTGGCCTTGTGGGGGACAGGGGACGGCCAGTGACCCCCCCCCCCTGCAGCAGCAGGGCCGACACGGAGGCCACCATGGAACCCAGAGGCCCCCCCACCTCCCGGTCTACGGTCAGGAAGGCTGACCTCCGTGATCAGCAATGCCCGACCGTGGTCCCTGACCCGGGGCTGGAGGATGGACCTCCGAAAGCAGCCGCAGCAGTCTGGCGAGAAGCTGCATTTTCAGAGAGGCCAGCACTTTTGGTGCGCTGTGAGAAATCACCCAGGGGGGCTCACATGTACCTGCTCCCCCAACCCCTCCCAATGCTTTCCTCCCAGCCCCTCCGGCCACCCCCTCCACCAGGGCAGGTGGGATGCGGGGTCCGAGATCAGCACGGCCCCCAGAAACCCACCCAACCCTCCTCTGACCTGGTCAGGTAAGCCGCAGAGGACACAGACGTGATCTGACTCTCACCCACAGGGAGCCTGCAGAAAGGCTGGTTCAAACTGACAGAGGCCACGTGTGGCGGGGATGGACACTGGGACTGGCCTGGTTTTGTTCTATCCGCGGAACTGGAAATCAGATGTTAAACCCTAATGCAGAATGCAGCTCACCGCGGTGCCCGGTGAGGTCTGGGCACTGCCCCTGTCTTAAAGCCCCAGGTGTGAGAAGACACACCCCTCACCCGCAGCCGGCTTCCCCATCTCTCTCTGAGGCTCTGCCAGTCTTTGTCCTAATCAGGCACATAATTGATTGGTTTAGATTTTTGTTTTGCTTCTTGTATCTTGCTCTGAATATCTTGGTTTGAATATAATTGCCATAGGTCACACTGCCTTTTTAAAAAACCTATCCTGTATGCAGGTTTGGGAGCTGGGGTGACAGGAATGTTGTATGTAAATGTATGTAAATGTATGCTCACGCCCCGTGGCAGCCGCAGGTGAGTCAGGTGGCTGTCACGGACTCACAGGTCAGCCCACCCAGAGCCCCCAGAGCTGCCAGCTCAGACGGCTGCTGCATATTTATGTACCCGTTGAAAACAATCCGATAGCTGTTTTCAAGAGATCTCAAAATTCCCCCAGTCTGTTCCCCTTGATGAGAAAAATCATGCTGCTGATCTTCCAAGTTATCTATGCCTTCTTTTATGTAGAAAGCAGATTGGATGTCTCTTACATGTGCTGAGTTTTAAGGTGGTTTCAATTCAGTAGATACCACAGGCACTTTTCAGTGTGAACACTGCTCTGGGTAAATGCGATGTGGCTCACGTTTCAGGATCCCACAGTTCAGTAGGTGGCACTTCCGTGGGGTCAGAACTCAGCCCTCAGATGGGGGGTGTCCCATGTTCATGTTGGTTTTGGGGTGGACACTCCAGGACTCTGAGCAGAAGGGGCTTCTCAGCTAGACTCTGCTAAGCCTCAACTGAGAGAGCCGGTGAACCCCCCCGTCCCACCTCACTTCATCCTGCGTGTCACCTCACTTCCAGCCATCTTATAGGTGGCATTTCTGCATAAGATTTGAAAATGTTTTCCTGTTGTGAAAACAGAACAGCACTGAGGATGGCTGAGACTCGGGGGTGGCCCGGGGCTGAGGCAGTGCAGCTCAGAGCCCAGAATGCGGGGAGAAGGGATGTGTTAGGAGCAGGGGAGGTCAAAGGGGGACTGGAGAGCCATCTCAGAGCTGAGATGGAGAGACTTCAGAACCTCGCGGCTGACTGAAAACTCCAAGGGGCGTGGAGAGAGTGAGCGGTGGTTTTCTGCTCAAGGAAAGTGACTGAGAAGGTCAGGATGGTGTGGACAAACCTGGGCGCTAAGTCTGAGGAGCCCCTGGATTTCTGAGTTGAGGGATGGAGCAGACACTTGAAATTCAGGAGAAACATGATGGAAAAACAGGCTTGGAGGTAAAACTCTGTGTTGCTTAATTAGAGGTAAAAGTTAAATTCATGCAGTGAAAGATTGCCAAGGATGAGATGAGAGGCTCAGGAACAGAATCTTGGGGGTGTCTCAATTCAGGGATAGAAAGCACAGCTTGGAAATTAGGTGGCGAGTTGCATCAGCCGCAGAAAGAAGGGACCCCTAGGCCAGTAAGAGGACCCATGTGTCCGCTGCTGCCTGAGAAAGACTCGGGGTCTGGTGGACTGGAGAAAACACCTCAGTGAGAGCAGACGGGAGACACAATATGTTAATGATGTGTCTGCAGTCAGGATCAAAAATTTCAGAATTATTTGAAATTGGCATTTGTTTTGAGGCAAGTATTTTTAAATCAATGTAAAATATCTTCTCAGTAGAGAGTCCAAGTTTGCCAGATATAAGGAAAGCAAGTTGGCAAGAAAGCATTTGCCTTGAATTTTTGTTTTAATTGAGAGACTTTAAAATTAGGTGGTTTCGAAGATTCCTAAGGCAGCCAATCATGTTTAATATTATCAGAGCTTCACGTTTCTCTTCAAAGGCTGGTCTCACCTCAGGACACATATCCCGTGTTGACTTTAAGGGCTGTGGTTGAAAGCGCGGGTTGATTGTGAGTCTGGACGCTAGTCCGGGTCACAGACCAGAGGGTCCGGGAACCTCCAGGAGGAGCGCTCACTGGGAGCTTTCTCAGCCCACCCCCCGCCCCTGCCTTCTGACCGGTCTTGGCTCTGCACTCTGAAAAACAAAAGAAAACCTTGTGTCTTCAGGGACAAGACCCCGACTGCTGGCGCTTCCCCAGATGGTGAAGGGGTGAGGGTCTCCTCTCCCCCAGGTCCTCTGAGCCGGGGAAGGGTTTCACACACGGGCCCGCAGGGGTGGAAACAGAACACCATCCACACAGGTCCGCGTAGACGCCCCCAGACTCGGAACACAAGCAGACCGCGGGTGTGGGGAACCGATAGGCGGGACCCAGGCCGCCCCGGGGGCGACGCCGTTTCTTTTATTGGCGATCCGTGCGGGCCGAGAACCTGACGGGCGCTCTGCACACGCGGGCGCGGTCCAGCCTCTCCCAGCGGCTCGCGCCTGCACAGAGCTCGCCCCGGCCGCATAAATGCCTCAGGCCCCGGCCCCGGCGTCCCTGCCAGGCCCCTGAGACCCTTCACCCCACCACCCCTGGGGACCTGCATCCAAGCACCTTCTCTCCACTCCGTGACCCGGCTCTGACCCGCCGGGGTTCACTGCGCAAGCCACAACTGCTGGATAGAACTGAATCCTCCTTCGGGTCATGCAGAAGGCTCAGACTGACAAGGAGCTGTGGGAAAGAAAGATTAAAAAATGATATTCCAAGATGCACTCTTTGCAGGTCGCATCCCACCATCCCACTGAGACAGCTGGACAGTTTCTGGGGCCTGATCTGAGGGTTAAAGGGCAATCTGAAATTTGCCTAAAAATGCCCTTCAGCCTGGAAGGTGGAACCAAGGTCAAGGGCCTCACGGTTGGATGTGACTGTGACCTTTGACCTTTAGCTTCATCAAAATGAACAACCCCAAAGGCGGTCTTCTGTGGTGGCTTAGAAGTAAGAGCGGGGAAGGGAGTGAGGCGGTCAGGTGGGGTGGAGCCACCGTCTCTGATCCCAGTGTTGGAAACGCATTACCCCGGGAGCCACCAGGGCCGGAGCCTCCGAAGGGCGGGGCCTCCCGGGGCCGGAGCCTCCCAGGGGAGGGGCCTCCCGGGGCCGGGGCCTCCGGGGGCGGGGCCTCCAGGGGCGGGGCCTCCAGGGGAGGGGCCTCCCGGGGCCGGGGCCTCCGGGGGCGGGGCCTCCAGGGGCGGGGCCTCCCGGGGCCGGGGCCTCCGGGGGCGGGGCCTCCAGGGGCGGGGCCTCCCAGGGGCGGGGCCTCCCGGGGCCCCAGCCTCCCAGGGGCAGAGCAAGGAGACCCGTGCCTATGCACGGCTGCTGGGGCGGCCCTGAGCCTGCCTAAACAACATAGTCAGTGTCTCACGGTTTGGAGGAGGGACTCGCACCCAGGACCCAAGCTCAGGCTTGGCTGGTTCCTTCCGAGGCCGTGGGGGGGGGGGGGTGCCCCAGGCCCCTCCCCCCGCCTCTGGGGCTTTGCTGAAGACCTTCAGTGTGCTTGGCTTGTAGATGCATCACCAGAGCCCCGAGTAACCGTCACAAGACGCTCTCCCTGTCGGCATGGCTGTGTCCAGGTTCCCCTTTTTGTCAGAACACCTGTGACGCTGGAGTGGGCCCACCCTATCCTGTGTGCCCTCACCCCCACTTGATCTGTGGAGGCTCTGGTTACAGTCAAGGCCATGTTCCCAGGTCCGACGACTAGGACTTTCACCCACGACCTTGTGAGACCCAACTCAACCCTGGCAGTCAGGCTGAGTGAGACATTGACAGACCTCGATGCTGATGGTGGCGATTCCACAGCCCAGGAAGCCGGTCCCACGTGGGTCTGGTGCTGGGCATCTTAGCCGCCACCTCGTTGAATTTCCCACCACCTAGTGGGCAGGGATTGGACCCAAGTCAGGAAGAGAACTCGGGACTCGGAGTGGCAGGGTCCACAGACCTCAGGCCTGGTGGGCCGCTGATCAAGGCGGAACCCGAGGCTGCTTGACAAAACCCGACTAGCTTTCCCCGCTCGCTCTGGAAAGAGGATGGGTGAGAAACCGCACCGCCTTCCATGTTGCCGGGAATTAGGCTGCTCTCTCATATCCACCATCCCGGGGGACACCTGCCAGGAGGAGAAGGTGGAGAGTGGGCTGAAGGAGATGCGGCCTGTGTCAGCTGTGCTCGGGGGAGAGAACCCTCGGGGATGAGAAGCCTCAGGGGTGCTCCCACGGTGACTTCGCGCTGAGTCCTGGGGCCTCGGAGGGGAACAGCAGCTGCTGGTCTTCCTCCAGGACACGGACTCGGCTCGACCCCAGGTGATGCCCACCTGCTCCTCAAAGGGGCAGGTGTCAGCTGCCGGGGGCCTGTGGACTCTTTATCAGCACCCTCTTCAGATCATTTAAGCAGGTAAATGCTGCGTAATTGCCATCTGCGTCCTGAAATCCACACCCAGACAGGTAGGGGCTGCCCTAACCCGAGGTAACCTGGCTGCTCAGTGTCTGAACGTCAGAGCTGAGACTGACTCGGGGGGAATCAGACACGCGGGATGCACACCACAGCTGGTCCTGTGTGGCTTCAAGTTTTTATATTGTATCAATAAGTAACTAAATAGTAACATGAGCATAGGTCCATCCTACCTTGTTATCCAGCAGGCCTGCTTCTCACTCTTGACTCTCAAGTCATTTTCCTTCTCTTGTCTTTAAACTCTGTCTGCACGTAAGGCGCCCCCCCACCCCCAGAGGTCGCCTGGCCATCAGCAGCTGCAGCAACTGTCCTGTGAGGTCCCAGATCCCCTTGACTTCTGCAGAATCCTGTGCCTTGAGCCGTCGCCCTGCTGGGTGTCCCGAGGGGGCAGGCAGGCCCAGAGTGGGTGGCGAGCTTCCTCCTGCTCAGTTCCCATCCGGCTTGGGTTGGGCTTGACAGGAAGGAGGGGCAGTCCCCTGGTCTGTCCAAGGTCCCGGGGGGGCCTCCCGGCCACCTCCCCGAGGGCCCTGCCCACCCCCGCCCCTCACTCCTTCCCCAGCTTTCTCCCCAACCTCCTCCCTGCTCCAACATCCTGCCCACCCAGGGTTTGATGGTCTATCCTGCCGGGGTGCCCTGAGCAGTGATGCTGGCGGGCTCTGTCCCTGCTGTCCCCAGCACCCGATGGACACCTGACGGGACACGCTCCCCACACCTAGTTTCTGGGGGATCAAGTCACTTAATCCTCACCAGGCTCCAGCTGAACCACAGTAAGTGCGAACGCTTCTTTCTCAGTTGGTCTCATGGAAGGATGTGCGGTGCATCCGTATCACCACCCTCGTGGCCATTTTGTAATTCTTCCTCTCGTCCGGCCTGGTTGGACTGCAGTGACCACACTGATGCTGAGGTCCCCACAGGGCTGCTCCGACCTTGTCTGGGTGGAGCCTCATCAGCAGAAGGGACTGAAGAGGCTCCTTCAAAGGACTGTTGAGAAGCAGGGGCGTTAAATGTCCTCGGTGCACTGTTTTCTATAAATGCCCAAAATATGAAAGCAGGGTTTGGTACCACTTCAAACAGATGAGAAAGCAAACTGTTACAGTACCAAGTGATAATGTATTTTTTGTCAGAAATAAGAAAAGGCACAAAGGAGAAGACATGAATGAGATGAGTGAATATATGATGTAAGTTCTGGGGTAAAAAGGATCATGAGATGCCGGGGGAGCACAGTGAGGACCCCTGAGCCCACCTGGCGGTGGGACTACCCTCGCTTCACTCGGGGGGAGGGGGGGACAGGGACTGCATCTGAGAAGAGAGATGGTCCTCTTGCAAAGACAAACAATAACTAAAATAAATGCAAACGTGTAACTGAGACAAAAGCCAATTTGGGCATATAAAATAGGACTCTTGAAATTTTAAAATGCAGCTGAAGAACTGAAAGATATATTTGGAAAAACTTTCTGAAAGATGGAGAAGAAAGATAAAGAATGAAAAAAAGAAAAAGAAAAAGCCAAGCATAATAAGATCTACTTATCAGCAGGATGCATGAGTGCTACGTGCTAAGTCACTTCAGTCCTGTCCATTTCTTTGTGACCCCATGGACTGTAGCCCTCCAGGCTTCTCTGTCCATGGGATTTTCCAGGCAAGAATACTGGAGGGGGTTGCTAAGCCCTCCTCCAGGGGATCTTCCCGACCCAGGGATCGAACCTGGGTCTCCTGCTTGCAGGTGAATTCTTTACCGCTGGGCTACTGGGAAAGCCCTGTCGGGAGGGTACATGTGACAATTCAGTGCATTAGTAGACATTTAAACACACACGCACAGTAAAGAAAATAGAGAAGGAGGAGTTGCAAAAGAAGGAAGAAGCACTTTCTCAGCAGCCAGCGGGCTTCACGTCGTGTGTGTGAGTGCTGAGGAGAGGAGCGGAGAACAGGCTTCCTCCGTGACCCGCACGCCCGGAGTGAGGGCAAGGGCAAGGGCAGGATGCCCGCGCGGTGTCAGCGAGGGGGAGCAGAAGCCCAGGGAGCCGCCTCGCCCCGGCCTGGCGTCCAGAGGGTGAGGGGCAGGCGGGGCCTTGAGAGCCCCTCTGGGAGCTGGGTCTCCTTGCACGTGCTCAGTGCAGACGCTTAGGATGCATGTTTTTCAAAAGCAAAAATAATAATAATAATCACTCTGTGACTCTGATCTCCTAAAATAAATGTCCCAGAGGGAATGTCTGCCACTGACTTTTACACTTGATCTTGGGGAGAAGACCAAGAAGCGATGCCGTTGACTTTTAATGTTAAAGAAAAGAAAAAAAAACAAGCTTGGCTTCCGCAAAGAGGGAACCGGTTCGGTTCTGAATCCTGGCGGCACCTGGGAAGGACGCCTGACTGGGCCATGACCACAGGGGTGGGTGTGGGTGAGTTCAGATTATGAAGAAGTGGTAGTGCTTTTGTGAGCCAAGTCCATCTGACTTCAAATCCTTTAACCATTAAACATTTACTGGTCACTTGTATAACACAGTCTGCTCGGTTGGGTTTGGAATTCCTCCTGCACAGGCCCACAGGAGCACTATCTTCCTTTTGTTGTCTCTCGCTTCCTTTTTCTTTTCTTTGTCAACAAAGCCATGTTAACCAGCCCCGGGTGCAGCACTCAAGACAAACACGGGCGATTTGGCTGCTCCAGAGTCTTGGGGACCCAAGGGCTGAGCCTTGAGATGGTGAAGCAGGAGAGCTTGGGGAAAGGTATTCCAAAGAGGAGGTGGGGGATGTTCTTTTGTTCTAAATGGCAAAGTCGAAAAGAAGGAAGACAAATCTCGTCTAATTCCTTTCTCTTTCTGGGAATTTATGAGTTTAAGTCCTCTGCGGTCGGCGTCCTTGTGTTCTTGGCAAGACACGCAGGTGCAGACTCTTAGTCCTTGTCCATGTGATGAAATCAAGCCTTGGGAAGATTAAGTGTAAAAGGGGAGGATTTACGGCTCAGCCCTAAGGTCAACGGAGGCAGATGGGGCAACGGCTCCCAGCTAACAGGAAGGATGGCTGAGTTCCAAGGACAGTGACCCAAACGCCTCTGACTCTCTTATTTGACTCAACTACCTGGTTGCCTATTGTTCAAACCAGGAATTACAAAGCTAGTTGACGTCTCACTTGAGAATTTTGCTATTGTCTATGACAAACTGGTTAGTGTGCCGAGAGGTTTTCAGTCGCTATAAAACAGGAGTGAGCGGCAGTGAGCCCTTTGGAATGACGAACCAGTACAAGGGGGTGTCCACAGGAGCTGCTGGGGTGAAACACTTTCCGGTGAAAGTCACCACCCAAAGGTTCATCTGGGACCCTGGCACTCAGATTCCCGGTCCTGGTCTTGACTCTCCAGTTCTTCCCCTGGTGGGGGAGGGGGGTATGGTGTGGACACCCGGCAGCCCGGGACAGTCCTTGCCTGGTGGGTGAGGGGGGACAGTGTGAACACGCGGAAGCCCTGGGACAGTCCTTGCCTGGTGGGGGTGGGGGGACGGTGTGAACACCCAGCAGCCTGGGACAGCTGGTGTGAACACCCGGCAGCCCGGGACAGTCCTTGCCTGGTGGGGGTGGGGGGACGGTGTGAACACCCGGCAGCCTGGGACAGCTCTAGATCTTCAAGCAAGAGTGTGCAGATTCTCCATGGCTCTCCCAACAGCTAACTGCAGAGCTTTGAGAAAGTGTCTCGACCTCTCTGAGTGTGGATTTCTTCACTCAGAAAGTTAAGGTCATTTGGTTGATGTGTAAATGATGTAATGGACAAGAAAGTGGTGCTGACTGTCGTCCCCTGGCTCCACAGCCTTGTCTGATAGCCCTGAGCCCCCTGGAGAAGCCACAGACTAAATTAACAGGGGTCACTCTGAGGGAATGACCCTGATGTGTGCCAGGGGCTGCTCCTGCCTAGACATGGAGAGGAGAATCCAGTAAGGACGCCTGGAGGGCTGGGTGCTGGTCCCCTGGACCAGGAGTTCTAGAACCTTCTCAGTTGGGCAGAATGTCCCCCAGCCTGTACAGATGACTTGGCTAGCAGGCAATAAGTCTTCCCAGACAGCCCAGGGGGACCCTGTCTCAGAGTCTAAGCAGCAGCCCCACGTCCAGAAGGACGCTTCTCTCGGGGACCACATTGTCCATCGACAGGACAGCAGACACAGTCCCTGGGGAAGCTGGAGGGTCCGTGGTGACTGCAGGGGGCACATTCTCTCTTCACGTGCCCTCTTGGTGTCATCATGAAGTCACTAGGTGCTTTACTGTGTGGTCCCTGTTTTGTAGATGGAGAAATCGAGGCACAGAGAAATTAAGTGACTTCGCCACAGTCACAGGCTGGGGAGGACCCGGACCAGAGCAGAGAGACCTGACTGTGGGCCTGTGTCCTGCCCACAGAGTCACGCTGCCTCCATTCCTGGGAGAGAAGACTTCCTGCAAGGTAACCCCGCTCCCCCGGCCACTACTCAAGGATGCCTACGTCCATCATCTCTGATTCTCACTGATCTTTCCTGGTAGATTTCTTACGAACCCAAACTTCCCATAGTCTGCATTGAGATGAGGAAGCAGCTTCCATCATGTGAAGCTGTGCGTGGAGCCAGGTCTCGGTTACCTAGGAGACGGAGACGGGGACAGGGAAGCTGGCGGGAATGGCTCCACTCAGCTTGATCTGCAAGCTCGGTGGTGCCAGAAGCGCCTCGTTTCTCTTCATTACACCTTCCCTGACCATCCACCGCCACACACCTCCTGCCGCCGCCTGCTGCCTCCTCCCCGCCTGATGATGCTAGAGCAGTGAGTGGCCGCAGGTTGGGGGCAGCAGGTGAGAGGCAGGGCCAGATAATGGCAGATGACAAAGTGGCTCCTGCTTGTGAGTGGCTGGGGAGTGGAGGAGGGAGCTGGGAACTCAGGCTCTGGGTCAAGTCTGAGCTGCCCACCACGGAGGCCGAAGCCCCAGGGTCCCTCCTCCTTGTCTTTGCAGAGGGAGAGCGTGACCGTGGGGAATGAGGGTTAGGAGGACATCGGTCCTCGCGCTCTTGGACCCCATGTCCAGCCCCTCCTGGGGACACGATTGTGTCCTGGAAGTTGCTCAGCCTCCGAAGCTTGACGGAATCCATGAATGTGCAGCTTTTTGGCACAGTTAATATTCCATTATCTTCAGTAAGGCTCAACCTGACCAGTGCACCTTTTACCATGGGGATCAAATAATAAAATAAGTCCTGCTTCCAGATATAAAGTTCACAGTTTACAACACAATTCACTGAGTTGTTCTATGGCTTTCATTGTTTCAAAAGCAAATTTCTTACATTCTAGGGCTTTAAGTATAAAACCATTTAAAGCTCCCCCCAAAACCTCTCTTTATTTTTAAAACAAACATTGGGCTTAAAAATTTCTTAAATGTATGCTGAAATAGTTCCTTCATGGTGATTTTTCTAAACATGACTCATTAGAGAGAGAATGAGAAACCCAGGTGGTAGTACCGGTTGCCCCTTCCCCAAGCCCAGGGAGGTCCAGAGCCCGTAGGTCTGAAAGCCTGCATACCGCCACTCCCGCGGCACCAGCGAAGCTCCTCCAGCTCAGGTCTCAGACCCACCCGAAGAGCAAATTCAAAGCAGAGCTTGCCTGAACTTCCGGTGGAAAAGGCCGGGTGGCCATCAGCAGGGTGTGCACGGGGCCAGGGACCTGAACGGTCAGGCGCCTCGCCCGCACTCCCGGTGTAAACCTGGGGAGTGCAAACACCCGCACACTTCATACCCTGAGCTGTGGGCACCTGGCTGAACCTGAGCCTCTCTGGAAGTTTCTGGACATCGAAACGTGCGTGAGAGGGGAGTGTGCCTCTGGTTCACTATTTCACTTGGCGGTCCCACTGGCCGAAGGAGGAGCCCCCCCACCCCGGGCTTCACATCCATCCCCAGTGCTTCGCTCGGCGTGGTCTGCAAGTTATCTCATGTGACCTTCCCAGAGAGGAGGCGTATTCTTTTCCGAGAATAAATGAAGTATTCATACATATATATACATATTCATTCTTTGAACTGAAGGATAGTTGGGGCTTTCCTGGTGGCTCAGACAGTAAAGAATCCGCCTGCGATGCAGGAGATTCAAGTTCAATCCCTGGGTCGGGAAGTTCCCCTGGAGAAGGGAAAGGCTACCCACCCCAGTACTCTTGCCTGGAGAATCCCATGCACAGAGGGGCCTGGGGCACACAGTCTGTGGGGTCACAAGGAGTCAGACGCGACTGGGCGACTAACCTTTCATAGTTAATTTACAGTATTGTGTTAGGCGTGTACAGAAAAGTGATTCAGTTACACAAGAATACGTATGTGTTCTTTTTGGATCCTATTCCCTTATACGGAATTTAGTTCCGTGTGCTATATAGTAGGTCCTCGTGGGTTATCTGCTTTATATATAGTCATGAGTGTATGCTTACCCCAGTGTTAATGGAGGCCTGTTTCTCAGACAGTAAAGCACACTTCAGAGCCGGGAACTCAAACGGGGCTGGCCCTGGACTAAGCAGAGCGGCCCACACAGGATCCGGCTGGGATGGAAACTTCCCACAACAAGGGGCACATGTCAGTGGGGGGGCTGATCTTCATCAATTGAGGGGTTAGTTGCAGGATTAACCATCCACCTAGAAGAAAATAAGTTTATCCCCAATATATATGAAAAAGGATTAAAACCTAAATGTAAAACATAGAACAATTCTTCGGCAGCCATTCAAGCAACTAGCAAGTGAGCCAAGGTTTTCGACTCCATGCTCACAGACCGATGGCCTCCACATCCCGTGATGACAAGTCCCCCACGCCAGGTGATAGCCCAGGCTTATTTCAGGTGCTCCAGGGGCATAAATGACAAGGGGGGAGTATCGCCCTCCATGGGGTGACTGGCCATGCCCCTCTGAAGCTCTGTGAGGTCTGCACCCCCAGTAACCCCGAGCACCTAGGTCCCCTGATCTGCCCAGGGCCTTTGCACATCCTGTTCCCTCTGCCTGAAACATCTGCCCCAGCCCTTTTTTTAACCTGAAACCTGAAGTTTTCCTTTAAAACTCAGCACACATATCAAACACTAAATGAGGTTGTGCTTTTTATTATATGTATTTTTACTACTCTGCACACAGAGTGACCAGCAGGTATTTGTTGGTCAGTTGGTATGAAGGCTCAGGCCAGAGATGCCCCTGTTCTCCCAGAACTCTCTGCAGGGTTTCGACCTGCTGAAGCTTTGCTCCAAGAGCAGGTCCACCAGGTCTTTCTGTAACGCCAGCTAGCAGAGTCACAGGAGTCCAGCTAGTCTTCTCCCAGATTCTGACGTTTCTTGTCATAAATTGTGGAGGAGATGAGCTCTGCATACATGGTATCTCTTATTTTAATTTTTAAAAAAATTTTGTTGGCGTACAGATGAGTTACTTGTATAATTTCCTGTATTAATTCTTGTATTAATTTCTGTTGGTGGTGGTTTAGTCACTATGTCATGTCTGACTCTTGCAACCCCATGGACTGTAGCCCACCAGGCTCCTCTGTCCATGGGATTCTCCAGGCAAGAATACTGGAGTAGGTTGCCATTTCCTCCTCCAGGGGATCTTCCCAACCCAGGAATCGAACCCGGGCCTCCTGCATTGCAGGCAGATTCTTTACCGATGGAGCTACGAGGGAAGCCCAATTAATTTCTGCTATACAGCAAAATGACTTGGTTATAGATATAGATAAATAGATAACAGATTGTTTTCACATTGCTTCCCATCATGTTTATCACAGGATATTGAACAGGTTCCTGTGCTATCCAATAGGACCTTGCTGTCCATCTGTGCCATACGTTAGTATAACAGTTTGCATCTACTCACCCCAAACTCCCAGCCCTTCCTTCCCCCACCCCCCCCCACACATGATTTTACCATGTCCCCGTCTTCCGCCTAGAATGCAGCTCTGGCCACACTGGTACGTGTGTGTGTACTCAGTCACATGTCCAACTCTTTGTGACACCACGAACTGTATCCCACCTGACTCCTCTGTCTGTGGGATTTTCCAGGCAAGAATACTGGAATGGGTTGCCATTCCCTTCTCCAGGGGATCTTCCGGACCCCGGGGTTGAAGCCCCATCTCCTGCTGGACAGGGTGACAAATGACCCAGGCCAGAGTGGGGTCTGGCGAGAGGAGCTGTCGTCTTTCCTGCTCCTCTCCTGTTGACCCTTCTGATGCGCTGAGTGGAGTTCTGCAATGAGCAGTTCTGCTGTGTTTAAATTACTTGCATTCACCTGTCCAGCAGTGTGTTCTTGACTCAAGGAGGAAGTGTAGACAGTGGCAGTTTTCAGGGCCCTGCACCAAAGCTGCCACACAGATGATCTTGGGCAAGTCCCAGGTAGAGGAAGCAGAGAATAGATGCCTCCCTTACAGAGCCGTGTGAGGACTGTGCAAGGTATTAGATGGAGACACCCTGCAACCTCCAAGTGTAAGTCCTGCCATGACCACCAGGAGGGGCCGTGACCCTGGAAAGTGTCCTGATGACTCAGACCAGTTCAGTTCAGTAGCTCAGTCATGTCCAACTCTTTGCAAACCCATGAACCCCAGCATGCCAGGCCTCCCTGTCCATCACCAACTCCCGGAGTTTACTCAAACTCATGTCCATTGAGTAGGTGATGCCATCCAACCATATCATCCTCTGTCGTCCCCTTCTCCTCCTGCCCTCAATCCTTCCCAGCATTCGGGGTCTTCTCAAATGAGTCAGCACTTCACATCAGGTGGCCAAAGTATTGGAGTTTCAGCTTCAACATCAGTCCTTCCAAAGATCACCCAGGACTGATCTCCCTTAGGATGCCCTGGTTGGATCTCCTTGCAGTCCAAGGGACTCTCAAGAGTTTTCGCCAACACCACAGTTCAAAAGCATCAACTCTTCAGCACTCAGCTTTCTTTACAGTCCAACTCTCACATCCATACATGACCACTAGGAAAACCATAGCCTTGACTAGATGGACCTTTGTTGGCAAAGTAATGTCTCTGCTTTTTAATATGCTATCTAGGTTGGACATAACTTTCCTTCCAAGGAGTAAGCATCTTTTAATTTCATGGCTACAGTCACCATCTGCAGTGATTCAGACCAAGGTGGCCGCAATCGCCCCCAGGGCTAGACCACAGTGAGAGTGGTCGCCACAAGAAAGCGTGTCCTTCTGACACCCCCGACTTCCCCTGTAGGTCCCTGACCAGGTTAAGCTTCAGCTACAAGGAGAAGGCGGACATTATATGTGCATTTCTTTCCTTCTTGCAAGCTGCACTGCTGTCTATTATATTCTTGGTACAAGTACAACTCAGGTTGACTGACCTGCATGTGTCCTCATCAAAGTCTTCCCCTGCAGGGCCCCTGCAGGACCAAGGTCTTGCTTGTTATTTTTAAACATCGCGTGTAGACTGCCTGGCCCTTCCCCAGCGGCTGACCCCCACTTCACAGAGGGACACTGTCCCTAAGTGCCCAGCAGGGAGCACGCTGCCTTCTCTCCCTGCAGATGGAGGTGGACGCCGAGGAGAAGCGGCATCGCACGCGGTCCAAAGGGGTCCGAGGTACGTCCGTGCTCCCGGTCCCCGGGGCCCTACTGGGGTCACCGCGTCCTGCAGAAGCCCTCAGTCTGGGCCTGGACACCGCCCTCTGGGTGGCTGTCTGTGGCGGGGTTGGAGGGGGTCTTGCCATGAAAGAGAAATGAGCGTCTCTTCTCTCTCTGCAGTTCCTGTGGAGCCGGCCATCCAGGAGCTGTTCAGGTCAGTGGTCCACACACGAGCCCCGTGGCGGTTCGGAGAACGCACCCCTTGATAGCGGGTTTCCGCGCTCCCCGGGGCCTGCCCCCGCCCCCGCCCCCGGTGCCCGGCCTTCCCTGCGTGCCCCCGGCCCCCGGCCCCCCGGCCCCCCGGCCCCCGGCCCCCCGGCCCCTGGTGCCTGGCCTTCCCTGCGTGCCCCCGGTGCCCAGCCTTCCCTGCGTGCCCCCGGCCCCCGGCCCCCGGCCCCCCGCCCCCGGTGCCCGGCCTTCCCTGCGTGCCCCCGGCCCCCGGCCCCCGGCCCCCGGTGCCCGGCCTTCCCTGCGTGCCCCCGGCCCCCGGCCCCCGGCCCCCGGTGCCCGGCCTTCCCTGCGTGCCCCCGGCCCCCGGCCCCCGGCCCCCGGTGCCCGGCCTTCCCTGCGTGCCCCCGGCCCCCGGCCCCCGGCCCCCGGTGCCCGGCCTTCCCTGCGTGCCCCCGGCCCCCGGCCCCCGGCCTTCCCTGCGTGCCCCCGGCCCCCGGCCCCCGGCCCCCGGTGCCCGGCCTTCCCTGCGTGCCCCCGGCCCCCGGCCCCCGGCCCCCGGTGCCCGGCCTTCCCTGCGTGCCCCCGGCCCCCGGCCCCCGGCCCGGGCGCGCCCGAGTGACGCGTCCATTCCTCTTGCAGCTGCCCCACCCCCGGCTGCGACGGCAGCGGCCACGTCAGCGGGAAGTACGCGCGACACAGGAGGTAAGGCTGCGTCTCTGCGCGGAGCCGCGTGCCTCGCGGGCGCCGCCTTGGGGAGGCTCCCCTGCCCCTCTGGACCTGGGGCTCTGGGAGCGGCTCCGACGGCCGCCTGGGGCAGCGTTTGTCCTCCCGTGGGGGACAGGCGGGGTCAGCGCGGCACCTCCCGCCGGTTCGCGGGGAGGCGGGTGTCACATCCCCGCTTTCTCCTTCCATAGCTCAGGAGGGTGACCCTCGGGTGGTGGAATGAAGTGCGGCCTTCCTGGTCCTGGTCTTTCTGCGGGAGCTCGACCCGTCCAGGGGGAGGAAGGCCAGGCCTGGTCCCAGGCGGCTGCGGGGGACGATCTGGGCTGGAGGGGCCAGGCCGGGCCAGGCTCCAGGGCTCAGGTGATGGTGCTCGTCAGCCCAGATCTCAGGCCTGCGGCAAGAGAGGGCGCGGGGACACCCGGAGCATGGGGCGGGGAGGGGCTTGGGGCGGGGTCGCACCCTTCACGCCAAGGCTGCAGCGCAGGCGCAGGTCGGCCCTGCAGGTTCTCGTGTCGGGGGCCCCAGCCCTGTGGTAGGAGGCAGCGTCCCCTTTCTGCGGAAGGTCACGGCCCCGATGCATCAGAAGCATGCACCGGTCAGGGCTCGCCTGTGGCCGACTCCCGGTACCCGTCAGGCCGAGCAGCCTCCAGGGGCCGGGCCCAGGTACCCAGGACCAGGTGCAGAAGCAGGTGATCCAGCCCCCAGGCGACAGTCCTCGCAGCCTCGCTCGCTATTTCCTTTTCAGCTGAGCGCTAATTTACCGGTGAAATCAAGCAATTATGATGATTGTCCTTCAGCAAAATCAAGGGAAAATTACAAATTACTCCAAATCCCCCATGCTAGCGTTTAGGGAGGCAGGGAATTTTAATGGGCACCCAGGATGAAACGGTTCCAGACTGGAGGAACAGGCGGCCATGGTTAAGAGAATTTTGTGACTTAAATTATTATATTTAATGTATTATATTATTATCTTACTGTGCAAAATTATCAAATTATCTGATTTAAATACATGGTTTATTTCAAGTATTTGCTATTTGATGAAGGAGTATATATGTAAATTCTTTTTTAAAAATCCTGTTTTTAAAACCTGACTGGTTTATGTTTACGATGGAGAAAAACAAGTTAGCCAACTATGACTGAATTTTTTCCCCTAATCATCTCATGTGTGCATGCCTGCTAAGTCACTTCAGTCGTGTCCAACTCTTTGCAACCCTATGGACCATAGCCCACCAGGATCCTCTGTCCATGGGATTCTCTAGGCAACAATACTGGAGTGGGTTGCTATGTTCTCCGTGGGAACTTCCCGACCCAGGGATCAAACCTGGGTCTCCGACATCTCCTGTATTAGCCGGCGAGTTCTTTACCACTGACTCCACCTGGGAAGCCCAATCATCTCATGATTAATCAATAGTTAAAAGTGATTATATTGCTACTAGAAGGAATGATTGCTGCTGCTGCTGCTAAGTTGCTTCAGTCGTGTCTGACTCTGTTCGGCCCCATAGATGGCAGCCCACCAGGCTCCCCATCCCTAGGATTCTCCAGGCAAGAACACTGGAGTCGGTTGCCATTTCCTTCTCCAGTGCATGAAAGTGAAAAGTGAAAGTGAAGTCGCTCAGTCGTGTCTGACTCTTAGCGACCCCATGGACTGCAGCCCACCAGGCTCCTCCATCCATGGGATTTTCCAGGCAAGAGTACTGGAGTGGGGTGCCATTGCCTTCTCCAGAAGGAATGATTAAGTTTGGCTAAAAAGTTTTAATTAGATGTCAGCTAACCTTAACTAGGCATCATAACCACACTTTTGCGGAACAGTCATGAATTTCCCCAAGAACTGGCTCAAGACTTTGTGTTTCTACCCGCAGTTCAGCCCGTGGCCGTGGACCGATGGGTCCTGTGGAAGCGGGCTGTGGGCACACCCTCCGTGGGGCCCTCTTCCTGCTCAGGAAACGGTGCTTAGGCTGAGGCTGGGCCAACTGAAGACGGCCAGGCTCCACCCTTCTCTGAGACTCGATGCTGATGAGAGCACAGAACACCCTGAACTGCCCAGGAGCAAAGTGGATGAAAAGTAGATGCCATTTCCTCTTCTGAGGGATCTTCCCCACCCAGGGAACAAATGCTCATCTCTTGCATCTCCTGCATTGGCAGGCAGATTGTTTACCGTTAGCGCCACCTGTATTGGCTTCCATTTCCTTGGTTTTAAAACAAGAAAGTCACAGACTTTGTTGCATGCCTGCTAAGTCACTCAGTCGTATCCAACCCTCTGCAACCCCATGGACTGTAGCCCAGGAGGCTCCTCTGTCCATGGGATACTGCAGGCAAGGAAATTGGAGTGGGTTGCCATTTCCTCCTCAGGGGATCTTCCCAACCAAGGGATCAAACCCAAGTCTCTTACATCTACCTTCATTGGCAGGCATGTTCTTTACTACTAGGGCCACCTGGGAAGTCCACAGACTTCGTTATGTAAAGCTAATTACCATTCACAATGCCATGTCAGAGATAAGACTTCTCTCCCAGGAATCTCACTGATGTTATCAAGTAAGGCTTTCTAAGTTTTATTTTTCAATGGCTGTATATTATCAGTAATTTTTAACTAAAAGGTGACCTTTGAATTTCTCAGACTGAGAAGGTTGCCCTTGTAGTAGGTAAGACTCTTGTACACATCAACATCTTTTGACTGTAGCTATTTCAAATCTGTGAGATTTCAATTATATCTGGCCTTGTTTCATTTTGAAAAGATAGTTTCTGAGCTATGACAGCTGCTCATGCACGTAAATACCTGCACCCCTCCCCCCAACACAGGTGTCACCTCCCCCCGCTGAGTCTTGGCGCGCCTGAGACCTCTTCAGATAGGACCAGCATGGCAGCCTCAGTTTGGGTCTTGATGAAATTGCCCATCACTTCAGGTTTTTCCTTGGAGAAGGAAATGGTAACCCTCTACAGTGTTCTTGCCTTGAGAATCCCATGGACAGAGGAGCCTGGCGGGCTACAGTCCATGGGGTCACAGAGAGTCAGACACGATTGAGCGGGCAACACTCAGGTTTTTACTGGTGCACTTTTCAATGAGTGTACTCCTGTTAAGGCTACAGTTTCATTTTACTCACTCATCATGCCAGTTTGTAGCTGAGTATAAAGGCATTCTTTTAGTATATTGATATCTAGCTATTTGAACGTGCAAAAATTAATTTGAGGCAAGTGAATAGAATCAACAATGTAAAAAATAAAATTTTTCGAAAATTTGATTTCAAGTAGTGAAATGAAGTCTACCAGGTAATCTTTATTTTAGCATAAGAAAATTCCTGAGAGAATCAAATACTGGTCAGAGTTTCAGCGTGCCATTTCACTGCTTTGGAGGGCCTGTATGGCGGTGGCCGTGTCCCTGGGAGGTGGTCATATCCCTGGGTGGTGGTCATGGCCCCAGTTGGTGGTCATGCCCCTGGGTGCTGCCTGTGTCCCTGGGAGGTGGCCCTGGGTGGTGACTGTGGCCCTGGATGGAGGCCGTGGCCCTGGGCAGTGGTCATGTCCCTGGGTGGTGGTCGTAGCCCCAGTTGGTGGCCATGTCCCTGGGAGGTGGCCCCAGTAAGTGGTCATGGCCCTGAGTGGTGGCTGTGGCCCTGGGCGGTGTCTGTGGCCCTGGGCAGAGGCCGTGGCCCTGGGCAGTGGTCTTGCCACTTCACTGGGGATTTGGTTTCCTGTGGAGCAGCTGAGATGGGTGGCTTTTTCCCTGGGTAAGGAAGGCAGAGCTGTGGGTTAGTAAGAAACCGGGAATAGAGGGCAGAAAAGGACCAACCACTGGGTGATGCTTGTGAAGTTCATCAATAGTCTGAATTCACAAGGAATTTACGATTTACGGTCCTGGGTAAAAACAAAGGGGTGAGAGTTAAACTTCTAATTTTATTGGATGCTCTGCCTTATCCAGAAGCTATATCCTTGAACTACAGATAATCGACTCAGGGTCTTTGTTCATGTTAATCGTTCACAGTTTGAGCTGCCTGATAAGCATACACACAACTGCACAAAGGGTGAATCAGAAAGAGAAACTGGGGAAAACATAAGGGAAATGAGAGCAGTTTTACCAGAAACTCCAGGCACATCAGGGGGTTGGGTGTAGTATCCCACGTGGTGCCGAGTCGCCGAGCAGGCGGGGTGACAGAGAGGAAGAGCAGTGGCAGAGCCCCCGCGTCCGACGCAGGCACCGCACCCGTTCCTCCCCGGCCCCTCCTGGACCTGAGGCCCATCTCTGGATCCCTGCACGCTGACCGCAGGGGTCCCAGCTCTGTCGACATTTTCATGCCCTGATGCATGTGGTCATGCCCTGGTGCATGCCCTGATGCATGCCCTGATGCATGTGGTCATGCCCTGATGCATGCCCTGATGCATGTGGTCATGCCCCGGTGCATGCCCTGATGCATGTGGTCATGCCCTGGTGCATGCCCTGATGCATGTGGTCATGCCCTGATGCATGCCCTGATGCATGTGGTCATGCCCTGATGCCCTGATGCCCTGATGCCCTGGTGGCTCAGACAGTAGAGAATCTGCCTGCAATGCGGGAGACCAGGTTCGATCCCTGGGTCGGGAAGATCCCTGGGAGAAGGAAACGGCAACCCACTCCAGTATTCTTGCCTAGAGAATCCCATGGACAGAAGAGCCTGGCGGGCTCCAGGGGGTTGTAAAGTCAGACACAACTGACTGACTAACACTTTCACATGCACATGATCAGGACAAAACCACCAGCCTTTATCTTCCAAAACATTGTTAGTGTCCAGACACACAGCTCCGACTCTTCTAGGCTCTATATTATTAGCATGTAATTATGACAAAATCATTATGGAATCTGCAATCAAGGCCAGAAGTAATTCTCTTTTATGAACCAAAATGCAGTCTCAGTCTCTGTCCATAGCAAATCCCATCTCTTCCTTTCCACTCACATCTTACATCTCTTCCACACCTGACTCTGCACACTCCATGGCCCTGAGCACACACTGCTTTTCTAAAATGGTATTTATGTGAGAGATGCTGAAGCTAGCATCTCAAACGTGGGGGCCAATGCCAGAGCTGACTTTGCAGGTGCAAAACTAACCCTCTGTCATCTAAGTAAGTTCCCAGAGCCTGGTTCTTAGACACCCAGATTGAGGGAGAGGTGCATCCTGGATCCCTCCTCTCCTCCTGGGACCACCGCCTTCTGCCTGTGCAGGCAGACAGGTGAGCTGTAAGTGTATAAACCAGCCGTGGGTGAAGAGAGAGCCTTTCCGGGCCTACAGCCTGGGTGGCAGGAAGAAAATGAACAGCATGGAGGAAGAGCCCCTGACCCTGGAGCTGAGGAAGTCACGGGCTCTGGGACGGTTGGCTGGAAGACTGGAGTAGGTGAGGGGTTCGGGGCCCAGAGCCAGCCCAAGACGGGGCCCTGAACCAGCAAGGACACAGCGAGTGCAGGTGGAGCTGCCTGGTGCGAGGCCCCGGGTGAGCGAACGCCGCGGGGGACCGGCGTGTCTGCATGTCCTGGGTGTGCGTGTGCTCACTTGCATCCCACTCTTTTGCAACCCCATGGACTGGAGCCCGCCAGGCTCCCCTGTTCATGGGATGCTCCAGGCAAGAGTGTTGAAGCGGGTTGCCATTTCCTACTCCAGGGGATCGAACCCACGTCTCTTGTGTCTCCTGCATTGGCAGGCAGATTCTTTATCAGTAGCACCATCTGAGAAGCCTGAAGACAGGTATCTTATGGATGGAGACATGGGGTCAAGAGGCCCCAGTTCAGTCTATCTGTAAATGTTTTAGTTTGGTTCAAGTACCTGAAAAAGAGATTGTTTAATAATCCAGAGAATTACATGACCTGTTACTAGGATAGCCAAAATGTGGGACGTGAAAACTTTCCTGCCAAAATTTACTCTTGAAAATTTGACTGAGATTGAGCACTCTAATGCCTTATAATCACAATTTTCTGCCCCCAAGTTGATATAAAATATTGTTTGTGTTAAAGATACAGTGGAAATTGATGTTACAAAGGCATAAATAAATAGATACTAAATTTACTGTCAAAGTCAGGGCTAGTTTGTTGTTCTGCTGCTGCTCCTGTGAGTGTTTGTTAGTCCCTTAGCCGGGCCTGACTCTCTGCAACCCCGTGGACTGGAGCCCAGCGGGCTCCTCTGTCCTTGGAATTCTCCAGGCGAGAAGACTGGAGTGGGTTGCCATGTCCTTCTCCAGGCGATCTTCCTGACCCAGAGATTGAATCCGAGTCTCCTGCTTTGCAGGCAGATTCTTTACCATCTGAGGCACCAGAGAAGCCTTATTGTTCTAAAGTCTTTATAAAATTTCCTAGTAAAAATTAGAGATGGGAGTAATATTTATTAGTATCTATTACAGATTGGGACTTCCCTGGTGATCCGGTGGTTACGAGGTCATCTTCCAGTGCAGGGCTGAGGGTTCAGTCCCTCATTGGGTAACCAAGATCCCATGTGCCACTCAACCAAAAAACCAGGACATAAAACAGAAGCAATATTTTAATAAATTCAATAAAGACTTTTAAAATGGTCCACATCAAATAGAAATCTGAAAAAATCTATCACAGATTAATAAATATTAAGCAATGTAGAGGAATTTGAAATTTTAGCCTTCCTTTTAGCAGTTAGATACATACTGGACGATTGAAATTGACTGGCTTTACTTCTTTCTGAACAGTGATTTTTGTATAAGTCTTCAACGAAGGAGAGTGTGTGTGTGTGAAGGGGGGAGTCCCTAATGTGGATTTACTCTTCACATCATCTGGTTTGTGATCCCTCTGAATTTACTTCTGACATTTAATGGATTTTATTCACATTTGCCCTTCACAGATATTTTGTTGAGGTTATTGTTTGTGGAGCACAGGGTTCTGGTGAGATAGTTGACCTGAAATCTAGCTGTAGAGTCTTCCAAAAGCCAGTTGATGGCCTTGGTATTATATTTAAATCCTTCCCAATTTAGAAAATTCAGAATCAAATCAATTTATCCTGAAACTTTAAAATTAAAAGCTCCAAACGGTAGATTTCTTTCCTATTAGAAAATTATTGGATGCTCTCTGGCTTGCGGTGCGTGTTCCTCCTTCAGATTTTTTCCATCTCATATACCTTTGCACCCACCCAGTGTGACTGCCATGGCGGCAGCCGCGGGTGAATAATTGCCTGTCTTCACGGGAGCTTGTTCTGGAGCTGGAGCTGAGGGCTCCTTCCTGATGCACGCACGCCTCATTTGGAGGCTGCCGGCAGCCTGGGGCTGTATTATTCATGCCTTGACAGAGAGCTCTCACTAAAAGCCTTGGAACGGAGCCAGGCACCGGGAGAGACAGAGGAGCATGGCAACGTGCAACTGAGAGGAGCCTGGATAATCAAAAAAGAAAGACAGAGACAAGGAAGAGAGGAAAATGGGGCCTATACCTCTGGTTTACTGGTTTCACATGGATAGAATTTGCATTTGCATCAAAATTTTAAAAAAAAACTAAAAATAATTGCATTTTTTTCTAACCACGCTTGAAAGTTTAACACAATTTTCCACATTTAATTGCAAAGCTGATTTTAATTAGTAGGGCCCTGCATGTGAAAAATGAAGATCCACTTGGGTGCATGGCAACACTGCAGTGTCTGTTTATGCTCTAATTAATGTATGACTGCCGTGCGGCAGGGCGCACGCCAGGGCGTGGGTGAAGAATTCTGTGCACGCAGCCACCCAGCCAGGAGCTAGGGCGTCCACAGCCTCTTCATGCTTTATAAGGCATCACTGGGCATCACCCATCCCTGAACTTTACAACATGCTGTCCTTCCTACTGTCACTAATATTATAAATCAGAAGCTGGGGCGCACCTATTTTACCATTCATTTGATAGCTTGCATGCATGGTTGCAGAGAAGCAAAAACCTGGAGTTCCAGGCACTGGTCTGTATGAAGTGAAGATTCAGAGCAAGTGGGTTTCCCAGACCCGCCGTTGCGCGACGCCTTATTATGAATTGTCTGTGTGCAAACACAAACTTCAGGACTGTGATGGCAGTTCACCTTTATTGTCACAGTAATCCTCTGCTAAAAAAAAAAAAAAGCTTCCTGGCCGTTATCCCAAGAAAACAATATGTGCGCTGCTCATCTCCGGCAGGCCCGCCCAAGTGGACACCTCGCTGGCCCTGCCTCACTTGTTACATATTTCAGAAGACAGTGTGGCTGATTCGGTGTGTTTAAAACTGTAAATAAAACAGGTAATGCTTTTCAGGGCAGATGCTTGACATTGGATAAAATTAAATATACTTTTAAAATAATTCTGCATTCAAGGAGAAGGAATGTAGGTATTTTTAGGCAAGGCCTTAAAGAATCTCTCATATTTGCAATCTGTATTGGTTAAGACGAAACAAAGGAATTGTCTTCTTGGCCTGATTTCTTGACTGATGATTGCAAAGGTATAACTGAGGCTTTGGAGCCGCTCAGCACATACGGCAGACATGGGTGTGTGGTGGGGCTCTGGCCAGGGATGATGGCTCTCTCCACCGTCTGCGCTGGGCTGTAGTGGGTACCCGGCTGCCACGTTTCAGAGCTGGTGTGTGGACAGGATCTTAGCTGAGGCTGGGGCTGGGGGCTGCGGACCCTGCAGTGGGATCATGAGCCAGGAGCCCCGCGTGCCTGCCGACGGCTGGGTCCGCGGCCCCGGGCTGGTCCCCAGAAACTATCTAGTTTGTTTTTAACTTTACCAAGTTGTGGATAGGGTGTGATAAGCATCTTTGCAGATAGTTTTGTGGCTGCTGGCCCCTTTCTCGGGGTAGACTGTCACAAGCAGGAGCGGAGCTTGAAGGCCGTGAGGACGGGACGGTTTCAGGAGTTCGTTTCCGGCAAGACAGGGCCTGTCTGTGTTTCCAGGAGTGGGGAGGAGGTGTCCTTATTGCCTTCAGCAAATAATATGAGACAATTGTTTTTAAAGCACTTCCTTCTTATTCAGAAATAATTTTTTTGGTAAAAGGATAAGTTTTTAGAAGATTGGTAATTTTTTAAACAATGCTATTGCTAGAAAATCCCTGGAAAAGGCATGTTTTGAAAGGTAAGCCATGCTTTCCTCCTCTTAGGTGAGCGCCCTCTTGTGAGCCAGACTCCAGCGTCCTCCCACCCCTGCCCCCGCCACTGAGCCCCGGCTGAGACCCTCCAGAGATCAGTGAGGAACAGGTTCCGGGCGATGCTCGGGGCCAGGCGGAAGGTGACAGGCTCTGTCCTCTGTCCCGGCCACCTGCCCCCCACCTCCTCGCGTTCCAAGCCTCACCAGACCCACAGCCAAGGGTGTCGGGCGGTCTGAGCCCCTGAGGGGGACGCTGTGCCTGAACATTGTAGACACACGTCTTTAGATTTCAAATGAAATGCAGGCCCGCAAGAACAGCAGGGGTGGGCATCAGGGCCAGCACCTTCACTGCCCAGGGCTCCTCTGGCCCAGGTGGGGCTCCAAGTGCATCAGAGTCTCTCTGGCCCCCCAGTCACAGGCGTCAGGAGCCCCACCTGACTGCGTGGTTGCCGGCAGCCGGAAGCAGCGAGCAGACACTTCTGCGGCCACACAGAGGCCCTGGGGCCCCCGAGGGCTGCACCTGACACGGCCCTGCCCTTGGTGACCTTCCCTAAGCACACAAAAGGCAAACGGGTGCTTACCAGCCACTGCCTAACACCGAGGTGTGGGCGTGTAGAAGATGCCCCAGGCCAGGAACGAGCGAGCAGTTGCTCGGGCTGGATTTCAACCTGGTGTGGAGCCACCCTGTTGCTTGTTTCAGAAACGACAACTTGGTTGAGGAATTGCTCAGAGGTGGGTGTGCAGGCATCACGTCTGAGGCCAGGTAGAGTGCGACACGCCAAGCCGCATCAGAGATGCTGTCTGTCTAAATACTGAGTGTTCACAGGCACACAGTCATCGAGCAGAAGGGCTACTTCGGGACCGAGGGGCACCCGCCCTTTGACGGAAAGCGTGTGGCTCATGACAGCGATCCACACGTGTGTCCAGACATGCAGGGTGCAGGGGGTCCATGTGCCCAGAGAGGCAGGAGGAGGGGTCCTAGGAGAACCCTAGACACACGGACACTCACGGGAGCCCATACCGCGGGGGCCCCAAAGCGCTGAGTGGGGGACAGGGCCCGAGACAAGTGTCTCCCTTCCTTCCCGCCACTTACCAAGGCCACAGGCACAAGACTACGTGAGGACCCTTCTCCAGCAAACAAGCCGGGGCCCCTCAGCCACGCCCCTTGCAGCCTGGAGACTGCGGCTGCAAGCGCCGAACTGCCGCAAGCTCCCAACGTGCCCGAGGTCGAACGCCTCTGTTTATGGTGTCTCTTTCCGATTTCTGAAGGCGTGATGAGCCCGTGGTGCAGCTGGGATTCCTACAGAGCAGAAGGCGGGGGACGAGCCCCTCTGGGCGGACACAGGGCCATGCCCTCGAGGCAGGCAGAGTCGGCTGGCGGACCCGGGTCCCGCAGCCCAGCCCTGAGTGCAAACCGAGGGAAGCCCAGCCACTCTGCATGGCTTGTCTTCAGGGCCGACTCCACCCGCCGCAGGAGCAGGACCCTCAGCAGGGGCATAGCCTGCAGCACCTGGTGGGATTCCTCGTCATCCCTGCGTCCCTTCAGGGAAACCAAACCCCCGTGGGCCGTGGGCCTTCAGGAGGTGCCCTCCTGGAGGTGGCATGCCTGCCGAGCTGGGCCTGAGCCCGAACTCGGGGGGCCCACACCCAGCAAGGCCGGGGCCCGTGTCACCGTCTGGCTCCTGAGACCAAGCCGGGGAGGCTGGGGCTGGGGCCAGCTGCCTCTTCTCTCTCCGGACCAGCCTTCGGGTCGGTGTCCTTGGCCCCAGGGCAAGGAGGGGGCGCGGGGTGGCCGGGGCAGGTGGTCACCCCCGAAGGGGCTGCCGTCAGCTCCAGGCCACGCCGCAGGGCGTGAAGGGACCTGTCCTGAAAGGACCTGTCTCTGGCCTTTTGCTTCCCGTCTGTGGTTGCTGCTTTTCCACAGGATGGCCACGTGACGCCTTTGAGCCGTCATCCTTCCAACGCTGAGAAGCTGACACCCTCAAAGGGGTCCATGCTCTCTATACCAGTCCTCATTCATTTCTTTCCAGTATCTGATGGCTTTTAATTGATGAGAATCACCTATTTAAAAAAAAAAAATATGAGGAACCAGATGACAATAGGCACCATGAAAGGAAACAGCACAGAATCCTAGAGTGAGGAGCCTTAGCAATAAGGCTGACACCCCCAAAGACCCCTCCCCACAGAAGCCTTCCACGGACGGGGGCACCCCAGGGAACAGAGGCCACGTGACTCTCAGGTTCCAGAAAATGCCCTTGGAGACCCTGGGGGATGGACTGGCCTCTTGCCCCTGCAGACGAGGAGCTGAGACCCCCCCAAGTTCACACAGTTAGCAGGAGGCTCCACGTCCAGCTCTTCTGGTCCAGACCTGCGTGGAGGACTCCTGCATCTGCAGGACTAAGACGTGTCTTCCCGCTCGATGCCGGGGAGGTGGGCACTTGCTGAGAAAACTGAGAGAAGAGAAGGAAAGTCCTCGTCCGCCTGGTGTCAGTGAGCACGGAGACAGACACACGGGCAGTGTCTCTGCGCCCGTCGGCAGCTGAGGGGTCTGACTCCCAATCAGGGGGGTGCCCCAGGCCCGGTCGGGCTCAGCTGCGCCCCCTCCCAGGCCCCCTGTGGACCTTCCGCAGGATGTGAACAGGGCAGCTGTTACCCGCGAGCAGGGCAGGCCCTTCCATGGGCCGTCAGACCAGCTCACGGGCCTGCAGGGCGCGAGGTGCTGGAGGCGGGTTAGAGCCTTCTCGCCAGGACAGGTGAGCCGCGTCCTCCTTGACCCCAAAGGAGGTGGTGGGGGCCACACTGAAGGATCCACGTGCTGGGCCACGCAGCCTCTGAGCAACCGCAGAAGCCAGCGCCCTCGTCTGGAGTCAGCGTCAGGGTCTGGCGGAGGAGCAGGCCGCACACACATGCACGCACGCGTGCACACTCAGGCCTCCCAGAGAAAGGGGGCAGCGTGACTGCTCTGGCCTGTGGGACCCCTGCCCATACCACCCGCGTCTGCCACGTCCTTTCTGACGAGAGGGTCACAGCCTCTGTCAGAGCCGGGCTCGGCATGTCCCCGAGGGCACCCCCGTCACCCGAGTTCAGAACGAGGGTTGGGAGCTGGGAACAGTGGGGACCCGGTCCTTGCGGTGGAACCCTGTGCCCAGGGCCAGCCCGGCAGGGGCGCTGGGCCCCGGTCACATCTGCATGCGGGGCGCGTCTGAAAGCTGGGCGGCAGACACAGTCAGGGAACCTGTTCTCACAGCAGGACCTCACATTTCTAATGGTATTTCTAATGGCTCTTAGAAACGTAAACGACTGCAGTAAAAATAGCTGGGACCAGGTGAACTGTCATCCAAACCATGGGTGGGAAGCCCTACGGGCAGGATTTGGTTGTAAGCGGTGTGTGTGGGGTGTGGCTGTTATTCACTCAGTCACGTCCGACTCTTAGCAACCCCGTGGACTGTAGCCCACCGGGCTCCTCTGTCCTTGGGGGTCTCCAGGCAAGAATACTAGAGTGGGCTTCCGTGCCCTTCTCCAGTTGATCTTCCCTACCCAGAGATCGAACCCAGGTCTCCTGCATTGCAGGCAGATTCTCTACCATCTGAGCCACAGGGAAGGCCCTGTGAGTTGATACTTCCAACAGCAAAAAAGTGCAGACTCAACAGCTTGTAACTACCCATTGCCAAAAAAGATTAAAAGCAAGGCCGTTTCATGGAGAAAACATACTGAATCCTCTTGATGATGACCAGATTTTAAGGCTCATTATTTGTAGCCTGATGCCCATTAAACTACAGTCTAGGCCTGTAGCACCCTGAGCGCGGGTAAGCTCATCTGATCACAGACCACAGGACAGCTCGGAACATCTATGTGGGGCAGGAGCTTACATGTCTCTTGCAGTAAATGATTAGAAAATGCATATTTAAGATGCGTCGTAATTTCTGTAGGAGACAGATTTTGCCTGGAGTGAGTTTATGCATGTGTGTGTCCTGCATGTTTGTCCATATGCTATGTGCTTGTATAGCTCGTTTTATTCCTATCAGGTGTTTACATATGATCCCAAGAGTGGTCATGTTTATCTGAGCTAGGAAGGTTTATGTGCGTGCCCTCCATCCCAAGCTGAACATGTAAACAGCTCCATCCTTCAGCTACCAGAATTTTCAATATTCCGTAATTGAAAACTTTCTTACCAGCCCTAGAAAGACAACATACTCTGTCCTGAGCATCTGAAGGAGAACTCTAGTATACAATTAAGGGAGAGTAAGAAATCGTTAGCTTTTCATTTGCATATATTTGCTTGTATATATATCCCTGGGGCAAAGACACAACTGGCAAAATCATAAATTCTTATATAACTGATTCTTGGTTCTTCCTATCAGTCTTTCTTGTAAGCGAAGTTCAGCTGATTTACAACGCTCTTTTAATTTCTTCTCTACAGCCAAGTGATTCAGCTGCATGTTCTTTCTTTTTCACATTTCTTTCCACTATAGGTCATTACAAGACACTGAATGCAGCTCCCTGTTCTGTACCGTAGGCGTTTACCTGTTTGTATACAGTGCTCTGTAAATTGTTTCTCCCTCCCCATCACCTCTCCCTTTGGGTAGCCAGAAGTTTGTTTCCTATACCTGTGAATCTTTCTGTTGTGGAAATAAGTTCATTTGTATCTTTTTTTAGATTCCACATATAAGTGATATCATATGACATTTGTCTTTCTCTGCCTGACTTACTTTATTTAGTATAATAATCTCTAGTTGCATCCAACTTGCCAAAATGGCATTATTTCATTCATTCATTTTTATGGCTGAGTAACATTCCATCGTGTGTATGTACCACACCTTCTTTGTCCATTCATTTACAGATGGAATGTTCATTTACAATGGAATATCAAAGACAGAGCCTCCTGGTCTAGACTGACCTGGAAGGACTTTAAGGAGAGAGCAGATTGCGATGGCCTTGAAGGGTCAGGAGAGGAAGTGGAGAAGGACAGGAGGGTGCGGAGGACGGATGGGGGAAGACGGCGGGGCGGGGGGAGGACCAGGAGGGCGGGGCGGGTGCTGTGCGGCGCTCACACCGAGGCTGCTCCAGTTTCGTCCTTTGGGCTTTGGAAGAGCAGAGACAGTCAGGCTAATTCAGGCGAAAAGAACAAGGGGAGGATACTGTGAGAATTTCAAGAATTTTTTAAAATACAAGAAACAGTCTCAGCAGCCAGATAGCCTCATCTGCTGGAACGGGGTTTGGGAAAAAGGGGCGAGTCCCTGGGCGTCTCCAACCCACCCTCTCCCGTGGACCACGGACCCTCCCACTGCTGCCTGCCCTCGGGAAGTGTTCTTTTTGAGTCAAAATAAATTACATAGTGATTATGTTTTATTTGAATCTTTAAACTGCCATTCAAGGCAATAAATATTTAATAACAGGCTACATCATTTTAAATTATATTTAAAAAGTACAGCAAATCTCTGCCTTCCAGAAACAGACTTTTTTAATTCTCTAAAGCAATAGGGTCAAGTAAACATTTTGAAAAATTATTCACTGAATGTCTTACAATTCCTAGAACGTTTGTGTCACATTTAACTTAAAATATATATACTTTTCAAATCAGCCTGGCTCCTGTTTACAATAGTATACAGAGAGTAAAAGAAAAAAATTAAGGAAATATGTCAATATGTAGTCAAAACTGAATTGGTTTTATTAATATATATGTTGTTGGAAAGATATCAGAAAGACATCTGGTATGCTAGCCATTTAATTGAATAATTCAGTTAATTAAATTACTTCTGAGGTATTCTTAAATGCCTTTATATATTCTAAGGACATGTAGGAATAACCCTTTAAAAATTTAGTGGTGAAAAGGAATGTCAGCTGTACATAAGACAGTAAGAGGAAGGAGAAAATAACAAAATGAGGGCCCCTTCCACACAATCAGAAGGGATTTTATATATTTTTTATATTTATAATTTGCTGCCAAAAGCCTGAAATAGGTATTACTGTGCCCATCTTACAAATGGAAAAGTTGAGGCTGGTAGGATTAAATTAGCTACCCAAAGTTGAATAGCTGTGTAATCTTGAGCAAATGACTTAAGCACATGTTCTCAGCAGACTCACTTTTGTGTTGACGCAGCTCTGATGCTGCTCACAAACTCTCTGTGTGCGTGATGGCCTGGGCCCTCGCCGTCTGTGTAGACATGGCCCATGCTTCCAGGCCACATTCAAAACCCAGCTCCCAGTACAATGCCCGTCCTGGCCTGGTCACTCTTCTCCCGCCCTCGTGGCCTCCCAGAGGCCTCTGGGCGCTGTCTGGAGCTGCAGGTTTCTCCACGGCCACCCCTCCAGGAGACTGGGACCCTGGGGACAGCGCAGACCTCCTCAGAGCCCTAGGCACTTGGATGGTTCTCTGGCCTCTGCATTTCCTTCAGCTGCCCCTCCTCCCCTCCCTCTCCTCAGACACTCCTGTTCCCGGAAGTCTGCCTTAGCTCCCTTCTCTCTCCACCCTCCCATGGAAGCCAGCTCTATCCCACTGCACAGTGACCTCACAAACCAAGGATGCCAGGAAGACCTCCCTCCTGAGTCCAGTCCTCCCCCCTGAGTACAGTCCTCCCCCCTGAGTCCAGTCCTCCCTCCTAAGTCCAGTCCTCCCCCCTGAGTCCAGTCCCCCTTCCTAAGTCCAGTCCTCCCTCCTGAGTACAGTCCTCCCCCCTGAGTCCAGTCCTCCCCCCTGAGTCCAGTCCTCCCTCCTGAGTTCAGTCCTCCCCCCTGAGTCCAGTCCTCCCCCCTGAGTACAGTCCTCCCTCCCTGAGTCCAGTCCTCCCTCCTAAGTCCAGTCCTCCCCGCTGAGTCCAGTCCCCCCTCCTAAGTCCAAACCTCCCCCCTGAGTCCCATCCTCCCCCCTGAGTCCAGTCCTCCCCCCTGAGTCCAATCCTCCCCCGAGTCCCATCCTCCCCCCTGAGTCCAGTCCCCCCTCCTGCATCCAGTCCTCCCCCCTGAGTCCAGTCCTCCCTCCTGAGTCCAGTCCTCCCTCCTGCATCCAGTCCTCCCTCCTGAGTCCAGTCCTTCCTCCTGAGTCCAGTCCTCCCTCCTGCATCCAGTCCTCCCTCCTGAGTCCAGTCCTCCCCCCTGAGTCCAGTCCTCCCCCCTGAGTCTAGTCCTCCCTCCTGAGCCCAGTCCTCCCTCCTGCATCCAGTCCTCTCTCCTGAGCGCAGTCCTCCCTCCTGAGCCCAGTCCTCCCCCCTGAGTCCAGTCCTCCCTCCTGAGTTCAGTCCTCCCCCCTGAGTCCAGTCCTCCCTCCTGAGCCCAGTCCTCCCCCCTGAGTCCAGTCCTCCCTCCTGAGTTCAGTCCTCCCTCCTGAGCCCAGTCCTCCCCCCTGAGCGCAGTCCCCCCTCCTGCATCCAGTCCTCCCCCCTGAGTCCAGTCCTCCCTCCTGAGTTCAGTCCTCCCTCCTGAGTCCAGTCCTCCCTCCTGCATCCAGTCCTCCCCCCTGAGTCCAGTCCTCCCTCCTGAGTCCAGTCCTCCCCCCTGAGTCCAGTCCCCCCTCCTAAGTCCAATCCTCCCCCGAGTCCCATCCTCCCCCCTGAGTCCAGTCCGTCCTCCTGCATCCAGTCCTCCCCCCTGAGTCCAGTCCTCCCTCCTGAGCCCAGTCCTCCCTCCTGCATCCAGTCCTCTCTCCTGAGTTCAGTCCTCCCTCCTGAGCCCAGTCCTCCCCCCTGAGTCCCATCCTCCCCCCTGAGTCCAGTCCCCCCTCCTGCATCCAGTCCTCCCCCCTGAGTCCAGTCCTCCCTCCTGAGTCCAGTCCTCCCTCCTGAGTCCAGTCCTCCCCCCTGAGTCCAGTCCTCCCCCCTGAGTCTAGTCCTCCCTCCTGAGCCCAGTCCTCCCCCCTGAGTCCCATCCTCCCTCCTGAGTCCAGTCCTCCCTCCTGCATCCAGTCCTCCCTCCTGCATCCAGTCCTCCCCCCTGAGTCCAGTCCTCCTTCCTGAGTTCAGTCCTCCCTCCTGAGCCCAGTCCTCCCCCCTGAGTCCCATCCTCCCCCCTGAGTCCCATCCTCCCTCCTGAGTCCAGTCCTCCCTCCTGCATCCAGTCCTCCCTCCTGCATCCAGTCCTCCCCCCTGAGTCCAGTCCTCCCTCCTGAGTTCAGTCCTCCCTCCTGAGCCCAGTCCTCCCCCCTGAGTCCCATCCTCCCCCCTGAGTCCAATCCTCCCCCGAGTCCCATCCTCCCCCCTGAGTCCAGTCCCCCCTCCTGCATCCAGTCCTCCCCCCTGAGTCCAGTCCCCTCTCCTAAGTCCAATCCTCCCCCCGAGTCCCATCCTCCCCCCTGCGTCCAGTCCTCCCTCCTGCATCCAGTCCTCCCCCCTGAGTCCAGTCCTCCCTCCTGAGCCCAGTCCTCCCTCCTGAGTCCAGTCCTCCCTCCTGAGCCCAGTCCTCCCTCCTGCATCCAGTCCTCCCTCCTGAGTTCAGTCCTCCCTCCTGAGCCCAGTCCTCCCCCCTGAGTCCCATCCTCCCCCCTGAGTCCCATCCTCCCCCCTGAGTCCAGTCCCCCCTCCTGCATCCAGTCCTCCCCCCTGAGTCCAGTCCTCCCTCCTGAGTCCAGTCCTCCCTCCTGCATCCAGTCCTCCCCCCTGAGTCCCATCCTCCCCCCTGAGTCCAGTCCCCCCTCCTGCATCCAGTCCTCCCCCCTGAGTCCCATCCTCCCCCCTGCGTCCAGTCCTCCCTCCTGCATCCAGTCCTCCCCCCTGAGTCCAGTCCTCCCTCCTGAGTTCAGTCCTCCCTCCTGAGTCCAGTCCTCCCTCCTGCATCCAGTCCTCCCCCCTGAGTCCAGTCCTCCCTCCTGCATCCAGTCCTCCCCCCTGAGTCCAGTCCTCCCTCCTGAGTCCAGTCCTCCCCCCTGAGTCCAGTCCTCCCTCCTGAGCCCAGTCCTCCCTCCTGAGTTCAGTCCTCCCTCCTGAGTCCAGTCCTCCCCCCTGAGTCCAGTCCCCCCTCCTGCATCCAGTCCCCCCTCCTGCATCCAGTCCTCCCCCCTGAGTCCAGTCCTCCCTCCTGAGTCCAGTCCTCCCTCCTGAGTCCAGTCCTCCCTCCTGCATCCAGTCCTCCCCCCTGAGTCCAGTCCTCCCCCCTGAGTCCAGTCCTCCCTCCTGAGTCCAGTCCTCCCCCCTGAGTCCAGTCCTCCCTCCTGAGTCCAGTCCTCCCCCCTGAGTCCAGTCCTCCCTCCTGAGCCCAGTCCTCCCTCCTGAGTCCAGTCCTCCCTCCTGAGTCCAGTCCTCCCCCCTGAGTCCAGTCCTCCCTCCTGAGCCCAGTCCTCCCTCCTGAGTTCAGTCCTCCCTCCTGAGTCCAGCCCCTTCTCCACACCGCAGCCTTAGCAAGGGTTTTCAGTGAACCCACCTCTCTCCTGATCTCATCCCAGTGCCCCCAGGAAAGCACTGACCAGCAGTGATGGGCGCCTCTGTGTCCAGGGCTGTCTCCATGCCGCTCAGAGGCCGCACTGCCCTTTCTCTTTGTCTCTCCTGCCCCCTCCGAAGGGGGCCCTCTGTGAAGCTGTCCGATCCCCGTCCTCTCCAGGAGGGTGGCTCTCTCTGCTCCTGTCCTGAGAGATGAGGGCCCTCTGCTCTGCTCAGAACGTCTCCTGCACAAATGAATCATTCAGCTTATTTATTCAAACCTGTGGGGAGCCCACTTAGTGCGTGAAGACGTCAGAGAAGCGGAAACGTCACCGTGTGAAGGAGGTCTCGCCACACCCCGGTGAGAGAGGCGGGCATGTGTCTGCCTCTTTGGAGACTGGAAAGCCAGGGCATGGAGAACTGGGCCTGGACAGAGGTCAAATACCTTGACTGGGGCTACTCAGCCTTGAGATTTTCAGCATATATCCCTGAGTACCTGTCCCTCATAAACGGAATTAAAAGAGCACCCATCTCCCTGGGTCACTGCAGGGTTTACTGGATCCATATGTGTAAAGATTTTAGGAAACCAGGCATGGAATAAGTGTTCTGTGAGAGCTGCTGGCATTAGCTGACAGTAGAACCCAGCACTCCAGAATCATATTTACACAGGATTTCCATTATTCCAAAATAATTATTCATCCTTGACACTCTGACGCTCTGCAAGCAACACAAGAGAAACACCCGCCATCAGAGAAGGGACCGCCAAGAACGCTCGTGGGCATGGGGCTGACCTTGGCTTTTCTGTGCTCAGGAGCACAGATCAGCTCATCCTAGACCTCGGGTCTCTGCCAGCAGCTGTGATGGGTGGGCTGGGCCTGGGGCACACCCAACCGGTGTGTTCTTCAGTGTCTGAGCCCCTGTCCCCATTTGTATGAAAACTGGAGAAGTGAAAATGTCAAGTGAAATACCCTTAAAAACAACTTGGAAACCAGCCTCGAGAGCACATAGTACGCCACATTTTATAGATGTGTGTTCACGGTGAGGTCTCGTGGCAAGTAACCAGTTGTCTAGAATAACCTTACATGAAAGACTAAGCGTGGTTTAAATCCAGTTAACATCAAAAGGACTGCAAACATACAGCGACTGCAGGACGTACGAGGTGCCCAGACGCACAGAGTAGCCGAGAACGTCAAAGCCTGCGGGCCCCAGGGGCTCAGGCTGCAGCCTCCCGTCCCTGACTTCCAGTGGCTCATGGAGGTTGAAGCACACGCTGTCACAGTCCTCAGTCATCATACCTACTGCCGCTCTGAAGTCTGCACCTTGGGGAAGACACGTAGGATGCATTTGAGGTCACCTTCGGGTGCTGTGTGTGCTGCAGACTGAGGGGGCTGCAGGGGGCATGAGGAGCAGCCCTGGGAACCCTGTAGATGGTGCCCAGGCCTCGGCTCGCCTCTCAGCTCAGAGGTGGGCAGAGCCTGCAGGCCTGACCGCTGCCTCCTGCTGAAGCATCTCAGCTCCCGCGCGGCGCCCTGTCCATCAGAGTGGCCAAGTCTGCTTCTGCTGTGATTATCTGCTTCGTTCCTGTGAACAGCCGGACCGGAAGGCTGAGCTTTCCTGCTGTCAGGTTCTCGGGACACTGAGCTGCCCCCCAAAGCTCAGCCCCCTCCACTCAGCCCTGCTTAGTGCCCAGGGTCCTTCCTACAGGGCTCTCATTCAGCAGACATTTACCCAGAGCCTACTGTGTCCAAGCTGGCATAGCCACAAGCCACCCATGGCTCCTGGACTCTTGAAACATGGTGAGTGCATCTGAGCAGTTCATTTCAAACTCTCCTCCTTTAATTTTCTTCAGTGGCTACGTGTGACTAATGGCTGCTCTATTAGACACTGCAGCTCTAAAAATAGAACAAGCCATTAACCCCCGGCCGTTGGCTCAGTCCTGCATCGGAGAAAGACAATGTGTCAGCCCATAATCATGCTAGGATGTGGTAGGTGCTTTCACTACTACTAAGTGGAGAAAAGCGTGATTTGTTCGTTCGACGACATTCCTCGAGTATCGCTCACACCCGAGGTTCCCTCCGCAGCTGTGGGAAAGGCAGCCGATGCCTGGTGGAGGCTGGTGGCAACGCTGAGAAACAGGAGTGAGGGGCGCGGTGCTGACATGAACGCCAAGCCCTTGGAGGAGCCCGGACCTGCCGTGGGTGGTGAGGGCCAGCCCTGGCACTGGCCACGTTCATGCCTGGGGCTTCCTTTTGGCACCAGATGGCCACTTTTCCCTTAGACTCTCCTGCCTGCTCTGTCCTTCTGGGGCATTCCAGGACCATGGGAGATGTTTTTTAGAAAGGCCCGTATGTGTCGGTGGACGTGAGCCCAGATGAGTCTGGAGGAGGCTGCAGCTGGGAGGCAGACTGGCTTCTCCAGCTCTTGGACCACAGCCGCCACAGGTGGGACAGGAGCAAACACTGCTTCCCGAGCTGGGCATGTCCTGTCCTGCTCCCCCGCACAGCAGACACGGAGTCCAAGTCTGTCCTGCTCCACTCCCCCCAGCAGACACAGGGTCCACGTCTGTCTTGCTCCCCCCCCCCCCAGCAGACACAGGGTCCATGTCTGTCTTGCCCACCCCCCAGCAGACACGGTCCATGTGCAGGCATAGGAGGCTCCACACTCCCCTGTGCGTGTCCCAGGGTTTCCTCCAAGGCTTCACTTGGAAATATTTCAGACCACTGGGTATCGTCGATCAGAAGGCGTCTGCTGATCATGGAGGGGTCTTCATCCCGGCCCATGCAGCCACAGCGTCTGAGTTTCCCTGGTGGCTCAGACAGTAGTCTGCCTGCAATGCAGAGAATGCAGGTTCCATCCCTGGGTTGGGAAGATCCCCTGGAGAAGGAAATGGCAACTCTCTCCAGTGTTCTTGCCTGGAGAATCCCATGGACAGAGGAGTCTGGCAGGCTACAGTCCATGGGGTCACAAAGAGTTGGACACAACTGAGTGACTAACACTTTCACTTAATCCAGGAGTTGTCTGACACAAGTAAAGTGAACTCTGGCCTGGGGGCTTGGTTGTCATGTCTAAAATCAATACCAGGAACTCGCAGTCTGATTTTGTTCATAGGTGGAGCACAATTTTATTTATAGTTTACATTAGTAGCTATAAAAAAAAAACTTGAGCATCAAACCATGTTAAACTGGCAGAAGACACTGGAAGCTTGAGGCCAACTAATTCCAGAAAGTTGGAAAAAATGAATCCAGATGGTTTACAAGGTGTAGGAGAAGGAAATAAAGCCAACCCAGGTAAAAAGAGAAGGCAGTCTCCATTCCCCTGCTCTGAACTTTCCAACCCCATCATCTCAGGTCTGAGTGTCTGGGAGTTTGGGGTAGCAGAGTGGGGAGAACCAGCAAGAAGTCCACTGTCATGCTGGATTCACACCGGTGTGCTGGGTTCATACCTGCGTGCTGGGTTCACACCTGCATGCTGGGTTCCACCTGCATACTAGGCTCACACAAGTGTACTGAGATCACACCATCGTGCTGGGTTCACACCATCATGCTGGGTTCACACCATCGTGCAGGGTTCACACTGACATGCTGGATTCACACCTGCATGCTGGGTTCCACCTGCATACTAGGCTCACACTAGTGCACTGAGATCACACCATCGTGCTGGGTTCACACCATCATTCAGGGTTCACACCATCATGCTGGGTTCACACCATCGTGCAGGGTTCACACCGACATGCTGGGTTCACACCTGCATGCTGGGTTCCACCTGCATACTAGGCTCACACTACTGTACTGAGATCACACCATCGTGCTGGGTTCACACCATCGTGCAGGGTTCACACCATCATGCTGGGTTCACACCATCATGCAGAGTTCACACCGACATGCTGGGTTCACACCTGCATGCTGGGTTCCACCTGCATACTAGGCTCACACTACTGTACTGAGATCACACCATCATGCTGGGTTCACACCATCGTGCAGGGTTCACACCATCGTGCAGAGTTCACACCGACATGCTGGGTTCACACCTGCATGCTGGGTTCCACCTGCATACTAGGCTCACACTACTGTACTGAGATCACACCATCGTGCTGGGTTCACACCATCATGCTGGGTTCACACCATCATGCAGAGTTCACACCAACATGCTGGGTTCACACCTGCATGCTGGGTTCCACCTGCATACTAGGCTCACACTACTGTACTGAGATCACACCATCATGCTGGGTTCACACCATCGTGCAGGGTTCACACCATCGTGCAGAGTTCACACCGACATGCTGGGTTCACACCTGCATGCTGGGTTCACACCATCAGCAGACCTTCCCATTGCCCAGTGCAGGTGGGCCATTCTGAGCAACGTCAAGGTTCGCTGATTTCCCATCATTGCCTGCATCTGAATGGACCTGAGGGTGACAGCAGGTCGGCCGTCTGTTCCAGTGAATGTATGGTGTGCAGGTAGCTTTGATGCAGAGCAGACACACTGCAGGTTGTTGCTGAACCACGAAAGACACCAGGATTCTTGGCCTCCAGAGGAGAAGAATTCAAACCAGGGCCAGAGATGAGGTGTGATCTCTTTGACCTCTTCTGATGTCTATGTGAGAAGCTTTCTCTATCTCTGTTATACTTTAATAAAACTTTTTATTACACAAAACTCTGAGCGACCAAGGCTTGTCTCTGGCCCCGGATTGAATTCTTCTCCTGTGGAGGCCAAGAATCCTGGCGTCTTTCATGGTTCAGCAACAACCTTTCAACACCCAACAACTTGTTGATGGACAGACAATTGAGAGGAGATTTCGGGAGGTAATAGTAGTCCTCATGAGCCACAAGTTCACCAACAGAGCCCAGAAGGACAAGACTACTTATTGCTACACTCACTGACTTATTCAGATAAACACAGAGTGAATACATCAGCAAGTCCACTGAAATCCAGGACAACATCTGGAGGAGATGGGTTGGAATGGAAGTTGGACCTGACCAGTTGTCAGAGGTTGAAACCAGGAGGATATGATCATTCATGCAATGGAATGTTTGTCTGGGATTATCAACACAGCTTCTCCCCAAATCCACATAAATGTTCCCATAAGAAAAATCTCAGATATCTGTGTATTTCCTATCAGAAACACTCTCTAGACCAGTGTGTGTTTCCTTCAGCTTCTCTGATTACAATAAATATTATCCTGGGGTTGATTGTTGTATTTCTAAGAGATGAGAACAGTCAAGAGGCAGAAGGCCCATCACACTAGGTTCACGTGGAGGCTCTGCCGCCTTCTCTTTGCCCATCTCGTCCCTCCAGCCTCGCTGTGTCCTCCTCACTGAGCCTGCATCACCTTCTCAGGTGCACCCGTGGTCGCGTTATGGATTGCAGGAGAGAACTCAGTAACTCCTGCTTGCTGCACTCAACCCCGAGTCCCTGAGCAACCCACAGGCTGGTCTGACCCCAGCCAGCCCTCAGGTCCCCGTGCTCACCCCCAGGCATCTGTGTATGGCCCTCCAGGCCCATCTCTGGGGCCTCTCCCTGGGGACGCCCCAGGCCCCTTGATGCGTCACCCCTCTTCTTGTGACATGGTCCCCTCTCTGCGTTTCAATCACATGTCTGTCACTCTGGGTCTATTCACTCAACAGCTACTTGAAGAGTGCCCCTGCCCCCCGGCTGCTGGGTGCACCGTGGTAAATAGTGACCAGAGATTCTAAAGCAGAATTACCACCAGGGCTGAGTCCTGTTGGACCAAAAGTGACCTGAAAAGTGGATCTTCGCCCTCGACCTCTGAGTCTACAGGCCAGCACAGACGGGGCTGCCAAGATAATGACGCACTGGGTGGGTTTTGACTGAATGATTCCTAGGTCCAGAAATAAGCTGATCGTGGTCTGCAGTGTACAGTGTTCAGCTATTAGTGGGGGTCACACACCTCATTTTAGACACATGGAATAATCACCCACAACAATTTTCCCTGTATGTCTTTTCCCCTCATTCCTTGCAGTACACACACACACACACACACACACACACACACACACACACAGGATTTCCAGGAAGAAAAGGACTACATTTAGCACTTTGGAGAATTGCTCTTTTTCACGGAAAGGTCACGAGCACCTACCCTAAGAGTCTTACCCAAGTTTGGGCAGTGCTGGATGCTAGGTAAGCCGAGTGCTGTCTGCAGTGCCAGGGTGGGGTTGACAACTTCTGTAGACTTTGAAACTTGTTCCCATCAATAGATGTTATGGTCCTCTTCCCAGAGTGGTCGTTCTCTCTACAGATACAGTACTATCTTGAGAATGTTCAAATCCAAATATATCCAGAGCTTTTCCACAACATTTATATTTTCATATTTCACAAAATGTATATTATATGTATTAATGCAGAGTGCAGAACTAATTCTTCTTTCTATATGCATGGGCTCCCGTTGTGGCTCAGCTGATAAAGAATCCGCCTGCAATGTGGGATACCTGGGTTTGATCCCTTGGTTGGCAAGATCCTCTGGAGAAATAGTCTACCCACTCCAGTGTTCTGGCCTGGAGAATGCCATGGACTACAGTCCATGGGGTTGCAAAGACTCGGACACACCTCAGCAACTTTCACTTTCTAAATGCGTATTACACTCGGGTGCACTTGGGTGTATTTGGGGAGGCGGTTAGTAAACTCATGTTGTCGGTTACAGGGTGATGCTCACCGTGCTTCATAATGTCCTCGGGGATGCTGTGAGGGTTCCCAGGTGATCACGGGGACGGTGCTGACGGGGGCTGAGAGAGGAGACCCCCACGCACTGGGTTTCCATGTGTCGCTGCTTCATGCACAGGGGCCGCACATGTGTGACCACCCATGTGCACACACCCTCTCTGCATTTGTGCTGAACCGCAGCCTTTCCAATCACGACTCCCGATGCCCCGACGCTCAGCGACAGTAACTCAGGTCTTCTCTCTCTCTCTCTCTTTCTCTCTCTCTCTAACAGCGTGTATGGTTGTCCCTTGGCTAAAAAAAGAAAAACACAAGACAAACAGCCCCAAGAGCCGGCTCCCAAGCGGAAACCGTTCGCGGTGAAGGCGGACAGCTCGTCGGTGGACGACTGTTACGACAGCGACGGCTCGGAGGACGTGGACGAGAAGGAGGAGGACGAGGACGAGGAGGACGAGTCCGACGAGGACGAGGAGCAGAGGGAGGACGAGGAGGAGGACGAGGACGGGGACCGCGAGGACGAGGAGGAGATGGACGAGGAGGACGAGGACGAGGAGGACCGCGAGGACGAGGACGAGGAGGACGAGGACGACGAGGACGAGGAGGAAGACGATGAGGACGACGGTAATCCTCCGGGGGGCCCGGGGCCCGCGCGCCACGGCCCTGGGCTCAGGCGGCGGGGCAGCGCAGGAGGCACGGCGGGCCGCGCGGCGCTCACCCTCCGTTTAGGGAATTTCTGTCGAGCATCCCTCAGACCTTAGGTGCCCTTTCAGTCAAGTCGTTATTCAGATTGGTCATCCCCAAATTTGCTGAAACGTCTGTGGTGTGCACGTTTGTGTAGCTTAACCGCTTTCATCCAGAAAGTTCAGTCTGCGTTTTCCCAGCAGCTCCCCCCAAGAGGTCCCGCCCTGAGCCACTCCGGGGGCGGTGGGATGGACATGGCCCAGCCCGCCGGCCTCCCTGGGAGCTGGAAGCGCAGTGTGACCCCTGCACACGAGCTGGTGAAGTAGGCTTAGTCCTTCGGCTGCCAGGGCTTTGTGTCAGTGACCATCGGGTAGGGGTCCAGGAGGAACACGACTCTGTGAAGTGATGGATTAACCCATCGTCTGTTTCCGTGTGGGAGAACCATGTTTCTAATCCGGTGAGGTGGACAGGTCAGACGCCCACTGTGTCAGGTGGTGGCATCTTTCAAGCAATAAATTTCAGATGGCTTTGCTTTTGCATCCAGCTTTCTATTAGTGTCAGACTCAGAAAGACCAGAGTTCAAATGCCAGTCCTTTCTCAGAAGTTGTCTCTTTTCTAGAGAGAAGTAGGTTTCTGAAGAGTCTCATTCTAGTCTTTACTGCCTTGGAATTTGCCTCAGAGAAATGGCAAACCACTTTAAAAAGTAACAGGAATCTTTTTTTTTCCCCTTATGCTTCTTCGTTGGGCTCAAATCTCTTCGAGAATCTGAATTCTGAGAAATGCTAATTTTCCAACACAAAGGACAGCAGTTTTCATCAGTGGAGAGAGATTTTTCTTAGATCCTGTAGATGTGAGTAGGTTGTTGCTAATCCATGGTGTGGACATGAATCAACATTCCTCCTTCAGGGGTCAGACGAGTTAGTTCCAGGAAACCTGACTTTTGTGAAATAATCCTTGATTGCTCTCATGAGTTAGGTCCTTATGAAAGGACCTTATGCAAACAATTAGACACATTTACATGGATAATGCAGGCATGCCTACAGGTACCTGTACACACACACACACACTCACCTCATGGATTGGAACGGGGTCTCCCCAGCTTATTTTCCTTGTCTCGTGGTGCAGAGGCAGCCTGGGCATCAGATGAGGGCACCCCACATGCAGACACCGCTCGCTCTGCTGGGCAGACCGCACTGTCATTAGTGAGAAGATGGAACTTCCATGCTGAGATTTAAAAACAGCAGCTCTGGGTAATAAAATAGTGGAATGGGAAAGTTGGAGATCTGACCAGTTTGGAAAATATTTCTGGACTCTGTATTCAATGTGTATTGTTCTGGGTGAAACCATCCATTGTTGAGGCTGATTCATGATTTGCAGCTTAACCGCAGCTTCGTATGAAGATGGTATAAGATGCTGCTCTTCCCTGCTCTTGTTCTGTGTTTCGAAAGCAGTAGATATGAACATCTAAAGTTGCGAAAGTTTGGGTGCCTGATGGATGAAGGTGGGAGAGATGTGCGCATACGGGCGCCTCATCTATCCAAGTGTCTTAATCAGAGTGTAGACTCGGCCCTCCGTTTGCTAGAATTAGACTGACAATTTTAGCTTACTTAGGGCTGCGGTTTAAAGAATCTACTTTAAAAATGCAAAGTAACATATTTTGCAGGAGTGAACAGAGCCTTATTGAAGCAATAGGCTTTAGCTTGTGACTGTATTGGGTTTGTTTAATCAGACTTGAACACTTAGAATTGCTTTAAAAACTGAGAAAGCAAAGCTAGAGAGAGTTTTCTAGGAAACGTCAAGTAAGTGGGTGTAAAAAAGGGTTCATGAAATAGTTGCATGATTATAACATCTGACCACGTGCCATCACCTGGCAGCCAGCAATCAGTGCTCTGCAAACATTGAGTCCATGTCAGAGGCATGTAAGGAAGCTGGTTCCAGAAAGAAAAAGCCCAGCAGAAGGATAAATGATCACCTGCCGGCTCCTGGTGTCAGAATTCATGCTCAGCTCTGGATTCCCCAGCTAAGCCCCTTTTAGAATCATTGATTGCGTGAACTTCAAAGGAATCAACCAGAGCTACCAATGAGAGGTGCAGCCAGGCTGCCCGTGCTGTGGGTCACTGGGCCACCTCTTCTGTTATAAGACAAATATGTCAGTTTGACCAAACATTTTGACAGTAGTGTAATCAGTTACTCCCTCTTGGACAGGCTCTCATCAAATCCTACATCCCGAAGAGTTGTTAGCTCAGAGATGGCCCATGTGACAGGCCCTGCACCAAAGTTAGGTTATGTTAAGCTCTGGGTGTCACAGGCTCACCTGATTTCTAAGTCAAACAAATGCATCCCTCCTAAGAAGAGCCCACTTCCGAGGCCTGGTTCCTGGAGAATGTTCCACAGAGCTTCTCTGTTCTAGAGAGAAGTCTCCACTGCAGGAGCCCGTGAACAGGCGTCCCAAGACCCCATCTACCCACGTGAACACCTGCCAAGTGGACTGAACAGCAAGAGTTTCCTAGCCCAGGGCCAGGAATTTTCAGGAAGGTTGGACCCCAGGAGACCATAGCTGGGCCGATGAATCATGTCTTTCACGTGATCAGACTCCTAGCTGTGTCAACTTAGGACAGTCAGGCTTTGAAAGGCATGTGCCCGCCCGGCTCCTGTTTCTCCGTCCTCCCCGTGTGCATTTTGTTTTACCTGATGGCTGAGTTTGCTGCCGGGATCACCACCAGCCAGTGTGAGTTCTGCCTCCAAGGCCACATCTGTAACGTGAGAAGCTCAGTGTGCTTGCAGGACACCCCTACATAGCGTGCGTTCCTCCCCTCCGTGTATTGGCAGAAACTGGGCATTTCTGAAAAACTGGGAAAAGTGCGTCTGTGTCTGGTGACCGGAGCGCTGGGTCAGCATCTCGAAGTCGCTCTTGTGTGTCCTGGTTGACACTCTTGGTGACCGTTGCATCGCCAGCCGTCAGCGGATTTTCTCCAAAGGGGGCCTGAGCCTCTTTCTGAGCCACCAGCGCGGACAGTGACTGGTGGTTAAGAGAGGAGGAAGCGAGGCAGGCAGGGTGCAGGGCCGGGGGGCCTGGGGGGCGCCCTGGGGCTGCTCAGGAGGCCTGTCCCCGCCAGCCAAGGGCCCCTGCCCGAGGAGACCAGGGCTGCCCGGCAGCTGCAGGGGTGAAGCTGAGCTTCCCTCAGCCTCAGCAGTGGGTATTAAACCTCAGGCCATTTCTACCAAAAGGATGCTGTTTTCTTTCCCCACCTCTATTATAAATTGAAATGTCGAGTTTACTAAGAGGTTTTGTTACAGAGAAAACAAACGTATACAAACCACCAAATTATTACATAGGCATCCACTGATTACAGAAGAACTGTTATAACTTGCAAATGAGGTGTTTATTTTAATTCTGAGACTCCTCCGGCAGTGTAGTCACAGAGGAACCAAAATATCACTAATAATGTACATTCCAGTCAGTGCAGTCGTGTGCGTACAGTGCTTAAGCATCACGGTGATTGTGTGAGACAGGCGGGGTAGAAACTGCTTCCCTGCCAGTGTGCTGATGAGACAGACACTGAGGCTCAGAGAGACTGGATTGTTTTCGGTTAAGAGACAGGTGTGTGCTGACACTGCTGGTGGGTTCTCTTTCTTCAGAACTCACGTTCTTTTTATCACATTTTGCCTGTTTCAACAACAGGAAAGGCTAATTGAGTAATTCATTTCAGATTACATTAGATTCATAACTAATTAACCAAAATTATATTTTGTCCAGTCAACCTATCATAGGCTGGACTTTTGCATGAAGAATTTTATTTTCAAATGCATATGGTGGTTTAAGTCTATAATTATCAGATTAAAGTTCCCTTGTTATCCTAAAGTTAAGAAAATTATTATCCAGGGGTTGTAGATTATAATAGCAGATTTCGTGCATGGTATAGTTAGTACCTTTTCAGAGTCTTGTGATTTGAGACATAGAGATTCAGCGGTTATTTAATGTCTGATAAGTCATGGTCTATTTTCATAGTATAGCCCACTAAAATGAACGTATTTAAAGAACACATCTTTAAATAATAGATACACACATATACATGTGTATAAAATAAGCATGTGCACCTATGTCACCTTTTGAGTATATATGGTATCTGCCTACTGACAAGAAAGGAAATTCCGTGAGGAGGAATAGAGGAATGTGCTGTCCAGATGAGAGAAGACCCTCACATCCACTGTCATCTTTAACACTTAATCATTTCTTAATATATTTTGTTTCTGAAATACATTTGTAAATATATAAAGTCCTTTGTTTGCTTACCCTTTAATTGAATCTTGGGACTGTCTTGACAGTTCAACTTTGAAAACAGTTGATTTGACCAATTGGGTCAAATTAAGTGAAAATTCAAGCACCTTCCTTTTCTAGAGATTTCCTGGCTTCGTGTTCTGGGTATGAATCAGCCAAAGGTGTGTATGCATGCCTGAAGTCCATGCCTGAGAGGACTTGCGTGGTTGGAAGGGAGTGTGTACTGAGGGTGCGTGTGCTGAGGATGTACACGTACGCGGGCTGCTCTGGGCAGGGGAGCAAGCGGGGTGTCGGGAGCAGGGGTCCCGTGGGGCTCAGAGCCTGGTGTGCTGTTGTCAGGTGGCACAGCTCACCCCGTCTCCCACCGAGGACCCACCCACGGGGGGCGTTCAGCGCCCGCCCCGACTCTGGGCTCCGCCCCCACAAGCGGTCCCCAACGCCCTCCAGCCGTTCTGCAGACACTCGTCTGTCTTTGAAAGGAACTCAAGACAAAGCCCACCCCCACAGAAACAACTTTTTTAAATTGCCCAGTTTCCAGGTTGCTTTTCCTTCCACACAGGGTAATGTACTGGGTGTCACATAATTAAAACATCATGACAACTTGCGATCAGTGGGCTTGAGTTTGGGGCTTCCCAGGCGGCTCGGTGGTAAAGAATCCGCCTGCAGTGTGGGAGATGCAAGAGACTTGGGTTCAATCCCTGGTCAAGAAGTAACCCACTCCAGTACACTTGCCTGGAGCATCCCATGGACAGAGGAGCCTGGCGAGCTACAGTCCGTGGGGTCACAGAGAGTCAGACCCGACTTAGCTACCGAGCACAGGCACACACAGGCTTGAGCTTCCCGAAGACGAGAACGGAAAGAGGAGGTGAGGGTCTCCCACTGTGGCCCCTGAACCTGCCTCTTGATGTGGAGCTCACACTGATTAGCCAAGTACCCTCTCACATCCTTCCCAGGAAATGGCCCTGATGAGGGAAGTGAGTTGGAACGCAGACAGACTGTGAACGTCAGAATTAGCCCACCAGCTTTCTCCTGCAGTCAGCAGGAAAAAAAGCCATGCGTTCTGAGATCAGCATGGAAACCAAGATGTGTTTAGAAGGCAAGGTCTCAACTGTTCACAGTTGGGAGAACGAATGTGATAACTTTTTATCTTAAAAATTAATCTCTCCCTTCATCCATGAACACGTTATATTAGGAAGCTTAGTATTCAAATATGGTGAAGCGTATGGCTCTACCACTTAGAAATGAGTGAGGGCAGAATTAGACATTTCTAGATATCTGTTTGTGATAAAAGTTAACTTTCTTCTTTCAAGCTAATTTTACAGAATTAGAAAATACAATTATGTCTTATATTTCATGAATTTTCAGATGCTTCAATACAAACCAGAAAATTTGCTGACAAAGTGAAGTCGTGCACGTTTGAGTCTCCAGCAACATGCGTAAAGTATGGGAAAAAGCTTTTTACATGATGTAAGAGAGTAGATCTAATGTGTCTTTACTCGATCTGATTTAAAGTCCATTTGGAGGGATGACCAGCTTCTGTCTTTGTCTTCAGTTCAGTTCAGTCATTCAGTCGTGCCCGACTCTTTGCGACCCCATGAACCACAGCACGCCAGGCCTCCCTGTCCATCACCAACTCCCAGAGTTTACCCAAACTCATGTCCATTGAGTCAGTGAAGCCATCCAACCATCTCATCCTCTGTCGTCCCCTTTTCCTCCTGCCTTCTTTAATTTTTATTCCACCTGCTAGACTGGCAGGGTGTGAAGCAAGGTGGGAAGGCACATCCTGACATGCTAGACACGTGTCTCTCTCTCCCTGGACTTCAGTCTGGCGTCCAGAGGTCAGGATGACAATACCAGCCCTTTGCTCACCTAACTGCCTGCTTGCAAAGCCTAAAGCAGGTGCTGTACAGATTGAAGCTGGAGAGAGGTGAGTGGTTCAGAGTGGCCGTGTAGCAACAGATTCAGGTAGTTTTTGCAAGAAACTGGGCTCCCGGGCACAAACTCAAGCCCTTCTGTGATCCTGAGCGATGGTCCGTGGTGATGCAGAGCAAACATGCTGTGTCCGTCAAGGCTGAGTCACCTTAAAAGACTCAGAGCACGGCGACAGCTCAGTCCAAAAAGTGGAGCAAGTTTCCTGTGCAACAGGAGTGCACAAGGCTCCACGGGGACCCAAAACCTGAACGGCACAATTCCTTGCCCCCCAGACATAGTGTGAAAGAGGAGCGTGTACTTGAAAACCTGTACCTAATAGTTCTTCACAGAGGGCAGAATTAGAAGCCATGAGCCAAGAAGGAGGATTTAAAGATTGGAGTTGAAAGCGAGAACTAAAGTTTTCAGATGGTGAAGCCTGGTGAGTTTCATATCTCACCAAAGAAAGTGGTAGTGTTTCTGAAAGGTCTCTTCTCTGATAGGGATGGAATATGATTGAAGAGGAGAAGAGGGTTCCCTCACCCCCAAGTTCCTCCCGATCATACTTATAGGAGCAGCCACATCAAACCTGTCTGTAAAACAGAAGGACCAAAACTTTCAGACTCCTTCGCACTCCGTAGTTTATAGCATCTGCAGCAATCTTATTCTACTGGACCAAGAATGTTCAAGGTTGCCCAGTTGATCTGGAAAGTCTCCAAGCTGTGTGTGTGCATATGCGTGTGCATGTGTGTGATATACAGACAGAGAGCCAGAGTTGCAGTTGGTTAGTGTCCTCTAGTCTGCCTCAGTCTGAAAATTACTGATTTCAAAGCAGCTCTTGTCTGGGTGGGGTGTAACTATTTTATTTTGTAGTCCCCAAACATAGATAAACCACAGACCTAAAACGTCATCAAGTAGAAAGGTTCTCAAAGCAGTGAATAAATAAAGCTTTATTCACTCACATTTCTGATTAAGATCCCTAATGAATAAAAACTTTAAGAAGCATAATGTGCCCGATCTACACTGAAAAGTGTTGTGCAACTTGGATCCCTTGTGAAAACCATTATTTTTTGCTTCAGTTTATCTCATTTAGCTTGAAAGGCATTTTAAAATCATGCTCCAGCTTAGGAAATAGACATGTAGAATCAGTAAGCCATCGGAGCTCTTCTGAGCGGCTGTAGAGACGAGGCATTAGCCTGCACTTCTGACGCCGTCGGTCAGCTGTGCATGCGCGAGGTCTGATTGGGGTGGGAGGAGATGCGTGGCCGTGGGCAGGCGACGGGGAGGATCACACTGCAGACGCGGGGTGGCCTCCCCTCCCCCGCCGCAGCCCCGGGCAGCGGGCTGCCCCTGGAGACAGGCCTTCTTCCTTCGGGGCATCCTTCTGTCTGCCCCAGGAGTGGAGGCCACAGGAACGGTCAGAGCCACAGCATCACCTCCAAACCAGGCCGGCTAACCGATGCCTACCGCCAGACCCCAGGCCTCCCGGAGCTCTTCCCAGACCACGCAGGGATCTGGTGGCGGGTGGCCCCTGTCGGTCCAGGTCACTTAAACACAAGTGTAAGTTAAATGCACACATAGGTTATAAAAGCCGGAATCAGCGCTCAGCTCCTGCTGTGCTTCCGTGTGCTGGCGCTGCGCTAGCCAGCATGGCAGCCCCTGGCCACATGTGCTTATTTACATATAAACACCCTGAATTTGAATTTAACTTAAGGAAAGTTGCAGCGTGCTCTGTACCACCCGGCTCCCCACCGCCGCCGCTGCCGCCTCCTGGGGTGCACGCCCCGCATTCTCCAGTCTCTGCCCAGAGACCAGCTCTCAGCCCACGCGGCCTGACTCCGCCTGATGCGACCTCCGCCCGGGTCTCCTGTCCCTCACGGCCCGGGTCACCCCCCGACCGCAGACTTTATGTCAACTTCTTTTGCTTCCCTTCCGGCGCCGACGCCGCGACGTCCCTGCTGCCCACCCCACTCCTGGGGTCACCTGTCTGCCCCAAACGGGGCTCAGCAAGCAGCGGTGGAGGGAAGACACGGCCATGCCCTGTCCAGGTCCCCCAGGCCCGTCAGATCTGGGACACTTGGGACCTCAGCTGGGGACGGGGCACAGACGTGCCCTGCGGTATCCCTCTGACCTTTTTGAAGCTGGAGGAAGCCATCTGGAAAAGCAGTACTTGACCCGATGAACCGACAGACAGAGGCACCCCACACCTGCACCCCACCCACATCCAGTGCCGCCCCCTCCCACCCCTGTCTGTGCCCCGAGGTCACTCTGGCCCCCATCACAGGGACGATGAGGACAGGCCGTGTGGGTCTGTTTTGTGGGGTTCCTCTCGGGCCAAGGAAGGCTTCCGCCAAGGCCAGGAGCAGAGATGGTGAACGTGCAGAAGCCCAGGGCTCGGGGGTAGCCGGGCATGTTCACCAGGGACCCGGTGCCCAGGGCGCACCCTGCCGAGCTCAGGACAGCGGGGCGCAGAGAGAAGCGTGTGTCCACTGCAGGGACGGAGCCTCCACAGCAGACACACAGCAGAAGCGAGTTCGGGCCCCGAGAACCAGCTCCTTCTGGGAGCAGCAGGTCGGGCCGCTCGCGAGCAGACAGGTGTGGAGAGGAGCCCGCAGCGGGAACAGCCTCAGAGGCAGCAGCACTCAGCTCCGGAGGGAGGGCTGGAAGGGCATCTCGGGTGACTGCACGTAATTCACCCAAATCATCCCACCGCGGGCTCCGGTGAGGACAGAGAAACTGCTGTCCGAAGTGAGGGCTGGAAGGGCATCTCGGGTGACTGCACGTAATTCACCCAAATCATCCCACCGTGATGGGCTCCGGTGAGGACAGAGAAACTGCTGTCCGAAGTGGCCGCAGCAACAGACGGCCCAGGGCCAGGGGCAGCGCTGACGGCGAAGGAAGCTGCTTAGGGGACCCATCTGTCCTTCCCAGCCTGCAGGGGGTGGTCCCCACGGGGCTGTCTGGCTCTCCTACCTTTGAGCATCACCTGCATCCCGGCAACTTCGCAGCGGCGGGCAGGTGAAGAGGGGACGATACCTCGTGAGAGCAGGGCCCCCAGGTGTGGGGGGCTGCCCCCCAGTAGAGTACGTGCAGAAGGAGGACTCCCCTGTGCCGGGAGGAGCCTGTGAACTGGTCTCACTGGGCATCAGGGGTCCTCTTGGGCACGCAGTGCAGGGGGACTCTGACCGCCTGGCATGCAGTGTTCTACTTTCCTTAATCAGAAAACAATCCCGGGGAATTCTAAATGTTTTTTCACAATCAATAGGGAAGTCTTGTGCCAGATAGCAACCATCCACCTTAAACAACTTTTAAGAGAGATGCTGAGTATTTTATTAACATAACCCAGGAACCAGGGCTTCCCTGGCAGTCCACTGGGTAAGACTTCCAGATCCCCTGCAGGCGGTGGGGGTTCCATCTCTGGTCAGGGAGCTAAGATTCTACCCACATGCCTCACGGCCAAAAAACCAAAACATAAAACAATACGATAATAGAGTCAATAAAGACTTTTTAAATAGTTCACATCAAAAATAATAATAATAATGTCTTAAGGAAAAAAAACAACAGGCAACTCTCCAGGTCCAGGCTTGCGGTCACTGCGGCCTGCGGGTGCAGCACTGTGCCTGGCACCCTGGGGCAGGTCTGACCTGTGCTAGGAAATGTATAGCCAGCACTGGACGCTCTGGGATCGCACAGGGCTGGTGAAGGTGAAGAAATGCCTATTGTTCGGAGGAAGAAGAAGAAAGAAGTTGTATGTCTGCATCTAAGAAGAAAATAAGAAGCAGTGGATTCTGGGGGAGAGGCCGAGGGGGCCCCAGGCCACTTCTCAGAGGCCGATTTATTGCTCTGCCCATCGAGAACCCACCCCGAGTTCTCAGAATTTGCACTAAGGAACCCGGGACACCCAGGAGAGGGCCCTTCCACTCTTCAAAAGAGACCTCAGTGTCCACCCTGCCCCATGAAGTCCTGGGCTCCCCCTGGGTGCTCAGTACAGTAGGGGAGCTGGGGGCCCTCAGTGAGGTCAGTGGGCCTCTGGTCCACGTGGCCTCTGGCCACTCTTCCCAGCCTCCGCCCTTCTCACCAGCAGAGGAAGGGTGACCCCAGGAGTGACCTTTCCTACATGAAGGGCCAGAGGAAACTGGCCTTTTGTGATTTGCAGCCCATGGAGGGTGGACTCTTAGACCACGTCTTCTATGACCTGGCAGACCTAGAGAATTTCCACTGTGAAGAAGTGTCTCTTTTTCCTGTTCTACATTTTTGTTTTAATCTGTTGTCTATTTGAGAGATTTTAACATCTGGAAAGAACAACAGCAACCTACCTTTTGATTCTAGACACTGAAAGAATCAAAAGGTGGATCTCAGACTAACCTTTGGAGACAAAATGCTCATTGAAGTCTGCACTTGGTTTTATAAGATTATAAGCCACAGAGTTCTAACCACATCAAATTCTGGTTATGAGGATGGAGAAGAAAAATTTTCCTACATGGCTCCATTTTTTAGAGAACTTTTTGTTGCTGTTTTCTATTTGTAGCCTTGAGCATAAATTGTTTATAACAATCTGATTCAAAAGAGAAAATTCAGACCTACAACATTTCACAAAGCTCACATTGGAATCCAAACGACGCAGAGAATCCCGACAAAAATCCCGGGTGTCCTCGGTGAGGAAGCTGCAGAGACCCCGTGGGCTGAGCTCTCGAACCACCTGCGCCTCCGGGGCGCAGGGCGCTCCCCTGGGAGCGGCTGGACCAGCTCTCCTCCAGTTTCCAGAGGCGTGGACACCCTGGGAGCCCCTCTCAAAGGCGAGCCCAAGGCTGCCCCCAGCACTGCCCTCCCCCCCGTGCTCTGCTAGAGAAGAGACTCCACCAGAGAGGAAGGCCACAGAGATGCCGGGGCCTTCTACTTAAACCTCTGGGTGGCTGCGCTCTTTTGTTTAGAATGTGGACCTGAACTTTAAAATAATTTTCTGGTAAAACATCTTTTCTCATCACAAACACATTCTGTTTCTGGGGTCATTCATCACGTGAAGAACTACCCCCACTGATTCCCGAATCTCTTTGGATTGAAAATTCAGTTTGTGGACCATCGGTACCGCCTTGTTAATGCCTAGCTGGCCCAGAGACTTCTGGACCATTTCCCACCACCTACTTCCATGTGTGGTCCTTTTCATCATGAGGCTCAGCGAAAACATAACTAGAAGGGTAAACTATCCAAAAGAACAAAATCAGAGACGGAATTCTGAAAGTTCACCGTGAATGATTTTGAATTCTGGAGGCTGAAGCTTCAAACCTCTTGCTGGCAGTTTCCTGATGGACCCCCTCCATCCGTCCACATCATTAAGGCTTGACTTTGTCTCACATGTGTTTTGAAAGTTAAATACTGATAACTTGAGAAAGTCCGTTACCCACGAGGATTTTCCGCAGCTGGAGTTGTCTCTTCTGCCATCCCCATGCTCATGGCTGGGGTCCGGCAGCCTCGAGGACACAGAGGGTGGCCTTCCGGTTTTGAGAGCCTCACCTTGGCCGTGAGTGATGTACTGTCAGGTGAACACCTCCTCGGTATTTCTGATGCGTTCACTGGTTTTGTTTTCCTTTTGCTGCTCTTTGGGAAAACATGTATCCTTATTCTAAGACTATAGATGCCTAGAAATTATCCAAAGGAGCAACAAAATTTATTTCAAACAATTAATGATGCTCTGACTAATATAGGACAAATTTGATCTGCTGATGTTTAGAGAGATGTTAAATTTCAAAAATGTGTTGGTTCCACATGTGGGCCGGCAAGGATGTTGTTTTCTGTTATTGATGTGTTGATGTCCAACCCAGTTCACCAACAAAAACCTTTTCTAAGGAGACAGCACAGAATCCATAAAGAAAGCACTTGGGCCCCCTGACTCAGCTCTGAGTCACCCAGTATCTTCTACCAATCAATATGCCTCATTTCCTCACTAATACACTTTAAAAATTCTTCTTACTCTGGTTTGTTTAATCATAGAAAGAAGGAGTATATTCGAAACTGGCAGGCAGTTAACCAAATCCAACCTAAAGTGGGCGGGGGAATCCATTTGCAAATCCATTTAGTATCATCTATATTTTCCAATATACATGGTAGTGATCGCATAGCATGAGGGGAAACGATGCATACTCTATAAATATTCCTTTAGAGTTAGAATATGTTCCAGATGAAAGACAGGGGTTCAGTTCAGTTCAGTCGCTCAGTCATGTCTGACTCTTTGAGACCCCATGGACTGCAGCACACCAGGCTTCCCTGTCCATCACCAACTCCCTGATCTTGCTCAAACTCAGGTCCATCAAGTGGTGATGCCATTGAATATAAGGGTTAGGGTAATTTTTAACATGGTCCTTTTTAAAATGAGTATTCCCAAATTTTTTTGAGATTGGACACAACACTTATCCACACGTTGTATCTGCCACCTCCCATGACACATCCACACGGTGTGTGTGCCAGCTCACCACGGCTTTGCCGAGGTGCAGGATGACTGCAGCAGACGTGGGACTGTGAGTTATGGTGGGCCACCTCCCATGACACATCCGCACGGTGTGTGTGCCAGCTCACCACGGCTTTGCCGAGGTGCAGGATGACTGCAGCAGGCGTGGGACTGTGTGTTATGATGGGCCACCTCAGCGCACTCCTGCGCACTTCTCCCCCTCCACCCTCTCCAGCCCACTGAGATACAGCGAGTCAGAGTCGCTTCTCAGTTTTGCTGGGGCTCATTGCTTCACAGCGTATCTTGATAAACGGGCTCTAAGGTAGAAAATTCAAAGCCACTCTCAGCCCCAGCGTGTGCTCCTGGTACTGACTGCCCAGGGTCCAAGTCGGCGCAGAACCCACCAATGTCAGGATGTTGGCATCTCAGGGAGGACCCACCAATGTCGGGATGTCGGCATCCCAGGAGGACCCACCAGAACCTTGGGCTTTCTTCTGTGCTGCCCAAGCATCTCTGCAAAAGCAATTTAAATGAAATTGCTGTGAACATCTGCTTACAAGTTGGCAACAAGTTGACAGAACTCTTAGAAAGCCTAGTCATATAATGGATATCATTATTATGCACGTGGTTGGGCAGTAAATAAAGAAATTCACTTTTAAAAGCAATGCTTAAAATTTAGAAGTAATGAAAAAGTGATATTTTAAAATTATATTTAGGCTTCCCAGGTGGCTCAGTGGTAAAGAACCCACCTGCCAAGGCAGGAGATGGGGACTTGATCCCTGAGTCAGGAAGATCCCCTGGAGGAGGAAACGGCAACCCACTCCAGTGTTCTTGCCTGGAGAGTCCCATGGACTACGAGTCTGGCGGGCTGCAGTCCTGGGGGTCACCACTTAGCAACTAAACACGGCCACCAAGACCACCCTCACCCTACCCAGTTCCGGGAATTCCCAGTCTGCAGCAGGTGTCTCCCACCGCCCCCTGGGCCCTGCGCACACGCCCCCTTCCGCGTCCCTTCCGCCTGCGGACCTGCAGGGGTCCCCAGGTCCCGCGGGCCGCGCCCGAGCTGGCCCCCCGCGCTGCCGCGGCCACCGTTGTAGCCACTTTCCCTCTTGTTTTCTCGTGTGTCCTTGTGTCTGCTCTCTCTGCAGAAGGCCGCCAGCTGGGCTGCCACGGCGCGCGCGCGCTGCAGGACGCGGAGAAGGACGACAACAATGACGACGAGTACGACAACTACGACGAGCTGGTGGCCAAGTCGCTGCTGAACCTCGGCAAGATCGCGGAGGACGCGGCGCACCGCGCGCGCACCGAGTCCGAGATGAACAGCAGCACGTCGCACAGCCTGGAGGACGACAGCGACAAGGCGGAGGCGCCCGGCCGCAAGGGCGAGCTCAGCCTGGACCTCGACAGCGACGTGGTCAGGGAGACGGTGGACTCGCTGAAGCTGCTGGCCCAGGGCCACGGCGCCGTGCTGGGGGACCACCCCGGCGACCGCGCCTACGCGGACGCGCTGGCGCCGCCCGACGGCCGGACCTTGAGCTACGGGATGCTGGGCAAGCCGGCCAACAACGGGCTGGCGGACAAGCTGGTGGAGGAGAGCGACGAGGAGGTGTGTCTGAGCAGCCTGGAGTGTCTGCGCAACCAGTGCTTCGACCTGGCGCGCAAGCTGAGCGAAGGCAGCCCGCAGGAGCGGCCGCCCCCGCCCGGCGCCGGCCCGCGCGCGCACGGCCGCCCGGAAGACGACTTCCCGGGCCGGACGCCGGACCGCAGCTACTCGGACATGATGAACCTGATGCGGCTTGAGGAGCAGCTGAGCCCCCGGCCCAGAACGTTTTCCAGCTGTGCCAAGGAGGACGGCGGGTACCGCGAGCGCGACGACGACGCCGCCTCCGTGACCTCCGACCGGTCGGAGGAGGTGTTTGACATGACCAAGGGCAACCTGACCCTCCTGGAGAAAGCCATCGCCCTGGAGACCGAGAGGGCCAAGGCCATGAGGGAGAAGATGGCGCTGGAGGCAGGCCGGAGGGACAGTCTGCGGTCCTTCGAGGACCAGTCCCCGCGGCCGCTCCCCGGGGAGGAGAGGAAGCCTAAGTCCGCGGACAGCCATGTCAAAAAGCCATACTATGGTAAAGGTAATATTTCTACCTAACGTAAGTGGCCGTATGGAAGCGGGAGCTAGGGCAAAGGCTGTCAGGCGTAGGCTGCCGCTCGAGGAGGCATCTCACTGCGTTGCATCACCAATGCATGCTTGCAGGTGATTCCAGAATTATGCCTCATGGCTATGTCTCCAAAGAGCAAATAAAATATCTGTATGAGAAGTGCACCACGCAGCTTAATAACATATTTCAGGGGAAGACGCATGTCTTGGAGATCCAGGGTGAGAGCACACACCCATCACGTGATAGAGAATGTTAGGATGAGTCTGTTTTCTCCCAGAGGAGCCACAGTCCGTGTGGAGTGGCAAGGGCTTATGTGGCAGTTAGCCAAGGGGGGTGAAGCGTGCATTTCAAATTTCACTGAGTAGGTGGCGTCCTGATTTATGAAAGTGAAAGTGAAGTTGTTCAGTCATGTCTGACTCTTTGCAACCCATGGACTGTAGCCTACCAGGCTCCTCCATCCATGGGATTTTCCAGGCAAGAGTACTGGAGTGGGCTGCCATTGCCTTCTCCAGGAGATCTTCCCGACCCAGAGTTTGAAGCTGGGTCTCCCACCTTGTAAGCAGATACTTCACCATCTGAGCCACCAGGGAAGTCCTTGATTTATGAAATTATCATCGAATGACAGTTATTGATGAAACCCCCCCCTGGCAAACATCCCTGCTGGAAACTGCACAGTAGCAGCAGAATGACCACTAGCATCTGGCGAGGGCAGTGACCCCTCATTCCTTACCTTAAGGTAGTCGCTTAGTGACGGGAGCCGCGTGTCCCCAGCTGAGACCAATAGTCGTCCTTTTAGGGTACCCACCCCTCACTGTTCCCAGCCACCGTGGAAACAGTCATGGTGCTTGCTTTATCAGGAGACACTCAAAACCATCCTCTGTCATAGCTCCAACCAGGTTTCCAGTTGTGAACTATCTGCATAGGTCTATAAATTTAGCCATGTACATGTATGGTTGCTACACCTAAGATGTGTAGATGTATATTTCCAGCCTGAGCAGTCAGCCTCGTGTTTCCGGTAACAGCCATGTTCACTTTCAGTATGAAGTGGATTATAATTTGACCTCATGTAGGACCTAGTGAATATTTCAGTTTCAAGACTCTTTCAGAACCAAGTGAAAAGAAACAACTTCAAGAATGAAATTGGTGATTCCTTAAATTCTTCCCTAGTTGTACCAGAAAGTTCTCCTGTCTTGTGTATTGTCTTATTCCTTATGAATATCATTTCCTTATAATGAGGTTCAGATTTTGCTTTGGAAATCAGTTGCTAGGGCAATGTCACACAATCAGAACCCAGTTCTTCTGCAGGGTCACAGGTGTGTATTCTCCTCTCGATGGGCATGCACCCCCAGGGGCGCATTGGGCTTTGCTTTAACTGAACTCCGCTAGAGACAGACCTCAGCCAGAGGCCTGCTGGGTCCTGAATGTGCCAGGTGCTTGGGTGCTGACGGCCGTTTCAGTAAGGCAGGTGCAGGCCAGACCCTGTGAAGCGCAGGGTATGAAGAAGGGTCCTCTCGTAAAGGCCATGATATGGAGCTCAGGCGGTCGTCAGGCTTGCTTTGGGTGTTGCAAGACCCGGAGGTGCAGCGAGTGTGTTTATACTGAACACAGTCTCTTAGAAATCCGTAGTTGGATAGCTGCGAATCCCAGGTGGCACTAGTGGTAAAGAACTCACATGCTGATACAGGAGACAGAAGGGACGAACGTTCGACCCCTGGGTTGGGAATACACTCTAGTGTTCTTGCCTGGAGAACCCCTTGGACAGAGAAACTCGGTGGTCTACAGGCCACGGGGTCACAGAGTCAAACACAACTGAAGCGACTTAACACACACACAGAAACAGAACACTTAGGAGGAAACGGTGTCCTTCCCTGTGGACTGGCTCGGGGGACAGACACAACGGCTTTCTGCAGAGTGTGTTTCAGGCCTGAGTCTGGTTGAGAAGGCAACCACGCAGGCTCATGCACGCCCGGGGTTCCTAGGCCTGCGTTGGTTTCTGCGGTTTCTTTCAACCCAGCACTTGCTGTAGATTTTCACTCACTTTGTTTTGTTATTGTTGTTGTTCTGTGTTGTTTTTGGGAAGAAGTGGAGTTCAGATCACTTGTTTCCCCTAAATAAACAGGGACAGAATGGAAACAAACAGTAAAATCCCAAAACGGAGATGCGCTTCTTCCCTGAAAGGGGGGCAGGTTGGGGATTGGACTTTGCTGACGACCTCCGCCTCTCCCCAGGTTTTCCACATCCTCCCCCTCTGGCCAAAGCCCAGCTCCATTTTCTGTCAGTATGTTCCATGTCGCTCCCAAATTTCTTGTGAAGATGTCATAGTTCTATGCAGAACCAAATGAATAAAGCCAAGGAAGGGCACCAGTGTGGGGAGAGAGATGAATGGTCTCTTATTTTTAAAAAGCTGTCTGCCCTCCTGGGCTTCCCCGGTGGCTCAGAGAGTAGAGTCTGCCCGCAGTGCAGGGGACCTGGTTCCATCCCTGGGTCAGGAAGACCCCCTAAGGAGGGACTGTCTGCCCACTCCAGTATTCTCGCCTGAGAGATCCCACGGACAGAGGAGCCTGGCAGGCTTGGCCAAGTGTGTATCAGCAATCTATGGTCAGCTTCTCTGCTGCTTTATTAAACATGGAGAGAACACTCATACCGATTCTCATCCATACACAATCTTTTCCAAGTGAGTAACCTTTCCAAAAGCTTGAGCTAAAACAAAAGAAGTTCATCACAAAACTTTTTCCACCTTCTCCTCCAAAGGGTCTGCGGGAGGAAGGAAAGGGCTAGATCCAGCACTCAGGTGTTTCTGGATGTGGCTGCAAGGTTTTGGGGTAGATTGTTGGCCTGTTTTGCTTGCTTGGTTGTTTTGCAGTTGCTCGAAGATTTGCTTTCAAGATGAATTGGGGTTGGAGAAGGGAGAAACCAAGGAGGTGGGGGTGTTGGCAAAGGCAGAGGTGACCACCCGCCCCCAGGACACAGGCATCCAGAGGAGAGTACACCCTGGCGTCTGCAAACCTGCAGTGGCCGGAGCCACTGTGTCCGCACAGATCTGCACTGAGCTTCAGGACACTCAAGATCGTGACACAGTATAATTTGTTAGGAAACTGTAAAAACTCATGGAAAAGAGTCACTTAATGATTCCTAATAGTTATAACTTATGTTTTTATCCTTAAAAGTCATTTATATATAGTTTACGATTTTAAATGATATCTCTAATTTATGATCTTAAATAATATTTTCCTTTGAAACAATTACTTGCACTTACTATTTTATATTTGCATACATTCAGTTATACCACTATTATTACAAAGTTACTCAAAGGCAATAAAATGCTGAGCCTTTTGGTTGTCAGAGAACCTCAAACTTAAAGATATTTAGAAATTGAAGTCACAGAAGCATAGGTTTAGATTTGTCTTCAGAGTTGATTATCTGTAAATAAAGGCAGAAAGTAGCTGACCATTGTATCTCAGACATATCTCTCACTGGTTTAAGAGATTCCAAGACCTGAAAGCTATATCTTAGAGAATAAAATGATAGCTAAACAATAAAAGGAAGTATTTTCATACAAACATAAAAGTATATATATATTCCTGTGAATCCTATGTCTATTTCAAGTTTGCATAAATGATTAAGAAAAAAATCATATAAAAGTTCCAAAATTTTTAAACCAGTCCTCTTTCTTGATATAAAATGAATCCTCCAAAAGTAAAACATCTGTTTTCTAGATGTTTTACTAGAAAAATTACTATTGGCCTAATTAATGCAGTATCAATACAAAAGCATTAACTTCCGAAAGATCTGTTACCTGTAGCTTCCCTGGGCCAAACTTCTAGTAGTCACCATCTATGGTTCATCTGCACATCTCATTTTGAAAACTGGTTCAAAAATAGTGTTTCACACACTGGTATGACTATTTGGTCTGGGCTTTAACTTAGAAATAGGTTCTGGGGTTATTTTCTGCACATTCATGAACTGTGGCCAATTCTGGTCTAGGGTTAATTTTGTTAGCAATGTCACTGCACTCTGGCATCTGGCATTCAAGTTCTGACCAAATGTCAGCCCTGCTCCGCCCCAGCGGGCACCACAGCGCCTGCAGGCTGCCTAGAAGCATTGCCTCTTAGTTTGGTGCATGCCCGCACAGCTGTCCAAGCCTTCCTCTGGTTCCAAGCACAGACGAAGAGATCAAAACAGACGATTGCTCCAGCAGCTTCTGAAACATTTTTGATTGCCCGTCACCTCTGTCAGGTGGGGTCCTGCCATTTCGGTCATTTGCTTGCAGTGCCTTCTAAGAGTTCAGTCTGTCTTGAGAAAAGCACTGAATTTGTGTCCTAAGAACGGTGTTTCAAGAAAAGACATTGCAGTACCAGTAAAATTGTGCAGCTAATGGCGTATACGATCAGAGAATTCAGTAAGAAACTCTGCTGCAGAGTGCTTAAAAGGCGTTATGTTTCCTGGTTGGATGTCACGAAGCAGTTGCTGAAAGATTATGGAGATGTCTTGTTCTCTGAGAAGGTCACTGTCTCATCATTATTTATGTTGATTTCTTGAGCAACAACTTATCATGTAACACACGGGAAACAATTAATCAGAGTTCAGGTAGGGAGAGCCTTTTTTTTCTTTAGCATCGAAAGTAAAACATGATTCATGATTACACCGTTTAAGGTAAAAAAAAAAAAAAAAATCACCTGAAACCAGAGAACGACCCAGGATGTCACAGTGTGTCCCTGACACCTATTTTATGTCTTTATGTATCAAGGTCTCTTCAGATTGTTAAATAATCACATTTGTCTTCAGTTGGTTGAAAAAAAAAAATTCATTCTCTTGACACCTGTTATCACTTTTAGATCCCTCGAGAGCAGAAAAGAAAGAGAGCAAGTGCCCCACCCCCGGGTGTGACGGAACGGGCCACGTAACCGGGCTTTATCCGCATCACCGCAGTCTGTCCGGATGCCCGCACAAAGATAGGGTCCCTCCAGAAAGTAAGTCCGTGTTCACCAACGCCCTGGCGTGCACACACCTGTGCCTCGTCTCTGCATCCTCACCTGTCATTCCATCTCCGGTCAGCGCCGCCTGACGCGGGCGTGTCCTTGTCCGAGGGGCAGCTCGGCCAGGACCCCGGCTCCCCCCCGCCCCCGCAGCGTCCCCTCAGTGGGGTCCCTGCACACCCACCTCGGACCCCAGCTCTACATCAGTATCGCCTCCCCCGTGGCCCCCGAGCAGACGGCCTGGTCCTGCCTTCATCTCGAGCTCGTGGCGACCCACGCCAGTCACTTCACTCCTTTCCTCCCCACAGATTGCAGCACCGAGTCTAGACAGTCTCTGAGACATCCACCCCGCGCCCCCCGGCTCTGACCCCCAAAGAAAAGGGACTCGAGGTGGCTTTTGCCCAGTTATCTGAGCTTCTCCATCCACGCGACCAGTACTTACGTGTAACTACATCCTACTTACCTATTTCATAGTGTCCCAACATTTCTACACGATAAAATCTTAAGGAGGTTTAACTCCAGTGGGTTTCGATCTTACAAATCTGTTTGAATTAGTTAGGTTCTAAGAACATGCACTCCATCTATGAAAACAACTAAATTTCTTTTAGAATTGAAATGATGTACCTTTTTTGCGTATCTTTTCTCGACACTTGAAGTGTGCCAACTATGAAGGTACAATTAGAACCGATGGCTCAGGGGAAAGGCACGTTTTCAGGAATGACTGTGTCGGCCCCTGATTTGGTGTCTTAAGGCGGCGGGGGTTCCCTCGTCCTGTAAGATGCGGTTGCTAGTGGGGACCACTCGTCGCCCAGCTGGAGAAGCGGCGGTGGCCAGCTGGTGGTTGAGGGGCCCTTCCGGGGACGTCCCCATCACAGCGGCCAGCTTTGGAGCAGCAGAGAAAGTGGTGCAGCTTAGGGAACAGGTTGGGCCGAGTGTCTTCAGGTGACGTGTTGGTAGAAGCTGCTGTGGCTGCAGGCTTGCAGGTGGCCCCGGTGACAGGGAGGCCGTGTCTCTCGGAACCGTCCTGCGAGCGAAGGCGCAGGGCTGCGGCCGCAGCGGATTGCAGAGAGGCCGCGCCCGTGTGTTACATGAGCAGAGGCAGCTCGCTTCACCCTGGCCGCTTCCACCCAGCACCCCTGGGTCGGGCACCCGCTCGCACTCATCCAATCCCCAGGACACCCACAGGGGCATTGGCCCTGTTTTCAGATGAGGAACGGGAAGGCCCAGCGCCGCCTCCTCCCCTGGGAATCGGCTCGGCTCCTGGCACCCTGAGGATGCGCGGCGCTTTCTGAGCTCCTCTGAACGGAGAACAGAGCTCAGACCCAAACCCGCCTCTGTCCCAGCCCCGAGCCCAGCTGTTTCCATGGAGACCTGGGCTTGGCGTTGGGGTCCAGTCTGACCAGCTGTGTCGTAGGGCAGGAGACCTGCGCTCTGGGCCTCTCGTCTCATCTACAAACAAGGCGGTAGGACCCAGCACTAACCCGTGAAGAGCAGGGAGCTTCTCTATGCACTGTTCCTTTGAGGCATCAAAGTAGAGCGTCCATTGCCACGGCTGAGCGATCCTCCCGACTCCCCATTCCCCAAGAGCAGTCTGAGGCAGTCTCTTCTGCAGTCTGACCCCGTGTCAGGCCGCGCCTGGCTGGGCCTTTTTCACGTGCCGAGGACTCAGCTCTGAACCAGGGTCACTGTCACTTTCTCAGACCCCCACGGGAGGTTGTTTCCAAAGATGGACTCCTACGGGAGTCTTTGCCATGAAAATGATGAAGAGTCAAAGCGCTCCATAGAAGCGTCTTTTTCTACTTTTGATTTGTTAGCGTTTTTTGGGCCAGCACACCCTAACCACTTTCCTGTCCAGTTGAATTCCGTAAAGTAGCCTGTACCCCAGCTTTCAACACACCATGTTAGAGACACAGAGGACTCACGGAGAGGGACATGAGACACAGCTTTGGTCCAGGAGCCCCCAGCCCGGCTCGGCGGGGGTCGGCCACGTGCCCACCTCACCACCGAGCCCCGGCCCCTGCTGCGGGCCTCAGGACCAGGGCCACCGCAGGCTTCACGCGGGCGGTGCTCGGGCCGTCCTGTCTGAGAGGGTTAGGGATGTTCTCTAAGAGCTGTCGTGACGGTCCACGTGGGAGCCCAGGCAGACGGGAGGTGGTGCCTGAGGGTCGGGTCCAAGGAACGTTCCAGAGACAGGCTGGCAGGACAGGACTGAGAAGGAGAAAGGCAGGGAGGTTGAGAAGACGCCCAGGAACCTCCCAGGGTCAACGGCGAGTCTCCCCCGATCACCGAGGTGGGGAATCCAGAACAGGGCACATACAATAGAGAGTCTGGTGGCCTGGACTTCTCCAGCTGAAGCTGGATGCTGTGTGTAACATTCCCCACGGACCGGATGGCCAGCCAGGACACCTGGACGAGGTCAGACACACAGGGGGGCCGTCCTCTGGGCAGCGTCAGTGAAACCAGGATGTAGCTGCTCGGAGAGGAGGCTGAAGAGGAGCCCAGCCTGGGAGGTCTGGACACAGGCTTGTAGGAAGGGGGGCAGAGGAGGGCACGCAGAAGCGGAGACCCCCCAGGGGCAGAGGACGGGGCAGCAGGCGGTTTCTCTGAAAGGCCCACACGTGCAGGGGTGTCTGAGAAAGAAGTCGGCGGAAGCTGATGCAGAGAGCAGCGAGTTTGCCGAGAGAGGCTGGAGCTGACCCCCGAGAGGGAGACTGAGCCCCGGAGGAAGCCGAGAGGCCTGCAGGCCCAGGGCAGCGCAGATCCCATCCCAGGGCAGGCCGGATGCAGAGGACGGAGCAGGCCTTGGCAGGAGAGGGTGGCCCACTGCACAGGCGGGAGCGAAAGGTGTGTGCTGTCTCCAAGGGAGACTTAGCACTCTACAGGTTCAGTCTCAAAGGGGAGGAGAGGAAGCTGTGTCATGGGGAAGGTTGAGAGCGGTGATGAGCAGGTGATGGGGCATCGGTGAAGGACCAAGAAGCGAACCAAGGAGGGAAAGTCAGAAAGCAGGGGCGGGGGGCAGGGCGACGCCCGCTCCCACACGGATGGAGCCTGGACCACCGGGACAGACAGGGCCGCGGGGGCCCAGGGCCCCATCGGGGGGACGTGGACGGGCTCCGGGGAAGTGGGGGGGTGCCTGAGATGAGAGGAACTGTAGGCAACGGTGACATACGGGGTTCAGGCAGCCCGTGTTCGGCAGGTGCAGGGCACCCTCGCCACAGAGGGTCCGCATGCTCACTGCACCGTCCCCCGGAGGTCAGGGACCACCAGGCGGGGCTGGAGAGGGGCGGTCACGGCACTGCTCACCCCCGGCGGCCCCCACAGTCCAGGGCCGCGATCCGTCAGCGAGGACCAGCAAGGAATGGACAGGCAACAGTCCAGGGCCGTGACCTCCTGGCGGAGGCTCAGGCTGGCTCTGCAGACAGCACAGCCTTCTCTGCTCTCTGGGCCAGGCCCTGCCCCTCCTTCCTGGTCTCCCCTGGGCCCGCAGAGCTCTTCCTTCCTCGTATAATCAAGAACAGGGTACCCAGTTCCTAGATGAAAAGTCATCACCTAACTCACTGTACGTGCAGTCGGGTTTGGGAGTTCCCATGACCCCCCTCGCGTGTGTTTCCAAGGCAGGGGCGTGTTTACAAGCTGCCGATCTGCGTGCTGCGACACGGCTGACCCCTGCCCCGAGCTTGTGCCTGGGGGCCACACGGGGACCCGGGTTTCCTCCCCCGGCGGGAGCAGCCCAGGGCTCCCACTGCCCGAGCCCCCACTCCCGCCCAGCGCACCCCGCTTTGCATGCCGGTCAGAGTCAGGTGGAGATCGCCTCCCCTTCTTCCTACCTGTGTCTCCCCGCCCATGTCCATCTCAGACGTGTGTAGGACTGTCTGTCGTAAACTAACCCAGCCTTTGTTGAAACGACTGCATATTCTTGTCCTGGGACCGTTCTGTGTTTTAACGCTGGGCTGTTTTCTCTGCCTCTCCTTGTCAAGTTCTTGCCATGCATGAGAATGTTCTCAAGTGTCCTACTCCAGGCTGCACGGGGCGAGGGCATGTAAATAGCAACAGGAACTCGCACAGAAGGTAAGCAGAGCTCCTGCGTTCTCGCTGCAGGGGAGCCGGTCCCCGGCAGCCCCGCCCCGTGCCCTCGGGAGGGGGCACAGCCCCGCGGGACGGGGGCCTGGGCCCTGCCTTCAGGAGGGGGGAGCTGAGCCGGCCTGGGGCGCCCGGCAGAGCTCGGGGCTTAGACCCTGAGTCTGCAGGCATCTCACCAGCTCGTGATGGAGCGACAGTCCCCCGGGAGGTGTGCTCCTTGAGGTCAGACCCTGGATGGAGCCATAACCATCTGCAGCGACTCCAAGGAAGGCAGGAACTGCTCCCTTAGCTTCCGGGGGTCGGGAGGTCCCCCCCTGTCCTCATCAGACGGGATGGCAGCTAGAGACCCCAGACCGAGCACAGTGCGGCCTCACTCGGCCACCCCGTGACCCCTGCCAACACCCCGGTCACCCGTGTGGGTGTCACCGGCTGCCAGCAGGTGTGCAAAGATGCTGGTGAGGGGACAGGCCGGGAGCGGGGGCCGAGGAGACAGGGCTTCCTGGGCTGCAGCTGCAGACCGCACTCTGCTCGGGACAAGCCCCATCCTCTCACGCCTGTCCCGGCTTCTGCTGGGTAACTTCTGGTATTCAGTTCCCGTCTCGGGACAAGCCCCATCCTCTCACGCCTGTCCCGGCTTCTGCTGGGTGACTTCTGGTATTCAGTTCCCGTCTCGGGACAAGCCCCATCCTCTCACGCCTGTCCCGGCTTCTGCTGGGTGACTTCTGGTATTCAGTTCCCGTCAGGTCCTTTTTATCCAAAAGCCGGAGAGTGATTCTGTCAAATTGTTTTTGTGCTGCCTATCCTTTCAGCTTCACGAAGTGGCATAAAGTTGTATCTAAGTGGAGGAAGCTGTTATAAGTTTCATTTTCATTGTTGCTTGTCTGGTAAACTTGGCTACTTGTGCTAAATTTATAATGAATGAGGTCACAAACTTGTACCCCTCGAAGACGTTCCCGGGCGTCCTCTGGAGGACTGTGATGTGATGGCTGGATCAGCCCCCTGATCTCTGATTACGGGGCCCACAGCATCAGCTCCTCTGTAAATCCACTGCAAAATCACACCGATTCCAGACTCTGTGTTTGTGGACGGAGCCTCTGCTCTCTGACCGGAGATGCACACGCAGACACCAGGGTTTCACAAAAAACCAGCTCAAACACAGAAGAGCACACTGCTGTCTCTTCCTGTAAATATTTAGGTTCAGAAAACATTTTACAGGAGCCTCGAGATCATTCTGCCTTCCTCCCCCTTCTGGGTCTCTTTCTGGGGAGCACACAGCCAGGCTGGTCAGCCTGTGTCCACCGTGCTGAGGCCAGAGAGCCCTGCACTCGGGGTTTTCAGAAACCCATCCTACCCAGTGGTAAATTCCCCAGCGAGCATCCCGGAGCGGACGCCGCATCTAAGGTTCTGTGTCCCTTGAATGATTCTGCCTCTGTTTTGTCATCCTTGAAAGGGGCCGTGCGTTCGCTCACGTGACACGGCCATCAGCATGTCTGCTGGAGGTGGGAGGCAGACATGCCAAGCCCCTTCCGGGTTCACTCCATCCCTGAGGTTCGGGAGCCTGATGCTGCCCGAGGGAGGGCGGGAGGAGGCGATGGGGCCAATGAGGGGGCACTATGGAAGACTCTTAGACCCCCTGTCTTTGCAGCCTTTCCGGATGCCCTATTGCTGCAGCAGAGAAACTGGCAAAGGCCCAGGAAAAGCACCAGAGCTGTGACGTGTCCAAGTCCAGCCAGGCCTCCGACCGAGTGCTCAGGTACCAGACATGCCGTCGGGACCCGTGCACAGCCCACCCCATGGGACAGGTTCCCGGACACCCCCGAGGGGTGGCCATGCTTAGGGGCAGCGCGGGGGAGCTGGTTCAGTTAGGAGATCTCACTGTGGCCACAACCCCCACCCCCGGCTCACCCATCTTCCCTGGGTCTCCCTGAGCCCTGGGAGTGCAGAGGGAGCCATCGCTGGCTCTCCTCTGGCCCTGATGCTCTGGGTTCTGGCCAAAAAGGCAGTTGGAGAATTCACAGCTGCCCCAAGTCACTGCATCTTAATTTGGGGGAGCGGGCAGCACCCCCGCTCCAGCCTTTGTGTTCCAAGGGTGCCCACGTCCAGCGCAGAGAAGCCCTGTCCTCAGATGCCCCAGGAGCTGGGCGGGACGATGCCACCCGTGTCGTCATGCCCGCTCAGTCGGTGAGGAAACCGGGGGGCAGGGGGCAGAGGACTTACCTGAGGCCACTCAGTCACTGGCAGTGAAGACCGGGTGGGGGGCAAAGGTCACCTGGTGCCCTCCACTGCGACGTTTAGGACGGTTCCTCGGGGGGCAGTGAGCAGGAAGCCCTCGTTTCCCTCAACACTCATTTCCGCCTGGTCCCTTCAAGCCCTCATCCATGTGCGAGCTGCTCGACCTCCATGTCTGGTCGGGGTCACAGCAGCAGCCTCCGTGTCCTTGTGAGCATCGTGCCGTGATCCCCACAGCTGCTGGTGCCCACGGCGCGGGACACCTGTGCTGGAGGCACCTCTAGCCTAGCACTTCGCACGAGTCCAAGCTGGCTCTGGAAGGGCAGGCAGGAAGCACACACACACACACGTGCGTACATGCACAGAGATGCCTGCACATACACACACGCACACACGCTTGTGCACACACACAGTGCACTCATACCACACACGACACACACAGAAACACACTCGCGCACACACACACATGCACGCTCGTGCACACACACACGTGCACTCATACCACACACGACACACAGAAACACACACACACACTTGTGCACACATACATGCACACTCATACCACACACGACACACAGAAACACACTCACACGTGTGTACATGCACAGACGCCTGCACACACACACGCACACACACGCTTGTGCACATACACACGTGCACTCATACCACACACGACACACAGAAACACACACACACACTTGTGCACACATACACGCACACTCATACCACACACGACACACACAGAAACACACTCGCGCGCACACACACACACTCACACGTGCGTACATGCACAGAGACGCCTGCACACACACACATGCACTCATACCACACACGACACACACAGAAACACAGTCGCGCACACACACACACACTCACACGTGCGTACATGCACAGAGACGCCTGCACACACACACGTGCACTCATACCACACACGACACACAGAAACACACACACACTTGTGCACACATACACGCACATTCATACCACACACGACACACAGAAACACACTCACGTGCGTACATGCACAGACGCCTGCACACACACACATTTGCACAGACACACACACGTGCACAGACATGCACACCCACCTACACACACCTGCATGCACAGAGAAAGATGCACACCCACCTACCCTGACAGAGACACACTCACACACGATACACACACATACACACACGCATGCAATTTTGCTTCTGTTAAATCATTTCTTTGGGATAAATCACCTGGAAAAAATCACTAAGCAAACGATACGAACACCTCCCTGGTTTTGTCATGTATTACTTCCCAATTTCCTGGAAGGATTTTACCATAGTCATTAAACTCCTGTTTATCTCTCAATAGAAAAGTTAAAATCTTTACAGAAAATGAGAAATGCTTCACTGGACAGAAATAAGAAAATAAAAACCTTCCATGATCCTCCCATTTAGAGAGGAAGCGCAGTAAATTCTGGGGTGCTCCCGTCTAGGCCTTTCTCCTCGAGGTCACTGCCCACGTCACTTGTCCCCACGTGCCCGTGACTCGCCCCGCTTACAGGTGCGGCCACAGAAAGGCGTCCCTCCCCGAGAACTGTTCAGTGTGACGGCCCCCGCGGCAGTGCGCGTTTGGGGAGGAGTGATTAATCCAAGGAGAGCTTGAGCAGAGGGAGAGATTGAGGCGGAGGGCTTCTGTTGAGGCCCCTCCCCTTGCACAGGCCCCCCCAGGGCTGGACAGATCCCATGCCCACCTCCCACCCCCCATCCTGGGCTCAGCTCCAAGCTTGCCTTTCACTGAGGCACTCGCTGGCCCCTGGGCACGGATGAGACACATCGAAGTGGCAGACATCGCCTCGCTCAGAGAGAGGCCTCCTTTGGGACGCCGAGCCCGGGCCCCTTTCTCCACGTAGTGTGACGGGAAGCCACATCAAATGACAGTGAAGCCGAAGGCCCTGGGCCGGCCCTTCTGCAGTGGTGGCCTTCCCCCGCCTTGGGCTAGGAGTGAAGAGGCAGAATGGGGACAGGCCTGGGGGCAGAAGCCCCCTCCATGGTGCGGGAGGCACTGGGCCGGCCAGGCTGGGCTCAGCTCTGCACCCCCAAGGGTGCAACTCGGCGCTGTTGCCCCGGCTGTGAGCGGGTCTGGAGGACCTGGGCCGTCCACGTCACTTCACGTTCCTCGAATGTCTCAGGGGTCGCTCGTTTGGGGCGGCGGGGGAACGAGAAGACAGGAGGAAGGAAGAGAATTTCAACCTACGATCGTTCAGCTACTTATGCTTTTTAGAGTCTTCAGGCGGGGGTTCTAACAGGTCCTTGAGACTTAGGTGAGGGCTGCAGTCCTGCCCAACGCCCCCCACCCCTGTCTCAGGCCCCCAGCACCTGCTCCGTTTTGTCACCAAATGTCCCTCCTCGATGCCTCTGCTCCAGCCACCCGCCCTCAGAGCTAGTCCCACCTCCTCGGGACCTAAGGGTCCTGCCTTCCAGGCCCATGTCCTCTGTCCTGGAGGAGTGGACAGTCCCAGCCTGGGCCCACCCACCCCACCTCCTGCTGCCCCCAGAGATGCACTGGGCTTTCTTGCTCCTTATCGTTCAATGTTCCTTGTGTCTTTCCTGCCCCGTCCCAGATCTCAACCTTGACAAACACCACCTTCTCCCTTAAAACTGAATGGACTTTCACGGCCCCGAGGGGTCCTCCGTTCCCCAGGACTCTGAGAGCCCTTGGGCTCCTAAAACAAGATCACAGTCCAGGTGACATTTGAAGGCAAGGCCTAGGCTTTCCTTTATTTATGACCCACCCCGCTGCCGCTAAAATGCCCCAAATAATAGACATTTAACTAATTGTTACAGCTTTTTGGTGATTTGAGAAGTAAATAAGGTAAATTAATGACATCAAGGTAAATGTGTTGGTGATTTGATAGATAAACTTGTTAACATACAGAGAAGCTTGGGGCAGAAAGTCTGAGGGAATTCTCTGCACCAATTTCCTGCAAATCTAAAATTATTTTTTAAAAAAAGCCTAAAAAGTCTTTTGAGATAGATGGACACACGAAACACAAGATAGAACATTCGTGAATATATAACTGAGAGTTCTTCTATTTAGACATTTTATTCCATGGTGTAGAAAGATGAATGACTGCTAGGTGCCAACCTTGAAAGTGCACGTTAATATTTGTCAGAGCGCATCAAGACGTGTTCCATTGTATTGTCCAGCTGAATACATGTCTGCGCAGCATCTTCTCCATCCACGTCCTTGAGAGTATCTCTCTCACTTCCTCATAGTTTGTTAAGGGAGCTTCTCTCGATTCACTGTGCGTGGCACTGCAGCACTGTCTGAAAGCCCTACAAAAGGAGACACGGGGATCTGAGGTCCCTTCCCACATGCACTTCGCATTATCTTCTCTACACTTTCTTAGACTCTGAAAAGAAAAAAAAAACAGGGCAAAAAGTTAAGTATTTTATTTTGTGTCCTTTTTATTTCCAAAAAGTCCACATCTTGGCAGAAGCCGATTTGATGTTGTATCATTACAGCATGCTTGGCCTTTCCTCAAGAAAACAGAATTGGGATTTTAGTGCAAGATTCCGGTTCCTTAACGCAGCTAAGAAACAAGATGTTCTCGTTTTAAGATGAACCGCGTCTCGTGCGTGGCCGTGAGGAAGCAAGCTGTCCGTTCTCTCTCTCTGCTCCCAGGCCCATGTGCTTTGTAAAGCAGCTGGAGATCCCACACTACGGCTACAGAAACAACGTGCCCACCACCACGCCTCGCTCCAACTTGGCCAAAGAGCTGGAGAAATACTCCAAGACGTCGTTTGACTACAGCACATACGACAGCCAGACTTACGGCAAGCGGGCCATAGCTCCCAAGGTGCAAACCAGGGACATATCCCCCAAAGGATTCGATGGTAGGAGGTGCACCCTCTTCTACATGAGCGTCACGCTTGCCGTTGATAATGTTGTTGTTGTGCATATCCATTGCCTACAAACCGACCGAGCATGGGGTCGCTCGCTGGGCACCAAGGAAAGCACGCCCGCAGCCTAGGCGGGTTTCCTGCGGCCCCAGGTACCCGCAGGTGTGGGCGAGCAGGTCCTGGGAGAGGGAGGGGGGCATGGAGGGAGGGAGACCCCTTCCCCATCATCCCCAGGGCAGAGCATCATCCAGGCGCCAGCAGGCAGTGGAGACAGACAGCTGTGGGCTTGTCTGCTCCACGGCGCTGCTGAGACGTGTCCTCATCTCCACCAGCTTCCTCTGATAGATGCCCCGATACAGACAAAACTGAGCCGGGGTATCTGCCCGGAGTTCCTGGTCCTTCTGAGAGTTCTGTGCTCCCTGCCTGTTCTCAAGTCAGGATGCATGGTGCATTCATTGGGGAGATGTTTTAATTCTGATGTCTATGGCTGCACCCCAGACCAGTTGAATCTGACTCCCCAGAGGTGGTCCCGGTGGGCAGCATTTTTAAAAAGTCACCAGTGAATCTAACATGCAGCTTCTGCGGGCCCCACCAGCCTTCTTCCAGCAGGTTCAGACCCCAGGGTGGGGCCTGGGGAGCGTCCTGTCCCCGCTTTGTGACTCTGTCACTGGCCTCGCTCGTGGAGCCCATGAAATAGGTAAACGTACGCTTCACGGGGAAAGATCGCTTATTTTCACTCGTGCATATCTGAACCCACAAAAAGGAGTGCAAACTCTGAACAGGCTAGTTCCCGTGTCATCACAAGAGCTAATTTGGTAAGTAATTGAAGCACGGAGGGGAGACTGCGTTCCGTGACTTTCCGTATCTATCTAACCACGTTTCTATCTTCAGTTCTAGGATATATGGACTTAGTTGGCAGATGTTACCGACAGGGACGTGGGTTGTGTACACTGGGTGATTTAGGAGTCTAATCTTGGCATTCTTCAGCAGGGGCCAGAAGAGAGGGTTTGGAAGATTTCAGAGCAGCTCTCTGAAAAAGATATTTAATTAAACTCACTGCACACCAAAAAATCCATTGAAACTGAATGCTTGGGTAGTTCCAAAACCTTTTCACAATTCCATATGAGTTGCACACATTATTCTACATTATTTTAGTCATTCTTCACGTTAATAGCAATTAATTTGCATGGTGAATGAAATATAATATTTCTTTGATGTATCTCAGATTGAATACCCTTGTGTGTATCAATTCTAAATACATAGGAACAAAGATGGAAGCGGAGAAAAGGGAGTGGCTTAGGGTATAACATAATAATTGAGGGTTTTGTAGTAATAATTTGCTAATTTCAGGCTTTGTTATGACTTCATTCATTTGATGCAAATGAGGGATCTGAAGAACTTGAATTCTTCAGACCACACAATTAAGGTCTGTGCTTGTAGGGTCCCCAGTTCACTGACGTTTTATAGGGTCTGGTGGCCACTCCTGCACACAGCCTGTTGCTGTTGTTCTGCGAGACCTGTTTCCTGTCCTTTCCGTCGCGTTGTTCTGGTTGGATCTGGTGAAGTCGCGACCAGGGTCAGCATGCCCTTTCTCAGCTGAGCTGAGTGGGGACAGACACATGAATCCTCCCGCGTGGTGGTCTCCTTGAAAGCAGAGGGAGTGACTGTTCCAGCCTGCTGGCTGACTAGGTGCAGCTCAGCCAGCAAGGCTACGAGGGGAACCTACACATGCTGGTGCCATTCGCCCCCCAGAAAAGACCTGCTGTTGCCCTGCTCTTCAGCTGGTCCCCAAATTAAAAGAACACAGAAGAGACACTTCAGCGCCAAGTCTTCTAGAAACTGAGGGAAAGGGAAAGGCAGCCTTCATGGCATGACCGGCGTCTGCAGTTGCCTTAAGAGGGCTGTCTGCAAGACTTGCTCCAGGTGCACTATGGGCTGGGCCACTGCCCCCAGAGACCAGAATGAGCCTCCGGGGGGAGGGGAGCATAACGTCTGGGTGTGGGGGTCAGGGCCTGGGGTGCACGGAGGCTGGAAAAGCAGGACTCTTATCCCAGGCTCTGGGGTCGTCCCTCACATTCCACCAGCCATGGCCAAGAACAGTCAACAAACATCGATTTATTCACCCGCGTTCTTCCAGACACTCAGGAGTAGCTGTGTGTCTCATCTACCAGTCTGTCTACCCCCCTCTCTCTCCATCCATCCATCCATGGGCCCACCTATCTGTCCACCATACATCTATCCATTCATGTCTCCATCCATCCATCTGCCTATCCGTGCATCCATCCATGGGCCCACCTATCTACCCATCATTCATCCATCTATTTTCTTCCTCTTCTTTATAACAAGCTTCAAGGAAGATACTGTGGGTTATAGAAGACAGTGAAACACACCCAGGCACAGTGAAGCAAGGTGTCCATGCTGCCTGAAGGAATTAGCATGAGTTTTACCAAAGTGGTGAATTTTAAACTTGATCGTGAGTGGAAATTACCAGAAGGCAGGAAGTGCATGAGTGAGTGGAAGCTGCCAGCAAGGCCAGGACTTGAGACGCAGGAGAGAAGGGACAGGACGACCAAGAGGTGGTGAGGAGAGGACTTTGTGTCGTCTGCCTCGGGGCAAAGCACACCGATCCCCAAGCAGGAGTGATACAGGAGGGAGCCCTGCCCCTAGCCGGGGTCTCCCTGCCTCCCCCTGAGGCCTGTTTATGGTGAGCTAAGAATGGCATTTCCACTGTAAAATAGATGGGGAAAAAACAAAAGAAGAATTCAAATTTCACTGTTCAGAAGCAGTTTTCCTCATCCGTGTGGACGGCGGCTATTTCCCAGGACAACAGCCCGACGTGCGGTGCCATCAGAGGCCTCGTGACCACCAAGCCTCCACCACTGCCAGGCCCTTCGCAGAAAAAGTTTCCGACCGGGTCTAAGCCATCCCGCTCTGGGCAGTTTATCACCACCCTCAGGCTTTGTTAAAACCCTATGCTCTCAGCCCCACGTAGGCCCCTCTCGTGAGCCTTCCTCTGGGTTATTCCCAACTTCCACATTCTCCTGCCCATCCTTAAACCACTGTCTGTTCAGGAAATTAACTCTGAATTTTCACTGGACGAACTGATGCTGAAGCTGAAGCTCCAATACTTTGGCCACCTGATGTGAACAGCCAGCTCATTGGAAAAGACCTTGATGCTGGGAAAGATTGAAGGCGGGAGGAGAAGGGAACGACAGAGGATGGGATGGTTGGATGGCATCACCGACTCAGTGGACATGAGTTTGAGGAAAGTCAGGGAGATGGAGAAGGACAGAGGAGCCTAGTGTGCTGCAGGCCACGGGGCGGCAAAGAGTCAGACGCAGCTCGCAGCTGAACAACAGCTACTCTTCAAAAGCCTTGTCTCTGATCCGCCCACCTCCCCATCGCCTGCCCTCCCCGGCCTAGGCCTCATCACTGGCGTAGGGAGGGTCCCGTGGGCGAGCCCTCCTGTGCCTCCAGGCCCATCCTCTGGGCCAGGCCTCCCTGCCTCCACCCCCACCCCTAGGTCAGCCTCTTCTTGGAAGACCTGCCTCCCTATTCTCCCGCCCCCCACAGTCACTTCCGCCTCCGGAAGCTTCTTCCCCAGTCATATCCCAAGACAGATTGTGCCTGGACTCAGCAGCCTGCCCCCAGCCTCCTCAGACCTGCTCCTGCACACGGAGAGGTCCAGGCCTCCCCCTGCAGCTCTGGGTCCCACGTCCCATCTCCTGAGACCCGAAACCGCCCCCTCCACCCATGGCGGGTGCAGCCTGGGCAGACAGGAGCCGGGCAGATGACACCCAGAGAGAGTGAGCAGCTGGGGGACCGCCGAGAATCCAGCCCTGGTTTAGACGTCCCAGAGAGAGCGAGCAGGTGGGGGACCGCCGAGAATCCAGCCCTGGTTTAGACGTCCCAGAGAGAGCGAGCAGCTGGGAGACCGCCGAGAATCCAGCCCTGGTTTAGACGTCCCAGAGAGAGCGAGCAGCTGGGGGACCGCCGAGAATCCAGCCCTGGTTTAGACGCGATAAACCCTAAACCGCCTGAGCAAACTGCCTTCGGGAGGCGCCGCTGTTCCCCTGAGGACTCTGCATCCGAGGCTCGGCTTGCTCACGGGAAAGCACAGCCAGGAACCCACATGACGTCTGGGAGTCAGGGCTACGAATTAGGGGGGTGCAGACCCCTGAGTCCACCCAGACCTGACGGGGGCGCAGGCCCAACCAGAGGGCGGATCCTCAGGAAGCATATCTCCCGTCTGTGTTCCATCTTGCCTGCTTTTCACAGAAATTCAGATCGGAAGGCCACAGTGATCCACTCCCTACAGAAAACAATAGTTCAGAAGGGCGACGCACCCACGTCGAAACAGTCTTTCAGGCAGATAGACTGAATTGGAAGGTGGCTGGTTGTTTTTCTAATTCATCATCTGTAATCACTGTAAACCCCAGCCTGTTTTTCCTTTTCCTGCACGAGAGGGCAGGGCACTTGAGATATTTCTCAGCACGGGGTAAGATCAGGTGGACTTCTGACGTTGTAAATGAGACGGCCTCTCTCTGGAGTAGAAGCTGTTCTGTCTCCTAAGTTCAGGGATGTGCTGGCATCTGAGGAACATGAATGCATTTGTTTGCGGGTTGATTGGGGAAAGCTTTGATTGAAAAATAGCTTTGTCAAAAGAAAAAGGAAGTTTTGACTTGGTTAATGTGGAAGGGGGGCTGTCCCAGGGCTGGGAGCGAGGCAGAGAGTTGCCCCTGCTCTGTGGCGCCCCCTGGTGTCCACGCAGTGAGCCCCAGACGCTCTGAGCGTGCTGTGGTTCAGTTGCTAAGTCATAGCCGAGTCTTTGCGACCCGTGGACTGCGGCACGCCAGGCTACCCTGGGCTTCGCTGTCTCCTGAAGTTTGTTCAGATTCATGTCCTTTGAGGTAGTGATGCCATCTGACCATCTCACCCTCTGCCCCCCTCTTCTCCTTTTGCCTTCGATCTTTCCCAGTAGCAGGGGCTTTTCCAATGTCGGCTGTTCGTGTGATTGGTCATAAAGATTACTGACACTAACAGCTTTGTAAATATTTTACAAATAGGAAATAATGACTAAAACCAAAGAGCTTCATTATCTGAGAGACTTGAAGTACACAGACTCTTATTTGCATTTGGAGCAAAGAATGCATGATTGATGGCCCATGGTGAAAGGATGCTTGTGAAAAAAATGTTCTGTTCGCCTTCCTTCTGGGTCACGTGAGCTGACAGGCAGATCAATAAATTGTCCAGTTCCATCAGCTGCTAAAATTCTGGACGAGGCCCATCAGCTTGGCATAATCCAGGGGAAGTGGAGTCTTTTGATTTAAATATTTGGTAAAGTCAGTGCCTTTTACCAGAAGTTGGGGAGTGCAGTCTGTTGCGTAGACACACGTATGCTGTTTACTTTCTTTTGGAAACTGAAATCCCCTCATTGCAAAACAAAACTTTTTTCCTTATTTATGTGGACCATGTTTCTTTTCCTGAACCAGTGTCTAACCCTCACTAGGGAAAGAAGGAAAAAAAAATCCCTCCTAAGTGGTGTTTCATTTCCCCCCCAGTTTTTATATTCCCGTTTTTATAACAAAATTGTAAACGATGTGAAGCCACAAACTTGAAAGTCCTTTCGGGGAGGCTTGTGAGCTGCGAGCTGCCGCTGCCCTGGTTTGTTTACAGAGCCCACCGGGGCGCCCTGCGCGGCCCCGCCTCCCGCTCTGTGCTCAGAGGGGACCCACGCCCCCGCCCCGGTGCTGTCCCCTGCTCCGAGCACGTGTGCTCATGGGGAGGGGGGAGGGGGGAGGAGAAGGGCAGGCTCCCACACATGTGTGAGGACTGGTCCTCAGGCTTGACCGAGTATGAGCAGGACGGAAGTCGTTCCTCGCACTGGGCGGGTGTAAGGGTGTGGAACTGAGCCCGGGCCCAGGCACGGGGCTGCGACAAGGCCGGCAGCTTCCCTGAGGCGGCTGCACGCTCAGAGCCTCCCCCCGTCACGTCCCTGGGGTCAAGAAAACTAACTCTTCCGTCCCAGATCTAAAGGTGTCAGTGGTGAAAGCCAGTGCTTTCATTTGTGTCGGAACAGGGTGCTTTGGGGCCGCTCTTGGGGGTGCTGTGATGACCAGCAGTGTTGGCTGTGATCACGTGGTCACTTGCTGACCACACCTGGACAGGGTACCAGGTTGCAGGCACGAGGATGACAATGCTGAGGACAGGGGAGCAGCGTCCCCTCCCTCTTTCAGAAGAGGTGACTTGTCTGCCAGAATGATCTTGATGGGGCTCTCGCGTGCACACAGGCAGCCTTGAGCAGGGCTGGAGCCCCCTCTGGGCTCCCCCTGCAGCTTGGCCTCTGTCGGGGTGACGGCTGAGCTCCCTGCAGAAGGGAACTGTGCCCTGTGAAGGGGTGGGTTGCTGGAGCGGGTGGCACCCTGCAGACCTTGCAGTCAGCTCTCCTGGCGCCCTCGGGGCTCCCCTCGGAGTAATTCCCGCCCCCCTGCAGGCTCAGGCGAGCTGCTGACTCCTAAGCAAAGGGCATCCTGTGTCTTTAATGACCCGGGCACATCCTAATCAGTCAACCATCGGTCACCTTCCCGTCCTTGCGCTAAAGGAGGTGCAAACAGCTCCGGAAGCCACCCTTGCCCTGTGGGCACGAGTGGGTGGTTGGGAGGCTGGTTGCTCAGACGGATCCCGGAGGGAAGCTGGTGGCTGGGATGCACACGAGGGCGGAGCGGCAGGGCCCGCCCTTCCCAAAGCGCAGGTGCTCGCAGACCCACAAGAGCCTTCCCTGTGCATCTGGGCCATCTGCACAGGTCAGGGCGCCCCAAAGGGCTGCTGCGGCCCCTCCGGGCGGGACAGGCCGTCCAGTCTCTAGAGGGATGAGTGGGCTGCAGGGTCCCCGTCTCCCCGTGAGAGTAGACCAGCAGCCATAACAGGAGCCAGCCTTGGGCTGTGGTCAGGCTGGTGCGGGCCGCGCCTCGGTGGCCGCGCCCGAAGCGGGGCTGGCCTTTAAGGGATCAGTTCCAAGGCGCCCCTGCCCTCGCCCCCTGCTTGAGAGCCTCGGTGCTCTTCCTGCGGGCTTCCGGCTCCGCCCACACAACGGGAAAGAAGGAAAAAGCAGGAAAAGCCAGGCTTCTTTCGGGGAATTAGCTGGTGGGCAGGTGCCCTGTCCCCCTGGGGACCGACGCACAGGTGTGGGCGGGCGGGCGGCGCGGGGAGCGCTTCTGCGGCCGCGGGCCTGGGCGGGGCCCCCGAGTCACCGCCGCGCGCTGTCTCCCCAGCGAAGCGGTACTGCAAGGACGCCAGCCCCAGCGGCAGCAGCGCCAGCACCTACGCGCCCAGCAGCAGCAGCAACCTGAGCTGCGGCGGCGGCAGCAGCGCCAGCAGCACGTGCAGCAGGAGCAGCTTCGACTACACGCACGACGCGGAGGCCGCGCACATGGCGGCCACGGCCATCCTCAACCTGTCCACGCGCTGCCGCGAGATGCCGCAGAACCTGTCCACCAAGCCGCAGGACCTGTGCGCCGCGCGGGTACGGGCGGGGCGCGCCGGGCGGGGCGGGGCCTCGGCCCACCCCCGCCCCCACCTCCCTTCCCTGCCGCCCCGACCCCGAGGTCCCCGTCGCAGGCCCGCGCAGCCCGCCCGTTCCGCGGCTCTGCTCCAAGGAAGCCTGATTGCGCACGGCCCTGGGGACACATTTTCCAGATCAGTCTTTCAGATTCACCTGTGCATTTAGGAGCACCGCCCTTCCCCCTTTAGGACCCACACCACGCTCCCCTCCTGGCGATCCCGAGGGCAGCATGGACACTAGGAACCTCGAGGGGCCTTGCGTCCCGGCCCTTAATCAGAGGAGGGTGTGCAGCGCCGCGGGCAGAGGCCGCCGCGGGCGGGCTGGACTGCGACCTCCAGCCCAGAGCTGGGGAACAAAGAAAGGGCAAAAATCCCGTTTCCCCGCGGGCTCCCAGCCAAGCAATTACAGTCAGCTTCCATTAGTTCAGAACACCACAGATGCCGAAACGGTGAGCAGGGCCAGGGCGGGTCCTCGTCGACCGGTTCCCGGCAGGAGGGGGTACCGCGCGGCCCCGCCGCGCCCGGAGCTGCCCAGAGAGGCCGCCAGGCGGCCAGGGACCCAGGCGCGAGCGCGTCCTGCCCCCGCCGGCGGCTCTCCTCTCCAGAACAAAGGGCCGCCTCGTCGCCCAGCACCGCTGGGCACGCTCCTGAGCGCACCACACTGACCGTAGTTGTTAGAAATAGGTGTAATTTGTGTGAATGGAGAAAGGTCAGTAATTTTATGTCTTGGAAATGCTTTCTTCTCTATTAATATTTTTATTCCTGGATTTTGGAGGAGTGTCAGGGGCATGCAATTTCCATGATCAGGGCTGCTAAAATGCCAGGCTGCCATGGAGGAAATTCTGTGGCAAGAGGAAAACAAAAGACAATAACCCCTTCGAGGTTTTGTGTGTATTATGTGTGTGTGTGTTTTCGCTTTATTAAATATTAACTAAGACCGAGGGAATTACAGTCCGACATGATGAAGGCTGTATTAGTCTGAAAGCTGGAAGCCAGAGGTGCACTTTCACAAGGATTCAGGCAGAATAATACGCTGGGATTTACCCCGGTAACAGCCCAGAGGCGGAGGTTGGTTCCAAGCACCTTCCCTCTGCCGTTACATCCCGAAGAAAGAGACGCCAGACGTCTGAGTAGGCAGCGGCGTTCACGCCAGCTCTGACATCAAATTGCTCAAGAGAGTATGACTCTTTGGGGGAAAAAATGGAGGATTGTCGGAGGTATTTTGATTTTTCTTTCCTCTGTCCTCCATCTGCCCTTCCTTCTCTCCCCATTCTCGAGAGGAAGATTCTCAGGGATTCTTGATCTGTTTAAAGCATCAAAAAGAAAAGAAACCCCTCACCCTGCACCTCTTAGGCTTTTGCAAAGCTGGGTGACTAAATTGCAGATTTGCTGACCCTTAGAGCAGGTCAGCCGCAATCACTGCTGTGGAAGCATGATGTACTGTGATTGCACATTTCCCTGCCTTAAAATAGAAAATCCTCTTCATCAGGTACGATAAGGTTTTGTATTGGAAAGTAAGTTCTGTGTGGAAGGATTTGTTTTGTTTTGTTCACTACTATATTCCCAGAGTCTGTACCTGGTAGGACTCAATTTGATCCCACCGCCCTCCCCCCAAAAGGAAGTAAATTATAGTTGCTCTCCTCCATCCCTCTAAATTCTTGTATTTTCTTCATCTCCAAGTCTGGGAGTATTAGCATCAGTGAAACTAAAGGAGAATTTTAAATCTGTGTACATTTTTACATATAGATGTATAATTTGTACACACTTCCATTTCTCACCTCTTAAGAGGTCTTTGAACTGTGATAGAATTGAAATCAGGCACTTGTTTTTCTTCTGGTGAGGCTTATTTCTAAAAGTAGAGACATATTAGGGAAAAAAGATAGAGATCTATGATAGTTAAGTGATAGAGAGATGATAGATTCGTGGGTAAGCGACAAGAGAGATTGAGAGGTGGTCCATAGATAAGCAGACAGATGGATGCCCTGTGCGCCTGTCAGCCAGTTCCACAGCCTCGCATGGAGAGCAGAACTGGTGAGGGGACCACTTCTGCTCACCTGGGGAGCTTCTGCGAGTGAGACTGCCGTGAGGAGTTTCCAGCTTGACCTCTGTCCTGGCGAAAGGGCTGTGGTCCGAGGGAAGACGCGCTCGGTCACCCTGTCCTTCTGTCTCGCAGAACCCTGACATGGAGGTGGATGAGAACGGGACCCTGGACCTGAGCATGAACAAACAGCGGCCGCGGGAAGGATGCTGCCCGATCCTGACGCCCCTGGAGCCCATGTCCCCCCAGCAGGCAGTGGTGAGCAGCCGGTGCTTCCAGCTGAGTGAGGGGGACTGCTGGGACCTGCCCGTGGACTACACCAAGATGAAGCCCCGCAGGATGGACGGGGACGAGTCCAAAGAGCTCACCGTAGGTCCCTTCTTGGAGCCCCGCCCCCGCCCGCCCTGTCCGCCAGCGGGCGTCACCGAGGGAAAACACCCCGGTGCACGCCTTAGCAGAAACGGTCTTTTCCCTTTTAGCTGACTGGAGCTTAGAAGACGTTTTTGGTTAATGCGCGAGAGGTTTGGGAGTAACACTGATGAGAGTGAAACAAACCACTGACTCCTTTGAATGATGAATTTTATTTTCCAACAAGTGTGTTTTGTTGCAAACAATTTCTCTGAGAAAATGTGTGAACTGCTTACCAATTCATTTTCCTGGGTGATAAATTGATAGAATGCAGGGTTTTCCTTGCAAGTAAGGAATAATGAGACTCTTAAATGCTTGCATGTTTAATTCTGTGTTGTTAATTAGCTAACTCCTTGAAGCTAGGGACAGGGAAGTGAAAGTCGCTCAGTCGTGCCCAACTCTTTGCAACCCCATGGACTGTAGCCCATCCGGCTCCTCTGTCCATGGGATTCTCCAGATCAGAACACTGGAGTGGGTAGCCATTCCCTTCTCCAGGGGATCTTCCCAACTCAGGGATCAAACCCAGGTCTCCCACATTGCAGGCGGATTCTTTACCATCTGAGCTACTAGGGAAGGACAGGGTCTGTTCTCCAAAACACCCAAAATATGCAGAAGAGTGCCCTGCCGCCTAGAATAAATTATTTTTGTACAGTCACCCAAATATTTGTTGATTACAACATTACCAAAAACACCTACGTCAGGAACATATTTTTGAAGTAGTTACAATTTTCAAATTCAAATCATTAAAATAGTTACAATTTTCTTTAGGCTAAGAAAATAAATGAAAAAAGAATTGTTCTTTATTAGACTGACTTTTTTCTCCAGTGTTCAATTCTGAAAGTTATGACATCTCCTTTATTCCCTGAAAAATGAAAATTCTTTTTGAACACAATGGGGAGACCACCATCAAAGCCATAGTATCTTACAGAAACAGAGAGGTGGGTAAAAAGGAAACATTAGCTATTTGTAGGAATTGTCAGGGAAGGTACCTGTTTATAAGGCCATTACATCTGAAGCCTATTATGTTTATTCTTCAAATTGATTTAAATATCCAGGAGAATAGAATCTGAGTGGCAAGCTAAATTCCAAAGTACTTTTTCTTCCCTAAAACGTTGAATTGTTACTACCAAATAAGGCATGGTAGTTGAGTCTCTGAATTTATTTTAATTAAAATTAAGCCCCCATAAAAAGACAGCAGCTTTGCCCTCGTCAGGTGTCACACAAGTGAAACCCTGCACTCAGGAAACACGTTTGCTGAACATCACCACCTATAGGAATTTCTAGGTTACTGCAAGGGGCCCCTCTTAGCTTGAGAATATTCTATTAAAAAAAAAATTTTTTTAATGCTGCCTAACAGTAATTTTTCACGTGGACGGAGGAGCCTGGTAGGCTGCAGTCCATGGGGTCGCGAAGAGTAGGACACGACTGAGCAACTTCACTTTCACTTTTCACTTTCATGCACTGGAAAAGGAAATGGCAACCCACTCCAGTGTCCTTGCCTGGAGAATCCCAGGGACGGGGGAGCCTGGTGGGCTGCTGTCTATGGGGTCACACAGAGTCGGACACGACTGAAGCGACTTAGCAGCAGCAGCAGCAACAGTAATTTAAACTCACAGCATCAATCTATGTTGGTCTTCCCTTGCCTTGGGACTTAAAGCATGTAGAATACTTCCACAGTGTGGAACACTTTACCAAAGGTTGCCAGACGCCCCAGGTGTCTTTGCGTGTAAAGCTTAAGTTCTGCCTGTCAGTGCTGGATTCAGTGCTGCAGGTCTTGAACCCGGTGAGCAAGGTCCGCTGAGTAGTTGGTTTGGCTGCCAGGCCGCTTCTCTGCCCCTCCTGTCTGTGCAGCTGCAGGAATTAGAATTTCCCCACTGAACTAGGGGTTTAGAGCAAGTGGTGAGAGACAAGTGGCGCATAGACCAAAGATGCTTTTTGAACGAAACTGGGTTTGCATCCTCGGGACGAGAGTGTGTTGTGATTTTTAAGGGTAAGGTTGGGACACAGTTGGGGGTGGGGGGGAAACGCAGCCTCCAGTCCATGTGTCCAGGGTCTTCTGTGGCCCTGAAGCTGTGTTTCGCCTGCAGCCAGAAGACTTGGACCCCTTCCAGGAGGCCCTCGAAGAAAGAAGGTACCCAGGGGAGGTGACCATCCCAAGCCCCAAGCCCAAGTACCCCCAGTGCAAGGAGAGCAAGAAGGACCTGATAACGTAAGCACAGCGCGCGGCGGACGGTCGCTCCCCCGAGCCCCTCCTCTGGCTCACCTCTACCCGGGTCTGTATCTGCCTTGCCGTCTGAGCATGCGACACGCACAGTGCACAGATGTCCCCAGGGGCCAGGCGGGTGGGTGACAGGCCAGCCGTGGACGCTTGTTCTGAGCGATGCTCTGTGCTATGGAGACACCATTTCCATGTGACCCTGTGCATTTGCAGCTTTCTTCAGGCAGCTTAAACCCGTGCAGACATTGCAGCTAAACTGGAAACAATGAAACTTTTTTCAAGTTTATTTTTTTTTTGGAAACATGCTTACTACTCTGGCTGTTTTTGTTTTTGTTTGGTGGCAGATGTCCAACACCAAGGTGTGATGGGAGTGGTCATGTGACTGGTAATTACGCCTCACATAGAAGGTGTGCCTTCATTTTTCTCATGGTGGATTCTGTCGTTTCAATTTATTGTTTTCAGCTTACCTCAACAATGCTGTCCCAGTACAAACGTTGACTTCTGTGTCACCCCTTTAAGTGCTATATGTTGACCTTCAAAAGCATGCTAATCGACATGTTCTATAAAGTCTTTAATCTCGAAGCAAGCTACCTAAATTTGGAAAATGATTTACAGACGTTGAGACCAAAGAGCCCAAATATTTGAATCTTACTTTTTCAAATGGTTTCTGCAAATACATGCTTCCTTAAATGTCTATGGAAACATGAATTAGTTCATTGCACCAACAAAATTCAATATACAGCACTTGCCCCATCGCTTTTCTGCATTCAACTTTTTGATTTCAGTTACATGTTGTGTCTGTTGGGGACGTACGCTGGGCCTCGGGGCTTCTCACCGGACTCTTCTGGCCTCTTACAGTCTGTCGGGCTGCCCGCTGGCTGACAAAAGCATTCGAAGTATGCTGGCCACCAGCTCACAAGAACTCAAGTAAGATTTAACGAAAATCCTTCTCTTTCTAAAGTCTGTTCACTTAGTGCTAACAAAAGGGGTATGTCGTTTGAAAAGAAACATGTGTTTACCAAGAGCTGTGTGCACCAGCGCAACTCAGCACACATGTACGTTCTTGAGGATTTTGGTCACCTGTGTGGGCAATCCATCTGCCTTTTCCCTTTCGTTTACCTCTAGCTTTTTCATATCACATCCTTTCCATCTTGAATTTTCTAAAGCATAGGTATTTTCTCTCCAGGTATGCATGCACATGGAGTTTTACAGCGTTACTCAGACTTTAAGGAAGCGATTATCATGTGAAAAGTGAGAAGCTGATATTTTTAAAAGTCAGTGCTTAATATGATCATTTTTAGAATGGATATTTAAATAGGACGAATAACCAAACCCCGCCATGATCCTAGCTAATTCCTTCAGTGCACTGTGGTCATTAGCTACGGATGCTCATTAGGGCAGCCATAACCCAACTAAGGCTTCACCAGCACACACAGCGTGGCCCTCTCTCCTCTGCGCCTGTAACTGTCTCTGGGTTTTCAGCGTGGGTCTGGTCAGCCGCATCCACACAGCCAGACTACGGGTTGTCTTTTCTGTGTCTCTGTAGATGTAAGTAGGTAGATGAATGTATTCACATTCAGCTCCTAGGCAGGTTTTGGAAGAAGTCAGGCCAAGCCCCAGCCCGTGTATTAAGACCTGCCGTCATCTAGTCGAAACGGACATTCGAGTATCTGTCAGGAGAACAAGGGCGAGAGGAGCTTTCCGCAACCTGATGAGAACCAAGATTCCCCAGTCATGGTTTTTAATTACCTGGCCTTTTATAAAAAGCATCACGTCAAATTGCTTAGCTTCTGTTTCGTTTTCAAAGGGCTTTCCTTCTGATGCAGAAAAAATTCTGCTTTCAGACCCCATTGGGCTCCCTCCCCCGGGACCCCCACCCCCTCCACGGCAGAGCAGGGAGTGGTCCGCGGGGTGGAGGCTCCGTTTCACTCCGTGTCGTTTCTTACAGGACCCCTGTCCAGGGCCCTAGCGCCATAGACCACCTGCTCATGTTCAGTGACCTCCTGAACTAGCCCTCCCGCCACCAGACCCTGGAGTTCTCTTCGTGGCGTGTAAACACCGGGAGGGCGTCCTCTTGCTTGATGGCTGTGCGGTCTGTAGCCGTCCACGCAGTGCCTGGCGGACACGTAGCTTAGGACCTCAAATGGACAGCGTTAGCAAGAACCACCCAGCCCGCTCTGTTAAGACCTCCTTTTCCGGGGCTTGAGACCATGCTCCCCTCACGACTGAAACGGGGTTAACCGCACTCGGACCCTGGCTAACACTGCAGCACACGGCGACTTCCGTCTGCCTCTCGCTGAGGAGGGCGTCTCCAGTCCCAGCAGGCCAGCTGTAAACGGGACAGCCTGTGGACAGCTTCCTGGGAGCGCGGCTTCTCCTTGGTGGCCTCTAGGTCGGAGACCTGAGCAGGCTTCCGGCGGGTCTGGCTCCCTTTGGTTTGCCTCCGTAGCCTTTGGGCTTAGAAGCTCCAGGTAGACCGGCTTCTCCTCCCGGGTTGGTACTTCCTTCTTGCCGCATCTCTCCTTGGAGGCCGGGATGATGTCCACACCATCAGCATCTTCAGAAGGGGTCCGCCCTTCACAGCCTCCTGTGCAGGGTGGACGTCCCTTGCCCCCTCCCTGGCCCTCCCGGAGGGGAGGCCATGGTGGCCTTTCCTGCTTCCAGCTGGTCTAAAAGCCTCTGTCACCTGTAACTTGTCACTTGTCTTTGCAGCAAGTAAATCCCATTTCGACTGACCCTTTTCCCAGGAAATCCAAACTTGACAAGTTTTCTGAAATGCTGTTTCACCTCCATGTCTACTATAAATAATCTGATATTTAAACAACCATTTTTCACTTGATGATAAGTCTTTCTCAACTGAGGATACCTTAGATTATACTGTGGCTTTTTCTCGTTAATCTTTTAATGGATGACACCCCTCCATCTCTGGCTTTTTCATGCGGCCACAAAGGCTCTCCCTGCACAGAAGCAGAGATTAATCCTTTAGGATTTGCAGCTGCTTCCTCTAGAATAATTCACGCACGTGCCCCTTTAATAGCTTATTCTTTCCATGTATATTTTCAGCAGTCTGGTTGATTCCCACTGCACAGCCTCTTACCTGGTTGAGTCCTCGTGTGAGTCAGTGGTCACCACCTCTTCATACAGACACCTTTGGGTCTCAATTGCCTCAAAATTTGTTCTCTCTTCTGCATCAACTAAGAAACAGAACTTTCTGAAAACATTCTTCTTGTCACTTCTAACGTGGACTTTTGTTAGTTGGCTGTTAACAGGACATTCTTGATATCAAACAGGCAACAAGTTTTGCCAGATACACTCTGGGTCTTGGGTCACCCATCCTCTTGAACTTCCTGAGATGACACTTTCCCAGAGCAGCGCATGTGGGATAGTCTTAAGAAGCAGCCGATCATTGTGTCGACTTGTGTACAATATGTAAACTGAACGTGTATTAAAATGTAATGTGTTTGTGAATATCACTCAGACTCTGCAGCTATTGCTTTCTCATCCCTGGTCCATGGGCCACAGAGGGGCAGGTCGGCGACCAGGCAGCGAGGCAGGTGATGGCACAGGGAGGGGGCCCGGAGGCAGGCGGGATTCCCCAGCCTCCCACGCTGACGCTCACGTTCTAGCGTCCCGCCCACGCTGACGCTCACGGCCTAGCGTCCCTCCCACGCTGACCCTCACGGCCTAGCGTCCCTCCCACGCTGACCCTCACGGCCTAGCGTCCCGCCCACGCTGACCCTCACGGCCTAGCGTCCCGCCCACGCTGACGCTCAGGCCTAGCGTCCCGCCCACGCTGACGCTCAGGCCTAGCGTCCCTCCCACGCTGACCCTCACGGCCTAGCGTCCCTCCCACGCTGACCCTCACGGCCTAGCGTCCCTCCCACGCTGACGCTCAGGCCTAGCGTCCCGCCCACGCTGACGCTCAGGCCTAGCGTCCCTCCCACGCTGACCCTCACGTTCTAGCGTCCCTCCCACGCTGACCCTCACGGCCTAGCGTCCCTCCCACGCTGACGCTCAGGCCTAGCGTCCCGCCCACGCTGACGCTCACGTTCTAGCGTCCCGCCCACGCTGACGCTCACGGCCTAGCGTCCCTCCCACGCTGACCCTCACGGCCTAGCGTCCCTCCCACGCTGACCCTCACGGCCTAGCGTCCCTCCCACGCTGACCCTCACGGCCTAGCGTCCCGCCCACGCTGACGCTCAGGCCTAGCGTCCCTCCCACGCTGACCCTCACGGCCTAGCGGCCCGCCCACGCTGACCCTCACGGCCTAGCGTCCCTCCCACGCTGACGCTCACGGCCTAGTGGCCCGCGCACGCTGACCCTCACGGCCTAGCGGCCCGCCCGGGCTGACCCTCACGGCCTAGTGGCCCGCGCACGCTGACCCTCACGGCCTAGCGGCCCGCCCGGGCTGACCCTCACCTGAGCCTAGCGTTCCTCCCACGCTGACGCTCACGGCCTAGCGACCCCCACGCCGCCCCGCCCTCCTTGAGAGAATCCTTGACTGTGACAGTCTTTGAGACCCCAGGCAAGGGGAAAAAAGGGAATAAAATCGTCCAAACAAATGTGATTTTTTTGATGAAAACTCCGCCTAATATAAGTCAGCTCTGATGCTCAAGAAGAGTTTCTTCCCTAAAACTTGCCCTGGCTGAGATCACCTGAGCGTAGCCACAGAAGAGACCTCGTAAATCACTTCGTATCATCCTCAGTGTTGTTTGTTTTTAAAGAAACCATATCCTCCCAGCCAGGAGTTCTTTTTCCTACTCCCCAATGCAAGATCAGTGCAGACACGGGCATGACCTAAGTGTTAGCCATCTCTGTGACCAGTTTAAACTGAATCAAAGTTGATTCAAATCAGAAGCAATTATCTCTAGAAATGGGCCCCCAAACTGGCTCCTGTTTACACTTGGAGTTGGGGGGACACAGTAGACCCCCTCGTTGCTTCTGTCTTTGTCTTCCAGACCCAGAACCTCTATGGTTCATGCAGGTCCTGGCAGGAGAAGGAACTGTCGACCTTGGTTCCCTTTCCCGCTGAGTCTGAACTTGTACTCAGTCCTCGGGGGTGGGGGTGAGTCTTCCTCTTGGTCTCTGCCCTTTAGAACATTCTTGTGTGTTCTGTTCCGGGGCACCTCCCCCAGGTATTTTCACCTTAGACAGAGGAATTTTAATCATGTACATCACATAACATTGTTTTTTAAAACCTGGTTACGTTTATTTAAATCGAAGAATTAGAATTCTGAACTTGAGGCAAGACATGACTTTTCTCTAAAGGTTACTTGTTTCTAGAACTTTCGAGGGTTTCCTCACCAAATGTGGATGTCGTGCAGATGTTGGGAAGTTACTCGCCAGGACCAAGCAGAGCCTCAGCCCCTAGCTCCCGTTGTTCCGGGTGCAGGAAGTTCACCCACCTTCACCGCAGGCCGAGCTCTGAGAACCAGTTCTCATCTGTAGCATCTTCTGCCCCCTTGGTTCACAGCAGTATTTCCAGGGAACTTTGTGAGTCACTCCTGCTGTGGACTCGAACCATGGCCTTCACAAAGGGCATGTGCCTGTGTAGAAGGAGGCACAGGACCCCCTGGACAGTTAGCTCCCTGCAGCAGAAGTCATCCTGATGCCTCAGCCCTCACGTTGGGATAGACAGGGAGCACCCCTCGGACACCCTTCTTTCAGTTAGAAAATCATTTTATTCTGCAACAGCAGGGTCACCTGAGTGCCCCAGTGTATGCGTGAGGGTCTGTACAGAGCCAGCCTCAGTCACCTGGGGTCACATCAAACCACAGACAAGACCCGCCAGGAACCCATGAGCCTGGTGCACCCTGAGATTTGCAGGGCTCCCCTCCCACGCAGTACCGTCGATGGTGGAACAGGCCCCCTTACGAGGGTGGGGTGGTTTACACCCTGTGAGAAGGGGGAGACTGAGACCCACCTTGCAGATGTGGAAACTGAGGCTGGGTGGTTGGTGGCTCAGTCAGTATGTGGCCCAATTGCCTTTTCCACACTTCACGCTGCCTTTTCAAAATTAGTAGCCCTGTACCGAGTCTGGCTTTGGATGAAGAATTAAAGGTTTGTGCTTAACTGCGTGGACATACAAGCTCTGACTTTCTTCTGAAGGTTTCAGCTGTAGAGCTCCTGCAGTTTTCTCATGACCCACAAGGGGGACAAAACGGGGGTCCAGCCCGCGAGGGTAAGCTCCCAGGTGGGACCTGGCAGTGGTTGTGGGAAACCGTTCCCGGGTCTTCTGTCACCCCCGGAGGAACCTCCTCCACCATCTGTGTCCCTGCACATGTAGAAGGGTGATAAAGTCTGTGCGGCGGCCTTCTTCTAAAAATATCCTAAGAAATGCAGCTTGTTGCAGGTGCATTTTGTTTTTACCATAAGGAGGGCCGATTTAAAGTGTCCCATATGGGAAGTTGAGGGGAGCACAGTGTAGGAAATGTCTGCAGTAAGGGTGCCTTGGGACAACTCTAGTTACACATGGACATGCATACTCGCACACTCACACAAATGAACACACACACGTATTAATAGAGTAAAGCCGCCCTGCTCAGCTGGGGGTCCCAGAGGAACGCCAGGCTGCTCTCTCTGCTTCCAGAGCAAACTGCCCCAGCCACAGTCAGCCCCGGAGGGCCCGCCCCCGAGACCCTGGCATACAGAGCGGTGTCATGGGGCTGTTTGCACTTATGACCGGCACCGACAGGAGCCTCCCTCCCGTTCCTTCTCTTTCTGATGGCTGGTGTTAGACCCAGGTTACTAAGGGAGAGACCCAGTGGTGGGGTTTGGGATTATGTTTTAATCACCTTTAACCGTGCTCACACGCAAGTCAACCAAAAACAAGGCGAAGCAAAGAAAGAGAAGTGTTGATGTTTTGTTCCTTTATAAAAGGATCTGCGCTTTGTAGAAGCACCTGTAGTCTCTCTGGCAGGGTCTGAGATGCAGTCTAGGTGGGTTTGTTTGTTCTCCACCATCTGCCAGCTCTGGGGGGCAGGTTATGGGGAAATCTGCGGCATAAAAAACCAGACTTAGTTCATCAAAGGAAGGCCCAGATGTAACAACAGACTCTGTGAACACAAAGCACCGAGCGCTGCCTCTCCTGTCGGAGGCGTCAAGTCCTTATCTGTGAAATGGGCGCGTCCGGTACCCAGCTCACTGTAGACACTCCATGATTGTTATCATCCCCACGGCAGCACACACACGTCCCACAGCTCAGGGTAAACTGCTGGGTTTTCTGACAACATTAAGCAGAATGCAGAAGGAAAATGTAAGCGCTAATTTAATGTTTACCGAATAACTTTGTGACCTCCTTGGAATAAGGAGAACTTCAATTCACTATGAACTCTTATGAGCCTCCAGCTTTGGAGAGCTTTATAGCAGGTCCTTTGATTTCGAAAGAAAGATAAGGAGAGGAAAGACACTGCAGCAGTTACACCTGTTAGAACGCCTGGGGTTAGGGTTATCGCAGAGGGGGTGCCCAAGGGCTGAGTTCCCCCTGCCATGTTCCTGTGTGTGTGTGTGCCTGTGCATGGGTTCTGTGCACATGTGTATGCATGTGTGCATGCATGTGTGTATTCTGTGTGCATGATGTACATGTGTATGTGTGAGCGTGTGTGTCTGTGTGTGTCTGTTCGTGTGAACACGTGCACGTGTATGCATGTGTATGTGTGTGAGTGTGTGAATGTGTGTGTGCCTGTGCGTGTGGGGTGTGTGTGCATGAGTGTGTGTATGCGTGTAGACATGTATGTGAGGTCTATGCATGTGTGCCTGTGCGTGTGTGGGTGTGTACGTGTGTGTGAGCATGTATGCATCTGTGCAAGTGTGTGTGAACATGTGTATGCATGTGTGCCTGTGGGGGTGTGTGTACCTGTGTGTGAACGTGTGTGTCTGTGCAGGGGTTTGTGTGTGAGCATGTGTGCCTGTCGGGGTGTACGTGTGTACGTGTGTGTGCGTGAGCATGTGTGCATCTGTGAGGGTGTGTGTGTGCATGTGTGCCTGTGCGTGTGTGGGTGTGTACATGTGTGTGCGTGAGCATGTGTGCCCATGTACCTGTGCGTGTGTGCGGTGTACGGGTGCATCTGCAGGCTAGCACAGGTGCTCTCCCTTCCAGCTGTTGCCGTCATCGTGTGTGCAGCCTCCTGCTGCCCCCAGGCATGGTTTCTGCCCTCTGTGCTCACATCCCCTCGGTAAAAAGGGATGTTTTGCAAAGTCCCTGAGCTTCCAGGTGGAAGCAAAAACCAGGAGAGGGCATTTCCTGGAAGACTATAAACCAAGCTGATTCATTCTTTCAGTTTAAAAACTTGTAACGCACATCCAGAGATAAGACACCCTCTCTGCCCTCAAGGCACCCAGGCCCAAGTTCGCAGCCACCAAGAAGAGCACGGGGAGTCCTGGCAGATGGAATGGCGGCCCGGTGGGAAAGCCTCCTGGCAGATGGGGGCCAAGAGGAGGCCTTGTGGGGATGAGGGGCACAGCAGGGCTGAGGGGCTGGGCAGAGCTGAGGGTCTGAGGGCCCTGGCAGGGGGACTGGAACCCCGGGCCCCACGGTTAGGGGGTGCAGAGTGGAGCCAACCATCCAGACCACGCTCCTGGGCGCCGAGTGGACATCCTCAGTGGACCCTGGCCCAGCTGGCAGTCATGGGCTCCATCCGGGGCCACAGTTGAATCAAGGCTCATCCCAGTCATCAGGAGCCTGGCCCCTGGCCTCCCAGGCACCTTCTCTGTCACAATCAGGGATTTGCTGGACAAGCCATGAGCCTGCCCAGAAAATCTGGTCTTGTCAGCCCCGAGAAATTGAATCTTTAGGCTGTTTCTTGGTGTTTCATCATCCATTTTCATCAAAACTAAATGAAACGTGATTAATGAGGCCAAATCCCCAACCCCCTCTCAGCTCAGTCACACAGTAATTGAAGTCCTGTGTGGAAGCTCTGTAGGTCTGAACAGGTTTCATCAGGGTCCCTGATCCAGGGCTCTCGTCGAGCAGACCCTCACCCACCCCACACTGGGAGGCACAGTGTCCTCTTCTGTTAAAGCAAGGGTGGGTCCAAGGCGCCTGCATTTCGTTGTGCCTTCACCCTGCCGTGCGTGCTGTATTCCAAGAGGCCAAAGCAACCTCTTCTGCCGCTGGGACGGCCCACCCGCTGGCTGTCCAGAGGCCAGCTGGCAGTGACCACTGAATCTGACCCAAGAAACAGGAGCCTCGAGGGACAGATCCCCTCCTGGGGAGGGGGCTGAGTTTCTAACGCAAAGCTGGCCTTGAGCTTTTTATGTTTTTTGTTGTGACACACTTGTGGAAGATTTAAGTCCACAAAAAGGCCATGAGGAAGACCTTTCTTAAGACATATTTCTGAACATTCCTTTCCTCCATTTTGAAATGGTAACATTTTAACACAGACATCAGACAGTACTGAATGATGTTAATTATTTCTAAATAAATAGAACACAATTTGTAATCTTATCTAAGCTAAAATAACCCACGCTATACAATCTATTTAAAAATTACTCCTTGAATACATTTAATTTTTAACTGCAAGATTAATCTTTGTAAAATTATGAATATAAAACATTCAGCATATTTGGTGCATGTGAACAAAAGGAAAAAAATGACTTTCCTTATCATTTCAAATACTGCAGTTTTAAAATACATATTTAAATACACTGTATGTCAGCGCGTGAACACACATGTGCATGAATACAGCTACATTGTCTGTTATTAGGCCAGGACTCAAGGCCAGACACACGGCCCTTCATAAAACACGGTGGACTGCCTGAGTCTTCCTCGTGCGTTACACCTGGTTAAACTCACCCTCTCCTAATTATTGGGAAGCTAGTCCCATTTTCATCTCACCCTGGGCTCCTCTGGGCGACTCTGAACAATGACCTTCCTTTCCGCTCAGCGGCTGGCCTGCCCCGGCCCCAAGCTGCCTGAGAAGCTGCTTCTGTGCAGGAAAGGAAGATCTGACCAGGGAGGACGAGGCTGCGTTGGCCTTTCACTGTGAATTTGAGGTTTTATTGCAGTAAACACGTCACTAATTTATAGTTCCCCGGAGCAAAATGAGCGAAATTGGAAATAAAGTAGATGTTCCCTCTGGGAAATCACCGACAAGGATTTTGGAGGGCATTTTTCCTGGCAATTTCAGGAGAGAGGACCATTCTCTTCAGGTTTCTTTCTTGATTGGAAAGACCGACTCTGAGGGGCTGAAGGGGGCATTTGTGGGCCAGGGGGACCAGTGAGCAGAGGCGCCCAGGAGCAGATTCACCTGTGCGTTTGTCCCTAAACGTGACCCCTCATCATCCAGGAACTACAGTTCAAGGAAAATCAGATTCCTTCCTGTCTAGTGTCTCTTTTTTGCATTTTTACAAAGAGATACAGGTCCCAGATACCCACAGGTCTTCCTTACTCGTCTCCAGATGGTTCAGGTACCTAATCCTGTTGTCTGCCCACAGTAAGAGATGGAGACACCCTGCTACCTTCACAGGGGATTTGAGAATACTGTGATAGTAGAGAGAGATGAGAGCTGCCTCTCTAACCTGACCTTTTCAAGAAAAAATAAATGTTAAGTGCAAATACTTTCTGATCATCAGAACGAAGGTGTGATTTGGCTTTATGATGTGAGTTTCTACAAGAGTGTCCAACAGAACTTTCTAGGGCTATGAAAATGTCCAGTCTGGCAACCATGGCCATGCGTGGCTCCCGAAAGGGTGGTGAGGCTGAGGCACTGCATCTCTGGAGGTATTCTGCGTTATTGATCCAGATTTAACAGCCACACCTGTCAAGTGGACAGTGCCGCGTAGAACCTTGGACTTCATTGACCTGTTCTTTTTTAACATTTGCTTCTTTATTTGGCTGCGTCATCTTCCTTCTGCAGGGGGAAGGGGGGCGGGTTCTCCCTAGGCGCAGCATGTGGGTGTCGTTGCCCCTTGACCTGTGGATCTTAGTTCCCCAACCAGGGATCGAACCTGAGTCCCCTGCACTAGAAGGCAAACTCTTAACCAAGGGACCACCAAGCAAGTCCCAGTACTGTTCTTTGTATATAGTTTTACTGTATTTTAATACACATTCAGGAATATTTTATTCCTGCAACCAAATCATTTACAAATTTTTAATTATCTGTGGCCTAAACATTTTTGTGGTATTATTAACACACTGAAAAATAGGTTAGCCCTTTTACATTTACAATGTCCTCTTTTTAATTTCATGCCATTTAGACAGATTAAAACTAAATATTATACAAGTTTCACAGTGTTTTTTTCAGAATAGAATATTTGCATGTTGCACCAAAACCTTTTTGTTTTGGACCAGTCAGGCAGCATTCGATATAAGGTAGTGGAAAGCCTCTGTTATTTTTAAAATACATTTGACTTTATTACTTTCAAACTTGTACAGAAATTCAAATCTGGTTAAGCAGGTGTCATCAAAGAGCGCCTCGGGCCCCTTCTGTAGTAACTAAATAAGCCTGGCTGATAATCTGCATATACATTATTAGTACCTGGGGCGAGGAAGTGGTCAGAAGCCTGCTCTCTGTTCCTGGCTGGAATCTTCCTCTTGCAAGCTTGCTTACTTATCCCCCTAATTAGCCTACCTGTCAGAAGAGCTGCTCCACGGAGGGGACCTTCAGCCCCGCCCTATCCCAATTATCCTTGGCGTCTGGATTCTGAAGATGTCACCACAGAGCACAGGGCAGAGTCTGGGACTCAAGATAATAACTTGATTTTGCTCGTTTTCAACGCCAGGGCTGCAGAGAGCAGTTCCGTCGTGGCGTCCATGCTCAGGAGCGTGTGGCCATCCGGCCCCACTCCGTGACCCCTGCCCGGGCAGGGGAACAGCAGCTTCGCGTCACTCCGCTCATCCTCCTGTGGGCAGGGGCTTCGGTGCTGTCTTACTCCTTCCTTCGGTTGAGTTGAACCGTACTGGGGTGTGCAACCACACGTGTGAGTGGGTCTTAGCTGAGAGGGGGCACCGTGTGCTCTTAACAAGATCAGGGAATTTTTAAATGACTTTTTGGGAGCAAGGCTACTATAAGCTCAAAAAATTGAGAATGTAGGGGAAGAAAAATTACGTATAATATCATCTCTTTACTAAATACGAGTTAGCTTTTTTATTAATCACATTTATTGAGGATCTTGAAGGCTGCTTCTTCGTGTACCATGCAGGTTATGGAGTCTTTAAAAGGTGCATCATATTCCTGGGGGTGGGGGTGGCGATTCTGTAGCTTCCTTCTTGACATAGAACAATGATCAACCACAGACACCCACCCCGGGAACACGGGTGGCTGGCGCGTCAAGGTCCACCCGTCCTTGTCGCTGGGAGTGGGCGGTTAGGACCGCTGGTGGATTGCAGATGGAGCGGCGCCCTAGGAAGCCCAGTGATGAGCTCCGGGCACATACGTCTCATTTTATAGACCCGCCAGCTCCTGTAGTCAAGCCTTACACACAGACGACAGGCCAAGGGTGTGTGCTGTTCCCTGGATTTGCATGTAAACCCCTGTGTGGACTCTGGGGGCCCGTGAGGGGCAGCGGGGGAAGGTTCTGGAACATGAAGCAGCGCGTCAGGGCTCAGACCCCGTCAGGCCTCCAGGACTCAGAGCTCCAGTCCGAGGAGGTGGGTGTCAGTGCAGCAGGGTCGTCACCTGAATCTTCACCCATCACACCGGCCCTGCATGGAGGATGGCTTGCAGGTTGGCGAGGGTGGGGAGGAGGCCTGTGGGGAGGCGTTGGTGACTGCCAGGACTTGAGGTGATCCCAAAGATGAGGTCAGGAGCAAAGCTGGCACCAAGAGCGGTCACACTCTGGGGATCCTGCCAGAGGAACGCGATGTGAGTGGGTGGGCACCCCCAAAGGTGCCCCCACCACCTGCATTCCCCCAAAACAGGAGGCGCCTGGGGGGGAGACTTGGGGCTGGTCGGGGGTTGACTGTCCAAGCTGACTAGGAGAGGGCCCTGTGAGGGCGAGGGGCGTTCAGGGGAGCCGGGGTCTGGAAACCTGGTCGTCGGCATACATGTGGCGACTAAAGCTCCTGAACGAGAAGAGTGAGTCACCAGGAGTGTTGCTGATGGAGGAAGCCACGACTGCGGCTCGGCCCCGGGGGTCTCCTGTTCAACTCCACCGGAGGAGCCCAGGGCCACCCGATTACTTCCTGGAAATGGAAATTGCTACAGAGCTTCCACGTCCCGCCACAAACAGGTTCCCTCCTTGGCCAGCCGGCCCTGAGCTCAGCGGCTCCGGGTACCCTCAGGACCGGGCCGCACAGAGATCTCCCTATCACCAACATGGCGGCTGGCGGACATGCTATGGGCGTCCTTGAGGAGGCATTGTCCGGATGTGGCTGATGACGCAATTTCCCCTTCACGTCATCAGAGCGACAGGATTCCTCCCTTGCCAGCGGCTTCACCCCTGCGCTTTGTTTGGACGCTCGCTCTTCCTGCGGAGGCTGAGCGGACACACCGGCAGGGGGTGGGAAAGTGTGATGACGCGGGTCTTCCACCGGAGGCGGTCCCACCCACAATCTGATCATCTAGCAGAGCCGCTCCCACGCACGGCCCTGAGGACGGCGGGCCCCGCTAGGCCAGACGGCCGGGCTCTGTGTCCAGCAGTGGGGAGGGCAGTGCCGCTCAGCAGTCTTTGCTGGGAGAAGGACCTCGGCTTCACCTCAAGCATAGATTTACAGACTGTTTCACCTTAGACTTCCCTGGTGGTTCCACCTGCAATGCAGGAGACCCAGGTTCAACCCCTGGGTCAGGAAGATCCCCTGGAGAAGGGCATGGCAACCCACCCCAGTATTCTTGCCTGGAGAATCCCATGGACAGAGGAATCTAGGGGTAAAAGAGTTGGACACGACTGAGCGACTAACACTTTTGCTTTTTGTTTTTCACCTTGAGTCCTAAAGATGGGTTAAGAGACCCTGAGATGCATGTCACTTAGTTCTTCAGGTAACTGTCTACCGCGTCTGCATACTTCACAGTGCAAGAAATTTCTGGTGCTCTCCCTTGCATGGCCCTTTGCCAAGCCCTGGAGATGACCTTCCTTGACCCTTCTCTCCATCCAATCCCAGACTGTCTCCAGGAGCCCAACCTCGGAGCTGGGTGCACCCTTCACAGAGGTGGCTGACCCCTCACCTGGGCTTGGATCCCCCCGCGAGCCCGGCACCCCGGCTTCTTTCTGCAGTGGTTGTGTTCTGTCTTACAGCATGGCTGTGTGGTCACCTGCACCAAGCCCAGAGCAGAGACTTCTGAGCGCACCCCTTGGGGCTTCAGCATCTGCCTGGTCCTCAGCAGCACTTTGCACTGTGCTGGGGATGCCAGCTATTTGGGGAAACAAGCTAATGAATGAATCAGAATAAGCTGATTTGTATAATGCAGCCCTATAAGGAGCCAGCAATGCTACAAGGGGACGCATTGGAGTCAGTAGGCAGGCTGGCCAGGCCGCCTAGGCACAGGCGGCCATGTATCTGAGTCCCAGGTCTCCCCTGAGAAGGGAGGGGATTCGACCAGATGATCTGGAAAGTTCCAGTCAGTTTGTAAACACTGATGCCCTGGGTGGGAAGGAGGCAGTGGTAGGGGGCGCGCTCTGCAAGGTCAGCCTGGGTCCGGGGACAGAGCTGCATGTGGACGGCCTTGGTGCAGCCACATGGAGACCTGGTGGCTCACGCACGACCTGGCTCCAGCCTCGCTCTGCCGAGTGACGTGCAGCATCTCCTGCACCCGGACTGTGATTTTCCGAGTGAAAAGCAGAGGAAGCACTTCCCCTCGTGTCTACTGGGTGGAAAGCTGGGGCGGGAGTGGCATCACCGTCCAGCAGGAAGCCAAGCAGCCAGTCCGTGGTGCCCAGCACCTGAGCAGGCAGGCAGCTTGCCCTGCAGGGTGGGGTTGAGCCCCAGGGCCCCCAGGGCTGCCACAAGTCACAGAGCTGGTCGGTCTGAGCTCGCCTCTGAAAAGATGAAGAGGAAGCCCCTCTCCCGCAAATGTAGCCCCCTTGGTCTGCGGCGAGGAGGGGCACACACCCCCGTGTAGGCGGGGACCCAGAGGCTTGTGGGAGGAATACTTGCATCTTTCCACTGCTTCCCGCCCCACGTTTAAAACTCGCCGAAGGAAAGGAAAGTGACCTCGGCCTGTTTCCAAGCCCTGTGCTGTCTGCAGAAGCAGTGAGAGGCTCGTCCTCTCCCCGGGGGACTCGGGGTGCCGCCGTGGATGCCCTCTGCCTGCCTCCTCCTCCCAACACGGCTCCTGTCTTCCTGGACCGCGCCGTCCTCTGCTGTGCCTGGCGATCTCTGTGCACCACCCCGTGACCCGTGTTACACTGGAGATGTCAGTCCTTTCCGGTACTTTCAGGTCGCACATTTTTAGGCCGCACAGCTTTCCCACGTTCCCTTCTCCAAGGCGTTTGTCTCCCAAGGAAGGGGGTAACTGTTCGTTGGGTTTCCCGTTTTGCTGGTTTGTTCTCCCTTGAACGTGAGGTGTGCTCAGTTCAGCTCTCGCACCGCGTGGGGTCAGGGCTCCCCGGGGCCTCTAGCAGGTAGGCAGAGGGGTCGGGCGGGTGGGACTCAGCGCCAGGACTGGGCCTGGCTCTCACTCAGCACTGCACATGCCTGCGGGGAGTCTGAGCGAGCTTCAGTCGTTTCTGTCAATCCTGGCCTTTCCGAAGGGAAGGCTCTTTCCGCTCAGCCCGGGCGTCCCGTCAGGATCATCCCAGTGACTCGGCCTTGTTCCCTCTTGCTCTTTGCTTGCTGAGGTGTTTCTGCTTTCTTCCCCTTTCGCATCACGGTAAGACCTGTTCACCCTTGAAAATGCGTGTTTCTGGCTTTTAGTCCCTCAGGGAACTAAGTGGAGCCAGCTCTTAGGTTAGGTAGAAATCATTTAAGATTTTGTTTATCCCTTTGTTGAGAGTATCTGCGATCCATTAGCCACCTTCTTGGAAAAATTCCTTTAGCAATCCAGTCAGGATATTTCAATTGCACTAATAAGGACCGCCAAAGACCTGGAAGCATTTAAACATCTTTGGGTTTTCAGGAGTGTGATGTAAGGAGGGCAGTAAGCGTCAAGAGATGACCTCTTTTACCTCTGGGGGTCCGGCATGACTCCTGCAAGCCCCTCTGAAGAGTCAGAGCAGGGCCAGGTCTCAGCAGTGGGGGCCCTGTGGCCCCGGGCCCCCCGCCCACGGCAGGGCAGCCTCAGAAGGCAGGTGACCGCTCAGGCCTCGCAGCACACACAGCAGACCAAAGCTGGTGCCCATACCGTGGCTCACTGCAGGGGTGAGACGGGCCATGTCTCTCAGGCGCCGGCTTCAGAGTGAGAGTGAGAGAGTGAGGCCTTCTGATGAAGGACCGGGGTCTGAGGAGACAGGGAGGCACGAACGGCCCGCCTGGACCTGGTGGGTCAGGCCAAAGGGGCTTCAGCATGCTGGGGGCCGGCGGGCTGCGGTGGGGAGGTCAGGAGAGAAAAGACAGACAGCCAGCACCTAAAGTCTGACCCAATTCCAGCACCACGTGAATGAAACGGAACTTCTTATACTTGAAACCCCAACAACCGAGATCAAAATATTTCAGAGATAAAAGGACTCCATTTTCCTAATCTATCTTTTTCTGCCTCATGTCTAATATGGTATTATTTTAAAATGCTCATATCAGACTTGCAAATCAGGTTTAAGATCATCAAGTAAAAATGTCCATCAGCCCATCAAACCCTCATCAGATCTCATCCTCGCTCACTAATTTCACTCTCTTCTCCCACTTTCTGAATTCTGGAACATCCTCCCAACTGGCATATTTTGATCATCTTTTGCTCTGTCATCTCTTAGCTTTCAGTCTGCCTTGAATACTTGCTTCAGTTCCCTTGCCTTTTTGGGTGACATGTGTTTTTCAGATGGAAACAGAGGCATTTTCATTCCCTGTGCCTTGTCTGAGGGTCAGAACAGCACTGGAGATGTAGAGAAACCCTCTCTTTATTCTCTGCCCGCCTCGTAGCTCCAAGCAGAGCAGACCCTCACATCCTAGGCAGTCTAGTCTACAACAGAGCGCATTTTAACGTTCCTGGTTACATGCCGCACCGCCTGCAAGAAGCTGTACCGTGTCCCCTGGACGAGTTCTCAGCCAGGGTATTAGGGGCTGGGCTGTCATTTCCCCACAAATATCACATCTCCTGCAAAGCCCCTTTTGATTCCTCGAGTTTCTCAGTTTTGATTCCTGAGTTTCTGTCTTGGGGGTGACCTTCCGGGAGCCTCTAATGCTAACTTCCTGGTATCAGAAATGACAGTCTTGCTTTAAATCTTACATTTCATAGCATCTGATGCCTGTGGCCCTTGAGTCCCTTCAGAAAACTCTGTAGCCATTTCACCCACATGACTCTCCGCCCACTTGCCTCAGCACTGCGTGGCCTCAGGCCCTGAGATGCTGAAGGCACACACGGCAGGCACCTTCCTCGTACCAACAAACAGCTCTAGCAGAGGGCAGGGTGAGCCGGGTGGTAAGGCCAGCAGAGAGGAAGCGACCCTTAAAACCCGGATAACTGGCTCGTGGGCCTGGGCCTCCGCACACTGGAAAGCCTTCCGCCAACAGGAGGCTGCTCCAGCACTGTGCGGCCTCTCAGGACGCGTGTCAGCTTCAGCTGGGCTTCCAAGCTGCTCTCCACACAGACCAGACTGCAGCCCAGTCGTCCACAGACCAGAGGAGAAAATGGCCCAACAGGCGTTTCGCTGTGTGGTAGGCGCTAATAAATTGCATAAGCTAACATAAAAATCAGAGAAAACGCCTCCTTCAGAGTCCAGCCTGACCGAGTGACTCAAGGCTGACAGTGAACTTGCATCTGATGAAGGCTGGTGTCCCGGTCCTGGAGAAGAGACTTGTGTTCATCGTCTTCTGCTCCAGGTTGGTCTGGTCCAAAGACAGCTGGGAAGACGCGGGGCACAGAGGCGCGGTCTGGGGAGGCTTCTGCAAGGTAGACCCCCGCCCACCAGCAGCAGAGTGGCCAGGCTGGGGAGGGGTCCCCAGAAGCTGGGGGCTGCTTCTCTCGGAACCCTCAAAGGCAGGAAGGCTGTGACCTCTCTGTGGCCTTCGTCAAACATTCAGGCAAGAGCAGCCACGAAAGGCCGGTCCCCGGGCGGCCCGCGGTGATGGACGTGCGGACTCTCAGAAATCCATGGCACCTTTCCGGCTGCAGCTCATCTTCTCTGGACCAGGAAATAGTTTCATGAACAGCCTCAGCAAAGAAAGTCTCACAATTGGGCGTCAGCACCCCCAGGAACCTCTGTGAGAGCTGACATCGTGCGCGTGGAGAGAATGACCGCACACTTGACTCCCCGGGCTCGACGCTCCAGCCCCACAGCCCCTCTGACGAGTTTTACGTGGGATGTCCTTTAAGTTTCAACAGCTTGTTAGGTCGGTCACTCTTTCCCTGACATGAGAAGTGAGCATCCTTGTCGTGTAATGAGGCAAACGCAGGCCCCAGTCCCCATGAATCAGGGCCCAGCCTGGTGTGGCCACGTGCTAGCTGGGCGCCTGGACTCATCGGCCTCCTTCTCTCCCATCTCTGGGCCTGGGGACGTGGCAGCTGGGCAGCAAGTCTGGGGAAGGCTGACAGGAGGAGCGTGTCAGAACCTGGGTCTGCCGTTCCCCTCAACAGAGCACCATCAAAGTCCGGGGTCCCCGTGGTCCTCACCTCTGCAAAGTGAGCCCCTGGTCCTTGAGTCTGTGGATGTGTTGTACTCACACGTGCACACCCTGCCCAGTGTAGAGAGGGTGGGGCTACAGCCCCAGGGCCCCAGCGCCCAGCACAGAGCCCTGCCCAACGGGTGACGCCGTGGGAGCCCCCAGGCCCACGCGGGGCCGTGCTCTGTCCCCGGCAGCACTCAGGGGCATGTGCCTGCAGGTGGGTCTCCGATCTGTCTCGGGACACAGCTGTGTCAGCGGAGCTTCCAGGCACTGTGACTCAGACTGTCCGGGTGGCCCCAGGGCAGCCTCTGATCCCCAGGCTCTCAGAGCCGTGGTTCCTACAGCTCTGGAGGCCCAATGCTGTATCTGTCCCAACAGTTCGTGACTCTGGTTGTGCACCGCTGTCCAGGCAAGGGACTAGTCTGATGAGCCCCGCTCCTAGTGAAAGGCCTTCCCTGCCTCCCCATGATGCCCACCCCTCCCCACCAGCTCCCTGCTCAGAAGCAGGCTTCCCCAGTTCTCCTGCACATCACAGAATCAGCAGCACCAGGGGGTGTCTGAGGGAGGAGGTTTCCATAGCAACTGGCTCGCTTATCCCAGCATCGGGCAACCCTGCAGTTCTGTGGGGTGGGGGCAGAACTTCCTCCCACCCGGCGTGAACCGCCAGAGGGCCTTCCTTCCAGGGGGGCAAAACATGCCCTGTCTTCTGGGCCAGAGAAAGGGCCCCCACCCACCCTAGAGATCTCCCCAGGTGACTGCTGATGAAACATGAGAATTACAAATCACCGCATTCCTCTCCTCCTATAAGAATTCCTAATTAAACATGTTCTTTCCTTTCCTTTCTTTCTCTTTTTCCTTCCTTCCTTCTTATTTTTCCAGAAAATGATTCTTCCCTTACGGCTACCATAACAAAAATCATTTTTAAATGTGATTCATTTCCTATAAACTCATTTGTGGTTTGGGATAAGTGAAGTTTCCATAAAATATGCTCTGGGATAGCCATGTTTTATAATGATTTCCTTAAAAATCAGATCCAGGTTGCTTTCCATTAAACACAGGTAGTGTTGATGTTTGGCAGACTCCATGACGTGGTTTTATTTGTAAGAGTTTTCTGCACACGTTGAAATGGAGAGTCAGTGGCAGTGTGTCCTCAGTGAGCTGGATCCCAGGTCTGTTTGTCTCCCTAACGAGCCCATCTGCCCCAGGCCCACCGCCCCGTCCACAGCACCACGTGACATCCTGGGCGGAGCTGAACCATCCACAGAGCCCCTGCCACCTGGGGACCACTCCCAGGTGCCCCCTGGGACCCTCCGTGGGCAGAATGTTACAGCCCGGGACGAGGACCGCTGTCCCCACGGAGGACTGGATGCATCTGAGCCAGACTTCATGACAGGAGGACACAGGATGCTCTCCAGCACTGGGATTGTGGTGAGCTAGGCAGAGGAGCGTCCAGACCCCACGCCCATCGGTAGCTGTCATGGTGCCTCTCCAGGGCCACTGCCCACACCTTCCATCAGCCTGCTCAGGTTAAACCCACAGGCCCCCCAGCAGGCAGTGGCCTCTGAGCCAGCCAGGGGCACAACTTGGGCACCTCTGTGCATGCTTTGTCTGCAAGATCAGCTAAAGAGGGTAGAGCCCAGCGCCCGGGGCTACTGGAGAGAAGGTGAGCAGTCAGACAGTCCGCTGCTGCGAGAGGCCTTCATGGTCGCTGGCCCTTGCTCTGGGATGGCCTGGGGTGCAGGGTGGTCAGGGACAGTGGCCGTTCTTAGGAAGCACCCTGCATGGAAGCCTAACTGGGCTCCAGGCCCATCCTCAGTGCTAGGGGGAAAGTCAGCAGGCTCCCTGAGATTCAGGATCTCTGTGAACCGGCCCATCTGGAGAGAAAAAAATATAGCTAAACTGTATTCTGCATTTTCATATTGTTCATGGGATTCTCGAGGCAAGAATACTGAAGCGGTTTGCCAATGCTTTTGAACTGTGGTGCTGGGCTCTCTTGAGAGTCCCTTGGACAGCAAGGAAAACAAACCAGTCAATCCTAAAGGAAGGCAACCCTGAATATCCATTGGAAGGACTGACACTGAAGTTGAAGCTCCACTACTTTGGCTACCTGATGCAAAGTGCCGACTCACTGGAAAAGGTTCTGATGCTGGGAAAGATTGAGGGCAGGAGGAGAAGGGGACGACAGAGGGTGAGATGGTCAGATGGCATCACTGACTCAAGGGACATGAGTTTGAGCAAACTCCAGGAGATGGTGAAGGACAGGGAGGCCTGGTGTCCTCTGTCTCAGAGCCGGGCCTTGGTGTGGGGAGGGGCTGGGAGGGCCGGGTGCCAGGCTCACCTCATCCCTGTGATCACAGCTTCCCTATGATCACACCCAGCCACACACACACAGATGCTCAGGACCCACGGTGCGCAGCCCTGCTGGTCAGCAGGCTGACACCCGCCCAGAAAGCGCCCTCAGCCCTGCCGCCCACATGAGCGCCTGGGGCGGAGGGGCAGTGCTGGCCCGCTGACCATGGACAGGACACGGCAGCTCGCCGGCACTCAAGTGGAGGACCAGATCCCTTCCCGGGACACAGCCGGACCGTGCCTGGCCACGGAGACCCCCTGAGGCCAGGAAGGGGCCCGGAGAACAGGCCCCTTGAGCACACATCGCCCGCCGCAGCGCACTCATGGCTCTGGGCCGCTCGGCACCTAGCTTGCTGAGCAGAAAATGGAGAAGCACAACAAGCTCTGCAAGCGCTGGCTGCCGAAGTCCAAGCTCGGAGGGAGAAGCCCCACCTCTGTCTGCTCTGGGAAGGGGAGCCGGGCAGACAGGGCCAGCTGCTGGGCCCTGAGACCAGCGAGAGACACGGACACAGAGGACGGCGCCCTGCTCTGCCCCGCGGGCTGAGGGCCTCACAGAGACGAGAGGGCAGCTCTCGGCCGGGGTGGCCGGGAAGACCCCTGGGAGGGAGAGACCACGGGAGCTTGGGCCCCATGATGCCCAGGTCTGGAAGGGCAACAGGACCTGGGGGGGATTTGTTGGGAAGCAAAGCCCCCCGTGGGGGTGAGACTGTGGCTCAGATAAACAGAGCGCGTGGCGTGGATGACCCAGGTGGGGACGGGGGCCCCCACGGGGACTCCAGGAGGCCTGGACCTGCCTCCTCTCACCGGGGCCTGCAGAAGGCCTCCCCCGAGTGTGCCATCACCTGGAGACAGGCTGGGCCTCCTGGAAAGCCCTGCAGAGGGGTCCCAGTCCCCCAGAGGGGTGACACTTGTGGCCCCTCTGGGACATCCCAGGCTGAAGATGGAACCTGGGGCATTAGCCCTGGGCCTCCAGGGAGGTCACGGGCAGGCCTGGCCCCATCCGCCCACGTTGCCTTCTGCTCCCCACAGTCATCCTGTCCCCGTGAGCACCTGTGCTTTCCTCCTTTGGGGCTCTCCGAGAAAGCTATTCCTGAAAGTTCGGGACCAGAGCCCCATCCTCCTCAGGAGAGTCTCTGGGTCCAAGGCAGAACTGTTTTCCTGAGTCTTTTCCGAGCTCAGTACTCCCCAATGCTTTGTCCTTTTCCCAAGTGACCTGGCTCTAGGCCTGAACTCCTCCCCACCCGTGGAGCATGCAGGACACTCCCCTCAGGGGCAGAGCAGCCCAGAGCCTCGAGGCGTGGGAGAGGGGGCACTCCACAGCTGCCTCGCATCCTGGACTCGCGGGCAGCACCTGTGAGGGCATCGGGTCCCAGCAGTGACTGCGGGGCGTCGGGTCCCAGCGGTGACTGCGGGGCGTCGGGTCTCAGGGGTGACTGTGGGGCATCGGGTCTTGGGTGACTGTGGGGCGTCGGGTCTCAGGGGTGACTGTGTGGGTCTCGGGGGGGTAACTGTGGGGTGTCAGGTCTTGGGGGTGACTGTGGGGCATTGGGTCTCGAGGGTGACTGGAGGGCATCAGGTCTTGGGGGTGACTGTGTGGGTCTCGGGGGGGTGACTGTGTGGGTGTCAGATCTCGGGGTGACTGGTGGGCGTCACTCCTCATGGTGAACATTCACTCCTGGCCTCCTCACCCGTCGGCTCATCTCAGTCCACTTCTCTTTCTTCCTCCTCCCCTCTCTCTTCCTTTACTCTGTGTGCTTCTCCCAGTCTGCCCTTCTGACACGTCCACCTGGGGGATGCCTTGCTTCTCTGCAAGGTTCCCAGCGAGGATGCCTGCTCATGGGCTCCGTGGCCCTGGAGAGGTGAAGGGTCCCCCCTGTGCTCTCCCTGCAAACAGTGCATCCCACGCTCACCTCCCCAGGGGCAGTGACCTCCAGCAGAGGCTCCGAGAGGGCCCATGGCAGGTGGTCTCCACTTTGGCACACCTGGGGACGTGCCGCAGTCACAGATGGACCAGGTCCACCCTGTGCCCAGTGTCCCCAACCTGGCCCCCTGTGCTGGCCCCAGGCTGATGCAGGCGTGTCCAGGAACCAGGGCGTTGGCACCTGCTGTGGCATCTCCTCCCCCTCTGCCTTCTCCCTACCTCTTCCCTGCCTGTCATCCCCGCTGGGTAAGGCCTCTCCTTGACCTTCCTGGGCAACTTCTGGCGATTCGGGGCTTTTCCTCAGTGGAAGGAAGCTTCCCGAATCCAGACCTATTCTCCGGATCACCACATGCATACCATGCAGGTGGTTCACGTTCTGACGCCCATCTGTGCCCGCATCCCTTCCATAATCGGAGGGGAATCAGGACCATCAGTGACTTATGGACCCTGCTCGGGGCCATGCCCTCCATGGGGGAATCACAGGAAATGGGTTTCTATTCTCTCCCACTTGTGAGACACCCAGAGGGCCATGGGGATCAGTGAATTGCATACAGAGGAACAAACAAACGTCTGCGTCTTTGAACTTCCCCCAAATGAAGGCTAGACCACAAGATAGGGTTGTAGGCTCAGAATTGTTCATAAGAAGAGGACTTTTACAAAGAGTCTAGAGGAGTAAAAAAGGCACCAGAGGAGGAGAGGTTTCTGCTCTGCTCACAGCTGTGTGCCTCCTGTGTGACCCTAAACATGTAGCTCACCTGTTTGGATTCACCTTCTTGGCTTTAGATAAGGATATCTGATGAATCTATTTCTAAAATCTTCTGCAAAACTCAGCGTCTATGAAACCATTTAAAACTTGACAAAAAAGACATGAAGCAGGGAACAGGCAGATTCCATAGAGGAAGGGAAGACACACCAGAGACTAAGAGGTGAGGAACTAACCTGAAAAGTGTTCAAAGCCAGACAGCTGTGGGCAAGAGGCTCGGGCAGGAGGCTAGACGCGGGGCAGGGGGTGGAGTGGAGAGGGAGAGAGAAGAAACTCCACACGAGTGCTTACAGAGAACCCCAGGATTGCTCAGGTAGAAGATGGACGAAGAAGTCTTTTTAACTTTCTCCTGTTTAGAATAAAAAGACCCTTTCTCTCTGAGAAAAGGTGGAGGCTTCAAAAAATGAAAGATCCACAAGCATGAGAAGTACAAAAAACAAGAGAAACGGCAGTGCCAAGAACGTAAAAAGTAGGCAGGGGATTCCAGCTGAAAGGGACTATGTGGCTGGTCCCAGGGCCCCTCAATTGTGGTCCTAGAATCCGTCCTTTCCTCTGCCCCGGACAGACTGCCTCCCAAAGGCTCACTGTGGCCAGCAGTTCAGGAAGTGGACTTGCTTTTAAGCTATGTAACGTCTCTCCTCTGCTACCTTGAGAGGAGCTCTGTACCGTCCATGGACGGAGCAACGGATGCTGGAGGCCAGGGGGCCCTGTGGCTCTGCCAGTCCCACAGTCACAGCCAGCTGGCCCCATGGCACGTCCGCCCGGCAGGCGGCACTGCGCCTCAGGTGCCCGTGGGCTCGGGGGTGGGCGTGGCCTGTGCATGCCTGCCTGGGGGGTCCCCGGCATGGAGAACCCTCAGCCTCCACCCCGAGCGCAGCCCCGCTGACTCCTGGCGTTGAGAAGACGGGCCTGGACGAGCCGGCAGCCCCCTCCCTGCCCCCTCCTAGTCGGGGCCTTTGCCCACAGTCCGTTCCCGAGCCCAGGTCCACTTCTTCCCGCTAAAGGCCAGCTGGATGTGGTCACAGACACTGCCTCGCCTGAGAGGCAGGGAGGTGGGTGGGACACTGTGGGCAGCAAAGGGCACCCCCCTCCACCCCCTCCTGCTCCGGCCAGAGAGGGTCCCTTCCCGGTGGGCACTGGAGTCCCTAGCGCCCGTCTTCCACCCCGTGTGAGTGGCGTGGCTCCCCGAGCGCTCCGTGCGGCCGTGGAAGGTGAGTGCCCCCGGGCGGCCCTGCCCGCGCCCAGCCCCCAGGCCCTGCATGCCCGTCTCAGGTGCCGCGACCGCGGCGGCCCCGGGACGCGGGGACGGCCGGCTGGGGTCAGCAGCGGCCTCTCCAACAGTCACGTTTCTGTATGTTCTTTTTTGCATGGGTCCTCCGCGTCCAATTCCAATTCTGCCCGCGGCCGCCGCAGCTCCGGCCTAGCCGCTCCCCTGCTGCTGGACGTGCATGTGCTCCCGCAGCAGTGCCCCAAGGACTCGCCCCGTTATTGAGAGGGACGTCAGCGCCGCTAGGTAGGTCAGCCGCCCTGGGCCGGAGCCTGGCCCTGACGACCGGGGGCGCCGGGCAGCGGGCGGCGGCTCAGAGCGGCGCCTGGGGTCCGAGCCCGCGCCCGGCCCCGACGGGGAGGCCTGAGAGCGAGATGCATGATCGGAGGATGCGGAGAGCATGCAGCATGAGCCGCGGGACTGCCGTCGCAGGCCCTGCCCACCCCCGCACGCCCCAAACCGCCAGAGTGCACCCCGAGTGTCCCCCAGAGAGGGACCCAGGAGAGGGCCAGGCCCAGCCCAGCTCCACCTGGGCCGGAACCCCAGAGCCCTTACGCCCAGTGTTGACAGCCAGGACCTGGGCAGCGCCCACCCCCCAAGGACGTCCAGGGGCCTGAGTCGGGCGATGAGCAGCAGGGGGCTCTTACAACACTCGTTAGAGGCGACCCCAGGCTGATGCAGGTGTGTGGGCCTCTAAGTCAGAATTTGAGCCCTGGAGGGCATGCTGTCTACCAGCAGGTGGCAGGGTACACGTACCACCTGGTGGGCTTCGCAGGCTGCAGCTGCAGTCAGTGAGTCAGCGGGCATCACGGCTCTGGTGAAACCCTGCCCCGCGAGGCTCCGCCCACGCCCACCTGCTGCCCCCTGACCACACTGGGCCGTGGGCAGTCAGCAGCCTGGGGCCCCTGTAGCCGCAGCTTTGAATTTGATCTGCAAGATCACACTTTGCTGTTAGTACCCCGAGGCCTAACCCATTCCAAAACACTATCGGAATCATCAAAATGAATGTTTTTGAAAAATTATGTGAAGGGTACTACTTTTTATGATTCTTTTTCATTGATTTGTTTGTGTTTGAGAGTAATATAAAATGAAAAGTGCTTGGAAGCAAAAGAAAAAGGTGGTTTTGGTTCACACATCATGTATGGAAGCAAGGCTTTCTCCCCACGTCTGCCGGTATCGGGGCGTGAAGCGTGTAGGCACTCAGGATGCCGGAGGCCGAGTGTGCAGGATGGAGCTCCTCGCGCGGCTCGGGAAGGACGGAGAACGGGGCTGGGGGCTGCTGGGGCGCATCCTGCGGACGGGCGAAGGTGGAAGGCCAGTGTGCAGGATGGAGCTCCTCGCGCGGCTCGGGAAGGACGGAGAACGGGGCTGGGGGCTGCTGGGGCGCATCCTGCAGACGGGTGAAGGTGGAAGGCCAGTGTGCGCACACCTCCCCCAGGCCTGGGAGGGAAGGGTGCCCGCCCACCCCCTCTCAGGCCAGCGGGGGCGGCAGGTGGCGTTTCAAGGGCCAGGACCCCTGGCCCCCGAGCCCCCCGCCTTGGAAGTTGCCTTGGTGTCAGGGCTTCGTCCCCACGCCCGCGGCGCGTGTCCGCAGAGCACCCGTGTCCTTAGCAGGCCGTCAGGAAAAGGGCGAGGTGAGACCGGGCCTCGCGCGGGCCCAGGTCGGGCGGGAGGGGGGAAGGCTCCCAGTGAGACGGGCTGAGCGGAGCACGGTCCTCCACACCCGAATTCAAAAAGCAGAGAAAGTGACTACTGTCCTGCAAACTAAAAATCAGTTCATAAGATCCTTGCTTTCCTCCAGTTTCAGGACATAAACCCAGGAACCTGGGTAGAAGAGATATCTATTGCTTTTAAGTGACCTGGTTTCCTTATATTTGGGGAGAAGATGTCAAAGTCAGTATATGTCAGCTTTCTGTTTTAAAACACCTTTATTTTGCACTCCTCTGCATTTCTTTATTGTTTCCCATTTATATGCCAAAATAAAGACATACATTTTTAGAACCACATCTCTTTAAGTCCAAAAAAAAATGTTTTTGAGTTCTCTTATACATGTTTTTGAGTTGAAATTTTCATATACATGGGACAAATCTTTTACAGAGTTGACCTCAATCATTCCAATTACAAATATATTTTACTATTATAGATGAGGCCTAATTTTGCATTTTTGTGATTTCATTTAAAATTGAGAGTATTTAAAACTGAGAGTATTTCGTGTTTTACTTAACAAATGCCCCTGGTAGGATGGGTGTGAAAGAAAGGGACAAAAAAGTGCTTTTACAATGGGGGACACATGTACACCCATGGCTGATTCATGTCAGTGTATGGCAAAAACCACCGCAATATTGTAAAGTAATTAACCTCCAATTAAAATAAATTAATTAATTTTTTTAATAAAAAGGGTGGTTACAGAAGCACGCCACGAAATTCGTCAAAACTCTCCCGGGACCTGAGTCTGGCCTGTGACACTGTCATACTGTGGGTCCAGTGAGCGTTTCTCTGCCTGCTTTGCTGCCGCCGTCAGAGATGCGGCCTATTTGCAGGTCAGCCTCGCAGGGCGGCTCACAGGCCAGGTGAGGCCCAAGGACAGGTCAGACCTGCAGGCAGGGCTTTAGCCTTTACTTATAAGGTTTTTAAAAATAAGTAACCGGTTTTACCAAGATGAGAGACCTGAGTGTCCTGAGAACGCTGTCCCTGCGGGCCGGCCCCAGGGAGCTGGCACAGCAGACGCTGGGCAGACCGGCCACACCGCGTGGCTCCCCTGCCCAGGGGCGGCAGAGAGGCTGGCCGGCTCTGGGTCCTCAACCACATCACGTCCGGTGGCCTTCATCCCGGAGAACAGGCATCTGAGGCCGCGCTGGACGCCTACCTGGCCATCCGCTGCCCCCGTCGAGGGCCCGAGGAGACAGCTCCCTGCCTGAGCCCAGGGTGGGCAGCCACACAGACTCAGGGCCCGTCACTGATGGGGCCCTCCTGTCGCCGAGCAGATGCCTTACTTTAAACGTCTCACTCAACAGAACTACTTATCAAGCCTTCAACTTTCTTTACAAAAGAGAGAGGATAAGCAACAACAGCAAACTACAAAGGAAAGAGGATGCCGGACACAGAGATGTGTTAAAGATGTCCACACAAGCAACCAAGCACTGCAGCACAGCGGCAGTCAAGATCAAACCCCTGCTATTGCCGCTGCGCCTGCGCCAGGTGCCTCTTTCGTAATCACACAGCAGGGGTGACATGTCCTGCGGAGGATGAACCAGAGGCGAGGTGAGGAGCCGGCCGCTGCCCCGTCTGTGACGCGGATCAGAGGCTTCTCCTGACACAGGCCGTGAGGCACAGGAGCGTGCTCGCCTGCGCTGCCGGGGCTCCCGACCCGGGCGATGTGAGCTGCAGCGGCCCTTCTGGGGGCAGATGGTCGAGAGGAAGTCAGAGCGCTCGGGCCTTACACCTTAGATTCACAAAAGCCACAGAAACCTCTTCTGTCCCCACTGAGAGATTAGTTCCAGGAAATCCAGGAGTTTGTGAGTGGTCCTGAATTTTTCTTTTTTTTTAGACTTTTGCCTGAATTTTGCAAAACATAAATGTGGCTTAAAGATTTGATTATGATTTTTCCATCCACCTTCTTAAATGTCTACACAGGACCAATTTCTTCAGCCAAATGATAACATGAACTACCCAGAATTACTTTCTCTTGATATGAATTAAATCCCAAGGCAATTCAAGATCACAGATAAGGCAAAGGATCATGAATATTTTCCTTGGGAATAGACAGAGATTCTAAGATTACACGTTCACCATTTCCTGTCTCAGAGTGTTTTTACCCATGGTATCTTTGGACTGGAGAGAAAAAGAAAATGAAGAAGCTAGTATTTTATTTATCAGAAAGTTATATCTCTAACCACACGCCGGTAAAACAGACCTGGTGGAGCGTCGGTGAGCACTGGCCGGATGCAGGGAGGACAGCAGGCTGGGGTAGCCTCACCCAGGTGCCGGAGCGCCAGCCTCGCGGGGAGTTTCCCGCCACTCTCTGCTGCCGTTTCCAAAGCCAAGCTGTGCAGCCATGCTGCCTCCCGATCCGTCCTCGGGGATGTGGGTGGTCCCACACGGCCTCCCTTCACGGAGAAGACGTGCCCCACCCAGCAGAAGCCCAGCAAGTTTCTGGGTGGGTTGTGCAGCAGCCTGCTATGGAGGCTGCGGGAGTTGATCCTCTGAGAAGCAGGGACCCCTTCTGTTACACGAACGGCCGCTTCCCCTTTCACCGACTTCAGAAAACGGGGTATTTTTAAACTCTGGGATGTATTAAAGCCAGGAAATCTGTATGCAAATCTCAGAGATTTTAAAATCCTTAAAGTCTTGAGCAGTACCATGAAAATGAGCTCCGCAGAGCTGTTAGAGAAAGAATAATGAGTCCCCATCCCGGACTGCCTCGTGCGGTTCAGAAGCACCCCCTAAAGATGAAAACGCCAAACCACGGCCCTGCGGAGGACCGGGGCGGGCTGTTTCTGGGGTGGGTGACCTGAGTGTGAATTCGCAGCCCCCGCCCGCCCGGCACCGGCACTCCCGCCCGTCGTCTTCCCCCAGGTGAGGGTGTGACCACAGAGGGCTTAGCTTCTCCACGTCCTCGCAGCTTAGGAGCAGCAGGCCAGGTATCGCTCGTCTACCTAACTTGAAACCCTGAAAATAAAACAACAAACCTTTCCAGAAAGCCAGGCCGCTCTCCAGAAATGATTTTTTTCTTTCCTGACACTGTGAAAGCTCTGAAAATGACCCAAGTCAACATTTTCTTTGTTTTCATGGTGACAAAGAGCGTTTTAAATACGTCTTTTACTTCAAATGATGCTTTCGTAAATGTTTTAAATGCACAAAAACTACTCCAAAACCCTCTTCTCTTTTTTATAATTAGTAAAGATCTTGTTTTCCTTTGTACAGTCTTGGTTGTGACACCTCACTTAAATCTGAACAGGGTGTGTCGACCTCCTCCTGCCTCTACCAAAGAAAGTCATTAAAAATTTCTACTCATGTTTAAATGAATACATTTTAAATAAATTTGCACTGGGATCTTAAATTAGGAAGAGTTTAAGGAGTTCTTTGACCAAAAAGCAAGGCCACGTGTACATGACTGGCTGGTGGGAGACAGTTCTGTTTCTTGATATATTTTCAAAACAGAAACGTGCGTGGAGATTGCTTTTCTCAGAATGATTTTATTGCTTCAAAATTTCCCCCCTCTGGGGTTGGGGGGCCTCTCCACATGAGATGCCATTGGGAAATCAGCTAGTTAAATTCAGTCACTCACGTTATTGACCTAGTAGTCTCGTGATCAGACTTGAAGTTCACGAACAGCTGTTACTTTGGCGACAGTCGGGTCTACAGTCTGATCCGGGTGTTGTTTTTGATGAAAGAACAGCATCCTTTGGCCTCCGACTCCAGTTTTTACACCCTGACTCTGCTTACACACATCGACGACTTCTCCTCCATGTCTGCCTTCCCCCACAGCACAGGCGGTAAATCAGACTTTCGTCCTTCAGAGGACACGCCAAGGGTCAGCATATGCTTGAGGTTGGTAACTGTGCTCCTTTCCTCAGGACTAGATGAGAATGAGGCAGTTCCTAATATCAACAACAGACAGTACATCTAAGTGTCAAGATACGACATCCGCAGCCCTGGACTCAGCCCGGGTCCGTGTGGGCCCATCACACACGCCCTGACACGCTCACTGACCTTGAGAAAGTCTGTCTGTAAGCAAGTAATTTGCTGGCCTTGGCCCAACATCCAGGTGGCTTTCAGAGCGGAGAGCAAGCTGAAATCACTTAGAAAGCACTTACACTTATTGATCACTTTATATTTGTGACGCGTGTCCCTGCCAGGGACTCAGATGCTCACTGCGTACAGAGGCGGCACAGGGCCCCCTCCCAGGGTCCCTCCTGGGCAGTAACACTGTTATCATTTCATCCTTGCTTCTTGAGAGCTAACATTTCGTAAAAAGAAAAGATATGCTTTCCTCTTGTGTCCTTCGTTCTCACCCTCCTGGCGGGTACTAATGCAGCTGAAGTAGCTGGAGCCAAAGCGTCTTTGCCGGACTGCTGGTTCCCATGATGGTGGATTTGAGGCGGTCCTCGGAGGCAGGACTCAGGGAGCTATCTTCACACCCAGCATCTGCCACAAGCGCAGTTCTGATGTGGCAGAGAGACTGCAGGGAGCTCCCGGGAAGGTTTAAACACGGGCCGCCTGGGTCCAGACCCCTCTCATCATCTCAGTTGACTTGACCTGTGGACCAAGAGACTTCGGTGCCAAAGCAGAGCTCCCTGAGCACCCACGGAGGGTCTGAAAGACCCCTAGTCCAACTCCCTGGCCTGGCACAGGGGTGCCTGCTCCAGGCCCTGAGGCCCACCAGGGGCACGGCTGGGAGGGGTCAGCATGGCCGGGCCCTTGTAACATGTTGTTTTGAGTTTAGACACAGACCAGTCTCAGGCCAGTGTGTGTGCCTGTTCATGTAAAACTTCTCACATCGTGCGCGGATGGTGCAGCGGCTCGCCAGCAGTGACTGGCCCACCAAGCTTGAATAACAGCTGGGGCGGGCACGCGGGGAGTGTGGAGCGGGGGAGACTGAAGGCTGAATATCTGGGACCAAAGTGCTGCCCCGAGATCCCCGGCCCCCGGGGGCGCCGCAGTGCGTGGAGGGAGGAGGGGTCCGGCCGAGCCCCGAGGCAACAGGGCGGGGGCTGCTCCACCCACCCGGGGGCCTCCAGCTCCATGCGCCCCCCACCCCTTCACCCGGCGAGGCTCAACGTCCAAGAGCCTCGGAAGCTAGATGAATAAGGAAGCTACCTGTTCAGGAGATTGATGCCTTTCCAGTGAACCCCACTGTGTGTCTGTGATTGCAGGTGCCCCACGCCTGGCTGCGACGGCTCCGGGCACATCACCGGCAACTACGCTTCCCACCGAAGGTACGTGCCTTGGGCCCAAGACCCCCCCCCCATGCCCTCCTAACGCAGGCTTCACACGGGCTCAGCTGGCTCCACCGGGGAGCTGAGGGTTTAGAGACCCTCGACCGCAAAGCAGGCTGGCTCCAGCCAGTGGCGCCCTCACTCAGAACACCAGCTCTCGGGCTGACAGGCCCCTCAGGCGCCCCCCTGTCCCCACGGCAACGGTGCCACCAGCTCCATCTGCAGGAAGCCTTTCTCAAGTCATGCAGGAGCATGCCCTTCTAAATTGACAAAGGATGAGAAGAGCCAGGATATCATAAGCTCCCTGAGAACAGCCACTGAGAGGCAAGCTTGCTAATCCCACTGAGAGCTGATCTCCTAAATATTGAGATTAGAGCCACAAAGCTGTTTGGTTATTATAAGCAGGGATCAGCAGAGCTGAACACATAGAAACGCTTGACCTCACAAATCCGGGCCCGCCAGTCCCGGGGGCAGGGACTTTAAGGGCAGCGTGGAGATTCCGTCGTCCGAGACGACAGGGGCCCCAGGCAGGCTCGCACCCCCTAAACAGTTTATGAGCCTCCGTTCCACACCCGGGGCCTCCCAGGTGGCCACGGTAGAGTCCGCCTGCAGGGCAGGAGGCCAGGTTCGATCCCTGGGTCAGGAAGATCCCCTGGAGAAGGAGACGGCAGCCCACTCCAGTGTTCTTGCCTGGAGAATCCCGTGAACAGAGGAGCCTGGTGGGCTGCAGCCTGTGGGATCCCAAAGAGCCCGATGTGACTAGGCGACTAAACCACGACAGCAGCAATTCTACAGCAGGCCCTGTGTTAGGCATGCAGAGACAGAGCCTTTCAATACAACGTCTACGCAAAGAAGGGTGCAGACCCTGAGGCCCAGGCAGGAGTGCCTTGTCGAGTGCACTCAGGACCAGCAGGCCAGGTCGGGACAAGAGCCGGCCTGACCAGAGACCCTCGTAACACACAGTCTCCCACGCAGGTGCAGAGGTGCCTCTAACAGACAAACAGGTAACGGCGCAGCTGTCAGCTTGCCATTCTCTAAGATCAGATTATAGATTGGGCAGTGGATGGGCCCTTCAGTTTCCCCCACGAGAAACTGAAGGGCAAAGAAGAACAAGAGAACAGGGAAGGAGGAGTCAGGACAGCTGGGGGTCACCCCGAAGCCCGTCGGCTGCCAACCAGCAGAGTGGGCCGTGGGGGGCAGGGTGGGGCCACGCCGTGTGGCCCCCAAAGTAACCAACTACCGGGGCTCTGGTCAGGGCCGCCCCCGGCTGGCTGACTGGGCTTGGCTCAGGGGCAGAGCTCGCCGAGGGGGCCCTTTCCTCGTTAAGGTCCTGCTGCAAGTCTCATGCTTCTGTGTCCACTTTCCATCCATTTGGGAGCATCGTTTAAACAGCGCAGGTCTGGGCAAGTGGGGGTTAGGAAACCCCACTGAGAGAACCAAATGAGGGCCAGATTCTTCACACTCGCTCGACAGAAACACCCCAGTCTCTGTCTGGGGCTGTCTGCCTGGCACTGTGGATGTTTGGGGTCGACCCACCTTTGCCCTGGGACCGCCCCGTGCTCTGTCGGGTGCTGGGGAGCCGCGCCAGCCCACCCACTCGTTGCCATGGCACCAGCTCCCCATGCCTGACAACCGGGCGTCTCCAAACACACCTGGCATTCCCCGGGCCACTGCCACCCACCTTAGGGCCCAGAGGAGTCTCACCAGGTCATCCTCCCGGTTTTACCAGGCCGCCCAGAGCCAGCTGCTGTATCGTGAATGCAGAACTGAGTGAATACCTCCAGAAGGGATCTCCGCAGTAGCATCACTGCTTTAGGGAAAATGAAATTAAATTAGATCAAGCTTGAGTTAAGTATCTAAATCAAGCACATTCTATGCTACTCTTTATTTTATGTTAGAATATATCTCAGTCCTCACAAGGCCACAACTCCCAGTAGCAAACAATGCCTGCAAACTAAAAGTGAATATTTCCTGGTCATTTCATGTCCACCTGTCTGTTTTTCTACTTTTTTTCTTTTTGCTTTGGCATGACGTAAATTTATTCAATTTAAACATGTGTATGCATTCACTTACGCTTTAGAACAGGGTGTATGTTAGTATAGTGTAAACTTGTGAATAAAATGTAATTAAAGCTTGACTTGAAGCCATTCTCTAGGGCTGGAATTAACAGTACCAGGATTAGTCCACAGAGCTGAGAAGTAAATTGACTTGGTTTTCAGCGCACTTGCGGGCTATACACAGCCCTGTGGGGGTGGCATGTTCCACAGCCTTGTTTATCAGAGAACTGCGCTCCGTGCAAACAAGTCAGAGTGGGCTCGAGCCCTTGGCAGAGAGGAGGCTCCCGGGTGGCAGGCCCTGGGCAGACTGGGCGATGGAGCAGGACAGAGGCAGCCCAGGCCCAGTGACCCTCGGAGGCCATAAGGACACACAGAAACAGGCCTTTCAGGGTGTCCCTTGTGGCTCAGCTGCTAAAGAATCTGCCTGCAGTGCGGGAGACCTGGGTTCGATCCCTGGGTTGGGAAGATCCCCTGGAGAAGAGAAGGCTACCCAATCCAGTATTCTGGCCTGGAGAATTCCACTGATTGTACAGTCCATGGGGTCACCAAGAGTCGGACACAACTAAGCGACTTTCACCTCCCAGGAACATGAGGTGGTGTTCCCTACATGCAAACCTCGGGGGAATTTCTCCCAGGGAGCAGACCCTCAGCCTTATTCTAAATCCTGCCAAGATTCCAGCCTGTCACAGGCACCTCAGAGATGCGGTGGATCCAGGCCACCGACTCGAATGCTATAAACACTCTAACCATCATCTGAGCCTTCAGTGAGCTGTAGTCATTTTGTAATTGCAATATCAGAGATCACAGGTCAGCATAGCAGATGTAACAATAATGGAAAAGCTTAAAATATTGCGAGTTTTTAAAATATGGCACAGAGACATGAAGTGAGAGATGCTATTGGAACAGTGGAGCCTATAGACTTGTTAGATTGACCACAACCTTCAACTTGTGAAACACGCAAGGGCCGCAAGCACAACGCGAAGAGGTGTGCGTGCCCCTCCCTGGGCTCCAGGGAGGAGAGGAGTGACCCTCGGGTCCCCTGCCGCCCCCCAGAGGCAGGTCCGTCTGCTTACGGACATCACTTCTCCCCGGGGCCTGTGTCCTGGACGCCGCCCGGGAACCAGGAAACATGCTCCCCGCCATCCTCAGAGCTGCCCTGAGCAGCGGGAGGCTCATTTCTGTCTCCGCTGGAGGAAACTGAGTGCTTAGCTGTCGGAGGCAGGCCTCGGCTGAGAGGCCGCCGCCGATGTCCCGGCTGGTCGTGGATGGAACGCTCCTGGACGGCCCAAGAAGCTCCCTCAGGGAAACGCAAGCCGCCCTCCCGCCCGAGACGGGCTGTGACTCGCCCATGCTATTGCCGGGGTGGGGATGTGGTGTGACTTGCTGTCTCTCCAGCACCTCTGAAGCTTTCTTAAGCTCACTGTAATCAATAGTATTGACCATCTCTGATGTCCTGTCAAAAAAAAAAAAACCATCATCAGAAGCTCTGTGTCCCCTCTGTCCTCGGTGGAGAGACCTCGCACTGGGGACGGAGGAGCTCAGGCCACGTCCCGAGCATCTTGTCTTCAAACCACAGCCGCGAGAGCCCTTTCTTCAGTTTTCCCGCAAAGGCACTGTTTCTGGGCACTGCTTTCTTTCCCTGGCCTGCTCCAGGCTGGCTCCTTTCTGCCATCTCCAGACGGGCCGGCACAGCAGCGTCTCTGGGAGGTCCTCCCCCGCGGGCTCCCGGGGCCTCCCCGATGCCACCCCTCCACCCAGGACGGCAGCCCCGCGGCCCGGAGCACGCACAGCAGGAGCAGACTCGCCAGGACCCTCCCACCTTGAGTAGCGGCACGCCGTGAGCTCCAGGCTCTCCACCAGGACGGCGCTGCAGGAACCATCCCCAGACCCTCCCGTCTGTGCCGAGAGCATTTCCATGAATCGCTGCACTCTCCCCCAGGGCTGCTTTGACCCTCAGGGCGTGGACACAGGGCACAGGGACCCCGCGCCCGCGAGGTCCCCAGCCCCGGTTCCCAAGAACCTTCACTCCGCTCTTTCACAACAAGGACACACCCTGCCCTCCCTGGGGACGGGGGCAGCCCAGGGCCGAGATGCGTCACTTGGTCCCTGAGCTCAAGGAGACCAAGCAAGAGCCCCACGTCCTCCCTACCCCGAGATGGGCGCGTCCCCCGGTCCCGGGGAGGCAAGGGAAGCAGCCCGAGGAAGTGCAGACACCAGCAGGGAGGGGCGTCCCCTTCTGGGCCCCCTGGTACCAGCACATATCAGGACTGGCGGCCTTCTGGGGGGCACTGGCCCCGTCCAGAGGCTCTCACGCGGGCCACAAAGCTCTGCACGCAGACGGTCAGTGACGCGGCCACAGGCACAGCTTCTCAAGGCAAGGGCCGGCATGCAGGGCCATCACTCAGACGCAGCAGCGCCCCTTCCTACCCGTGGCTGGCCTCGCTGAGCCGGGCAGAGCCTGGGAGAGCTGGCTGCGGACTCTCCCGCCTCGGACATGATGCCAGGATTCCAGACCAGCCTCTGTGTCAGAGCCAAGTTTTCCTCGGAGTCAGTCAGGTCCAGACTGAGCTCCCTGTGGCGCCACTTGCTTTGGTTCTGTTCCAGTTTCTCTTCACTCCCGGCCCCATCTCGGCAGGCGGGGGCCTGGAGCCACACCACCCCCCGAAGTTCCGGGTGGAGGAGGGAAGGCAAAACAAGCGGAAGGCAGGCAGGAGAGGCCCACACCGCTCAGCCCCAGGGCGCAGGTCTGGGCTCGACTGACTTCTGCCGGGAGGCGCGGCTTCCCGGAGAGGAGCCAGGCAGCTGCACAAGCGTGCAACACCGCTAGGGAGACGGAAGTGATGGAGCGAGCGGCTGAGGGCCAGCGTGCTCGGGGGGGCAGCCCCGACAAAGCCAGGAAGAGGGTCAGCACGGCACGCCCGCCCAGACTCCGCCGGGCCCCACCTCCAGCCCCCTGGGCAGCTCCAGAGACCGCCCGGGGCCCGGTTCTCTGGTTCCTTGCAAAGATTCCCTGTCATTCTATATAATTTCACACCGAATAGCCTGGTATTAGCTATCTAGAAAAATCATATAGGCATTCCAGCTGGAAAATTTCCTTTAGATAATGTGAGCTCTTACTCCTCCAAATTCCAAAATTAAATAAAATCAGCTTGGTCAGTTTGCACTGCGTCTTCTGAAGATGCCACAGGGAGTCGTATCTCAGGTAAACGGGGCCGGGCGGCAGGTGCACACCCCTCGCAGGTCAGGGGACTCTGGGACCCAGCTGCAGGAAGGAAGGGGGGCCTGTGTGTCTCCCCACTGTAGCCCCTCTGTGCTGAGAACACCCATCCCCACAGGTCAGTCCCACCTCTCCTGGGACTCCAGGCTCCACAGGGGCCGGTTCCCCCCACCAGGCTCTGGGTGCCCTTCTGGGGGATCTGCAGTGTCTGAAGGCCTGGGGGGAGCCCCAAGGGGCTCCTAAGCCCGAATGGACCCTTCCCCAGGACTTTGTCTTCACGCCAAGAAGCACCAGATTCTGGAGGAAATTGGGTCAAAGCACCATCAACAGTGAAAGGAGCTCGAGGGTAAAGGTGCAGGACAGCTTCTGAAGTCACCTGTCTTCTTAGCCTTTCAGGTTGCCCGAGAGCCAAGAAGAGCGGCATCAGGATAGCACAGAGCAAAGAGGACAAGGAAGACCAGGAGCCCATCAGGTGCGTGGGCCGGGGGCGGGGCCGGGGGCGGGGCCGGGGGCTGCCGGCCGGGGCATGTCCGGCTTGGAGCGGTTGGAGGAGGGCAAGCTCACAGCTTCGAGAGCAGAGCCACGCACACTTGCACTCGGCCAGAAGCACCCTCTGAGAGACAGACGCGGTGCCAGCCGGATGTCTGTCCATCCGGGGTGGTAAAACCAGTTACAAGGAACGTCCCTCTACACCTCCCTGGGAGGGTTAACTTACTGGGCGCATTTACGAACATACTGAGCGTATTTACATACACTGTCGGGTTCATGATAGCGTGTGACGTCATTAACCACAACACTCAGCATACGGCCGAGTCTCCCGCTTATATCCCGAGTCTCCCGCTGTCGGTCCTCTGCTTCTTGCTAAGGAGGATGGAGACCATTGCGGGTAGAAGGCCAGCCCTCCACCCCGCTCCCTGCAGGCCCCGGCCCTGAATCGCTTCCCAGTGAGCCTCAAAGACCCGTGATATAAATCCACTGCCATCTTCTGGAAATTTTAATCTCACGCAATGTCTTTGGAGAAAAGTTTTGATGATAACAAACAAACGTGCCTGTGGTTTTGCTGTAAATCCTTGGCACTTTGCCATAACCTGTGACAGAGAAGTATCAGAAACACTGCTTGATTAGCCTGTTGCTGAACTTTAGCTCCGGTTGGTGAACTTCCCATTTATCACAAAAATTAAAAAGTGCTCCTGGGGCACCTTGTAGCTAAACCGCCTCTGCTGCTCACACCCGTCTGGCTGGAGGGGTATCCTGTGGTCTAGAAAACATGGCCAAACAAATAGGTGTTCTCCTGCTCCTGAGAAGAACACAGGTTTATAAAACAATCTTTTAAAAATAATCCCAAAGTCAATTTCCCATTGAGTTTGCACATCTCCTGCTGAAGGCTGAGACCTTGTCCCAAAGCGGTGTCTCTCAGACAGACACCCGCACCCCAGCTGCTCCAACAAACGAGTTCTTTTTCTCGCATGGGTGTGGGCATCCCTCCCCAAGCGAGGACGCTCCGCTCCGGGAAAGCCTCTTGCCCCTTCCCTGGACCAGTTTCCCGGAGGGTGAACTACCTCACTGCTCCACTAGGTGGTGCCTTTGAGTGGTCTTGTTTTTTTCAATCCCACTGGAACCGGAGTAGAAGATGCTGGTTTTCCCTTCTTGTCGGGTTACTTTGACTTTGCTGCGGGGACACTGGGCACCTGGGGGCGAGACAGTCAAGTGCCCGCTCTGCCCCCAGGTGCCCGGTGCCCGGGTGTGATGGCCAGGGCCACATCACCGGCAAGTACGCCTCACACCGCAGCGCGTCCGGGTGTCCGCTGGCGGCCAAGAGGCAGAAGGACGGCTACCTCAACGGCTCCCAGTTCTCCTGGAAGTCGGTCAAGACGGAGGGCATGTCTTGCCCCACGCCTGGCTGCGACGGCTCGGGGCACGTCAGCGGCAGCTTCCTCACACACCGCAGGTGAGTGCACCTGCCCGCCTGCGCGCCAGGGTCCCCGCCACACCCGCGCCCCAGGCTGCGGGAGGGAAGACTGAGAACCCACAGCAGCTCATGGCGTGCGGAAGTGCCGGGAGAGAAGAAGCAACCTTAGACGCATTTTTCAAAGCACACATTCATCCCACCTCATAAGTGTGTATGGAGAGGCTTCTCAGTGCCTAACACTGGGATCCACAGAAACAGGTTGTCATTTTACACACGCACACACACTCACAAGAGTATCTGTGGGTTCAATTATTCGCTTTGGCTGAATATGGCAAACAGGTCCCACTCGAGGACAAGGTGGCATGTGGTTAGAGGAGCCTCATTAGATACATCAGAAAACCTCCAAAAAAACCAATCATCCCCCCCCACACACACACTGATTATTATTTGCTTAATTTTAAAATAACTGTATATACAATTACACTGACTCAGAAGAGGCAAGTGACCCCCCCACCCCCAGGCGTCAGGATGAATGACTGATGCAGACACATCTCAGCCACCCCCAGCTTTCCGGGAGCCAGGCAGGAGGACGCAGCACCTATGACATAAACCCACGGGGTCTTGTGAACTCTCTAACCTCAAACCCCAGGCACCTCGTCTCCATCTGAAAACCACATCAAACACAGAATGAGCCAAAAGGAATGACATGTGACAGTGAATCTTAACGTTCTTTAGGAACTTTGGTTTTTATTGTAAAGAAGGTCCTGCTCAGGTAGAAACTCAGGGGCCAAAAGAGAGAAATAAGTGTTTTTCTGACTCTCCCCAAGGTGGAGTGGGGAGTCCCCGCGTCTGCGTTCAGAAAGCGCCCTTGAACAGAGAGGCTTGCACTCACAGACACAGAGGCCCCAACCCACGCCACACAGATGGCAGTGCTCCATGGCTCTGTGCGTGGGTGGGGCCGGCCCTGCACCCGGACACCGGGGCCAGACTGCCAGACTGGCCAGAGCGTGTGCTTGGCGGGACAAACGTCTCACTCCGCTCAGAGCCGCCCCCCCCTTCCCAGCAGAAGGGCTTGGCCTGCGCCCCCAGACTCCATTCTAGACGAGGTGATACCTGAGAGAACCCCCTCTGCTGACATCTGCACATCAGTGTGCCAGGGGGTCTTCAGGACACAGTCCCAGAAGCAGAAATGCTAGTTTTCACATGTTGATAGGAAGTGCCAAAATGCCCCCCAAGAAATGCCTGCTTCCTTCAGTCTTTGGCAATCAAAAACATTTAAAAAAAATTTTTAAATCCTGCATACGTGACCTATGAGTAAGGATCACAGATAAGCCATAATCAGACAGATATGAAAGCAATGACATATAAGCACTCGGGTAGCTGGAGAAGGGCATGGCAACCCACTACAGTGTTCCTACCTGGAGACTCCCATGAACAGAGGAGCCTAGCGGGCTACAGTCCATGGGGTGGCAAAGAGTCAGACACGACTGAGCAACTTAACTCACACATACACACTCGGGTACCCGAAACACCACCAGAAGACAGACATGAACATAACTGCTACTCAGGCTGTTCCCAAGCCTCTGACTGAACTGTTCCCCGAGAATCAGGAGAGTGACCTCCGTGAAGAGCCACCCAGCAGTGCGCACCCCCCCAGGCTGGTCACTCAGTGCCCCCTCGGGGCCTGTGGGGCTGGCCCGGGCCCCTGACTCTGGGGCGCTCCCACCAGGCGGGACTCGGACCCTCGGCACGCCCCCAACACCCGCTTACACTCCGGCTTGACATTCGGGTCACCGGACCCAGCAATCGCATAAAGACGCCCAGGCTCTCCTGGTTTCTAGCCTTCCCCGTCTCTTTTCCCCTAACGGACACTCCTCCGGACGGTCTCTGGCCAGGAGGGGGCTTTGATTCAAAGGCACCCCTGTCTCGACGAGCTGGAGGGAATCTTGGGGTAGGTCTAGTGAAGACAGACCTGTGACTGTGCTTCGGCAAAATCTCTCCGTACAGAATCCCCGTGATGCACCCTCGGGTCTGCAGACAGCTCACCAAGGGCGCCGAGGGGGTACCGGGAGGAGCCCCCTGAGTCCAGGGCAGGAACGACCAGCCCACTCCACCCATCCCTGGGGGCAGAGCTGTGGTCCGGGCGGCGGCTCCGCAATGAGACAGAGCCAGGGGGCGGAGCCGCCGGGGGCGGAGCCGCCGGGGGCGGAGCCACTGAGGGCGGAGCTTAGGGGCGGAGCCTCAGTATCAGAGGCCGCTCCACGGTGGGCAGGGCCCTGCTTGTGGTGGGCGGAGCCTCCTGGGGGCGGAGCCACCAGGGCGGAGCCTCAGTATCTCAGAAGTTGCTCCACAGTGGGCGGGGCCCTGCTTGTGGTGGGTGGAGCCGTACGGGGCGGAGCCTCAGTATTAGAGGCCAGTCCACGGTGGGCGGGATCCTGCTTGTGGTGGGCGGAGCCGCAGGGGGCGGAGCCTCAGCCTCAGAGGCTGCTCCACGGTGGGCGGGGCCCTGCTTGTGGTGGGCGGGGCCGCGCAGAGATTTTAGATACTTCGTTTCTCTGTGACGCTCGCTCAGCAGGGTCTGACCCGCTATCTCTGACCCCTCCGAGGAGGGAAGGGACGTGGATATTGCGTGGAGAGTGGCGGGAACCCCTGGGTGGCGGGTGGCGGGCTCCCCCCTTCTAGATACAAATGTGTCTTGGGGGCCGGGGTGCAGGGGGTTAGAGGGGTGAACAGGACCCTGGGAGAGCTGACCTGAACATTTTAAATTGTGGTAAAAAGCACACAACATGACATTTACCGTCCTACCCACTCTTAAGTGTCCCTTTCGCAGGCGAGAAGTAGAGTCTCTGTTGTGCAGGCACGTTCACCCCCAGGCCCCTCACCTCCAGAAGGAAACCCTGTGCCCACTGGACACGCACTCCCAGCCCCGGCGGGGCTCCTGGAACCGCCGTCTAGCGGGTCGGACTCTCTGGTCCTCACCTAGGGGGAATCACAGGCTGTCCGTCCCGTGATCCCTTATCTCCATCAGCACAGCTCCAGGTCCCTCCACATTATAGCCTGTGTCAGACCGCCTTCCTTTTGAAGGCTGAATCGTGCCCTGCCGCATGTTGGCCTGCAACTTTCAGCTGTGGAACAAGTTTTCATCTGTTTTATTGTATAGATGAAATGCTGTTCCCTGGCGGGAGAACCACAAACCTGGCTGGAACACAGCTGAGGCACAAACACGGGTTTAGCAGAGGGTCCTGATGCCTCTCCCAGTGAAGTCCCTGGGCCTGGCTGACGCTCTGGAACTCACTGGCGATTCCTCAGACCTTTGAGGCCTGGGTGTGGACAGGCCTCCCAGGAAGACATAGGTAGTGGTTTGAGATTCAAGCTGCTTGTACAGCCCACATGCCACGGTAGCAAAGCAGCTTTTAGAATCAGAAGAGTAGATGGAGGGGGGGCACCTGCCCTGGCTTCCGGGTCCCAGGACGCCCACTTGCCCTGCTTTCCTCTTCAGGGGGGTGACCACGCCAACATACCCCGAGTGCCCATGCCCCCATCTGCTGTGAACCGTTTCATTTCTTCTGTGTAAGGATGGGGCTGGGGGGAGCTGTGAAGCTCTAGGAAGTGGGTTTCTCCATCATTAGGACTGGCCGAGTGAAAAGCTGCAGCTGAGATGGTAAACAAGACCTGGGAGCAGCTAGGGCTCCTCAGGAGCAAGGGAGGGCGTTCTTGGAAAGGGCGGCTGGGTGAGGGCTCTACCCGAAGGGAAGAAGCCAGGCAGCGGAAAGCGCTAACGGCGCAGAGCAGCCATGGCGACGTGAAGGACCAGATCTCGAGATGCATAGTGACCAAGGCGCCAGGGTCTCACCAGACACAGGACGAGGTGCCTGGAGTGGCTCCGGGCCAGATTCCAGGACCGGGATCAGAGGCGTCAGGGGAAGGGCCGGAGAGAGGATGCTCTGACAGGGTCTCACCTGCCTTGGGGTGGTGGGGGGGGGGGGGGGTGGCAATGGCTCGGCTGACTCGAAAGACCTCCCCAGCCTGAGTGGGGGCTGTCGGGACTATGCAAACTGTGGAGCCTCCTACACAGGCGAGATACAGGCTCGGAGGGAGGGGCTGGGGAGGGGTTTCTGTAACCGTGGAACCACCGCTCTGCGTGAGAGTGTGCTGGCCACACTGTGCTCTCACCTCAATCTTGTCCCGCTCTACGCAGAGCAGGAAGATTCCCCAAAATCAAAGCCACAGCTCTAATCCTAACAAATAAATAAGTCATCTTAGAAGTAACTCGTCTCTCACTAGGCGTGATCTAAATAATTTTTTAGAAACTACCTCCCAGGCCCTCTTAAACCCCCTCCCACCGGGACCACATGACCTAATCCATTTGTTTTCAGTTTCTCTGCTGGCCTTTATAAACGCAGAGACCGCCGTTTTTAGGTATTTATTGTGCGTGATATTCCCCAAGAGAATTGTGGTAAACATGTCACCACAGTGAGTGACTTCTATGAGTTATTTTTGTGATCAACCTTCTCCTTTAATGTAAATGTGAGCTGGATATACAGCCTTAACAACCACTCCAAACACTGGAGGTTCCTTTCTTGCTCACACGACAGAACAGGATGAGGGGACAGCAGAGAGGGGCTCAGCCACCTTCGGCACCTTCTCCAAGGGTGGTCTTTATTCCACAGTCCAAGATGGAGAGAATGCGGAGGATCCCCCTGGGAGACAGGGAACAGGAATTACTTCCGTCTTACCCAACCGGTGGAATCCTGTCCATAGCATCTCCTAGTGCAAGGGGTGCTGGGAAGTGTAGTCTGCATGGGATGCTGGGAAATGTAGTCCACTTGGGATGCTTGTGCCTCCAAGAAGAGAGCCTTTATGTACCTGCCTTTCTGTGATGTGGGAAAGCCGTAGCTTTTTTTTTTAACAAAATCTATGTCGACAAGAAACCACAGCTCCCTGAGGTCTGCATAGTTCCATTTCAGAGGTGCCAGTAAGGAGAAAGCTGGTCAACCAAAGACTGTCTGGGCATTTTGTCCGTGGACCATCTGCATCTCAGTCTGTCTGTCTGTACATCTGCAAGACCAAGGCCAAGGCTGCTGCAGGGCAGGTATGAAAGAAGCCTGGTGTCGTGGGATGGACCCCAAGGAGAGGGAGTGAAGAGGGCAGACCTCTCCCGGCCCAGCTGTCCCACCAGCAGGAGCGCCCACTGCCCTTGGCCTCCGCAGATGGGTCACTCTCTGCACAGGAGCATGGAGGTGGGCTGGGACCATGGCCACACTCGCCCAAGCCCCACGTGTGGAGAGCGGACACTGACGCAGCCCCAAGTTTCCTGACTCGAGACTGGCTGGCGGTAAATCGGGACTTCACAGTATCACAGCCCTGGGGTGCTGGGCTGGCTGCAGGCCAGCCCTGCACCGCTCCTAATGAGCTCTTGTCCAGCCCCTGGACACTTGCCTCTCCCCAGGGCCATCACACACCCCTTCCTGCCTTCTCCGAACCTCAGTCTCCCACTGCCTCCTGGCAGGGGGGTGGAGGGAACGGAAGGCGTGGCAGGGCCTCCAGCCCAGCTGGTAGTCTTCTATTTGAGGGCAGGATGTTGGAAACATGGCGGCTCACTTACGGAGGAGAGTGATTCTCCATTCTGGATTCTCTGAGATCTTCAGGAGGTGAGGAGGGCAGAGGGTCCCAGGCCTCTGGAGGAGAAGATGCTGCGGGGGTGGAGCTCGTCTCCCCTGGAGCAGACCCCATGCTGGCTCAGCATGACTGCGGGACTCCTCTGGGGGAACCAGCCAGGTCCCCGTTTCATGCTGTAGTCGGAGTCCTCCTTGGGAGGAGAGAAGGAATTCAGCAGGCCCTGTTCTCGGGGCAGGCCTCACCCCGGGCACCTCAGCCCATCCCCTGTCCACCCAGCTGTGCTGACCGCTGCTCCGGCAAGCTCCTCAGATGTATGGACGCTTTTACTCCAACCTCCACATTTCAGTACTTGCCACAAAGCACTAAGAAGGGAAAAACTCAGATCCAACATCTGTTCCAAACCGCGAATCCCACAGGGCCTGTGGATGTTAGCAGCTGGGTCACAGCACCGGCCTCCAGGAGACCACGGGGGCTGGGGGCAGGCTCCTGGGGAGATGCCACCGTGCTTGATGTTTTCAGACTTTCTCCTCCTGAAGCGTGTTCACATCCATCCATCCGCTGCTGCCCCGTTTGCTGGTCTGGCGTCACCGGACATGCGAGGCTACTGGGCCCATGGCTGACGCTCAGTCACCACAACGCAAGAGCCAAGGTTCACCATTGTTTGGCTTGAATTAATACAAGGTTCAATGTGCACAGTGCACAGGTGATGGGGCTTCCCCCTTGGACGGCGCAGGCCTGAGCAGCACCCGGGATGCCCTGCAGGCCCCTCCGAACCCCAGCTCCCTTCCTGAAGCTCCGCGGCCCTCGGTCCTTCAGAGCCGCCCTCTGCTGCCCTCGGCGCCTGCCTGCTGGGTCCCCGCTCTGGGAAGGCACCTGAGCAGCCCTCATGGGCAGCCAGGGGCCCAACTGGGTGAGGACACGTCCAGCCACACTCATCACCACCTGCCAGGAGCCCGGGCTCCATGTCCCCACTCCTGCAACACCTCTGCCCTAAGTCCTCAGTGTTGGGGAGCCCCTGCACTCTCAGCTGCTCCTTCAGATGCGCCAGCACCCCTGAACTCATGGCAAAAAAACCACATTCACAGAATAGTTATGTTCATATCCAAAAACAGAAATAGTACAGGAAAATGGGAAATGTGGATGAGGAGCCCAGAACTGATGAACAGATATGATGGTATCAGTTTCTTACGCTGCCTAACACACACCACGACCTACTGTGTTACGGTGTTAAAGCAAGAGAGTTTGTCCTATCGGTCTCAGAGGCCAGAAGTCACGACCAGGGCGGGCTGCGGGTGGGGAAGGCGGTTTGGGGCGCCGCCTCGTCTCTGCCCTTTGTCACACGTCCTTTCTCTGTGTCTGGGTCCAAATGCCCCTCTTCTTCCCCGTGAGGACACAGGACAGGCCTCCCCAGCCCTCCAGCACCACGTCATCTTGACCTGAGGGTGCCTCACAGGCCCAGCTTCCCATTGGGTCCTGTCGGGTCTGGACTCAGGGCATCAGCATCCTCTGGGGACATGACCACCCACAGCAATGATTTATAGCAGACTGATCCCTGAGCTTCTGGGAGATGAGCATCCAGGCCTCCCCACAGGGGGCACCAGCCATGTTTTCATAAACACCACTCTCACCCACACCAGAGGGGCACTTGCCCAAGAGTGGAGCCCCTCGATTTAGCAGTACGGTCCCCACACTGCCAGGAAAAGCACAGCTGACCCTCTGAAGGCCGTCCCTGTGGGCGGTCCAACTCCACACCTGCCCTCAGGCTCCACGGTGACTCCGGGCAAACGGTGGGTCAGAACGGCATGATAACAGCAGTCCTTTTCAGGAGCGTGTGCAAGCCCCTCAATCCCCATCCGTGGCGGGGGGAGACCCAAGCAATCCTATTATAGCTGCTGGCCAGGCACCAAGACCCTCACAAACAGCTAATTCACCCATGATGCCATCAAAATGCATGGGTGGTGGGGCACCACGCAGGAGAAACTTGGTGATTGCAGAGCCTGCTACTCTCCCGTCTGGCCCACAGCCCCATGCTAATTAACACCCATGAGTGGGAGACCCAAAGGCCCAACTCTCTGGGTGCAGAACCTCCTGTTCCTACACTGCCCTCTCTCCAAGGCTCACATTTGGCACCAAATGGTTTGGGAGAAACTCCAGATCTGGATCATGGACTGAGAAAGGCCTGCAAGGACAGCCCTTCACACTGAAACAGGAGCAGATCAGACAAGTAACGGGAGGCAGGGGTTCCCTGGGCATCAGAGGACACCCTGTGCGCCCAGCACCCGCCTTGAGGTCCTAGGAAGCCAGTTCAAAGCTGGCTGCTCAGCGGGTGTGACACGCGCCCTTGTTAACGCCGGCCCCTCATGCCTGCCTGCAGTGCCGCACTCCCATCCCCCATGGCACAGGGGACACAGCCCCAGAGTTCCCGCGTGAAGGCGGCGTTGGCGTGGGAATCCGTGCGCTGTGCAGGGAGTGTGCTGTCCTTACGGGGATTTTAGCAGCAATGGTGAAATCGCAACAGTGAGACAACAAGATACCAGAAGAGCAAACCCGCGTTTCCTGGGACAGAGACTGAGCCAGGGCCTTTCACCAGGCCAGGGTCTGTGGTTCCCGATCCCCAGCCGCTTCCGGGTCGTGAGCAAACCTCGGAGCAATACAACCCCACGGGTCCTGTGTCTCTCTAACCACCGCCCCACCCTGGGAATTTTATATACTGAGCTATTTTCATGGCAACGTCCTCCTGAAGGGAGTGCCTCTGGCGGGCGGGGGGATGCTGTTCCGTTGCTCAGTCGTGTCTGGTTCTTTGCCACCCTGCGGACTGCAGCAAAGCAGGGGCAAGTCCTAATAAAACGCTGGGCCCCCAGCCCCTCCGTCCCCTCTGAAGCCCTGGCAGTGTTTGCCCAGAGCCCTCCCGGGAGTTCCTGGTGGAGCCGCGGCCATCCTGGGGCCCAAGTACAGGCCCTGGGGCAGAGACCGGTTAACTCCTTGCTGCTAGGAATCTGGATCCTGGACCTTTCCAGGCCCCTCCAGGAGAAGTCTGGCTTTCATCAGCGATGTCTCCTTAAAGGCTGCTGGGTCTCCCCCTGCCAGGACTGCACCCCCATCGCACTGAGACCCCCCCCCCCCCCCCGAGTCACTCCCCAGCAGGACCCGCCGCGTGGACTTGGCCCTGAGATCCCTGGACCAGCTGGGACCCTGGCACCCGGTGAGGTTGGCGCGAGTGGCCGCTAGATGGCACTGCGCCCTCGCTGGGGACCCGGCTACCCAACGCCGAGCGGAGGCTGCCTACCCGGGGCACTTCCAAATTTGAGCCGCGCTGGGATGCAGTCACAGGATCGGAATGGGAGCAGCACAGAGCAGGCTGTGTGCACAAAACACATCCATCTCTGGGCCTCTGTCTCCTGATTCAGTTCCCAGCTCCGGCTGCGGGGCACCATTAGTTTGTCGTTTCCGGCCAGCGGTTCCGTTAACCGGAAACGAGGAGAAACCACTGAGGACCGAAATCCGATTCCGACGCTGCGCGTGGGTCCAGGAATCCCTGTGTGAAACTGCAGCTCATCCTGCTGCTGGGCTCCATCCGCCTGCTGACGGACGTCTGCGGACACGGAGGCCCTCCCTGGCTTCCGTGTGGCCGGGCCGCCTCCGCCTTTCTGTCCACCCTGGCTGTCCATCGCTCCCTCTGACCGCTCAGTGTTCTGGTGGGAGGGTCGCGGTGGGCAGTCACCCTCAGCGCACAGCTTTCAGTCCACGAGCGTCCTGGAGCCCCTGCCCAGGGACATGCTGGCCTCCGATCAGTGGGCCTGGTCTGACGGCCCCAGGGGTGCAAACAGGAAGCAACCTGTTTTTCCTGCTGCCCCTCCCCCTGTGGATCTAGAAGCTTCCTGAGCGAGTCTGGGGCCCAACGAGGTTCTGGGAGAAGTGGCAGGCAGGGCGGTCACCCAGGCTCCGGGGAGAGCCCTGCACAGCCGTCAGAGACAAGCTTCCCGTCGAACCCACAACTCGAAACTTCCTTGTTGTATGAAGACCTGTCCCCCCACCGAACACTTGCCGAAAGCACATCGGGAAAGTGTTGGAGAAGGCGTCAGGGGAGCCCTTCCGGAGGCTCACTGGGCCGATGCAGACGTTACAAGCGTGTTCCCCGGTCACTCTGTGCTCTGCCCCTGGGTGGGGTGGGTCCCGAGCACGGACCCAGAAAGTAAGAAACGGGGAGAGGCGTCCTGCAGAGACACAGCTCAGTCCCGGGGCCCAACCCAGGGTGCAGAGTACACAGGGATCTGGGCACGCGCGTGAGGAGACAGCGAGGCGTCAGACCCCGATGGTCAGGGAGTCGGCAGTCGTTTGCGCCAGGTGGATGAGAGGCGGACCACTGAGAGGTTACTGAATTTCTCGCAGTAACTGTGGGGAAGGGCCCTGCTGAGTCAGCATGTCTGGGGGCTCCTCAGACCGCCCTTTCATTTTGGTACATTTTGCATCCAACCCTTGTGCGGGGTTGAGACTTTCCGTAGGGAAGTTTTTAAAGAAGGGGGTTCCTCCGTGAGAGTCCCGGAAACCCTCAAGGGCGGACGCGGCCCGAAGGGGCTGGTCTGCCTCGCCCGGCGGCCAGACCGCGGCCCGGCCTCGCCGCAGCCCTGAGGTCCTGGCCAGCCCGAGCGCCGTGGTTCCCGCCACGCCTGCCCGCTGCCAGGCGGGGCCCGGGGCGGCTCCCCCTGCCCCTGGGGTCTCCCAGCGCCTGACTCACGTCGTCTCCTGTCTCGCCCCCAGCTTGTCGGGATGCCCGCGGGCCACGTCCGCCATGAAGAAGGCGAAGTTGTCGGGAGAGCAAATGCTGACCATCCGGCAGCGAGCCAGCAACGGTAACGGCGCCCCCGCCCGGCCTCCCTGCCTCCTCCCACCCCGCCCCTCGTGCGGGGAGGCTCCGGGCACTCCCGCCTGCCCAGAGCCGGTCCACCGGGGCGGCCTCCCGGGGGGCGGAGCAGGGGTCCCCCGGCCACACTCACCCACCCCCAGCCCCTGTCCTCTGGGGCCTAACCTTGCGTCCGTCTGTCCATCCACACAGCGCTCCTCCAGATGCCCTCCTGCAGGGGCATAGAGGCGCAGGCGGGAAGCCCCGTGCGCACACCCGGGCACCAGTCCAGTCCCCGTCTGTCCTCGTGGCCCCCAGATTCCACAGCAGTGAATTCGCCTGCAGAACACTCAAGTCTGTGTTCTGACCCCCAGTCAGCCCTCTGGGGGCTTCCAGGCCCCCGGGGCACGGGCAGGGGCAGGGGGAGCCCCTGGTCAGTTTCTCGCAGGGCACCGTCCCAGCCTCCTCCTACCGGGGTTCCTAATCAGGGTCCTCCTCCCTGCGCAGTCCACGGGCGCTGTGTTTTTCCAGTTTGTGTGTTGTCCTGTTGGAGACATCACGGTTTAAGAGGCACCAGGGCAGGGCTGTGGTGCTGTGTGGCGTCCTGGCTGTGACGAGGCTGTGACAGGCCATGGGGAGAAAGCGTGAGAGTCCGGCTTCGTCTCAAGGCTGCTGGCCGAGAGTCCAGTGTGAATGGACCAGCACACACGTGAAACAAGGACATGTCTGCAACAAACACATGGACGGACGCGCTGACCACAGCTCTGCTGCCAAGGCTCGAGGGGGGCTCACCGCGTGTGTCCCTGAGAGGGGCAGTCCGTGGTCACTGGTGCGGTCTTTGCGTGTGTCCCCAGGCGCTGAGGTTCTGTGGTCACTGGTGAACGGAGCTCAGCGAAACTGTGATCAGGAGTTAGCAAAGTGGCCGGTGAGAGCCTCCCCTTCCAGACCCCTCCGGAGGACTCTGGGGAGCGGGGCTCGTGCAGAGCAGGTTTTCTGTTCAAGTCATGGGTCCAGGCTCTGGGCAAGGCACCTCCCTAACTCTGTGACCCCAAAGGCATGGTCACCCCGGGCTAGAAGCCTGGGCGCATCACAGGAGCCCGGCCGCCAGTCCTGGGTGGGGGTAGAGCCAGGCCCCTCCTCCCCCACTTCCTGGGCTGGGGTCCAGGGATCCGGCCCTGCCACGTGCTGGCCTGATGGTGTCGGCAGCCTTAGCCTCCATCTGGAAGCTGCTGTGGCTCACTGGACATTCATTTTCAGTCCTGAGTATAGCTCAAGGTGTGCAGAGATAACGGTCCTTAACACGGGCCCCATCATCTACCAGGAAGGCAGCCAGGGCCACAACGCCTCACCTGAAGTCTCAGTCCCATGAACCCACATCTGTTCAAGGCGGCCGGGGGCTCGAGACGCAGGACCAGTTGGACAGGAGCCTTCAGACCAGCCCACCAGCCTGAGGAGCTGGTCTAGAGACTCCAAGGTCACCAACATCCCGTCTCACTCAGCCATTGAGGGGCGCATTGCCCCGAGGAAAGCCATATCCACTGAGCTCTTTCCGAAATGTTTAGCCCGACATCTCACCTGCAAACAACCCTGGAGCTAAAGCAAAAATCCTTCTGCAAACTGATGTGAGCCCACTCCAGCTTCTGACTCTGGACAGATGGAGCAGTGTAGACACAGCCAGAAGTGCAGCGAGCAGGCCTGCAAACTGGAGGAGGAGCCTTCCCCCGGTGGGGCAGCTGGAGTGTGGGGAGGCCCTGGCTGGTGTCTCTCCTGTGGGATGTCTGACCCTCAGAGTCCTCCTTCTGTGTCGGCCAAGCACAGCTGGGAGCCAGAAAGGGCGGGTGCCACATGGGAGAGGAGCCCCGGCTTCCTCTGGCTGGACGCCCGACTGCAGGCCCAGCCGGGTCAGCGGGGGTGCCCTCGCGGGTCGCCATCGGCTCATCTCTGCATCCGAGCTCAGCTCCATGACTCTAGGTTTCAGAACGTGTCTTCCTGCTGTAGGTTCTGTCACACACTTGTCCACAGACGAGGACCCTGGGAGCTCAGGTCACTGGGAGATGAAGCTCCAGAGTCAGGTCAAACCCAGGTCTCCCCAAGCCCAGGCCGTGTGGAGCCTGGCCTGATGGTCCCCTCGCTCCACACCTGTTGGGGGCACCTTTTCTGGCAGGACTAGAGGCATTTCTTACTGAACCCAGAGCTGAATGCATCTCTCCGTGGATAAATGGCCTCATCCCTGTGTGTCTGACCCAAGGGCAGGACTCGGGAGATTCGCTCCTCTCTTTAGGGGGCTGGGGGTCAGTGGTCACTGCCCACATCAGCCATGCCTGCCCGCCGCAGTCGAAGTCAAGGCCCCTGCCATGTGTGAGGAAGAGACGACCTCTCTCTCTCTTCTCGGAGAATCAGGAGAGTACGCCTTGTCCAAGGTCACTCACTCTCCTCGACACCCTGTCCTCTTACGGTCATGGAGCACTGCGGCCAGGCCTGCCTGAAGCTCCGGGCTGACTTGGGCCAGCACCTCTGGTCCTGAGTCCGGGCGTTCTCCCCCAGGCGTTCATCTGAATGGGAAGGAGCATGTCTGAAGGTCCCAAAGTCTCTTTCCGTTTCCAAAATCCAGTGTTCTCTTTTTCTTTCTGAAGTTTAGAGAAGAGCCTGCTCTGGCCTCTTCCCCCAAAGACTCTCATTGTTCTGAGTGTCCCCCTATCGTCTCTGAGTAGCTGGTGCCCCGCACAGTTATCGGGGTCTCCTCTGGGACCCCCCGCACACATTCACTGCGGGCCTCTGAGCCTCCCTCCCCGGAGCCGGGCGGCAGGGGCCTTGGGGCTTTGGATTTTCAGTTCTTTCTGTGTGGTTTTGGTTTTTGGTTTTGGTCAAGCCTTCGGGAGGGAAGCTGGAGAAGGAAATGGCAACTCACTCCAGTGTTCTTGCCTGGAGAATCCCACGGACAGAGGAGCCTGGCGGGCTACAGTCCGTGGGGTCGCAAAGAGTCGGACACGACTGAGCGACTAACACACACTATCAGGAGAGAAGGAAATGAGGTAACTCCCCTCCCCTCTTGTCTGCTGTCAGGGTGCTGAGCTGAGGGAAGGGCCCCCCCCTGCCTGCAGCTCTGTCCCGGGGTTTTGTGCACCGATTCCTTTATATCCCCAACAGCCCGATCCCGGGCCCTGACGTTCTCCATTACCTGGAAAGAAAAGGAGACTCAGAGAGGTGAAGGCGGGAGCAAAGGCAGGTGACCTGTGTTCTGAGGGATGACCTGTGCTCTGAGGGGTGACCTGTGCTCTGAGGGGTGACCTGGATTCTGAGGGGCGACCTGGGCTCTGAGGGGCAACCTGGGCTCTGAGGGGTGATCTGTGTTCTCAGGGGTGATCTGTGTTCTCAGGGGTGATCTGGGCTCTGAGGGGTGACCTCTGCTCTGAGGGGTGACCTCTGCTCTGAGGGGCGACCTGTGCTCTGAGGGGCAACCTGGGCTCTGAGGGGTGACCTGGGCTCTGAGGGGTGATCTGGGTTCTCAGGGGTGATCTGGGCTCTGAGGGTGACCTGGGCTCTGAGGGGCGACCTGGCTTCTGAGGGGCGACCTCTGCTCTGAGGGGTGACCTGTGCTCTGAGGGGCAACCTGGGCTCTGAGGGGTGACCTGGGCTCTGAGGGGTAATCTGGGTTCTCAGGGGTGATCTGGGCTCTGAGGAGTGACCTGTGCTCTGAGGGGCGACCTCTGCTCTGAGGGGTGACCTGTGCTCTGAGGGGCAACCTGGGCTCTGAGGGGTGACCTGGGCTCTGAGGGGTGATCTGGGTTCTCAGGGGTGATCTGGGCTCTGAGGGGTGACCTGTGCTCTGAGGGGCGACCTAGCTTCTGAGGGGCGACCTCTGCTCTGAAGGGTGACCTGTGCTCTGAGGGGCGACCTCTGCTCTGAGGGGTGACCTGTGCTCTGAGGGGCAACCTGGGCTCTGAGGGGCAACCTGGGCTCTGAGGGGTGATCTGGGTTCTCAGGGGTGACCTGGGCTCTGAGGGGTGATCTGGGTTCTCAGGGGTGACCTGGGCTCTGAGGGGTGACCTGGGTTCTCGGGGGTGACCTGTGCTCTGAGGGGTGACCTGGATTCTGAGGGGTGACCTGGATTCTGAGGGGTGACCTGGGTTTTCGGGGGTGACCTGTGCTCTGAGGGGTGACCTGGATTCTGAGGGGTGACCTGGGTTCTCGGGGGTGACCTGGGCTGTGAGGGGTGATCTGGGTTCTCAGGGGTGACCTGGATTCTGAGGGGTGACCTGGGTTCTCGGGGGTGACCTGTGCTCTGAGGGGTGACCTGGATTCTGAGGGGTGACCTGAGCTCTGAAGGGTGACCTGGGTTCTCGGGGGTGACCTGTGCTCTGAGGGGTGACTGGATTCTGAGGGGTGACCTGGGCTCTGAGGGGTGACCTGGGTTCTCAGGGGTGACCTGGATTCTGAGGGGTGACCTGGGTTCTCGGGGGTGACCTGTGCTCTGAGGGGTGACCTGGATTCTGAGGGGTGACCTGGGCTCTGAGGGGTGACCTGGGGGCACACCCACGTGGATGGCTTTGGGAACGTCATTACCAGACCCTCAAACTCCTCCTGACTCTCCAGAATCTGACAGACTGAGAACCCACCGGTCATGAGCCTGCCCTTCCCCCGACCCCAGTCCCCACTGTCAGCTAAGGAAGGACTCACCTGGCCAGGAAGAGCCCTGAATGCCAGGCTCCTGAGGGCGCCTCCTGGGAGGCAGAGGGCAGGGGAGCGGGGGAGCAGGGCTGAGTTTCGGGAGGAGACAGGGAGGCGGCCTGTGCTCCGCAGTGCATCCATGCATCCGCCTGCCCTCTCATCCATCCACCATCCACCCATTCACACGCCTGCTAACCACCTAGAGCAAAAATTAGAGGTACGAAGGTTGTCATGGGGGCCCAGGCTGATGTTTTTGTTGGATTGAAAGTGATGACGACCTCCATTGGAAAACTGATCTGATCTGCAAGTTGTTTTAATGATGAAGCCTGATTTGCCACTTAGTTTGCAGTAGATCGTTCTCAAAAACACTCGACCCAAGGCTTTGATGGAAAGATACTGAAGGTACTATGCAACACACAATTTTCTAGAAATATATACATTTTTGACAACTATTTAACATCACCATAAAAAGCTTTAGGTGGCAATTTTAGGGCTTGTGAACGAGAGGTGTGTCTTTTATTAATTTTTTAACTCAAAAAAATATTGAAGCCCACTGCACTAGAGCAGACGCAGTATTTTTTTTTTTTAGCTATTTTAGCTATTCTTTTAGCTCCCATGACTGGGTCAGCAGGACAGAACCAGTTTGCACCACTTTCTGGTCGGAGCAGAGATGTGCCTACGGAGGTCTGGTGCTGGCGGGCTGCTGGGACGGCGGCGTCTGACGCTGTTCTTTGGCCCGTTTGGCAAGTCTCGCTGAAGGTCAGGTATCTGACCTACAGTTGATTTCTTAGAGCCACTGTGTCTGACAGGGACCTTTTGTGATGCAGGCATTTGGGGTTTTGAGGGATTAAGGAGGGTAGTCATCACGGGACTTGTAAGTAGCAGATATGGACCCAGATTCCAGGTCTGTATGTTTGGAAAGCTGGCCTTAAACCCCAGACTGCTAAACCTCTCATCAGGGCAGCTCGGAAATGCCTCCAGACTTCAGGACGTCTACTGGTCATGTGATCTCTGTCCCCTGCGTAGACGCTGGTTTTCCATGAAAGTCAAACAAAACATGATAAAACATGACACTCTTTCATGAAAGTTCAAAGCAGTGAAACGGGTTCCTAAGATTTCACCTGTATTCCAGAGAGACCACATTCTCATCTCATAACTTTATCAAAATTCTTCTAGTTCCCTTTTGCCAGAATCTAGCCCCAAGACTCTCCTTGGGCTTCAACATCACTGCAGATGGTGACTGCAGCCATGAAATTAAAAGACACTTGCTTCTTGGAAGAAAAGCTATGACTAACCTAGACAGCAGAGACATTCCTTTGCAGAGAAAGGTCCGCCTAGTCAAGGCTATGTTTTTTCCAGTAGCCATGTATGGATGTGAGAGTTGGACTATAAAGAAAGCTGAGTGCAGAAGAATTGACGCTTTTAAACTGTGATGTTGGAGAAGACTCTTGAGAGTCCCTTGGACTGCAAGATCAAACCAGTCCATCCTAAAGGAAATCAGTCCTGAATATTCATTAGAAGGACTGATGTTGAAGCTGAAACACCAATACTTTGGTCACCTGATGCAAAGAGCTGACTCATTTGAAAAGACCCTGATGCTGAGAAAGATTGAAGGCAGGAGGAGAAGGGGGCGACAGAGGATGAGATGGTTGGATGGCATCACCGACTCAATGGACATGAGTTTGACTAAACTCCGGGAGCTGGTGAAGGACAGGGAAGCCTGGCGTGCTGCAGTCCACTGGGTCTCAAAGAGTCAGACACGACTGAGCTACTGAACTGAGCCGCAAGAGAAAAGTGCTGACACGCTGGGGTATCTCACAGGCTTTGCTGTATATGAAGTACCATTGATGGAGCATCCTGACAAGCCAGTCAAGGCAAGTTCATGGAAATCCGAGGTGTGCTAGTCTTCCTGCTGTTCCCTGGGTCTCGTAACAGCGCCGTGATCTTCAGACTGCCATCCCTTAAGTGGATTGTTCCACTGACAATCACACTCACAACTCAAGGGAAACATGAATCTCGGATTGGAGACAGGCAGATGTATAGCGCATTTTTCACCCTTCCTATCACAAATGATCCAAAACCTGGTCTCTCAATCAAGCGGCTCTGAGGGTCACAGAGGCCGGTTCCCTGGGATGAGCTCCACCGGCCTCATGTACAGACCCTGGCATCAGGGACCTTCCTGACACGCAGTCATGTCTGCTCGCTGACACTCCTGTGTTACGTGCAAGTAAAAATCAGACATTCTGTTTAGCACGTGAGAGAAGACTGCTCTCCTCTTCACCGCTGCGCCCCTGGCGCGGTGTGTCCTTACGCCGCAGAGAGGATCGGGCTGCCACCTGAGGGGCCTCGGGGAGATGTGCCCCCCGCAGCACAGCATCAGAGCCTGTCACAGGGCCTTCAGACAGCCTGAACCGAACGAAGATCGTGAAATCTTCACAGGCAGCTGGACCTCAGGGGTCGGAGAAAAGAGGTGGATTCTCTGTGCTTCTTGGAGAAATGTGATAACTTGCTCTTCACACGGCTGGTCTTTAGCAGAGCACACCTGGAAAAGAGAAGACTTTAAATTGTCCAGACCTGAAAAACCAGAAATATGTCCCGGAGAGCTTGTCCAGAAATCTTAACAGAAACTCACTGGGAACATCTGACCCTCAGAGCCCAGAGGTCCAGGAGGGTTTGTGACTTTCCTGCAGGTTTCACATGAAGCGTTCTCACTGCACCTGGATGGGGAGGGACTCGGAGGAAGTGAGTGTTGGTCGCTCACTCGTGTCTGACCCCTTGCAACCTGTGGACTGCAGCCCGCCAGGCCCCTCTGTCCATGGAGTTCTCCAGGCACGAACACTGGAGCGGGTTGCCATGCCCTTCTCCAGCGGATCTTCCCGACCCAGGGATTGAACCACGGTCTCTTGCATTGCAGGAGGGCTCTTTACTGCCGGAGCCACCAGGGAAGCCCTTTAAGGAACTTAAAGGAATGTCGTGGCAAATCCTCATTACGTGGTAAATTAACTCATGATTTAGTTGCTTCACAAATCAGGATTTTTATGCACTTATCTTGATTGTTTTTATGCATTCTTACCTTGAGGTGTACCTGACCTTCAACTACAGAAGAACAATAACATTAGCCACTGCCTTGATGGAGACCTCCCAAGTGGTTGGTTTTGTATACACTAACTCAGTTGATCCTAGCTCCTAATTTTGAGAGATTTCCATAAAGGCCTGGTCATAGATACAGAAGGGGAAATAGCAGTCCACCACTGAGAAAGGGTAGACCTCACTTCAGTACTGGCAGTATCGTCTATTGTATCCTTGGGTTGCTTTTCGGGTGCGTTTGGTAAAAAAGGCAGACTTTGTTGCTGATGCTCTGGACCCTGTAAAAGGCTGCAGAGAAGTGCCTTACAGACCTAAGGGGTTGATCAGGGTCATGGACTCAGGGTCCCCTGGATGACAGCAGGAGCGTGGCCGAGGGAGGGGGCACTCGAGACCACCTCACCCGTGAGGCTGACTTTCCCACCTGAGACAGATCCATGGGAGAAACAGTTCAGAAGGAAAAATAATTAAAGGGAAATCAAGCTGAGCGCAATGATCCTGCGCGATCACGTTCATGAGGAAATGTGATGTCCTGGAAAAAATGGGCTTCTCTACAGGAGGATGTTTTACTCTCTTGAGTCTTTTTCCCCTTCATTTCACTACAAACAGCAGCAGGCCTGAACCCCCACTTGCTCTCTTCTCGAGGCCTGGGCTTGGCACCTGGTGCAGCGTGCACAGGGTTTCTGGGTTGTCAGAGGCCCTCCCTCTGGGGCAGACTGGACCCCTCTCTCTGCAAAGCTGGACAGCGGCCCCCAGTCTCCCACAGGCGCCGGGCAAGTGACGGGAGTGGCCGTCCTGCACCTGTACCTGCAGGAATTCTGCTCTTTCCCTGAGGACTCTCAAGCACAGGTGTCCAGGGCAAGCACTGCGCGGGCCAGGGTATTTCTGACACCAGCGAGGCCTTGCAGCAGCAGCCAGCTGGGAGAGCTGCACTCTAACGCACCCCTATATACCCTGACGTTCCTCCCGCAGCCCATCCGGGCCCCCTCAGGAGCTGGTGCCCACAGAGACCTCCTTGCCCCCCGGAACCCAGCCCCACAAAGCCCCCCAAGCTGGCCCTTCAGATGAGGGGTGTGCCCACCAGTCAGGGTCCGTATTCTGGGAGCTTCTGAAGCCAGTACCTGGAGCCGGTCCCTGTGCCTTCCGCAAGAGCATCTGCCCAGCACCCGTCAACTCGGCTTCGGTCGTGTGTGTGTGTGTGTGTGTGTGTGTGTGTGTGATCAGTTCTCATCTGCAGAATCCCAGCTTGGCGAGGTGGGCACCCTGCTGTCTGCTTTTCAGATACATCAGCCACCTGGCTCCTTCTGAGAGTCCGGGGAGAAGGGGATGGGGGCACAGAGAGGCAGACTGCATGCAGAGCAGACGGGTCGTGGCCGGAGCCGGGAGCACCCATGTCCGGGACACAGGGTGACTGCCGGATACAGAGGGGCACAGTCACAGGCTCTGGTGAACCCTCTCAGGCTTCGCTGAAGATGAAACCTTTCCCTTTGTGAGGGTCCATGACCCCCCAGCTGATTCCCCTGTTTGTAGGGACCTTCCTTGTGAGGATTGCACTGGGATGAGAAGACACACAGCACATGACTGTTTCGTTTTCATTCAAGAGTCTGTTTTCACGGCAAACCCGGCTCCCCGTCTGGAGGAGTGATGGCACCCCTGTCCTCCCTGCGGTGTCTCTGACCCCCCATCCTCCCTGCGGCGTCTCTGACCCCCTGTCCTCCCACAGAGTCCCCTGGCCCAGCATCTCTGACCCCCCATCCTCCCTGCGGCGTCTCTGACCCCCCATCCTCCTACGGAGTCCCCGGGCCCAGCATCTCTGACCCCCCATCCTCCCTGCGGCGTCTCTGACCCCCCGTCCTCCCACGGAGTCCCCTGGCCCAGCATCTCTGACCCCCATCCTCCCTGCAGCATCTCTGACCCCCCATCCTCCCTGCGGCGTCTCTGACCCCCCGTCCTCCTACGGAGTCCCCGGGCCCAGCATCTCTGACCCCCATCCTCCCTGCGGCGTCTCTGACCCCCCGTCCTCCTACGGAGTCCCCGGGCCCAGCATCTCTGACCCCCGTCCTCCCTGCGGCGTCTCTGACCCTCCTGTCTGACCCCCATCCTCCCTGCGGCGTCTCTGGCCCTCCTGTCCTCCCTGCGGAGCCCCTGGGCCCAGCATCTCTGACCCCCATCCTCCCTGCGGCGTCTCTGACCCTCCTGTCCTCCCTGCGGAGTCCCCGGGCCCAGCATCTCTGACCCCCGTCCTCCCGCAGCGGCCTCGGGCCCGCCGACTGTGACCCTCCACGTGGCAGCCACAGCCCAGTGTCTCTGACACACACACACACACACACACACACACACACACACACACCCCCGCCCCCCCAACCCCGTCCTCCCCGCAGAGTCCCCGGGCCTGCCTCTCTGACCCTCCCGTCCCCGCAGGCATAGAGAATGACGAGGAAATCAAGCAGCTGGATGAGGAGATCAAGGAGCTGAACGAGTCCAACTCCCAGATGGAGGCTGACATGATCAAGCTCAGAACTCAGGTAACAGTTTCTGCGGCCCCCAATCGAGCCGCCCCGGAGACTCCAGGCCCCCAGGGGTGTGTCTCCCCCTGGTCTGCGCCCGGTCTTCCCTCTGCTGTTTCATCCTTTCCTTGATATTCTCTTGAGGTGATTTCAGTGGCAAAATCTGCCGTCACCACGGGGCCACTGATGGACTAGTGTTCGCTCGTGTCGCAGTTTCAGTGGAGCATGGCTCCCGGCAGCGGGTCCTGAGGGCCGCCTGTCCCTGCAGGGGGCGAGCCCGTCCCTCGGAGGTGAAGGCTGGGCCACCCGTCCCATCAGGGAACACTGAGCCCCTCCCTGGGCTCCAGGGCCGCCCGTGTCCACGCAGACTCCCGGCGAGGCTGCTGGGTGCGCCGGGTCCGGTCCCCACCGAGCCCCTGCTGGAGGCCTGCGCCCAGGTGCCTTGTCCTGACCCCACGTGCTCACAGCGGCCGCACAGGACGTGCACACACCAGATCACGCTTGTGGCCTGCAGTGGCTGAGCCGAGACTGCAGAGCTGCAGGCCCAGGAGGCCTGGCTCAGCCGTCCACAGGGCTGTGCCCCCCGAGGCTCCGGGGCGGGCCCCCCCGGTGTGGTCACAGGTGACACGGGGGGGCCCGTCATGCACAGACTGCCCCCCGCCGTGGTCAGATCCCCCCTCCCCAGCCATCCCCCCGGTGTGGTCACAGGTGACACGGGGGGGCCGTCATGCACAGACTGCCCCCCGCCGTGGTCAGATCCCCCCTCCCCAGCCGTCCCCCTGGTGTGGTCACAGGTGACACTGGGGGGGGGCCCCGTCATGCACAGACTGCCCCCCGCCGTGGTCAGATCCCCCCTCCCCAGCCGTCCCCCTGGTGTGGTCACAGTGCTCAACGGGGCCCCTGACCACACTGGACACCCACACACAGCCCCCCACCCAGCCTCTGGGGTGGTTAAGAGGCAAAGGTCACGGCGCCTGCCACACCCCCCCCAGCCTGGAGCCCAGACCGCCCGAGCCTCACCCTTATCTGTGTTACCTGCATGCCCCGTGTGAGCGCTCCATGCAAAAGCAGGCTCTGGTTCTGCTGCTTCGAAGGCGTGGATGCCAGTCTGACCCGCGTTTTCCTCCTGCAGAGGCTGCAGGAGGCCAGGGTCCCTGCAGGGTCCTGGGTCCTGAGCTCAGAAGAGCCCAGTGATCTCTCCATCAAAAGTGCTTAGGACAAGGGCTTCCCTGGCGGTCCAGTGCGAAGACTCGGCATTTCCACGGCAAGGGGCACAGGTTCAATCCCTGGTCAGGGAACTAAGAGCCCTAAAGCTTTGAGGCTTGGCCAAAAAAAAATTTTTTTTCAAGTGTAGAATTACGTATACCTTCTGTCTCAACAAATCAGTGATCGCTTAGCTCTGCGTTTCTCTCTTACACACCTTAGCTCTATCCTGAGCCCGGGCTAGAGGCCGTGTACACATGCACGCACAGTCCTCGGGTTCTCGTCCCTCCACTGCAGGAAGCTGCTGCTTGCCACACACATAGACGAGGGTGCTGCCAGTAGCGGGGGCCTGTCCTCCTGCCCTCCCCAGGCTGAGGACCTTGAGCTGACAGCACAGGGCTCCTGAGCCGCAGAACAGGCTGCCTCCAGCCCCTCCCCGAGCCCTGGGTGCCCTGGACAGAGGGCTGGGCCGTTCCTCCATCAGAGCCAGCCTTGGCCTCTCCTGGGCTGGATGATGCCAGATGCCCGGTACCCACGGCTGCCTCAGGGTGGGCCTTGAGAGGAAGGCGGCGGCCCCGCCCTCCTGCTGGGAGCCCCGCGGGAGCCCCTCCACCCCAGTGGGCCAGCCTCGGGGTATGCTGACCCCCCTGGCAGCACTCTGTCCGCCCCACCATTCCACCTGGGCCCCAAGTCCCAGCAGTCACTGGGGTGCTAGGTTTTGACCTGATCCCTGCTGGGTCAGAAGCCCGGACAATGAGTGTCCTTCCACGAGAAACACTCACCCACAGACGTGCCTACTGATAAGTGTTGTCACTCCTGAATCCACAGAGAGCCAGATTTCACCTGGCGAAACTCAGAAAGCTGAAGCCAGGGGCTCCCTCGGACCCCAACTACTTGGGATCCTTCGATGTGAGCAGGGACACCCTATGTGAGAAATCGAAGTTTAGAGCTGATAAGCAGAGATTCGGGTAATTCCGGGCAGTCGGCTGCTGCCGTCCGGAGGCGCCAGGCTGTGAGCTTGGCATACGGCAGGCAGTCCTGCTTCCGCGTGTCCCCTCTGAGGCCAGCCTGGGGACCCATGGAGGCCGGCACACACGCTGTGGCCTCCAGGAGTGCCCCGTTTGGTTCCATCGCTGGGTCCCTGCAACCTTCGCAGAGCAGGCCACTCTCCAGCCTGCCGTGCAGTGAGTAAGGGCTGGTTGTCTGGCAGCAGGCGGAGGCCAGAAAGCTTCACAGCGATGGTTACATTCTCTCTGGGTTTCTAGAGGAAGGTAGAGTGGTCAGGAAGCCATGCCAGACCCTTCTCTGAAGTAGGGAGGCAGTGACACCATACAGGCCACTAGGGACCTCTGTCTCGTGACTATGGAGATGATCATTTCAGTCACTCAGTCGTGTCTGACTCTTTGCTACCTCATGAACCACAGCATGCCAGGCCTCCCTGTCTATCACCAACTCCCAGAGTTTACACACACGCATGTCCATTGAGTCGGTGATGCCATCCAACCATCTCATCCTTTGTTGTCCCCTTCTCCTCCTGCCCCCAATCCTTCCCAGCATTAGGAATTCCCAGCATTCAAATAAGTCAGCTCTTCACATCAGGTGACCAAAGGATTGGAGTTTCAGCTTCAGCATCAGTCCTTCCAAGGAACATTCAGGACTGATTTCCTTTAGGATGGACTGGTTGGATCTCCTTGCAGTCCAAGGGACTCTCAAGAGTCTTCTCCAACACCACAGTTCGAAACCTCAGTTCTTCAGCACTCAGGTTTCTTTATACTACAACTTTCACATCCATACATGACTACTGGAAAAACCATAGCTTTCACTAGAAGGACCTTTGTTGGCAAAGTAATGGCTCTGCTTTTTAATATTCTGTCTAGATTGGTCATAGCTTGTCTTCCAAGGAGCAAGTGTCTTTTAATTTCAGAGCTGCAGTTACCCCTGCAGTAATTTTGGAGACCAAGAAAATAAAGTCTGTCGGTGTTTTCACTGTTTCCCCATCTATTTGCCATGAAGTGATGGGACGAGATGCCATCATCTTAGTTTTCTGAATGTTGAGCTTTAAGCCAGCTTTTTCACTCTCCTCTTTCACTTTCATCAAGAGGCTCTTCAGTTACTTTTTGCTTTCTGCCATAAAGGTGGTGTCATCTGCGTATCTGAGGTTATTTATTTTTCTCCCTGCAATCTTGATTCCAACTTGTGCTTCCTCCAGCCCAGTATTTCTCATGATGTACTCTGCATATAAGTTAAATAAGCAGGGTGACAATATACAGCCTTAATGTATTCCTTTCCCAGTTTGGAACCAGTCTGTTGTCCCACGTCCAGTTCTAACTGTTGCTTCTTGACCTACGTACAGATTTCTCAGGAGGCAGGTAATGTGGTCTGGTATTCCCATCTCTTTCAGAATTTTCCACAGTTCGCTGTGACCCACACAGTCAAAGGCTTTGGTGTAGTCAATAAAGCAGAAGTAGATGTTTTTCTGGAGAGGATAGTGACTCACAAATAAAGCAATATTTCAAGACGTCTCTATGCAGTATTAGATTTAGCCTAAGAAGAAGATGTGTTAGCCCCATGTCCTAAGATACTAATCCAGATAGATTGTCCCGCCACGCCAGCAGAAAGGCCTGGGTGGTGCAAGGCCAGTCCTCACGTGATTGTTTGTGCACAGTGACAAGAAGAGCTTTTAAAAGACCGAATGAAAGCTGACAGAACCTGGGAACCTAGCCCGCCTTAGTGCACCGATTCCTTTTCAGAGAGACCAGCCGTTAGGGTCCACTTGCCACTTGCTCAGTGCGAGGACTCACAGCACACAAAGTGACCCCTTCAGCGTCCAGTCCTTCGCCGGAAACCTCTGGACTCGAGCGAGAGGCTGCGCCCCTGCGTGGGCCGCCGAGGCCTCCCACGGGGGGCGGCTCGTGTTACATGTCGCGCGGTCTGTGCATTGCAGATCACCACCATGGAGTCCAGCCTCAAGACCATCGAGGAGGAGAACAAGGTGATCGAGCAGCAGAACGAGTCGCTGCTCCACGAGCTCGCCAACCTCAGCCAGTCTCTGATCCACAGCCTCGCCAACATCCAGCTGCCGCACATGGTAAGTGACCGGCGCCGGGCGGAGGCCCCCGGGGGCCGCGCAGTGCACATCCTAGCGTAGCTGTCTGTCTGTTCTGTCCTCGTGGTTCTCCAGACCTCGGATGCTTGCGGTTACCTCCCCCAAACCATAACACTAACCGCTCTGGTGGGGCTGATCGGTAAATCCCCTAAGGTTAAGTTGCTCTGAAAGGCCTTTTAAGTAAGATAAGGACAGTGGCGTTAGGCTGGGATACTAATTTATGCTGATGTGAATATCCTATTAAGAAAATAAAAGTTGCATATGAACTACTATTTAATATCTCGTAGGATCCAATCAATGAACAAAATTTTGATGCATACGTGACTACTTTGACGGACATGTATACAAATCAAGACCGTTATCAGAGCCCAGAAAATAAAGCTCTACTGGAAAATATAAAGCAGGCTGTGAGAGGAATTCAGGTCTGAACAGCTGCTGTAGTGATGGAATCTTGCTTAAAAAAGGATGCCTCTTGTTCTTTGCTGCTGTAATTTACCAGAAAGTGTTATATATTTATTTCTGTTTGAAACAGTGTTATGCTTACAAGACTTCATAATGATTTTATGTCTTGCTTTAAAGATAGTACCTGCAGAATAGTTTTGGAATACATTCACATTTTTGTACGTTTTCATATAAGCTGACATAGTGTGACATGCCATGTAATGTTTATAGCTGCTAATGTATGCACATTGGGGGTATATATATTTCTGAAGAGGTAAGCTGATCAAAATAAATAGAGTGTACATTCTTTTTAACGCTTTAGTGATTAAATGTTTAGTATTTTGAACTGAAATGGACACACACACACAACACAGCTCTGAATGATCATTTGGTGGACCCGCAGCCACTTTTTAGATGTTATCGTTTTGCCTCGTGTTCGAGGATCTTACGGAATTTAAGAAATACATTTTGTGTGCATATTGTTTCATAGCAAGAATTGGTTGCAAAAAAATGCTTTATTTTTGAACAATGCTTGGAAATATTATGTGATGTTTTTGTTTGTTTGTTTTAGGAGGATGGTGTATGGTGGGGGCAATAAATGAGGTTTTTTGCATTCCAAGGACATGGCATGTGGAGTAACTGTAAGGAATGAGATAAGTAATTTATTGTCAGACAACATCAAGCCATGGGAGCTTGGCAGAAGATTCAAAGCAGCTTAAACAGCGCTTTTAAATTAACTCCCGAGCGCTACGCGGTGTGGCGGTGGGACCTTCCGCTAAGACAGGGGCAGAGTGGAGGTGGTGGCCCGAAGACCCCTCCTCCTCTCTCGGCCTGGAGCAACCTTCTCCTGCCCCGAGGGCTCCTGCCCTCTGAACCGCCTGTCACCCAGCAGAATCCGTGTTTTCCTTTGCGCTCAAAGATCCTTTGAGACTCTTTCTTTCCCCTTCCACCTTATCCAATTACCATTCCTGTTGTTGTCGCTGTCGTGAGTTTCCCGTGGGGGATAAAGGCAGACGGCGTGGCAGTCCTCGCGCGATCGGGCTGAGCTGCGGGCCGGCCTGGGTGGGAAAGCGGCTCAGACAAGCGCCCCCGCCCAGCGCTGGCTTCGAGGAAGCCCGCGTCCTGTTCAGAGGCGGGAGCGCGCGCCCCACGTGCGGTCCCGCCCGCCGGAGGCCCGCGGGCCGCAGAACGTTCGCTTAGCTTTGTTGGCTCGGTCGTGACCTTCTCTAGGAACGAATGCAATCAGACGGTGGGAGTAACTAAATGCCCTTCAGCACTTTTTTGCTTTACACTAGATCATCTCAGACTCGTTTCCATCCTGGAGACTGACTGTTCCCCCGACGACTGCACTCCGCGATGCGATGCGTAAGACCGCTTTCCACCGCCGCGCTCCCCTCTCCTCATGCATCCCCGGGACAACCTGTCGTGTTTCCGATTGCTGTTGACTTGATTTACATGTGATAGCATTCTTCCTTCCATGTCTTGATGTTATGCAGGAAGTACAAAAGTACTTTAAAATTTTGTTATGAAAAAAAAAAAAGATGGGTTTTGTAAAAATAAAAAAAAAAATATTTTTAGCAGAACAGGACTTACAGGGTCATTGTCCCCACAATGTGCCAGTCGACTATTTGCACTTACCTTGTCCTATATATCCGTACGGAGGTGTGCAATTCCTGTGTCAGTAGCCTCGCGACTCTGACCCTGGAGGAATCTGAGGAGGCCTCCCGGCTGACCTGATGATGCTACGGGAGATTACAGGGACCTCACCGCAAATACTCTGATACAATACTCAACCTCGGTATATATATATATGTATAAATACATGTACATCCCAGCGGCACTTTATACTGCTCACTGTACAAAAGCCACCAGTTTTCCAGGAGGACTTTAAAATTAGCTGGGAGAAGACTGTATAATGACTCGGGCGCCGCAGCGCCTTCTCTGCGGGGCCCTCTTTCTGTTGGGTGATTAGTTGTAGCTGCCCTGCTCAGAATTGCCTTTTTGAGAGCTGAAGCCAGGTGCGCCTCGCCACCTGCGGCCACATACCCCGTCCGGGGCCCCGGCCTCCTCGCGGGCCCCCGTTGTTCATATCGGCACATGCATCTCCCCGCCCCGTCGTTGTCTGCAGCTTCTTTGCCAATTATAGTGATGCTTTTCGTAGCGTAATAGGTAGTATCAGTTTGGGATTCTAATTGTTCTCACCTATGTACAATGGAAAGGGGTTTTAAGCACAAATCTGCTGCTCATCTGATGTTGGTACATAATATCAAATCAAAGTTATCTGTGACTATTATATAGGGATCACAAAAGTGTCACATATTAGAATGCTGACCTTTCATATGGAATTATTGTGAGTCATCAGAGTTTATTTATTATAACTTATTGTTCATATTCATTTCTAAGTTAATTTAAGTAATCATTTATTAAGACAGAATTTTGTATAAATATTTATCGTGCTCTCTGTGGAACTGAAGTTTGATTTATTTTTGTACTACACGGCATGGGTTTGTTGACACTTTAATTTTGCTATAAATGTGTGGAATCACAAGTTGCAGTGATATTCATTTTTAAATTGTGAACTTTGTACAAATTTTGTCATGCTGGATGTTAACACATCTTACTCTAAATAAAAAAGGTGTTACCACATTTGTAGCACGAAGGGTCTCTACCTGCGTGTGTGTCTTCACTGAGCCTGGAAGGGTGTGTGGGGTCTGGGGCCCAGTAGGGCCCCAGGGCGCTTCTCTCCAGCCATGGCCACCTCCGCGACAACGTTGCCGCAGGCTGATCTGTCTACCCCAAGGCCCATGAGCACAGATTGCGCGGGTCCCGGAGGCGCTGCCCCTGAGCTTGTCCAGATGCCACTGTGACACCTCTTGCCATCACCCCTACTATCTCCTCCTGAGGTCATGTCTGATGCGGGCATCCCCCCAGAACAGGGACATCCTCACAGATGCAGACACCCCTACTGATGGACATGCGGTCATGATGCAGCATGCATCCACATCCCAAGGTTCATGTCCATCACAGATCTCTCCGGGTCTGGGGTGCAGAGGCTCACAGCTCTCGCAGCTGCCACGGGGCCACCCCTCGCCCCTCGGCACTGAGCAGCTCCCCGGCCTCCCCAGAGTCCCAGCAGCATCTCGTGCTCCGAGATTCCACGCCCTCTGAGCCTGTCTTCCAGCAGGTGTTGCCCATGTTTTACACCTGGCACTGGCTCAGCTGCACCAGGGCAGATGGAGCGTGTTCTCCTGGGAGTGGGATTCAGGGTCCCGCCACCCTGTGTCTTCAGATCATTGGGCGCACCTCTGTGAAAGGGCGTGTCTTCAGGATCATGGACATTCAAGCAGATAGCAGGACACTGAGGAGCTGCTGTCGTGATTGAAATCTTTCAGCTTGGTGGTTGAAAGCATCTTGCCCTGAGAATCAGTATAAACATCACGGAAAGCAGGTTAGCAAGAAGGTCAGAAATCTTACAGAATTCTTGACCCAGTAATTCCAGATGTCCCTCCTAAAATACCAAAACACTTGAAAGTGCACTGAAATAAGTGAAACCAACCCCCAAAGTCCTAGTACAGAGGAAGGTTGGAGCAGATGAAATAAAGGCACTTTATGGAACACCATGGTGTCACCAGAAATGACAGTTGCAAATCCGCACTATAGGATGCTTGTGATAAAGTGAGCAGCACAGAAAACGGAACGATAAGGAGGCTAAGAAGCAGCTGAGTGGCAGCAAGCCTGGGTCAAATCGACATGTGTCAGTGGTTCTCGTGGTCCCGCCAGCCCCCCGAGCCTGCGGAGGGGGGTCTGTCCAGTCCTGTTCTCCCCTTCAGCCCCCGAGGAGCAAACCAAAGCTGGGGAACGACTGGTCCCTGGGAAGCCAAAGTGGGGGCAGGGAGGCGGAGCAGAAGCCAGGGTCCCTCTAGTGAGAATGGGGTGACGGGGGCGCAGCCCACACAGGTCCCCGGGCCTCTGGTCTGAAACCGCCCTCCTGGTGGATCTTGCCAGGCATGTTCCAGCAGGGCAGGCTGCGACCACACTTTTCTCACCCCGGACCACGGAGTGATTTTTTAGAAAGTAAACAGCCGAAGTGAGGATTCCAGGGTGTTTGGGAGAAGAGGCTCGGAGGTCACCCCACATTCTGCACCACGTGCCTCCCCACATGCCCCCAGGTCACCCCACATTCCGCAGCATGCACCCTGGGGTCACCCCACACTCCACACCACACGCCCCCAGCCCTGGGCAGTGAGGAGGCCTGGATGGAGCGGATGCTCTGTGGGCCCAGGACTCCAGTGGCAGCTCCCCTCTGAGCCCAGAGCAGCCTCCCGCCTCCTGCCGGGAGCCCTGTCCGCAGGAAGGAAGGGGGATGTCCCTCCCCTGGGACCCTGTCTCCAGGAGCAGAAGCCCCCAGTGAGCACGGAGCATCTCGGCTCCCTGGGGCCTGGTCCCTGGGGCTCTCTCTGCGGCCAGAGGCCCGGCGCCGTCACGGTCCGGGGACGGTCCGCTCCCTCCATGCTCAGCTCCAGTGCTGCGGACCTTTCAGCACAGCAGAGCAAGAGGGGGAGCCCCGGGCCCGAAGCAAGTTAAAAGGTACATCGAGGAAAACAAACGAGATTCTTTGTCCTTTCTTCTTTTACGTTTGCACAGCTTTAGATCTAGAAGTTTCTTCCCAAAAGCCGGCGCACAGATTCTCTCCAAGTGATCAGATCGGGAGCCTGTTTCCTTCTGTGTGTGGCTCGTCCCTCCCAGCCCAGTTCTACTGGGATGTAATCAGCACGCATCCCCGTGTCTGTGTAAGATGCGCAGTGTGACGGCGGGACACTTGCACTGTGAACTGGTCACGTTCCACATTTATCCCCTCACATAGACACACGCAGAGAAAGGGCCAGAAAGAAGCAACAATCCTTTCTTTCCTCTGAGATGAGGGCTCGTGGGGCCCACGGTCCTCAGGCCCTTCAGCAGCTTGAGCTCTGCTCCCGGTTCTGTGGCTGTCCCAGCACCTGCTCACCTGTAACTAGGAGTTTGCACCTGCCTCCCATTACCTGGGTCGGGAAGATGCCCTGGAGAAGGGACAGGCTGCCCACTCCAGTATTCCTGGGCTTCCCAGTGGCTCAGAGGTTAAAGCATCTGCCTGCAATGCGGGAGACCCGGGTTCGATCCCTGGGTTGGGAAGTTCCCTGGAGAAGGGAAAGGCTACTCACTCCAGTATTCTGGTCTGGAGAAATCCATGGACTGTATAGTCCCTGGGGTCTCAAAGAGTCAGACATGACTGAGCGACTTTCACTTTCACCAAAATGCCCCAAAAGTTATTGCTCATTGTACAAAGTGAACAGAAAGTAAAATCAACACGAAGATCAATTCCCACCAGAATCAACGCAGATAAGGCAAACCTGCCTGATACGATGAAGCCAACACATTCCAACCCTTGGGGGCTCCTTTTTCGTGTCTGATGCAGCATCCTGTGCTGCAGGATGTCCCAAGGAGCCCTGACTCACGTCCGGCCAAACGCGGTGATCTCCTCTTTATCTTTTTATCTCCTCTTTATCAGGGTAGAGTCATCTCCAGATGCTGATCTCAGCCTCAGTTCTGAATTTTCTTCTGACTTTCTTTTCCTTATCTACATGTTTGCTTTTTCTTCGTATGTAATATAAATACTCCTTAAGTTGCCTCAAAATTATTTTTGGAGTAAGGAAAGATTTTTGAGTTGAGCTCAGACATGGTAAAAGATTTGGGATGAAAATCCAGTTGATTTTTTCTTTTTTCAGTTTAACAGAAGTAGGTTCCTGATGATAAAGGAGCAAGAAGGTAATAGATTATTTGAGAAGGTAATAGATTATCAACAAGATGATCTAGAAAATAAGACGTTAAAGTTGAAGAACAATTAATCAGTCGATCTAATAAAAAAAATGGAAAACGTTATTTGAGCCAGATTCAAGGATTATGACCTGAAGAGCACCTCAGAAAGCCCTGAGAACTGCTCCACCCACGAGAAATCTAGGGACAGTTATGCACGATTTTTGAGACATAGAGCTCTATAGCAAATTAAGAGTACACAGTCAGATCCAAATGTCATCATTGCAGTGGTTCACGTGACCTCTTCTGAGATTAACAACAAGTGCTGTCGATAAAGAGTCGTCTTGCTGATGCTGGCAGAAGGCTGCTCTTTAGCTGAGTGGGTATTTCTGCTGATGTGGTGGTCTGGGTGATGCCTCATGCAGGAGAGGAGGCCAAAGGGCAGAGAAAACTTTTCATGCTTAACTTTTCCTTGTCTCGTCACAAAACCCGAGTTTCGTTTCACATCAATATTCACAGGTGTTACTGCTCCCTTACCCACCGCTGCAGACCCCCATGTGTCCCCTTGAAATCTCCCTTCCTCGCCTGCTTTGTGTTCCACCTGCTGCCACACTGATGGGCAACCAGACTTCCTGCTCCCGCCTTGCATCTCCAGGGCTGGAGGAGCTGGAACTCTGCAGTTCACTTGTGCTGGGAATCACATCTTATCATTTGCTGTACTGCCAAAAATATTTCTGGGAATCCAGTGAAGTGTTGATTCGAAAATGTTCTCAAATACTTCTGTCTTATCTGATAAAAGCTCGAAAGATTAGCTCATGGGCACATTTTTGAATTCTTTCTTTCCTGCAGAGCAAGGGGGAGAATCCCTTTCACTTTCCAGAATGAGAACATGTCTCCTGAGTCTGGATCTGAATCTCAGCCTATCTCATCCTCATCCACGGACGGGCTCAGTGTCTTAGCTCCTCCCAACACACCTGAGGCTGCGTCTCCCCCCGAGTCTGGTCCTGACTTGGGCCAGGGTCCTCCACGTGCTGCCGAGTTGATTTGTGGGGACCCTGCTCAGGCCCTGGCCAGGCCACGGCTCCCTGCCTTGGCAGGAGACGTTCCTTTTCCATTCAGGCTGCAGCAGCCAAAACCAAAGTCGAGATCAACACAGTACAGGCTTTATTCAGTGGCCAAAGAACAGAAAAGCAGGAACCGAGTTCACAGAGCAATTCTCACCCAACCCAGAAAGGGCGGCTTAATTCTCAGGAGTAGAGAGGAGAAGCGATGCTAACGACAGGGAGGCATCGGGGCTTTTCCGAGGGAGCAGGCTGCCACCGCGTTTCATCCTTCTGTCTGCATCCTCCACGGCCGCTGGTAGGTTTGACATCTAGTGTCTAAAGTAGTAAAGCCAGCTCTGAATGAGGCTCGCACTCTGCTGGAGGTCAGACTTGTCAGCATCGCGGTCCCCGCTGGCTCCATCTGGGTTTGTTTTGTCGGTCTGTGTCTCCACTCTTATCTCTGGACACTTGATTCAGAGTTCTGAGTCCGCTCCTGCTGGAGGTGAGGGTTCCGGGAGCGCAGCCCTGCAGGAGCTCTGGCGCTCGCGCCCTGGCGCCAGCCTGCGCCCACAGGGCTGCGAACGGAGCACGCAGCCGCGTGGCAGCCTCTGCAGGTGGCCCCAATGGTGAAGCGCCCACCTGCCGGTGCAGGAAGGTGCCCTGGAGGAGGCATGAAACCCGCTCCAGCCTTCTTGCAGAGAATCGCACCGACAGAGAAGCCTGGAGGGCTACAGTCCATGGGGTCAGACACGACCGAGCGACCAACGCTAGCATGAGCAGACCAACGACGCTGCAGCCGCCCAGGGACAGAGGCGCTCAGGGCGAGAAAGCCCAGGACACCGGCCCCACAGATAGCTGAGCTGCACGTCAAGGGAGTGACGTCGGTGAGCTGACTCTTGCCTCTTCCCATTCATAGAAAGGGGCTAAATTCATTAACCTGAGATGTTTGGGGTTCTGTAATTAATAGTATCTTTTGATGCTCTGACCACCTGGTCTTTGTTGCAGAAGCTCCCTTAGATCCTGGCTCCTCCCTCACCTCTTCAGAGCTCTCCCTGAGAGCCATCTGAGACTCACTCCCAGCAAGTCCTCAGCAAGCCAGGCCAGCAAAGCCTCACTCTCAGCTCCCTCTGAGGTGTCCTCATTCCGGGCTCCCTGGGGACTCACCACCGGGGTGCACGGCAGCTTCAGTAGCCGGCTGTCTGCATCACTGTTTACTGATATGGCAGAAACGCTTTTTCATTCACAAGGGAAATCTCCATTTGTAAGGGGTCTCCTGTCTGAGCCAGGAGAGAAAGCTGATACCAAATCACCAGAGATTTAAGTCTGCATGACAACCGTATCTGTATCTGTTAATCATTCTGAGTCCCCTTCCTACAACTGGCTTCTAAACACTCTTTCTCAGGCTTAACTGAAGATGGTGAAAGTGTTCGTCGCTGAGCCGTGTTTGACTCTGCGACCACATGGCCTGTAGCCCACCAGGCTCCTCTGTCTGTGGGGATCCTCCAGGCTAGAATACTGGAGTGGGTTGTCATGCCCTCCTCCAAGGCCTTCCCCACCCACGGCCTGAAGCCGGGTCTGCACTGCAGGTGGGTCCTCTGCCGTCTGAGCCAGCCGGGGAAGCCCAGCTGAAGACGGTGCTTAGACCTGAGGCCCAGGCTCTTCGTCAAGGTGCTCCCCACCTGGGCGCCTGCCCTATGGACAGGGCAAACTTTCGATTTCCTCTTGCCAATCAGTCATCTTACAAGGGGCCCCCAGCTGACAGCCCAGGAGTGAAAATGGTCAGGACCCTGTGGGGCCCTCTCGGGTTCGAAACGTTTTCTGCGCCCCCCGTTTCTCGCTGGAAAAAGGCTCCAGCCTCCCAGCCCTTCTCTTTGCTCCCAAGAGCAGATTCCAGCAGTACCCAATCAGGGAAGGGAGGGGCGGCCGGGAAGCAAAGCTGCAGCCTTTGGGGGGCGGAGTCCTGTCCCCCGAGGACTCACAGCGCTGGACACGCGGCACTGCTGCAGGGACCGAGGTCCCTGCCCCGGAGGACGGACTGCAGGCTGAGCCCAGGGGCCCGGGCACTGCCCTGATCTCCCAGAAGGAAGGCACACACCCTGCAACTTCCTGCTCATACAACTGCCCCCTGAAGCCTATTGGGGAGTCTGGATTTCCTGAGAAGAGCCGCCTGCTCCTCCGGCTCAGCCCCGCGGTAAACCCTCCTCTGCTCCAGGCTCAGACGTTCCGGCTGGCCCGGTCTCACATCGGGCGCAGGGCCTTCAGCAGGAGGGCGGAAGGAGGTCAGGAGCAGGCCCCGGCTTGGGAGGGGAGCCCAGGAAAGCAGTGTTGAAGGGACACCAGGGAAGCTCTGACTCCTTGGAAAAGACCTTGATGCTGGGAAAGATTGAAGGCAGGAGCAGAAAGGGACGACAAAGGATGAGACGGTTGGATGGCATCACCAACTCAATGGACATGAGTTTGAGTAAACTCCAGGAGGTGGTAATGGACAGGGAAGCCTGGGGTGCTGCAGTTCATGGGGTCGCAAAGAGTCAGACACGACTGAGAGACTGAACTGAACTGACTGAGGGAAGTTCTAGTCTCAGCCCGGCTCCTCACAGCAGACGCTGACCCTGCGGAGCTCTGCTAAGATTTTCTCAAGACCCGAAGGCCGGCTGACGCGGGGAACGCTGGCTGACACCCTGCTCAGGGCTCTGTGGGCGTCTGGATCTGGGCCCCCCAGACACCAACGGCAACGCAGGAACTCTCCCACCACCCCTGCCCTGCGCCCACACATGACATTCCTTCTGGAACACCTCGGAGCCACGCGGGCCCAGCTCCTAAGGGGCGGCCATAGCCCCATGGCCGAGTCCACTGCGGCTGTGTCGATTTCAGCCTAAAACGACTCTAAGCAGGTGTATTTAGTCATCTGCTCTGATTCAACGGATGTGAGTTTGAGCAGACTCCGGGAGACGGTGGAGGACAGGGAAGCCTGGCGTGCTGCAGTCTGTGGGGTTGGACACAACTTAATGACTAAATAACAACTCCTTTTCTTTTAAAATGTAAGAAAAGAGGCTCTAGCTGACATAAGGACAGCAGCTTTTCGACAAGTGGATGCAGGAAAGGAAGCCGTGTGGGTTACACTGAACATGGGCACTTGTCAACTGGGAGGGCTGTAACTGGGGACAAGCTGACCTCAGGCCCATTTTGCTGAGAAGCAGTCTTCTAGTTCAGGACAATAAAAGGACTCATGTGCACAGGGCTTTGCACGCGTTCCTGGGGTGGGGTATCAGATGGCCCTGGAGCGGGGTCGGGGGCCCAGCGTGGCCGACATCCTTGTCTGGGGTGAGACCCAGAGCACAGGCGTGCAGGTCCACGTGTCTGCCTGTGCCCGCCGGTCCTCCACAGACAGCCCTGCACTCTGGAGTCTCAGGCTTATTTGCAGAAGTTTCTGGAGCGCAGAGCCCTGCCTGCGCCAGGGAGGGAGCCACACCTAAGCCGGCACAACCCTGCCCCCTTCATCCCCGCAGGGAGCTCCCTGTGAACCAGACCCTGGTCTGGGTCCTTCCCTTCCGTCAGCAGGGGCAGACTGGGGGGGGCGGGGCATGAGGACAGGGCCCCGGGCTCACCACCACTCTGCCTGGCTGTCTGTCCAGCACCCACTCCTGCCCAGAACTCAGGACGTGCCCTGCTCTGGAAACAGGCCCGCTGCAGACGTGGCCAGCGTCAGGGGAGGGTATCCCAGGCCCTAAGCCTGGGTGTCCCCGTGAGGACAGGGAAACGAGGATGAGGCCAGACCTGGAGAAGCCCTCCTGGAGACGGGCCATGGACGGCTAGCGTGTGCGGCCCAGCACCAGGGACTGCAGAGAGGCGGGAAGGAGCGAACCTTGACCTCTGGCCTTCAGGACTGTTGGGTCAGCCTTCTGCTAGCCACCATGACGCCCTGGAGCACCTCCCTGGAGCACCTATCAGGAGCACCTCCCTGGAGCACCTCCGCTGGAGCGCCTCTCAGGAGCACCTCCCTGGAGCACCTCTCAGGAGCACCTCCCTGGAGCACCTCCCCTGGAGCACCTCCCTGGAGCACCTCTCAGGAGCACCTCCCTGGAGCACCTCCCCAGGAGCACCTCCCTGGAGCACCTCCCTGGAGCACCTCTCAGGAGCACCTCCCTGGAGCACCTCCCTGGAGCACCTCTCAGGAGCACCTCCCTGGAGCACCTCCACTCCCTCCCCACTGGCTGCCAGCAAGTGGGTGGACGCAGGGCAGGAAGATGCCTGCGAGGCCCAGGGTGGGGGGCGGTCTCAGGCACAGCCAGGTTTTCCAGGGCTGACTCACCGTCTGGGAATGGCCCCCCGGCCTCCAGACCCGGGAAGCCTCCCCGCCAGGAGGACACTCGTCCCCGGGCGGGGGGGTTCCCCACACCTCTTGCCGGGTCCTCAGCACTGCCTGTGAGAGTGAGACAGCCTCCTCTCGTGACAGGCGAGAGCCCAGGGCTCCGAGAGGGCGAGACGGGTCGCCAGAGTCACGGAGCTGGGAGGCCGCCGCCCAGCCTGTCTTGTTCCAAACCACACGCTCCCTTCCTCACAGACTCCTGAAGAGTGATGGGCAGACAGAAGGCAGGCTAGCCCTGGAAGTAGCAGGAATTCTGGGCCGTCCCTGGGGGCCCCTTGGGCATTTGGTGTCTCCTCAGCACAGCCTGACGCAGGAGGGCCTCGGGGCGGGGGTGGGGGTTGAGCAGGGAGAAACTGGCCGTCAGTCACTTCTGCCAGCTCAGGGCCATGGCTGCGGGGGCATCTGGAGGGTGGACGTCCCCAGGAGTGTGGGCCCCGTGGCCCTAGCAAGTCTCCAGAGAAGGCCAGTGGGCACCAGCAGGGCACAGGCCAGGCCCAGTGACCTGCAGGAGGGGGCCCCCACCACCAGCCAGCTCAGGAGGTGAGGTTCCGGGTCAGGGCCTGGTGGGGGTGATGCCGAGTCAGCATCCCATCCCCTCCCTTCCCGTCATGAGCGATGGGGCCTGGACAAGCTACTACGCTCTTCACAGAGCATCGGGTTTGCATTTGCAAACTAGGGATACTCACATCCCTTTGGGATGTCACCGAGCTTAGATACTAGAGTATGTGGACAGCAGTCACGTGCAGGCCCAGCCTGAGCCGGTGCGCAGACAGCGGGCGGGTGGGCATCCCATCCTCACAGCCGCGTGATACACTGCAGCGCTCGGGGTGCTGCTCGCAGAGCACTGAGCATTCCTCGGGGACCCCGGTCTCTCTGAGTGCACGTCCAAGCAAGCGGCACAGTCACGCCAGGAAGGAATGCTTACGTAGGACAGATGACAGGATCGGAGGCAGATAAGGAGGTTGGGAAGTGGTCAGCGGAGAGAAATACAAACAGTCACGTGGGCCTGGGCAACAGAAAACCTGGGAGGCTTTGATGGCCGTAGTGAACCAGGAGAACGTCAAGATCCTGGAGGTGTGAGGCCTCCCTGGGCCTCTAGAGGGCGGACGTGGGACACACGGCCCAGGAGGTGCAGAAGCAGAGACAGCCCAGTAGGTAAGTAAGTGTCCCTGCTGAACCGAGAGGAGGGGAGCCTGGGAGGCTGGGAGGACAGGGGGAGGACGGGGGAGGGTAGAGTTCACAGAACCCCTCCTGCAGTGTGGGCACTGCTGGAGCACGTTTCAGAGGCTGGCCAGGAGGCTGGAAATTCACGGGGCAGCAGATGCTGAGGCCGTGAGGCAGAATCTCTTCTCCAGGAAACCTCAGCGGTTTCTACTCTAAAGACCTTCAACTGAGTGGACGAGTCTCCCCCACATTACCGAGGGAGCTCCTCTTTGCCCAGGCTCACCATTGTCAATCTCATCTACAAAACACCTTTAGCACAACACTTGGACTCATGTTTGATCAAACCACCAGGGTCGATAGCCCAGCCTGATGGACACATGTGAGCCACAGCTGGTGCTGAACCGGACGGAGAGGCGGAGGACGAGTGCTGCAGCAGATGCCTGCTCCCGGGGTGGTTGGAAAGCGGCCTTTATCCGCTGAAACTGAAGGGGCCCGGAGACTTTTGTCTTGGGGAGGGGTGGCAGGGTCAAAGCAGCAGCACATTCTCTGCCCACTGCAGGGAAGGGGCCGGCAGGCCCAGGCGGGGTCCTAGTGGGGGTCCAGGGTGAGGGGCCGGGCCGGGACTGCTGGTGGTTATGGTGGGGAGGACGGAAGAGCAGAAACTGACAGAGACACAAGGAACAACTGGAATCGACAGGGATTTTCAACTCACATGGGTGGGTGAGGACCTCAGGGGCGACTGCTGGGCTGGAGGGTCTGCTGAAACACTTTAGAGGATCTCATCAGAGATTCAGAAGAAAACAGGGACAGTGAGGTTTGGGGTTTCTGACCTAAGTTTGAAATTCATGCGGGGCAATTAGACAGCGTTTGGGAAGGAGTGTGAAGCCCCTGGGGACTCGTGACTGTGAGAACGCAGGCTGCCTGGCTGACGTGTCTGGGCCCCTGGAGACTGGAAAGGCCGCTCCCAGTGGTTCTAGGAGCGCCAGCTTCCGGGGGGCCGGGGCCAGCCCCCAGCTCAGCTCCCCCACAGCCAGGCCCTGGGGACCACGGAGGGGTGGCAGTCTGCTGACACAGGCAAGCGCCCGCTGCCCCAGCCCCAGCAGCCTGGGGAGGCCACTTCTCTGCCGGCGGTCAGACCGGCCACGAGACAGTGGGGGTCGGAACAGACCCAGGCTCCTCCCCAACGCTGGGACGTGGTGACCGCGCAGCTTTGAACTGGACCTCCTCAGCTGTGACTGGACCCTCAGGAGTCAGGTGTTAGAAAAGAGCGGCCCGGCCCAGGGCACCCACCGTGTCTTCTGGGGGCTCCAGCAGGGCCCCCTGGGGAAGCCCAGTGGGTTCTTCCAGCCGTGGCCACAAGGGAGGAAAGGAAAGCACACGAGCGTCCACCTGGGCCAGCCCTGCACACAGACCTCTAGCCAAACGTCCAGGCTTCTCACCGTGCCCTGGGGTCCGCAGAGCGCAGGGCAGGGCTGGGGCTGGCGCAGGGGGCGACAGGCGAGGAGGTGCGGGCGCTTAACAGGCCTCGTGGGCCCGGGCAGGGAGCCCGACCCCTGGCTCTGATCCTGCAGCGACTTGTCTGGGGGCAGGTCTCCCAGAGACGGCCAGACAGAAACAGAGAGACGGAGAGAGACGAGGTGGAGGCAGGGGGCGAGAGAAAGGCAGAGAGGGGAGAGAGAGAGAAAGAGCTTGGAATCCTGCCTGGAACTTGCGAAGTCTTCTAAGAGTGTTTTCTGAAACAACAAAAGCTCCTATTGCACACGTGTGGCAACGGCCGCTAGGCGAGGCCCCAGACCGTGAGCGCGGACCTGGGACTGGACCCCGGGGGCCCAACCTGTCCTCCGCAGCTGGGACGGCCCCGCCGCCGCGCTCCGGGCCGGAGGTCCTCGCCCCGCCCCGGCCCTCGGGGAGGTGGGGGCGGGAAGGGCGGAGCCGCGCGCATGTGCACAGCTGGCGCCCCCCGCCCCCGGCGCACAGCTGGGACTTGGGCCGCGCCTGGGCGGCGGGCCGGCGCAGTCCGGAGCCGGCGGTGGACGCGCCGGGCCCCTCGCTGTCGGTCCGCGCGCCCGAGCGCCCCGCGCGCCGTGGGTCATGGCCGTGCGCGCCGCGCGCCCCTGCCTGCTGGCGCTCGTGCTGTGCTGGTGCTGGGGGGCGCTGGCCGAGGTCGCCCCCAGGCCGACCAACGGGTGTCCGAGCCGCTGCCTGTGCTTCCGCACCACGGTGCGCTGCATGCATCTGCTGCTGGAGGCCGTGCCCGCCGTGGCGCCGCAGACCTCCATCCTGTGAGTGCGGCGGGGCGCGGGGCGCCGGGGGCAGGGCCCCGGGAACCTGGGCGCGCCAGGCGGCCGGGGACCGGGTCGTGCGGCGGGGCGCGGGGCGCCGGGGGCAGGGCTCCGGGAATCTGGGCGCGCCGGGCGGCCGGGGATCGTGCGGCGGGGCCTTTGTCCTCCGTGGCCGGACGGGGGGCGGACCTGAGCGCAGCGCGCGCCGCCTCCGGAGCCGCCTTTGTTTGGAACTCGGAGTCCCCGCGGGCCGGGGGAGTTGTCGGGGCCGCCGGGGAAAGCCCCCCGCCCCGCCGGCCCTGCTGCTCGCCCGCTCCTCCACCGCCCCGCTCAGGCCCCGGCCTCCCAGAGCCCGGCGCCCCCCTCTCCCGCGTTCCTTTCCCCTCCCCCTCTCCTCCGACTCGGCGCTTCCTCCTCCTGCCCGGGGCGCTGTACCCCCGTCCGGGGTCCGGGGGGCCCTCCTGGCGCCCCCTCTCTGACCCGCGTCCGGCGGGGCGCGGAGAGCCTCCCGCCCGGCCCCGGGTGGACGCACGGCTCTCTCGGGCTCCCCTGCGCCGCGTTCCGGGAGGGGCCGCGCTCCGAGTGCGGGAAGGCGCGGGCGGAGCCGGGTTCCTAGCGGGTGTGCGCTCGGGGCCCGTCCCCGCCCTCGTCTCCAGCTGCTGCGCCGCTGCCGGGCCATGGGGACCCGGCGCTCCAGTTGGCACCGCACACCGCGCGCCCACCCCCGCGCTCCCCTGGGGATCCCGCCAGCGATGCAGCTGAGTCGCCGGAGGCCTGTTCGGATGCACCCCTGATTAGAAAGTTTCAAACTCGGAAAAGGCAGTCCGCGATCCAGGCGCCGACTGCGCTCGGCGGCCCACAGCCGCCCTTCTGGATGCCAAAAATAGTTTCCACTCTTCTCTGAGCCCGAGTGCTTCTGGCACTGCCGAAGCGCCTGCAAAAGTTGTAAAGTTTGGGGTGAGCTATTCAGGAAGTGGGCGGTCAATGTTCTTTTAAAACCAAGTAGGCGGACTCTCCTAGTGGTCGCCCGCCTGCCGGCCCTTCCTCGGGGTCCGCGGTAGGACTCACCCCCGGCCTGGAAGCCCTTTCCCCGGCTGCTCCCCCGGCCGCCCTCCGAGGACCGGGCCGGCGCACAGCAGGCGTCGCCACAGGCCGACTGAGGGGTTTCTGGAGGCTGTGATTTAACTCTTCGGTGAGTCAGTGGGGAAAACGCGGACCCTGAAGCCGTTTTTCACGTGTCGCCAGAATCAAATGCATGTACTGTGCTTTGCCCTCACGTCTTAATTGCTTTTTAAAAAGGACAGTATTTTAAAATATGACTCTGGTAGAGCCAAAATGGTCTCACCAGCCTCCTGCAGGCGGTGAGATTCTCCACAGAACCTCCCGGAGTTTCATAAAACAGCTGAGGGTGGGCAGGATGGGGAACATAATGGGTGACCCTGGCGAGAATTCCAGAAATGCTGCTTTTCCATATGCTCTCAGAGATGCCGGGAAACGACCTCACGTGGTCCCGTGGGTTCTGTGAGGAGGCGGGGTTGCCGAGTTGACCAGGTCCTTGAGAACCACGAAGGTTGTCACTGGTGTGAAAGTGACGCCACTCAGTCATGTCCCACTCTCTGCCACCCCACGGACCGTAGCCCCCCAGGCTCTTCCGTCCATGCAGTTTTCCAGGCAAGAGTACTGGAGTGGGTTGTCAGTTTTTTCCATCTTCCTGACACAGGGATTGAACCCTGGTCTCCTGCATTACAGGCAGATGCTTTACTGTCTGAGCCACCAGGAAATCCTAAATTGGGCTTCCCTTGCGGCTCAGCTGGTAAAGAATTTATCCACAATGTGGGAGACCCAGGTTTTATCCCTGGGTTGGGAAGACACTCTGGAGAAGGGAAAGGCTGCCCACTCCAGTATTCTTGGGCTTCCCTTGTAGCTCAGCTGGTAAAGAATCCGCCTGCAGTGTGGGAGACCTGGGTTTTATCTCTGGGTCGGGAAGATCCCCTGGAGAAGGGAAAGGCTGCCCACTCCAGTATTTGGCCTGGAGAACTGTGGTGTGAACACACACCTGTCTTACAGCTGTGTAGACGCAGGCACCTGGGGCGGAGGCCCCCATCGGCGCCAGTGTGGACCCAGGACGGGCAGAACTGAGTCCTCCGTGAGGGGCTCTGCTGGGCGTCCGGGACTGGGGGTCCAGAGGGAGACAGTGGTGGTGGGTGGGGCCTCATGGAGGAGCCGGTCCGGCGGGAAGGCCCGCTGGGGAGGGGTGTTGCTCTGGGCTCTGGGGTCCGGTCTGGAGACTTCTTGGGGGCTGCTCGTCGGGACGTGGTCCCCGGCTCTGCCAGTGCCGAGCCAGTCCGTGTTCACTCGAGCTCCTCTCCCAGAGCTCTGCGCTCCTGCAGCTGCTGTTATTCCGCATCCAAAGTGTGACCTGGGAGCAATCAGGGACCGGAAGAATGTGAGGGTAAGGGGACACTTTGCCCCGGAGTCCATTGGCCGGTCCAGGCATCGCTTATCCCTTTGCTTTCAGGACTCTCCCCTCCCCCCCTCCCCTCGGCCCCCCAGAAAGACTGAATGGGAATCACCAGGAGCATCAGACTTGTCCCTCACCGTGGCGTCTCAGGGGTGTGCTCATGTGGGGCCCGAGAGAGGATCGTTCTGCTTTGTGGTTGGGGCTTGGAAATCCTGGTCTGAGAGCAGGCCCTGGTCCAAAGCATGTGATTCTAGTTTGACCCGGAACCGTAGAAACGGGGTCCTGGCCACTCTGCCGGCTGGGGTCCCTGCGATCTGGCGCTGCAGTGTTTCAGAGCCCTTCAGCATGGGGTGTCGTATGCTCAGCTCAACTGTTGTAGAGTTAAGTGTTTAACTTGAGTATTTCACTCTGCTCGGCACGGCAGTAGAAGTTCATCATGGTGAGGATTAAACAGCTGGTGATAAAACGCGTGGGGGCATCCTTACTCTGCCCGCTTTATCCTCCCCTTGGCCTGGGCCTTTGGGGATGTCTCCTTCTATACTTGCTGCCTCACAAGTCACCCTCTGCCCCTCACCCCCATTCTGATCTTTCCTTGTCGCCTCGTCTGTGAGGTCGTGGGAATCACCCCCATCCCTCAGTCCAGGCCGCTCTAAAGCCACCATCCACGTGACAGGAAGCCCTGGTGTTGGAGGGGGCCTGGGGACGTGGGCTGGGCGGCCCAGGGCAGTGCGGCCTGACCCACAGCAGGCAGGGGGCTGGTGAGAGTGCTTCCCTGGGGTCAGGCCGCTGGCCAAACAGCTTCTGATGGCCTCTGTGTCTGGGCCCGAGCCGCGTTCCAGCCCCCACCTCGTGGGATCCTTGGTCCATGGGGGCACCAGGGAGGGAGGCCCCGTGGGCCTGTGATGAGGGTGACCGCTCAGGTGTGCCTGGCCAGGGGGACGGCAGGGGGCCGGCCCTGGATGCCGTCACCTCTGCTGGCCTGAGCCGGGGGCAGCCACGGTCTGCGCCTTCTCCACACTCGGAGAAGGTCCTGGTGTGGCCCCCGGCGTGGACGGGGCCCCTGCCTTCCTGTTGGTCCTGCACTGGACCTGGCTGATGGGAGAACCCAGCTTCTCACGAGCTCCCCTGTGCAGGGCGCTGAGGTCTCTGCCAACAGGTGGCGGGCGGGAGGGAGGAAGGGGTGGTCCCGTGGGGGTCCCGTCAGGTCAGGAGGGGCTGGGGGCCTCCAGCAGGAAACTGCTCACCTGCCCTGTCTCCTGGTCTCCTGTCTTCCTGGGGCTCGGGGAGTTCCCTCTCTGTCGGCTGACCTGGGGATGCACTTGGCCCCGGGCTGGGCTAGCCTCTCCTCCCTGGGCGGTGGGTGATGGGCCCGGTCAGCAGATGTGAGCAGCTGTGACTGGGGCCGCGGTTCCTGCAGGGCACCCGTGCCAGCCGGAACCTTGATTGCAGCCGGAGGCTCACCTGAAATGGATTTCTGCTTTAGACGGCCTGCTGGGATGAAGTCAAAAGCTTTTATTAATGCAGTTCAAATGTGTTTCAAAAGCACCGTAGGAACATGTTTTAAGTACGGGCATGCTGGTGGTTTATTTTTCCAAAATGGTGGCGGACCAAGTACCTCCTCCCACCACTAACAGCCCTGCGGTGTCCGGAACCCTCAGTTCCGCGGACATCCAGCCCGCTGTGGGCAGACAGCAGACCTCGGGCACCGAGGAAGCTTCCAGGGGGCCAGAGACACCACCGGTTGGGAGCAGGACCTGGGTCCTTGCTAAGTTGGGACGCAGCTTGACTTTGGCAGATGCACCTTGGGAAGCTGCAGCAGGCTGGCTGCAGGAAGTCCCCTCTTCGCGCCGTTAATGAGTCAGGAAATAGTTGTAAAAAGACAGCACTGCACAGGCTGCTGACCCTGCGCAGAGGCAGCTCTGGCCTCATCCAGGTTCAAGACGCCAGGACTCACGGCTCCTTCCGCCCCCTGCGCTCCTGGGCCCCCACTCCGTCCCGTGACGCGGCCTCTCTTCCTGGCGACACCCTGGCCTCCTCCCCGATGGCCTCAGTGCAGGGGACGAACCTTGCTCCCAAGCAGGGGCCTGGGGACTGTGCCAGCACATTCGTGTGTGCCCCTGGACCCCCGTGGTGGCAGGCGGGGCCCAGGAAGGCTCTGCTCTGCCCGGCAACACCAGGGCTGGGGGAGGGGGGCTCCCTGCCTGGGGAACGCGGGCCTCTTGTTCAAGAGACGGCCGGCCGCACAGAGCCTCTGCCCACACATTCCAGGTGACAAGTTCAAGTGTCAGCAGAACACACACAGGATCCCCGTCTCCGGAGCTGCTTCTCATCAAGTTGAGAAACCGGGTGAAAGTTGGAAGGCCCTCGCCCATGTGCTAATTCCCACTGGCCAGAGGGGCTCTTCCGGGCACTGCTCACAGGAAGACACTGCGGTGGACGCCGTGGTGAAGGCCCGGGGGCAGAGCTAGCGGGTCGCCCCCAGCTCGAATCGGGCCTGGTCCCCCCCCCTCCCTCCCCGTGTGCTCCTGGGGAGGCGCTGGGGCATCCAGCGCCCGACCTGTGAGGTCTCGTCCAGGTTTAAAGAGTATTTTCATCGTGACAGTTTCATATATTTCAGAGGACGCAATAAAATGCAGTTTGTTTACAAATGCAGTTCAGGGTGAATTCCATCTAAAAGCAATGGGACATCACTGAATTTGATGCTTAAGCAGTCACTCTGGACTTACCATGTGTTACTGTGTGTCTCTGCGGGCTGACTGCTCCCTGGGATCCCCCTTGGACTTGAACTGGCAACAGCATGTGTGTCACCTGTCAGTGGGTGAGAGAATGCTTTTGTGTTTAAAACAGCATCATCGCTAGCTAACTTATGGCCTTTCTAAACTCATGAGTCCAGAGCTTCATGTTTTCTTTTGTTGTTTTTCAGTCGCTCAGTCGTGTCCGACTCTTTGTGACCCCATGGACTGCAGCACACCAGGCCTCCCTGTCCATCACCAACTCCTGGAGCTTACCCAAACTTACGTCCATTGAGTCGGTGATGCCATCCAGCCATCTCATCCTCTGTTGCCCCCTTCTCCTCCTGCCCTCAATCTTTCCCAGCACCCAAGAACTTTTCATAGGAGTCAGTTCTTCGCATCAGGTGGCCAAAGTATTGGAGCTTCAGCTTCAGCATTAGTCCTTCCAATGAATATTCAGGGTTGATTTGCTTTAGGATTGATTGGTTTGATCTCTTTGCTGTTCAAGGGACTCTGAAGAGTCTTCTCCAACACCACAGTTGGAAAACAGTTCTTCAGCACTCAGCTTTCTTTATGATCCAACTCTCACATCCGTACATGACTACTGGAAAAACCATGGCTCTGACTAGACGAACCTTTGTTAAAGTGGTGTCTCTGCCTTTTAGTATTTAATTTGATTTAATTTAATATTTTCTTTATTTGGAGTTAATTTTGAAAGACAGAGATCACACTTGTCTGTCTCTTGGTCAGATGCCACCAGTCCGCACACAACACAGGGAAGCCCCGAGATGGCTCAGTCCAACAGTTACTCATGTGACTGAATCAAAACCGGCAAAACGTTTAGGTAAGAATGTGTCAGTTGTTTCAGGACTTAATTCTCGGCTCCCCTTCCTGGCTCGGACACAGGGTCAGTTAACCCCGCAGATTTGATTTGTTCCTTTATTCCAGACACTGTTGCCTTTTCCCCTTGCTTTTCAGCTCCCTCAGGGGTAGGGAGGAGGAGACGCCGACCAAAGAAGTTTCCCCGAAGATCCTGGGTGGACACTGTGCCCAGGCTCTCCTTGCCCTTGCCTGGTGTCCGTCAGACGCCTGTGCTGAGGGGGGCTTGTCCTGACCCGGTGGCCGCTGGGTGACCAGCTCCGTAAGGAGAGGGGTGGCGTCTGGATGCCTAGCCCTGGGGGAGCCAGGACCAGGTTGGGGGTGTGGGAGCTGGCTGCTGTCCCCCAGCCCGCGGAGCCTGGAGGCGCACGGGCAGTCCTCTGGCTCACTGGTCGGGCCGGCGGTGGAAGCTCAGCCGGTGACGATGGGCCGTCGTCTGACCTCCGTGTGGGTGAGTTTTCACTGGGGAAGTGAAAAGCCTCTGGGAGATCAGCCGGCAGGAGAGCTGCCGCTCATGCGGGGGTCTGCGCCTGGTGAGCCCGCGTGCCGGCGCCGTGCAGCCATCGCCACGGTCGGGATAGCGAGCCTCCGTGCCCCCCGCGGCCCCTGGCAGCTGGCCCCCCGCGTTCTGCCTCACTGGACATGCCTGCGTCTGTTCACCAGGGACTCAGGCTTTGTTTTCCTTTCCTGGAATGTCTTTGTCTGGTTTGCTTATCGCAGAGGGAGCGCGGGGCGCGGCCTCCCGTCCGGCTCTGGGGAGAGCTCCGGTGGGTGCACACGGCTTAGCGGTGCTTAAACGTCTGGTCCTGCTTCCCCGGGAAGCCCCCGGCTGCGCTCGCCGTGGCTTTGGGGGAGGGTTTTAAACTGTGACTTCAGATTCTTCAGTAAACACAGCCCTGTCTGGTCTGTCCTTTCCCCGGTGAGCCTGGGGAGCGGGGAGCTTGGCCACGTCACACAGGAAAGTTGGCCCTCGTTATCCTCTCAACACCGAGGGTCTGAAGGGATCAGGTCTCTCGTTCCCAAAGTCAGAAGTGTGTTTTTTTCCTGATCAACCTGCCTAGAGGTTCTTCAGTTTCATTGATCTTTGCCAGAACCCAGCTTTTGGATTCACTGGTTTTTCTCTTTGGATTTTCTGTTCTGTTTCACTGCCCTCTGCTGTGGCTTTATCGTCTGCACGCTCGAAGCCCAGGGTCCCTGGTGTCCGTCCTTGGAGCTCAGTGTCCTGGCGTCCGACTTCTCCCCAGACACGCGCACCTGCTCTCTTGGGCAGCGACATGGGGCAGTTCTGGGCTCGCCTCCTGTGTTCACTCCGTCGGGACCCTGTCCGTTGCTGACCGACATACGGTATCTTGAAAGTGGTTGTTTTGTGCGTTCTGTCAGCTTTTCGGCTCTTTCAGACAGTAGGTCTGGGCCCTGTTCACCCACCTTTTTCAGAACTCCCCATTCTTTTTTGTAATTTTGTAAAAACCTTCATTAAAGTAATCAGATAACGCATTCACAGGCCTGAGTCTAGAGTTTATAAAACTGAGCATCGCTCAACCCGGCCGTCCCTATCTCCCTGTGGGTGCTGTTGTGCTGAGCGGGGCCTCCAGCCGGGCGGCAGTGAGCGGGCGCAGGATCTCAGGAGATTAAAGCAATGCAACTCCTGCCTCCCTCACGTGGCCTCTGTCACTGGGACTCAGCTCCAGCCCAGGGTCCGCAGACCCCGCCAGTGGACAGTGGCTTGGGGTATCCATCCACCCATCTAGCTAGAAGGGCAGACTTGCATAGTTGTGACTCAGCAGTACCTTTCCTGTCTGGCCCTTTAAGGTAGCAGCACTCTACCAGCGACCATCCTCCCCGCATCTCTCTGGGCTGAGCGGGGGACCTGGGGTGGACGGGGTCGGGGATGCCATCCTCCCCGCATCTCTCTGGGCTGAGTGGGGGACCGGGGGTGGACCGGGGCGGGGATGCCATCCTCCCCGCATCTCTCTGGGCTGAGTGGGGGACCGGGGGTGGACCGGGGCGGGGATGCCATCCTCCCCGCATCTCTCTGGGCTGAGTGGGGGACCGGGGGTGGACCGGGCGGGATGCAGGCGATGACGGTGAGGGGCCAGGGCAGCGAGTGCTCTCGGGGCTCATCGCGGGGCCCCATGCTGCCCGGCGGGCGCTGGGTGCCCTCTGCACCTGGTGCACAAGCTCTGGGGCTGCTGCTCAAGGCCTCTGTGCCCAGGACGGGACCCAGCCTTTGGGGCACCTCCCACTTCCCTCGAGCCCGGGCTGGACGGCGGTTTCTCCTCTCGGCACTGTGCCTCACGGGGGACCCCTGGCTCCCCATTGGGGAACAGAGAGGCTGCCATTCGTGACCTCGGTCGTCTGCTCTGTCCCCCTTGGTTTAGACCCCGCTGCGGGCTGTAATGGACACCATCACGGGTTAATAGAAGTGGTGGTGGTTCAGCTGTTCAGTCCTGTCCGACTCTTTGCAACCCCACAGGTTACAGCATGCCAGGCTTCCCTGTCCTTCACCACCTTCCAGAGTTTGCTTAAATTTGTATCCACTCAGTCAGTGATGCCATCCAACCATCTCATCCTCTGTCGTCCCCTTCTCCTCCTGCTCTCAAGCTTTGCCAGCATCAGGGTCTTTTCCAGCGAGTCAGATCAGGTGGTTACAAGCGCACATCTCCTCCCTCTGACAGGGGTTTTGTCCATCTCTGAGATGCCCCATGTAATCATGGTGGCAGGCGGTGAGCAGCCTCAGCGCTGTGACCTGTAGATCACGGCTGGGTTGGAAGCCAAGTGCTCAACCCAGCGCTTCCTCCCGGATGAGACAGCGGGTTGGTGTGGGTCCTGAGCAGTTCCAGGAGCGACGGGAGAGGCGGTGAGGGGCTGATGGGTGCACACGGGGGCTACCCCAAGCTCAGGCTGGATCCTCCACGTCTGGGCTCCAGGAGTCAGCCGCGTTTCTGAGGTTCTTGCCCAGGATGTCAGCGGCATCTCCCACCACCAGGCGCCAATCTGACAGTGCCCATGGTGCGCCCTGCCCTCTGCCCGGAGGCCCCCCCTCCTCCACAGCCGTGTGTGAGCAGTCGGGGTCCTTGGAAACTTGCTGGCCGCCTTCTCAGTCCCCGCAGCTGCCCTCCTTGCTGGTGGAAGTTGGCCGGAGGCACAGTGGTTTCCAGCCGCATTGGGGGTACCCTGTCTCCCCAGGAGGCGACAGCGAGAGTTGTGAAAGCTGCCCTCACCCATCCTGTTTACTTTTCCTAGGTGCTTTTAAATATTTTTATGTAAGCTGTACATGTTCATAGTAGAAAAATGTGAACATACAGACAGAAACACCAAAATAAGTGACTCACATTTCTATTACTGGAGCGACGCATTAGCCCGTTGGGCTCCCTTCAGATACACAAGCAGTCGTGTGAGTGTACACAGACAGGAAGTCACGGGGGTGGCTGTGCGTCCGTCCGCCAGCTGTGTTCTGTGGATCATCTGTCGTCTGTGCATCTATGGACCTGTCTGTCTGTCTCCATACTGCCTGTCTCTCCATCTGCGTATCAGCCTCTGCGTCTGCTCACCTGCCTGCTCTTCTCTTTGCCGACATCAGATGGGGATCTGTGTCCCGCTCTCCACGCCCACTGCATGTGGTGGCCCTGTGTCCCCAGTAATTAGAGGTCTGCACTGTCCTTGTTAATGGCCATGCAGTATTTATTTTTTGGAATTGCCAACTTTATTGAATCAAATTCCTTCTGTGGGTCATTTCTTTGTTTCCACCCTTCTGCTGCTGCACTCCTGCCTCAGAAGGTCTCTGTGCCTCGTGGGTTATCACTACGCTGACTTCCGGGCACGGGTGTAATCTGCTGACTTCCGGGCACGTGCGTAATCTGCTGACTTCCAGGCACGTGTGTAATCTGCTGACGTGGGGCATGTGCGTAATCTGCTGACTTTGGGGCACGTGCGTAACCTGCTGACTTCCGGGCATGTGCCTAATCTGCTGACTTCCGGGCATGTGTATAATCTGATGACTTCAGGGCACGTGTGTAATCTGCTGATTTTGGAGCACGTGTGTAATCTGCTGACTTTGGGGCACATGTGTGATCTGATGACTTCCGAGCAGGTGCGTAATCTGCTGACTTCGGGCATGTGTGTAATCTGATGACTTCTGGGCACGTGTGTAATCTGCTGACTTCAGGCACGTGTGTAATCTGCTGACTTCAGGCACATGTGTAACCTGCTGACTTCGGGGCACATGTGTAATCTGCTGACTTCAGGCACGTGCGTAATCTGATGACTTCTGGGCACGTGTGTAATCTGATGACTTCCGAGCAGGTGCGTAATCTGATGACTTCGGGCATGTGTGTAATCTGATGACTTCTGGGCACGTGTGTAATCTGCTGACTTCAGGCACGTGTGTAATCTGCTGACTTCAGGCACATGTGTAACCTGCTGACTTCGGGGCACGTGTGTAATCTGCTGACTTCAGGCACGTGCGTAATCTGATGACTTCTGGGCACGTGTGTAATCTGATGACTTCCGGGCATGTGCATAATCTGATGACTTCCGGGCACGGGTGTAATCTGATGACTTCTGGGCACGTGTGTAATCTGCTGACTTCAGGCACGTGTGTAATCTGCTGACTTCAGGCACGTGTGTAACCTGCTGACTTCGGGGCACGTGTGTAATCTGCTGACTTCAGGCACGTGCGTAATCTGATGACTTCCGGGCACGTGTGTAATCTGATGACTTCCGGGCATGTGCGTAATCTGATGACTTCGGGCATGTGTGTAATCTGATGACTTCGGGGCACGTGTGTAACCTGCTGACTTCCAGGCACGTGTGTAATCTGCTGACTTTGGGGCACGTGTGTAATCTGCTGACTTCAGGCACGTGTGTAATCTGCTGATTTCCGGGCACGTGTGTAATCTGCTGACTTCAGGCACGTGTGTAACCTGCTGACTTTGGGGCACGTGTGTAACCTGCTGACTTCGGGGCACGTGTGTAACCTGCTGACTTTGGGGCACGTGTGTAATCTGCTGACTTCGGGGCACGTGTGTAACCTGCTGACTTCCAGGCACGTGTGTAATCTGCTGACTTTGGGGCACGTGTGTAATCTGCTGACTTCAGGCACGTGTGTAATCTGCTGATTTCCGGGCATGTGTGTAATCTGCTGACTTCAGGCACGTGTGTAACCTGCTGACTTTAGGGCACGTGTGTAATCTGCTGACTTCGGGCACGTGTGTAACCTGCTGACTTCAGGGCACGTGTGTAACCTGCTGACTTCCAGGCACGTGTGTAATCTGCTGACTTTGGGGCACGTGTGTAATCTGCTGACTTCAGGCACGTGTGTAATCTGCTGATTTCCGGGCATGTGTGTAATCTGCTGATTTCAGGCACGTGTGTAACCTGCTGACTTTAGGGCACGTGTGTAATCTGCTGACTTCGGGCACGTGTGTAACCTGCTGACTTCGGGGCACATGTGTAACCTGCTGACTTCCAGGCACGTGTGTAATCTGCTGACTTTGGGGCACGTGTGTAATCTGCTGACTTCAGGCACGTGTGTAATCTGCTGATTTCCGGGCATGTGTGTAATCTGCTGATTTCAGGCACGTGTGTAACCTGCTGACTTTAGGGCACGTGTGTAATCTGCTGACTTCGGGCACGTGTGTAACCTGCTGACTTCGGGGCACGTGTGTAACCTGCTGACTTCCAGGCACGTGTGTAATCTGCTGACTTTGGGGCACGTGTGTAATCTGCTGACTTCAGGCACGTGTGTAATCTGCTGATTTCCGGGCATGTGTGTAATCTGCTGACTTCAGGCACGTGTGTAATCTGATGACTTCTGAGCAGGTGCGTAATCTGCTGACTTCAGGCACGTGTGTAACCTGTTGATTTCAGGCACGTGTGTAACCTGCTGACTTTAGGGCATGTGTGTAATCTGCTGACTTCAGGCACGTGTGTAATCTGATGACTTCCGAGCAGGTGCGTAATCTGCTGATTTCAGGCACGTGTGTAACCTGCTGATTTCAGGCACGTGTGTAACCTGCTGACTTCAGGCACGTGTGTAGTCTGCTGACTTCGGGCACGTGTGTAATCTGCTGACTTCGGGCACGTGTGTAATCTGCTGATTTCCGGGCATGTGTGTAATCTGCTGACTTCAGGCACGTGTGTAATCTGCTGACTTCGGTGCACGTGTGTAGTCTGCTGACTTCGGGGCACGTGTGTAACCTGCTGACTTCAGGCACATGTGTAATCTGCAGGCCTCGGGGGTCATCTCCCTGCTGCCTTTGGGGCACGTGTGTAGCCTGCTCGGTCTGCGTCAGGGGCAGGTCTGCGTGGTGGGGGCTCCTGCTCCAGCTCCCCCCTGGACACAGTCCATGTTTCTGCGAGGACAGGTGTCCCCTCGTTTGCGCCACGGCTCATCTCCCGCTGAACCAACGAGTTTACGTCAGGCCGCGCACGTGTCTGTGGGGGGAGGCGGTTCCTGTGGCACCTGGCGGGGAGCGTGGTCTCCAGGGTGCCTCCCACACTGACCTTGGGGACGCGGTGCGTGCACGTGTGTCTCCTCGCTTGTAGCCCTGCTTTGACGACCGTCACTGGTTCTCTCTGCGGAGGCTTTGGTCTCAGCACATCCCGAAAGCCGCACCCTTCCCTGGGCTCCCTGTCTCATGGTGGGTCTCGGCTGCCCCTGGCTGTGGCCCATCTCCTATGGGCTCTGAGGTTTCTGGCCCGAGGTAGGGCATTACTGCTTGGCTGTTGGTCACCTCAGGGCCCTGAGAATGCGGAGGGAGGAGCTGGGAGTGTTTAAGGTTGAAACACTCGTCCTTCTTGGAATTGTGAGAATTAGCTACCGGGAAACCTTGCTCTGGCAGATGCAGGATCAGGGTCCAGCCAGGCCCTGGTCACAGCGTAGTCACCACTGGATCCGTGGTTTTGTGAGCTTCCTTTTACAGATGCCTGTTCAGCATCTGTTGACTCATTAGCAGGGATGGGCCTCAGGGCTTGTGCCTGGAGGAGGCTCATCCCCCACATGGTGTTTCTCCGTGACTGGACGTCCGTCAGCAATACAGGGGAGGTTTTAAACAGCAGAGTCACCAACAAAGGGTACAAAAATGCAAGCAGCGGGGCACCAAATAGACCCTGAAAAGGACACTAGCTCACATGTCTCATCTCTGAGCTCCCTGACCACAGACATACCATGAGGACCGGGGGGCGCGCAGGTGGACCTCAGCACATGGGGGCCCTCTCAAGGCAGCAGTCGGGACAACGGGCACACGCGGTCCTTTGCGCCCCAGGTGGAGGCACTGTGACCTCAAGGCCCGGGGACATGCTGCCCGCCTGGCAGACCCCCCTCGCGCCTCCTGGGGGTCAGGGTGTCATGGCTTACGTGGTGGTTAGGAGCAGCCAGTACAGCAGGACTCCTGCAGTCTCTGCCTGACACTCTCAGGGGAGAAAGTATCTCGCCATTGATGTTCCATCAAGTTCAGAGTCGCTAAATTTAATTCTTCTCTGAGACATGCCAGGGGAACCCGTAGGGGTGGAGGTATTGCAGGCCAGGTGCCGGGCATGGGGACACGGCTGCCTTTGGTTTGGTCTCCTGGGCAGGGAGGGGAGCTAGAAGAGCCACGGTTTTAATGACGGAGGTCGAGTTTGGGGGGACGAGCCCACGCCGGGGGGCAGGGACAGCTGGGCTAGCATGGCAGCCTTGCAGGATGTGGCCTGGGGCGTGGCCCGTGGGGGCGTGGCCTGCATGGGGTGCGGCCTGGGGTGTGGCCTGTGGGCGCATGGTATGCGGGGCATGGCCTGCACGGGCGAGGGGGGTGCGGCCTGGGGCGTGGTCTGCGGGCGTGGTGTGTGTGGTCCCGTGGCCTGTGGACATGGCCCCTAGGGTGTGGCCGGACCCTGCAGGCCCTTCTCCTAGCTTTCCGCACGGGCAGTCTCCGGAAGGCAGGTCCCCACCTGCACGGAAGTACTGGGCGTGGAGAAGGGGATGCACGTGCATCTCTTGACATAGCCTGCATGGTCATGGTCGATGCTCTGCCAGGAGAGCCACTGTTCTCGTCACATCTGGCTTCATTTCCCTGCAGATGGGAAGGTGACTGTACCGGAGGAGTTCTGGAGAGGAAGTTGGGATGCTGGGGCTTGGGCAGAGCTGGCCAGTTATCGTGGGCCCTGCCTTTAATTGGAGCAGACACGTCTGATGCAGATAGGAGATGCTGCTAGGCTAGTTTTCTGTGCGTTTTACACAGGCAGCTTTCTCTAAGGGGCCAAACTCGATGTTTAAGAAGCACCTTCAGCCTCCTTGTGAGGCAGCAGCTGGAGATCCCTCTCCCAGTCCCGGGACCAGGAGGCCTTCTATGATTGTGAGTTCCTGCGCTTTCCCACTTTCCTTTTTCCATTTTGCAGAAAATGACTTTTCTGCATAGCTCTGATGTTTTTGTTGAGAAGTAAGGACATGAATGAAAATTCAGAGTTACTCTAAACAAGTGAAAGCCTGGGGTTGGTAGAGATGGGAAGATTTTGCCTCTACACTGTTTGGATTGCTATTTTCCCTTTTCTCGGGATAAAGGGAGGCCAGCACAGTCCCTGGGTGGGAGCTGTCTTTATACAGAAAGAGACAGGACTGATGGAGGAGAGTGAGCCTTCCCCCGGGGACTCGGGCTGCCTTATCTGCAGCGCTCGTGAATTTATGCTTCTCTTCCTGGTTGCCGCTTCCTTTAGGCGAAGAGCCCGGATCAGACTTGTCACTTCCTGCAGTGGACGGTATTTCTAAAAATCCAGCTGAGCAGCTCTTTAACTTTTAAAAATAGCAGTTAAAGTGGATGCAGTTAGTCACCATTGTTACTTATTCCGACATGTGGGATGTTTGTATTGGCTTGGCATCAAGTGGCCAATTGTTAATCCTGAATGTTTGTTTTCTTGTGCATGTTATTTTGTTGTGTCATTTTCTCAGGTCAGTGCCTGTGTCACCCCATCTGTCCATCCATTCATCTGTCTGCCCTTCATCCGTCCATCCGTTCATCACGTTCATCCATTCATCTGCCTTTTCATCCACCCATCCATTCATGCATCTATCCTTCCTTAACCAGCCACGCACTCATCTACCCCTCCATCCGTCCATCTGTCCTTCTGTCATCCATCCATCCATCTGCTCTTCTGTCCGTCCGTCTATTCATCTGCTCTTACATCCATCTATCCATCCGTCCATCTGCCCGTGTGTTTGTAGGTGGAGGGTGTCCTTGCTGAGCATCAGGCACGGGTGCTGAGTTGAGTGGACCCCACTGCCATGAGACACGCTCCGTGTTATAGTCAGTGCTCCTCTCATCTCAATGCAGATTTGTCCCCAGTCCTCCCCCGCCCCCCCATTCCCCCTGGCTCAGGGGTGGGATTGGAAGCCCAGCGGAAGGTTATAGAAAGGAGACAGCCAGGGAAGACATCTTAGCCCCAGCTCTCTTTCCTCCTAAGCGCGGATGCACTGACTTTAAAGTCCAACTTCCTCGTTACTTTTCTCAGCCCCAGAGAAGCTCTCTCATTTTCTGCAGTTTTTCAGAACTCTGTGCTGGTGGCCTTGCTCACCTAGGTCTGGAGAGAAGGAAACCCAACGGAAAATGATCAGAGTGATTATTTTCTTAGTTCTTTTAAGGATCCTGGTGCTGAGATAACCCAGTTCTTTGTATACAGTTGGCGCTGCATTAAAGCTTCTCGGTTTTTCACTGAGAAGGACTGTGAGACGGTGAGAAGTCTGAACATCAGTGCACTGGGATGACTAGGCCAGCATTCCTGCCAAGGAGAGGCCAGTGTGGCGGGTCAGGCTGGCATCGTGGTCCCCGTGCTGAGACTGGAGGGTCCCCTGAGACTGGAGGTCCCCGGGCTGAGACTGGAAGGTCCCCTGAGACTGGAGGTCCCCGGCTGAGACTGGAGGGTCCCCTGAGACTGGAGGTCCCCGGGCTGAGACTGGAAGTCCCCGGCTGAGACTGGAGGGTCCCGGGCTGAGACTGGAGGGTCCCCTGAGACTGGAGGTCCCCGGCTGAGACTGGAGGGGCCCCTGAGACTGGAGGGTCCCCTGAGACTGGAGGTCCCCGGGCTGAGACTGGAAGGTCCCCTGAGACTGGAGGGTCCCCGGCTGAGACTGGAGGGTCCCCTGAGACTGGAGGGTCCTGGGCTGAGACTGGAGGGTCCCCTGAGACTGGAGGTCCCCGGGCTGAGACTGGAAGGTCCCCTGAGACTGGAGGTCCCCGGGCTGAGACTGGAGGGTCCCCTGAGACTGGAGGTCCCCGGCTGAGACTGGAGGTCCCCAGGCTGAGACTGGAGGGTCCCCTGAGACTGGAGGTTCCCGGGCTGAGACTGGAAGGTCCCCTGAGACTGGAAGGTCCCCTGAGACTGGAGGGTCCCCGGCTGAGACTGGAGGGTCCCCTGAGACTGGAGGTCCCCGGGCTGAGACTGGAGGGTCCCCTGAGACTGGAGGGTCCCGGGCTGAGACTGGAGGGTCCCCTGAGACTGGAGGGTCCCGGGCTGAGACTGGAGGGTCCCCTGAGACTGGAGGGTCCTGGGCTGAGACTGGAGGGTCCCCTGAGACTGGAGGTCCCTGGGCTGAGACTGGAGGGTCCCGGGCTGAGACTGGAGGGTCCCCTGAGATTGGAGGTCCCCGGGCTGAGATTGGAGGGTCCCCTGAGACTGGAGGGTCCCCGGGCTGAGACTGGAGGGTCCTGGGCTGAGACTGGAGGGTCCCCTGAGATTGGAGGGTCCCGGGCTGAGACTGCAGGGTCCCCTGAGACTGGAGGTCCCCGGCTGAGACTGGAGGTCCCCGGGCTGAGACCGCAGACAGGTTCCGGGAGGGACCGCCTTGCCTGAGGCCGGTTCCTTTGCGTGCCCCACCCTCAGAACGCTTCCCGGTGACTCACGTCAGACCCAGCCCTTCTGAGTCCTCTTGGGTTTCCTTAGCCCCACTCTCTGTTGCCCTGTGCTGTTTCCTGACTGATGAGATGACCTCTTTGCTCCCTAAAGTGTGTGGTCATTCAGTAACTGTCTGGGGTTGCGTGTCCTGTTTTCCTGAAGACAGGAAGCCTCCTGGGTGAGATGTTCCCGAAGGCTCTGGGTGGAGGGTAACTGCTTGGTGCCAGGATTTGTTGATTCCCTGTTTGGTCCGTTTCGTCCGTGGTGTTAACTGCAACAGCAGGCGAAGGTCAGCCTGCGTGGTGGAACCAGAAATCTCCTTCCCGGGCCTGGTCTGTGCTGGGGCCCGTGACTGTCCGCTTGCCGGTCAGCCAAGTGTCGGGTGAGCGCCCAGTGGAATAACACGATGGATCCGTTTACTTTGCTGAACTTAAAGGCGCGTCTGGCTGTCTCTGTGGGAATAGCCTCACCCGTTCATGTGTGTCGTTCACGCTTGTCGTAGCCAGCGGGCTGCGTCTCACGCCCGGGTGCCTGTGCTGGCTAGTGTCCTGCCTGGGACACAGTTCCCAGATGCTGGTCAAGTGTTACCCTAGAGGCTTCTCTGAAAATGCTTTTAGAGGAGATGGATATGTACGTCAGGACCTTGGAGAGACCTGGAGTGCCCTCCACGGTGCAGGGAGGCCTCCTCCCGAGAACTGAAGCACTTCGGGGAAGAGAAGCAAGCTGGGCCTTGGGGCAGACAGTGGCCCTTCCCTGCGCGTCCAGCCCACCAGCCTGCCTGCAGATTGTGGACCCGCCAGTCTCAGTCCACAATAAGTGTGCCCTTAGTGGTGATCAGTCCCGGTCTCTCTCCACACACACACACACAGTCCTGGTCTCTCTACACACACACGCACGGTCCTGGTCTCTCTACACACACACACGCACGGTCCTGGTCTCTCTACACACACACACACACACACGCACAGTCCTGGTCTCTCTACACACACACACACACGGTCCTGGTCTCTCTACACACACACACACACACACGCACAGTCCTGGTCTCTCTACACACACACACACACAGTCCTGGTCTCTCTACACACACACACACACACACACACACACACACAGATGGTGGACCCGGTCTCTCTACACTCACACACACACACACACACACACGCACGGTCCTGGTCTCTCTACACACACGCACACACACACACACGCACAGTCCTGGTCTCTCTACACACACACACACACACACTCACACTCACCCTCTCTGAGGGCTTCAGGCTGCATTGCTGGGGGCTGGCAGGCTGGGCCAGGGAGGAGGGTCTCAGGGACACGTGGTCAGTGTGGAGGATGAGGCCTGGGGCCCTCCTGGGCTGCCCGGCTGGGCTGTGTGACGGTTTCAGGCCGGTGAGCTCCCTTCTCTGTGCCTCTCCTCTCAGTGTGAGATGCAGGCTCCCGCACGAGCGGTAGACGTGGCCAGTCCCTGTCTGCGGGCGTCCTGTGGCCTGTCCCCCCCGCCCCATCATGTCAGCGGCCAGTCTCCAGCTTTGCTGGCCCCACACTCATGGGAGCAGTGTGGTCACCTTACTCAGTGAGGAGCAAACCGCGGACCGGAGAGGTCAAGGTTTGGTCCAGCAGAGAGCAGGGCGGAGATTCAGACTGGACGCCTGTGCTTTCCCTGCGCAGTGTCCCCGCCTGCTGCCCGACTGGGACACCGGGGGACGCCTGAGCCTGGCTGTTGGGGCCTCTGGGGCTGTTGGAGGCGTGTCCGTGGACACCCGTGTGCACACCTGCTCACAGACCCCACTGTCTCCCACACGAGGCCTGGATGAGCCCTGGACGGGGCTCCTCAGGGGGCTGAAACCACACAGCCCAGCCACAGCCCAGGAGGGCCCCGAGACCTGCACCCAGCCCCGCAGGCCTGAGCCGGAAGCTCGAGACCCTGCAGGGCGCCATGGCGAGTTCCTCCCGCCCCTGTTTCTGCGGCAGGAGGACCGTCCGCCCCCAGCAGAGTGGAGCCTGCTTCCCACGCCTGGGCGGAGCTGGCGCGGCTCTGTTGGGAACCCGGCTTGCGCTCTGCTCGCTGGGCTGTTCCTAATCAGGAGGACGTTGGGCCGCCGTGTTTGCTCCGAGTCGCTGAGCTGGGCAGCCCGGATTTCACGGTCCTGCAGCCGCTGCTCCGGCGCGCCGTGTGCCGGGGAGACAGGGGCGGGGGTGCTTCCCCTCATCACACGCTGTCCTTGGCTTCACCCTGCTCAGGGGGCTTCCTGGGACGCGACGACACGGCCCTGGGAAAGTCTCTGGTAGATGGCGCCGGCCAGTTTGGGTCTGGAAAACAGGAGAAATACTGATTTCATTTTTAAACAGCCATGGGAGAAGCTTGGGCGTTTTTCCAGAGGACTGATGTGTGTGAATCAGCAGACGTGTTCTGTTCCTTTGTGAGGTGGTGGGGGGTTAGGGTGGGGTTGTTAGAATTTGCGTTTGCATGAGGCCTGAGAACAGGTCTCGACAGTGAGGCCCCAGGATGGTTCATCTCCTGGGCCGTCACTACACACTCCAGACCCCGCGCCCGTGGCTGGCCTGCACTTTTAGTGTCTTGTGAACCTTGGATTGCACATTTTTTAAAAATAAATTGATTGATTTGTTTTTGGCCGTGCTGGGTCTTTAGTTGCGGTGTGCGGACTTCTCGCTGCGATGGCGTCTTTCCTTGTGGAGCGCAGTGTCCAGGGCGTCCTGGCTTCAGCGTTTGCGTCTCCCAGAATCTGGAGCGCAGGCACAGGAGTCCTGGCGCACAGGCTTAGTCGCCGCGTGGCACGCGGGCTTCTCCCAACAGGGACTGAACTCGTGTCTCCTGCGTTGGCAAGGGGACTCTTCACCACTGAGCCACCAGCGAGGCCTCTTGCATTTTTTCAAATGGTTGAAAACAGTCAGAGGAGTGATGTTTCCCGATGTCGTAGTTGCAGACCCTGCTGCGTGAACACGGGTGTGCGCTATCAGACCAGGCCCTTAGCTTCGGCTCCGCCCTCGGCTGTGTGGCTGAGCGTAGGGGTCGCCATGGAGACCACGTGGGCCTACACCCAAGCATCTTTCTGCCTGGCCTCTCGGGGGACAGTCAGGCACACCCGTCCTGTGGGGCCTGGCCGTGGAAGTGCCGGGCGTGGGCTCTGCAAGGGGCAGCTGGGGGCCCTGCTCTGCCCGGAGGAGGCAGGCGCGCCTCCATCCAGGGCCTCCCCGCGTCCCGGGGCTGGAGGGGCTTGGTCTGGGCTGGGGTTGGTCCGCGCGCGTGCTCACTGGGGGCCTGGTGCCGGTGACACCACGGAGACTCGTAACAAATGACAGAACCATCTGAGTGCAGAGGCAAGCCTGAAGATGGAGCTGGTCCAAATCTGAACCGTGAACTCCCTGCCGGCTCCGGGCGGCTGTGGAGCTGGAGTGCCCGCTCTCTCGGACTCTTGTTTTTAGTTGCCGAGGGCTGTTCCCAGAGGCCCCGTCTCTAGAACCGCCCTGGGTCGTCAGGATCGGTGGTATTTTGAGGGTGACGGAGGGGCCTGCTGCCCCTGTGGTCCTCGCAGGCCAACGGGTGGAGACTGGGGCTCTCCCCACAGTGTGGGCGCTCCTCTCCCCCCGGTTTGCTGAGATGCTCTCAGCTCCTCCTGCCTGCTCGTTTCAGCTGCTGGGAGGCTGAGGCCAGACCAGTACAAGCACGTTTCTGTGTGTCCTTTCTGTGAATGAACCAGCACCTCGGTTGCTTTCCCAAAGTCAGTCTTCTTTTGAAGTAGTTTCCTGTCCTGTGCTTTGAATCATTCTCTCAGTGTTTTTCAGAAATCTCAGTCAGAAAAAAACCGTGGATTTTTGCCTTGCTCTGTGTTCATAGATGTTACCCGGTGAACCAAACTTGGTGGGATTGATCAGTTTTCTCAGGAGTTGACCTGATTCGGGTCCCGCCTTCAGGACGCTGAGCTGGAGGGGCAGGCGCAGCTGGGTGGGGACCCTGCCTCAAGCAGGGCATCTGTCTCCTTGTTGAAGGGGCTGCCGTCTCGTCAGAGCTCCGAGCCCCGTGTTAGCCTAGCGTCCTCGGGTGGGAGGCCCTGCAGGAGGACCTGTCCGCCAGGAGGCGGTGGCGGCTCGGGGTCCATCCTGAGTCCTTCCAGGAGGCCGTCCGTCCGTCAGCAGAGCTGAGGGAGCCCCCCCACCCCACTGCTCCCCGAGCTAGTTCTGTACCCATGAGCTGAGAGAGGGGCCCTTGTCTCCTGAGCTTAAATTCTGGACGGGGAGACAACAGAGATGGGACTCAGCAAGCCGCGTCCCGCATGTGTGTCCTGCCCCCGTCCATGCGGCCTTTTCCTGGGAGCTGAGGTTCCAGATGGAGAGCGGACGCGGCGGGAAACTCAGAGCTCTTCCTGCGGACGGAGGGGCCTGCCCTGGTCACCCCCGGGGGCCTGCACGTTGCCCACCCCTGGGAGGGCTCCAGGGGGCCATTCCCTGGGTGACAGTCGGCAGAGACCCCAACGCCTGCCCTCCTGGCGGGAAGCACCAGCCCTCGGGGGGGAATAATTCCACTGGGGCCACGCCCCCTTGCCCCACGGGTTCTGTTGGGGAAGGGCCTGCATGTCCTCCGGTGGCCTGGACACGCCCCGCCGTCTGCACAGCTGACCCCGCGAGGCCTCTGTCCCCCAGAAACACCGGCGCTGTCCCCGCACAGACACTGCTCCCACGTCAGACAAGGCTCTCTGTGTTTTGCAGAAGTCCGCATGGCAGGGGGAGGAAGGAGCAGATCCAGCAGCCTGGCCTTTTGCCCTGCTGGCTGGACACCCCCAGCCTCTGTGACTGAGCCCTTCCACTTCAGGGTCAGCCGTGGGTCACCTTGTACCACGGCCAGAGGGACGAGGGTGGGCGCCTGGTTAGCCAGGACTCCCCGGCCTGGGACGGCTCCATCTCTGAGAGTGAAGCGGGTTTTAACAAGTGTGGGGCTGAGACGTGTGTCCTGGGTGCTTGGGAGGGACCGCCCATCTCATGGCGCAGGGGACACTGAACCGCCCCATGTCCGCGCGTGCCCTGGTCCCGCAGAGATGGCGTGTTCAGCACCCCTCTCCAGCAGGATGGTCCCCTGTGACGGGCGCAAGTGTCCCTTCCGCCCCTACCACCCTTCTCAACGCTTGTCTGCCTGCAGCCTTTGCCCCAGACCCGCGTGAGCTCCACCCGCAGACGCTGCTTCTTCCTGTGCTGACCTGCACTGCTGTTTTTGTTGATTGGTTTATTTTACTTGGTTGATTGTTTTTTTGGCTGTGCTGCAAGGCTTGTGGGAGCTTAGCTCCCAGACCAGGGATAGAACCTGTTTCCTCAACAGTAAAAGCCAGAGTCTTAACCACTGGACCACCAGGGGATCCCCTTTGTGCTTTTACGTTTGAGTAATTTAGGTACAGAAGGAGAGTGGGTGCCTGTTGCACCTGTCGGTGATACACTTCTGCGGGGATTAGCGAGCCCTTGACACGGATCTGGTCCGGGGAGACGTCTAAGGCCAGGAGCACGCGCTTGGGTACACAGGGTAGAGCTTTGGGACTGCTTCCCCGGCCACGCACGGAACCCTGCGTCCCCGGCCACGCCCCGATCCCTGCGTCCCTGGCCACGCACGGAACCCTGCTTCCCCGGCCACGCCGCGATTCCTGTGTCCCCGGTCAGGCATCAAGCCCTGCGTTCCCGGCCACGCACTGAGCCCTGCGTCCCCAGCCACACACCAGATCCTGCTGCCGTGTCCAGGGCCAGGGGCGCGCCCGTGCAGAGGCTGGGAACCTGTGCTTGGAGGGTACACCTGCCGCCACAGTCCACAGGCCGCCCTGACCTTCTCCTGCCAGGTGCTGCCCTCCCCCGCTCTGGGGGTCCCCCCTCCCGCCCCCGGTGGTGCCGCTGCCCTCAGCCGCCTGGTCCCCAGGCTCCTGGGGCCCTGGCTGCTCCGCGTCCTGCTGGGGGCAGAACCCAGGTCTGGACCCTGAGGGCTCCCGAGACACTGGGTGGACTCTGAGGCCGGGCTCCCATGGCACACAGGGTGTGCGGGTCCTGAGTGTTGGTGGAGTGACGGGCGCTTAGCAAATGCGTGGATGTCACCTGTCAGGATGCGTGTTTATCCTTCAGCGTAGCAGCTCCTCCTCTAGGAGTCAGCCCTATGAAGACATCAATGATGACTTGAGTCTGTGAGCCTGTCGGGAAGCGATGGGCCAGTCATGAAGGGATGGGTCAGTGGGAAGCGATGGGTCAGCGGGAACTGATGGGTCAGTGGGAAGCGATGGGTCAGTGGGAAGGGATGGGTCAGTGGGAAGTGAGTCAGTGGGGACGGATGGGTCAGTGGGGACCGATGGGTCGGTGGGGACAGATGGGTTGGTGGGGACGGATGGGTCAGTGGGAAGCGATGGGTCAGTGGGAAGGGATGGGTCAGTGGGAAGTGAGTCAGTGGGGACCGATGGGCCGGTGGGGACTGATGGGTCGGTGGGGACCAGTAGGTCCGTGTGTTGCTGGGGACAGCTCAGAGTTGGGGAGGGAGGAGGGGGTGCTGGGCACAGGTTGCGGTCACTCCCTGAAAGGGCGTGGGGGTGTGTCCAGAGCACGTCCAGAGCTCTGAGGTTTGTCCCTTGAAGAAAAGCGTGTTCTCAGCGAGCAGCCTTCTGGGCAAGAAAGGCAGGGAGGTGGACACACGTTCTTGCTTGTGTCTTCACAAAGGATCGGTGGGAGGCTGAGGAAGCGCAGTCTCCGCCAGGGGAGGAGGTGAGCTGTGTGAAGGGGCAGGGTCGGGACGCACCGCCTCTGATGGTTAACACCGTCACCCTTTCTGTGATGGAGAAGACGGAAACAGGCATTAACGCTGGCTGCAGGGCTACCTTGGTGGCCCAGTGGGTCAGGATCCCGCTGCCAGGGCGGGGAACCCGGGGCTGATCGCTGGTCTGGGGAGACTCCACGTGCTGCCGACAGCCACGTCCACCACGGCTCAGCTCCTGGAGCCCCGGTGCCCGCCTGCGGGACTGCAGAGCCTCGCCCCCGCTACTGAAGCCGAGCCCCTCAACAGGAGACGCCCCGACGCAGGAAGCCCCAGCTCCAAACCAGAGAGAGCCCCAGCTCCCCACAGCTGGAGACGGCCTGCACCCGTCGCGGCCAAGACTGAACAGCTAAATTGATCAGTTAGAGACAGTAAAGCTGGTTATGCGATGCACCGGGAGCGGCTGCCCTGCACAGTCCTCTTACGGGGCTGTGGCTGCAGGCCTGGTCGGGCGGCTAAACGTGGCCTGGGCCTCAGGAGGGCTGCGGGCTGCGGGCAGGGTGGGCCTGGTGGGCTGGGCAGTCGTGGACGAGTCGGATCCCAGGTCTGGTTCGCAGACTCGGCCGGGCCCTCGGGGCTCAGATCGGAGGAGTCGGGTCTGGCCAAGTGTCCACGGCGGAGGAGGTAGAATCTGTGCTGTAACTTCTCTGGAGGATGCTGGGCCCTCCTGACACTGCCCTGGGATCAGGGCCTGGGGCAGGGCTGCCAAAGGACCGCGCTGAGCTTCTGGCGGACGGAACCAGGTGACGGCAAGAGGAACATGGGAACCTCGGGGACGGCTGGGGTCCTGGGGAGCTGCTCCGGTCTGCCCCAGCTGCTCCCCAGGGAGCCGCCCGTGCTGGTCTGAGCATGAGTGTGAGTTACCATTTATTAAAGCGCAAGGCTGTCTGTGCAGTGGAAGGGGGCTCCTGGGGAGCGTGTCAGTGGTGACAGGGTCATCACGGAGCCTGAGCCCGGGAGCAGGTCTGTGCTGACCGTGGTTGCCTGGGTCCTGAGCACTTGACCCAAAATCAGGGAACTGGACACCTGCAGGCAGTGCGTTTCACCCACTGCCCAGCATGGACACAGGCGATTTCAGGGATTCAACCACTTTGCCAGAAGGCTCTTATCCCGCTGTGAACTAGAACCGCTTCTGTAATCAGTTACAGCTATAGAACTGAACTGATTAGATTCCTGCAAAGATTATGAGTGCTGGACGGGCTCGGCCAGTATCACAGGAGAGCTGCCCCAGAGCCCCTGTGAGTCCTTGTGGCCGTCCTAACGAGCACCCGTGAAGGGGAGGAACAGGGCTTAGACTGGAGCCTTCTCTTGCTGTCCCAGAGACGTGCACCCAAGGTCAAGGCTGGCCCATCTGCGGCCCTGGAGGGGCCCTGAGCCAGGCCCCCGGTGCTGGAGGTCCGCCGCAGTCCTTGGCCTTCCCCGAGCCGGTCTGCAAGGACACCAGCTGCCTTGGAGCAGGGCCACCTCAGTGACCTCACTTTAACTTGGTCACCCCTGTAAGGACGCCTTCTCCAAATAAGGTCAAGTCTCAGGCCCCGGGAGTCTGGCGTCAACATGTGAATTTTGGGGGACACGATCCAAGCCTTAATAATCCCTGTTGGACTGTGATGGAAGAGGTGAAACCAGTGAGTAAGGAATTTTCATGTTTCTGAGACTCTTGGGTAAAGAAAGCGGTCTTTGTGTCTCATTTCCAGGGACTCGCATGCTTGTTCATTGATGGATTTTTAGTTCAGGCTGGAGAAGGGTGGGAACAGGCGGCTTAGCGGACCTGCTGTCCCTCACAGGCCCCAGGCCCAGCCCCGGCCGCTCTGCGTTGGCGTCTGCTGCGCCCGCCGGCTCCCGCCTGGGGCCATGATCTCTCGGGTCCTCGGTCTAGCCTCTGTTCTACTCGTGCGTTTACTTCACATGCCGAGAGTACGTGTGAAATAGCCTCGTTTCCGGTTCACTCGCTGAGTGAGCTCTGTGACTCTGTGTTGGGGCCAGACCCCTTCCTAGAGGAGCCAGTTCCAGCTTGGAAGTTGCAGTAGGAACTGTGAGTCTCCACGCCCGCCCGCGGGCGACTCCCTTCTCCAGTCCCTGCAAATCGGTCCTGTTGGTTGTCTGAACACTGAGACCTGAGCATTCCCATGGGCTGGTGAGGGTGGGTGGATGGGTCTAAAGAGACCTCTTATCTATCCAGCTGAGCTATTTAAGATCCTACAAGATGATGCTGTTCAAGCGCTGCAGTCAGTATGTCAGCAAATTTGGAAAACTCAGCAGTGGCCACGGGACTGGAAAAGGACTGGGAAAGGTCTGTTTTCATTCCAGTCCCAAGGAAAGGCAATGCCAAAGAATGTTCAAATTTCCGTACAGTTGCACTCATTTCACATGCTGGCAAGATTATGCTCAACATCCTTCAAGCTACCTATGGCTGGTTCGTGTTATGTATGGCAAAAACCAACACAATATTGTAAAGCAGTTATCTTAAATTTAAATAAAATCCTTCAAGCCAGGCTTCATGAACTGAGAACTTCCAGATGTATGGTTGGGTTAAGAAAAGGCAGAAGAATCAGAGATCAAATTGCCAACATTCGCTGGATCATAGAGAAAGCAAGGTAATTCCAAAAAAAGTCTGCTTCATTGACTGCATGAAAGCCTTTGACTGTGTAGATCACAGCAAACTGTGGAAGATTCTTAAAGAGATGCGAATACCAGACCACCTTACCTGACTCCTGAGAAACCTGTATGCAGGTCAAGAAGCAGCAGTTAGAGCCTTCCATGAAGCAACAGATTGGTTCAGAATTGGGAGAGGAGTACAACAAGGCTGTGTATTGTCACCCTGTTTATTTAACTTGTATGCAGAGTACATCTTGCGAGGTACCAGGCTCACAAACTCACAAGCTGAAACAAGATTGCATGAAATTAAGATGCTTGCTCCTTGAAAGCTATGACAAATCTCGACAGCATATTAGAAAGCAAAGACATCACTTTGCTGACAAAGGTCCATACAGTCAAAGCTATGGTTTTTCCAGTGGTCATGTATGGATGTGAGAGTTGGACTATAAAGGAGGCTGAGTGCCAAAGAATTGAGCTTTTGAACTGTGGTGTTGGAGAAGACTCTTGAGAGTCCCTTGGACTGCAAGGAGATCCAACCAGTCCATCCTAAAGGAGATCAGTCCTGGGTGTTCATTGAGGACTGATGCTGAAGCTGAAGCTCCAGTACTTTGGCCACCTGATTCGAAGAGCCAACTCACCGGAAAAGACCCTGATGCTGGGAAAAATTGACGGCATAAGGAGAAGAGAACAGTATCACTGACTCAATGGACATGAATTTCAGTGACCTCCAAGAGATGGTGAAGTAAGGGAAGTCTGCTGTGCTGCAGTCCATGGGGTCGCAAAGAGACGGACACGACTTAACAGCTGAGCGCCAACATCTCCCTGCAGTTACCTTTTAAACAAACTGTAATGTGAGCAGGTCCACCTGTTATTCAGACAAATATTTGTGTCTTTATCAGCCTTTTCCCAGAGCTGATTCAGCCAAGGATTGAATTGGGAGATTTAATTTCTTAAATGCCTTATCACTGTTTGGAAACTGAATGTTTAAAGATGACACAGAACTAGTGACAATGGCAGATTTCTCTCTGTAAATAATCCATTTCTCGTTTCTTCACAGGGATCTTCGCTTTAACAGAATCAGAGAGATCCAGCCGGGGGCCTTCAGGGGGCTGAGAAACCTGAACACATTGTAAGTCCAGACATTGTCCCGGGAACTGGTAGAAAAAGATGCGAAGACTATAGCCGCTTTCCCCTGTGGGCAGATCCCAAGTGCTTGGGGTCCCCCATCACCTGTGGAGGGAGGGCGGGCGTGGCTGAGCGGGAGAGGCCGAGCCTGCCAGAGGGGTTTGCACACGGAGGTGTCTGTGGGTCCAGACTGGTGGCCTTCGTCCCTGTCTTCCCGACCGACAGCTGTGAACCTGTCCACAGCTGTGCTGGCCACGCCTCCCTGGCAAGCTCACAGGGACCGCCCTCCCCCCTGCCCCTGATCCCCTGTGGGCCCCAGCGGGGGTGGGTGCCATCCGTCCGTGTCCCGGTGTTTAGACCCCTGGGGGGGACAGGGATGGGGCCCGACTCCAGGCCACCGCGGGCTGTGCTGAGCACCGTGGGAGGGGGTTCTGGCTCTCCCCCAGAGGTGACTGGTGCATGCAGGGCGGCGTGCTGGGCCTCGGGGCTGTGAGCCTGGTGGGGGCAGGTGTGGCTCTGCCCCTCACTGTGAAAAGGCTCCCTGGAGAGAGACCCCCTTGAGGAAGCCCTGCACCTCCACGGGGGCCTCCCAGCTGGCTGGGGGTGGGGGACGGGAGAAACGCAGAGAGGGCGCGCCCTCTTTGTTCAGGAGTGAGGGAGCCACCCATGTGTGCGGGCGTGGACGCCGTCCTGATGCAGCCACACCGTGCTTGGTTGTGTCGGTCTGCATTTAGCGAGTGTCAGTATTAAGGTCTGTGGCTTAATCCTCGTGTGACCTTCTCCAGGGCAGTGGAGATGACCTCCGCAAGACAATTCAGAAGTGTCGTTGTTTGTGAAATTCTTACTGGAACGTTTTTTCACAGGCTTCTCAACAATAATCAGATCAAGAGCATACCCAGTGGGTCATTTGAAGACTTGGAGAATCTGAAATACCTGTAAGTAGTGACCAGTTTTCTACACCAGAGTCTGCTGTCTGTATTTGGACTGTTTAATCATTGAGCAAAATTCCGTATTGTTATGAATTATTGCAAATACATTCAAGTGAAAAAGAGGTTTTGTTTTCAGAAGGTGAGTGAAATTTTGGCTGGAATTTTTTAAGTGAGTTGTTACAGGGTCAGGTGCTGCTCTGTGTGAATTCTAGTGTCTTATCTGCTAAGCCTTAAGTAAATCGGTTGGACACAATTAAAAACTGCAGTTCTGAAAATCACTGTCTGGTAGCGGTAACCCCTGTGGAGGCGTGCAGCAGCTGCGAGGAGCAGCTGACGCGTGTTCTCTGGGTCTGCGCTTTCAGGGCAGTTTTGGGTTGTCTTCAGCTGTGGGCTGATGGAACCTGGAAATGACGAAGCCCTTTGGAATGTCACTAATTCGTGAATAACTTTCCCATCTTTGCCGAGTGATTTCGTCTCTTATTTTTGTGTAAAGTTTATTTCCCTTTTAAGAATTGATTTGAATTAATGAGTTTATTAGCATTGAAAACATTTGCTTGTTGAAGTCAGTTTTGCAGTTAGAAAATGACTCACTTGGTTCAGTACTTTCACAGGCACTTTTTCTGAAGTTGAAAACTTTAAAAAAACCCTGGGCACATTGCTGGTTCTAACAGATGAGAAGTGAGTGTCATGTGCTTTGAGGAAATTATTCTCAGTTTTACGACTTTAGATAACTGTTCAGCTAGAGTCATTTTAATGAGGGATTTATGTCAGTGATTTTGGGAAAACGTGTAATTCGTGTGAACCTGTGTGTCTTTGGCCCTGTTAAGTTTAGATGAGAGGGTGCTGGTGATCAAGAGGTAACATTAATTCTTTATTAAATGCATTTTCTCCACAAAACTTCTTAAAGTGTTGTGTTTACACAGTTTCCTCTCGCTTTAGTGGCAGCATGTTAATTTTTCATTACCAGGGTTCACACTAAGCCTTGTTGCTCATTTTTAAAATGAGGGATAGTCCTCCTATTTATCTTGAGTTTTCATCTGCTTACTTATGTTTTGGTTTTTTATTTTAAAGCAGTGTAATATCCTGAAGGGGCTTCCCTGGTAGCTCAGCTGGTAAAGAATTCGCCTACAATGCAGGAGACGCTGGTTTGATTCCTGGGTCGGGAAGATCCCCTGGAGAAGGGTTAGGCTACCCATTCCAGTTGGGCTTACCTGGTGACTCAGACGGTAAAGAATCCTCTTGCAATGCGGGAGACTCGGGTTCGATCCCTGGGTGGGGAAGATCCCCTAGAGTAGGGCATGCTACCCACTCCAGTATCCTTCCTGGAGAATCCCCATGGACCGAGGAGCCTGGTGGGCTGCAGTCCGTGGGGTCGCAGAAAGTCAGACACGACTGAGTGACTCAGCCCAGCACAGCACAAGCTCCAGAAGAAAGCAGAGGCAGAGTCCATTAACTGATCGCCAGTATTTGCAGTGTGTGTACAAGTTTAGTCTTTTTTATTTTTTAATTTTTAAACTTTTGGGGGCTTGAATTACCCAAGAGCACCTTATTATTTACTCTCTGAATAAGTTTCCTATTAAGCAGTTTGGGACACTCCATTTTTCACTTAAGATAATTATTAGAAATAATATTTTTAATCCTTGTCTGTTGGCAGGATTCCTCCTCAGGTGTCCACGTGCCAGCCTTTCCCCGTCTCCAGCCCAAGGGCATCTGAGCTGCCCACAGCGGCAGGTCCCGGGGTCCCCAGGGGTGGACTGAGTGGTGTTTGGCGGTAATGGGAGGAGGTGGTGGGAAGGGGTCCTGTGAACCCACCGTCCAGCTCCTGGGGTTCCTACCTCCTCCCCCAACTCCCTGGACCTCATCACTAGGGTCCATCTTGACAGGCACTGATCTAGGAAACTGGGCAACATGCAGTGTGAATGTTTAAGAAGCTTTCGGAATTCATTATTTCATCCTTAGTTCAGTTCAGTCACTCAGTCGTGTCCGACTCTTTGTGACCCCATGAACCGCAGCACACCAGGCCTCCCTGTCCATCACCAACTCCCGGAGTCCACCCAAACCCACATCCATTGAGTCGGTGATGCCATCCAACCATCTCATCCTCTGTCGTCCCCTTCTCCTCCCGCCCTCAATCTTTCCCAGCATCAGGGTCTTTTCAAATGAGTCAGCTTTTCGCATCAGGTGGCCAAAGTACTGGAGTTTCAGCTTCAACATCAGTCCTTCCAATGAACACCCAGGACTGATCTCCTTTAGGATGGACTGGTTGGATCTCCTTGCAGTCCAAGGGACTCTGAAGAGTCTTTTCCAACACCACACTTCAAAAGCATCAATTCTTCGGTGCTCAGCTTTCTTTATAGTCCAACTCTCACATCCATATGTGACCACTGGAAAAACCATAGCCTTGACTAGATGGACCTTTGTTGGCAAAGTAATGTCTCTGCTTTTTAATATGCTGTCTAGGTTGCTCATAACTTTCCTTCCAAGGAGTAAGCGTCTTAATTTCATGGCTGCAGTCACCATCTGCAGTGATTTTGGAGCCCAAAAAAGTAAAATCTGCCACTGTTTCCACTGTTTCCCCATCTATTTCCCATGAGGTGATGGGACCAGATGGCATGATCTTAGTTTTCTGAATGTTGAGCTTTAAGCCAACTTTTTCACTCTCCTCTTTCACTTTCATCAAGAGGCTTTTTAGTTCTTCTTCACTTTCTGCTATAAGGGTGATGTCATCTGCATATCTGAGGTTATTGATATTTCTCCCAGCAATCTTGATTCCAGCTTGTGCTTCCTCCAGCCCAGCGTTTCTCATGATGTACTCTGCATAGAAGTACATATTTCATCCTTGGTGTTTATTTAATTGGTGAGTGTTCCTTACCTGCTGGAACTCCAGTGACTTCTGGGTAAGGAATAAAGCTTCCCCTGCACTAAGATTTCCTCCTGATGAAATGCACCCTTGAGATAGAACTCATAATCAAAGGGAACTTTGTGATGAAGTAGAGAATTGCTTATGGTTTCTTATTAGCTCATGATCAATACCCAGTTATTCTTGGGAAAAATGGATTATCCCTGATGTCTTTACCAACATGCAGTGGTTCAGCTGTTGCTCATGTTCTTTGAAAGGATTTCTTTACTCTCATCTTTTTGAAGTTCATGCAAGGTGATGTCCATGTTGACATTTTGCTTTGCTTTTCATTTGTTTTTAAGAAGTGGGTGCAGAAACCTCCCTTCAGACTTAGAGGAGAAATCACTCAGACCTACCTAGACAGGAGTCACCTTGTGTGGGGCTGTGATCCAGAGCTTCTGAGTGTTTGTGGAATTCCAGTGATTGACCCGGGAAGACCGCAGTCCCCAGCTTTTTTGGCACTAGGGACCGGTTTTGTGGAAGACAGTATTTACTCGGATAGGGGTGGGGGTTGTTTCAGGAATGATTCAAGTGCGTCACGTTTATCGTGCAGCTTATTTCGATTATTATTGCGTCAGCTCCACCCCAGATCATCAGACATCTGATCGCAGAGCTTGGGGCCCCGGCTGTAAGGCGCTGCTGTTCCCTCCGTTTTGCACAGGAAGAAACAGGCAGAGAAGCCTGTTCTTATTTAAGAATCAGCGTTCCGTGGCAGCCCGGGGATTCAAGTCCCCAACCCGGAGAAGCCAGGTCCTGCCAGGCCCTGCTGGCACCAGGCCTCCGATTCGGGGCCTTCTAGCTGGTTTAGGTTCAGGCTTGCAGCTCCTTCTGACATGGCCTCCGCAGATGGGTGCCCAGTGGGCGGGGGGGGTGGGGCGGGGGGGGGCGCCTGGGAGGACTGCAGCCCCAGTCCCGCTGGATTCCCCGCACAGACACCATTCAAGGGGAGCACGTCCTGGGAGTGAAGGACTGAGCCAGAGCGGCGCTGCTCACCAGGCGGGCGGGCAGGCGGCAGCCCAGCCACGGAGTGTGCGGAGCAGGGCCTGCCGAGTCACTCTGCAGGGAAGTGTGGGGTTTGATCCTCCGTCAGGGAGACTGCGGAGCGGGGCCTGCCGAGTCACTCTGCAAGGAAGTGTGGGGTTTGATCGTCCGTCAGGGAGACTGCAGAGCGGGGCCTGCCGAGTCACTCTGCAGGGAAGTGTGGGGTTTGATCGTTCGTCAGGAGAGTGCAGAGCGGGGCCTGCCGAGTCACTCTGCAAGGAAGTGTGGGGTTTGATCGTCAGGGAGACTGCAGAGCGGGGCCTGCCGAGTCACTCTGCAGGGAAGTGGGGGGTTTGATCGTCCGTCAGGGAGACTGCAGAGTGGGGCCTGCCGAGTCACTCTGCAGGGAAGTGTGGGGTTTGATCGTCCGTCAGGGAGACTGCAGAGCGGGGCCTGCCGAGTCACTCTGCAGGGAAGTGGGGGGTTTGATCGTCCGTCTACCCGCAGCAGCAGTGGAGGGGTGCCCGGGACAGGTGTCTCCATGCCTGCATTTAGGTGGCCGCGGTAGACACGTGTGTCCTGAGGTCCTGGGCAGACGGGCAGACTCAGCACACATGGGTTTGCAGGGTGGGGAATCGGATGCTTTGGTGTGAATGTCTTCATCCTCAATGAGCCCCTTCTGGAGCTGGCAGACTCCTGGCAAGGACAGGACAGCACACACTTGAGGCCTTGAGAACCACAAGGGTCGGTTTCCAGGGAGCATGGTGTCAGCCACAGGAGACCATAAGTGAGGTCGTGTGGCCCTGCATTTCGGACACAGATTTGAATCTCACATGATTTTCACGTGTCGCCAAATATTCTTCTTTGAAAATGTTCAGTCATTTAAAAACATAAGAACCGTTCTTAGCCTGCAGGCCATATAGAAATAGGCACCAGCCCGTTGCGTCGCTCTTCCGATTAGCCTTGGTTGCTTCTGTTTTAGAAGAATGGGATTTGAGTGGATGACTGGTCATCCACGAATTTAGTCTTTATAATTTCTATTCCCTAGATTATTTCTGGGCGTTTGAAAGTGGGCTTCCCAGGTGGCTCAGTGGTAAAGGATCCGCCTGCTGATGCAGGAGATGCAGGTTCGATCCCTGGGTTGGGACGATCCCCTGGAGGAGGGCATGGCACCCACCCCAGTATTCTTGCTTGGAGAATGCCATGGACAGAGGAGCCTGGTGGGCTACAGTCCACGGGGTCATGAAGAGTCAGGCAGGACTGAACATGCACGCACACATTTGAAACTGTATCGGTGTCAGTCCCAGAGCCTTACCTTCAGTGCCTTGTACCTGTTTGTCAGGAAATTTTATTTTCTTAAGGCTCTGAAGCATGTGCTCTGTCAGCCGTTCATAACTGCCCGCCAGCAATCCGTGCGTCTGGGGTGTGGTGGCCTGACGTCTCCAGTAGGAGGTTTTCCCTGGATAAGGAGCGAGGAGCCTCCTTGGAGGAGCTCTCCTAACTGTGCAAGCGTTCTGTTTGTGTCCTCACACGGTTGTGAGCTTGGACACTGTCTCCAGGCCCGAGCGGAAGTCTCGTCGCCCTCCGAGTGCCAGCGTGGCGCGTGTTAACTCCGTGTTTCTTGTTGCAGCCTGGCGCGTGCTGACCCCGTGTTTCTTGTTTCAGCTATCTGTACAAGAATGAGATCCAGGCGATTGACCGGCAGGCCTTCAAGGGGCTTGTCTCTCTTGAGCAACTGTAAGTGCCCCCTGTTGTGGCTGTCTTGGACTTCACTTGCCCCTCACCTCTCGCCCGAAGCGCGGGCCCCGTCTGCTGCCTGCACGATGCATGTCTGTGCGGGGGGACACGGGTGTTGCATGCAGACCACAAAGCCGCGGTGCCTCCCTCTGCTCGCGTCCTGGGCCCTGCGTCCCCAGACAAGGGCCAGGAATACCAGCTGACCTCTGCCGCTCCGTGGTCGAGACAGCCTCGCAAACAGGTCTGAGCAGCTGGAGGTCTTTTGGGGAGAAGTGGGGACGAGGAGGCAGTCGTCCTTGTGCAGCATTTCCTGTTTGTGAATCTGCACGTCGAGGCTACTTCCCTCGCTCATGACATCATTATTTTGGAGAAAATAAACTTTCCTCCATGTGTTTCCAGTTAGGGAACACCGGATGCCGTTTCTGGGGCCTCGTATGCAGTCCTGCTCTGCTGTGAAGTCAGCCTGTCCATTTTAAGCAGAGCTCCCGGTTACAGGCGTTTCTCTGACCTGCTTATTCCTTGGCCAGCGCTGGGCTGTCCCTCACTGGGCTGGAATCACCATGTGCCAGGCAGTTTCGTCCCGCGATGCCGCAGTGGAGCAGGATGTTTTTGGTGTTCTGTCGGTTGGCAGGACTCAGAAGCTTCCCCAGAGACCTCGAGGCGGAACTGGGGAGGCCTCACCCAAAGCAGGAGCTTCCTAAGCACACGCTGGGCTCGTGCTTAAATACCTGTTTATTTATTCGGCTGAAAGCTGCTTTCCCGGCCCGCTGTGCTCGGCGTGGACTGGACTGGGGGAGGTTGGCCTGAGGGCTGTGTGCACAGAGGTCAGGCCATTGCAGGGATCTGTGGGCATCTGGAGTGGCGCGGGGGAGGGAGGCTCCCCGGGAGCATGTCCCCGCGTCCCTGTCGATGTGAAGGGGTCGGGGCTGGGCGAGACTTGCTCTCTGGAGGCTCCGGCCTTGGGGTTGAGGGAGTGAGCTGGGTTGTTTTGGAGGAAAACAGAGCCTCAGTCGGGGCAGAACGGGGAGGGAAGGGAGTGGCACCCCCCGCGGCGAGGTCTGAGTGGATGCTTTCAACTAAGGCCCTGGGGACCCCGGGAGGCACTGGGCAGGGGTCTCTGCTGCAGAGACTTGGAGGTAAAGAGACTGCTCGGACCTGGGCCGAGGGAGAAGGGGCATGTCCCCAAGGAGAGCAGGCTCAGGTCCGCCACCCGTGAGTGCCCACCCCTGGGGCTTCCACGTCCTGCGGGAGCTTGTGCTCGGCTAAAGGCGGGGCTGGTGCGGGGTGGGGGCGGGAGGAGGCTGAGGCCCTGTCTGCCCAGCATCTCTGCCCTCTCAGGCGTTGAAGGAGGAGGGCAGGCCGGTGCGAGTGTTTCGACTTTGTTTGAATCGATTGGGGGGGGCCTCACTAATGGGCTGTGTGCACAGGCTCCCCACCCCGCTGCTGGCCTGGGCGAGGCTCGTGGAGGGGGGCCTCACTGATGTGGCCCCCCGCCCCGCTCCTGGGCTGGGCGAGGCCGTGCAGCCGGCGCACACCCAGAACGGGGAACCTCGTGAGGGGCTGCGGCCTGAGGTCCCCGGCTGCCTGGTATCCTTCGGGCTGCTCTCCGCCCCTCCGTTGGAGCCGCCCCGGGCTCTCTGGAGCCTGCAGGCTGGTGTCAGGCACTGAGCCGGGTGGGCCCCCTTCCCTCCCTGGGCCCGTTTCCTCTCTGTCAGGGGGGTGGCCTCGAGGCAGCACCCACATCTGGCCGCCCGCGGGGCCGGCCCGTAGGTTTTTAAACCCAGCATCGGGTTGCAGCTGCTGTGTCGTGCCTTCTCTTCCCCGTTGTCCTCGCCCAGGATTCACCGTGGGCCTGGCTGGCAGGTGGGCCCCCCGATCAGCCCGGCTGGGCTGCCCACACTGACTGCTGGGCGCGCGCATCCTCCGCAGTCAGGACGGAGCTCTCCTCCTGCTGCTGCCCGGCCACCCTGCCCTGAGGCCCCCTCGCAGGCGAGTAGGGCGCTGGGCACAGCCCAGCCCACCAGGCTGCCGGGGGGAGGCGGCCCAGCAGCCTGGCACCGCGCGGTCGCTGCGTGTCTTCCCAGCGTCTGGCCCGGGAGAGTAGACCCCCGGGGGCCGGAGTGTCAGGAGGGGCCCCTGTGCAGCCAGCATCAGGTGACTCGGCCGTTCTTCTGAGGGGAAAACCCTCCGGTTTCACAGCGAGAAGAGCGGAATTCAGGAGAACCAGAACTTAGTTTTACGGAAACCGTGTCCTTCATAGAAAGCAAGGACTCATCTTCTTCCATGGACAGCGTCTGAGCGCTGATGCTCTGTGTAGTTAGCCCAGGGACGTCTGAGGAGGTGCAGTGCTCACTTCCTCGGGCAGCCTCTTCTGTTATCTGTGTGGTGGTTTCTGCAGCTGAGGAACATCGTCCCCAGCGTCCCTTTGAAGTGTCCGTTCGGCTCCTAAATCCATCTGGGAGTTAGACGGTTGGAACGAAGGCGTTCACATAGCTGCGTGTGTGGTGAGGTGAAGATTCTGTTGGGTTTTCTAGAAAGGTCCGTGTCTGTGGAGCTGGGCATCCCTGGTCCTGCCCCCATTGGGAAGGAAGGAGGCCCGCTGGGCGAGCCAGACCCTTCCTCACACCGCTCCATCCGCCACTTAAAGTCTGCGCCCAGTTCTCCATGGTCTTGAACCTTCCTGCTGGATGACTTAATTTGATCTGCATGCAATGTAGGAGCTCTAGAGAGTTATCTATTGATGTGTGGATTCAAATGACTTAGAGAAAACATGTGTTCAGCGAAACTCTAGCTCTGTAGAAACACAGAATTGCTTACAACTTGTTTCTTGTCCCCTTTTTAAAAATCTCTCTAGATACCTGCACTTCAATCAGATAGAAACTTTGGACCCAGAGTCGTTTCAGCATCTGCCGAAGCTGGAGCGGCTGTAAGTCCCCTCTGCCTCCTGGTCCCCTTCTCCACCCGCGGTTCTGGGGCTCCCGACTCGGCCCTTCCCCTGTAACAGAAAGAGCACCTCACCTGTCAGACTCGGGGACTTCTCAGCAGGGAATCTGTGCTCCCCTGACAGTCCAGGAGTGGCAGTAGCAATAAGATGGGGAAATGCAGTTATTTTCTCTGCTCAGTCGTGTTGCTCTCAAGTTCGTTTCTGTTAAACAAAGGCAGTCATGGAGATACTCTTTAAAGGCTGATTTATTGGACTGTGTTTACTCTTTGCAACATGCCTAAGAAGTATTTTAAAGAATCTCTTTGGTTTATTATCTCTTTCAACAGGTTTTTACATAATAACCGAATTACACATTTGGTTCCAGGGACATTTAATCACTTGGAATCTATGAAAAGATTGTAAGTATGTGACCTTCACGCTGCCTTTCCAGCAAAGACGGCTTCTCCATGCTTTGCAGTTACCTCCCTATTCACGGGGTATTTTGAGGATTTCATCCCACTCTGGATGTGGCTTAGGAAGGGAGGGTGGATTAAACCGTCAGAGCCACAACCCGGGCCTAGCTGACTCAGGAAATGTGGCCTCAGGTTAACACACTAGGCAAGTAAGACTTTTTTAAAAATCAATTTTAAATTCTTCAAATTGGTTTTTAATTCCGTGTTAACATATTTTACTGGTGGAAATAAAATCAGCCTAGAAAGAATCTCTAAGCTGTATTCCATTCCTTTTCTTTAGGCGTGCACACAGCTGAATTCTGTCCATTTTCAGATCTCTGAAAAGAAGCTATCTTCACACTGATCACTTCTGACAGAACCGATGACAGAACCGAGGTGTTCTGACAGAACCGATGACAGAACCGAGGTGTTCTGACAGAACTGAGGTGTTCTGACAGAACTGAGCTGTTCTGACAGGACCGGTGACAGAACCGAGTTGTTCTGACAGAACCGAGGTGTTTTGACAGAACCGATAACAGAACTGAGGTGTTCTGACAGGACCAATGACAGAACCGAGGTGTTCTGGCAGAACCGAGGTGTTCTGGTACTGGTGGAAGACTGTCTCACGTCTTCTGTGTGTTTTTCTCTGAGGTCTTGAAGGCCATTGTTTCTCAGTTAGGTATTACTGAGTGTGAACAATGAACTAGACTTAAGAGAGAGACAGAATAGTCAGATTGCCGAGCCTGGACCCAGAGTGGACTTTTGTTTTTCTCCTCAGTGAATAAGGCACAAGCTTTCCTCACTATTTACAGTCTTTTTCTTTAGGATAAAGAATAAAGAAATCTCTAGCCAGATGTCAAGCTAGGTGGCAGATAAGATAACTGCTGCCTCTTCAACAGATAAGAGAGCAGGAACGAGGTTCCTGGATAGTGTACCTGGATAGTCAGGGCAGACGGGGCCTCCCTGAGACCAGAACAGGCTGGCAGGGCTCTGTCCCTGCCTTCTTTCTGCCCTGAGTCTGCATCGTGGCCTCTGCCCATCTGTGACACCTCAGACTTCTCGGTCCCATCAAGGTCCCCCAACCCCGGGATGGCCAAGGGAGCGTGCAGCTGGGGGCTTCCGGCCAGTGTCACCCACTTGGGCCCGCCTGCCCACCCTCTGTCCCCGGGGCCCGCCCTAAGCACAGAGGTCCTTTTCCCAGTGGGGCTGAGGGGCCGGCAGGCGCCGGGCAGGTCCCTGAGGCGGGGGGAGCTCTGGCGGGTCTGCGTGGAGCCCCGTAGACCCCGACAGCCACACTCATCGGAGCTGACCATCTGGAGAGGGGCCAGCCCTACCTGCCGCTCCTGCCACCCCAAGGCACCCTCAGAGAGAGGGTCTGATGTTGGGCTTGCCTCCCAAGGAGCCCTGGCTCACTGGGGGAGCTGAGTGGATGCCTGCGGGCAGGCCCTTGGCTCTGGTCCCAGGGGGGCCCCTGCCCAGCGTGGCCAGCCTGCAGCTGCCTCCTTGGGTCTGAGCAGAGCTGGTTTCCGGCCTCTGGCCAGCACGTGTCAGGTCAGGCAGCCACAGTTTCTGGTCCACCCGCTACACCCCTCACCTGGGGCTTTGCCACATAAACGGCCGTCATGCCGAGGGCGGAGGTGGCACCTTGCCCATTTCTCCTGTTGGGAGGGTTGAGTCCACCTTCACGGGCCCCCTCCCTGGGGGCTTGCGGGGCCATTCAGCCCCTGAGAGGTGCCCCTCGGGGGAGTCGGGGTCCCGTGAGATAATCGCCGGTGGCGGGGGTGGTGCTTTGCTTGGGGATTCCCGTGTCGTCCGTCTCAGGCAGGCTCTCGTGTGCGCCGGCTCCGCTAGCCCACGTCAGTCCTGCTTCCACCCTGCGTCTCACGCCTTTGATCGCGCAGCACCACCCTTTACTGTGTCTCTTGGGCTCCCTGCTCCCCGGCTCTGGTTCTGCCGAGTGTGGGTCCTGCGGGTCGGCTCCTGGTCAGGCAGGCCCGCTCATACTCCGTCGTCGGCAGCCCCTGCCCCACGGGCCCGTCTGGGCTGGCCCGCCCTGCGCCCCGCGTCTCATGGCCTCACCCCCGGCCTCCTCGCAGGCGCCTGGACTCCAACGCGCTTCGCTGCGACTGTGAGATCCTGTGGCTGGCAGACCTGCTGAAGGGCTATGCGCGGTCAGGAAACGCACAGGCCGCGGCCACCTGTGAGTATCCCAGGCACATCCAGGGCCGGTCCGTGGCCACCATCACCCCGGAGGAGCTGGACTGTGGTGAGTGCCTCTGGAGGGTGGGGCGCGTGCAGCCCTGTGTCCGTCTGTCCCCGGGGACCCCATGAAGCAAGTCTGGGTGGGCCTCACTGGGTCCCCGCTGCAGAGTCTGTCTCTGCAGTATCTGTAGGAAATTATTTGGTAATAAATGTGAGTTTTATTGTCAGGTTTCCCTGCAAAAAAAAAATTAGCAACATGAAATGCATCAGGTCGTCTGTTGCTCCTTCCAACCCTCTGCCTTTAGAGGCTGCAGCTGCCAGGCGGCGGGGCCTGTGGAGGGAGGGCGCAGCTCCTGGGGGAGGGCTTGGGGCTGCCGGCTGGGAGCTGGCCGCCTCCTTTGTCTGGATCTGGGCGGTGGCCACGAGGGGTGGACGAGCCTGGGTTCATCCAGCTGATTCACCTGTGTGCTGCCTGCAGGCGCGTGACCCCTCACCACAAACAACAGTCAGAGCCTGCAGGGCAGGATCTCCCATATTTGTAAATGCCGAGGAACTCAGCTCATCGGCTTAGCACGCTGTTGGAGTGGGAAAATTGGCTTTTCCAAGGCATCATCTTTATATTTATATATTACAAACAGAATCGACTGCAGTCGAAAGTCACTCTGTTTCCTGGTAACGCAGCAGTTCAGTCCCTTGCTGGTCACCATTTGTGACCTCTCATGACCATCCCTTTGCGGTCAGGGTCCTGGCCCCTTGCGTGTGCGGGTGACTGACTTCACCCCGGGCGGCCCTGTGATCTCTGTGTCCTGCCCTCGCCCGTGAGGGCTGGTCTGGTGGCAGGGGTCTCGCGGTGGGCCTGAGGTCCTGGACATGCTGCGGTTCAGCTCTGGAGCAGTCTTCTCTGTGGAGAAGCTGTTCTCGCTGGCCGTCCTCACAGGACTGTTTTTGGTTTGGACATGTGCGATTTTCTCTCGAACCAAAGGGGCTCGCTCTGGGCTCCTGTTCGCACGGTGGTCTAGGACCAAGACAAGAGGGTCTGCTTTCCTTTTGGTGCAGAAAGGCCGCGGATCACGTCGGAGCCGCAGGACGCCGACGTCACCCTGGGCAACACCGTCTTCTTCACCTGCAGGGCTGAGGGCAACCCCAAGCCCGAGATCATCTGGCTGCGGAACAAGTGAGTGCTTCTGGACGGGGTGCTGGGCGCCGGGTCCTAGACATCAGACGGGGTGCTGGGGGTACTGGACAGGGTGCTGGGGGCCCCAGGTCCCAGCCGTCAGACGGGGTGCTGGGGGTACTGGACAGGGTGCTGGGGGCCCCAGGTCCCAGCCATCAGACGGGGTGCTGGGGGTACTGGACAGGGTGCTGGGGGCGCTGGGTCCCAGCCATTGGACAGGTGCTGAACTCTGGGTCCCAGCCGTCAGAGGGGTGCTGGGCGCCGGGTCCCGGCCGTCCCGGTACCCCAGGAGCTCCAGGTTGCCTGCCCACCCTGACCTTTCCTCCTCCCACCCGACCCTTCCTGCTCCTCCCTGGAAGGAATGCAAAGAGGAGGAGACGTTTCTCTGGCACCTCCGGTGGTCTGTGCCTCGAGGCCAGAGTCCCTGGGCTGGGACCTGACGCCCGGGGAGGACTAGGTGTTTCCTGTGCTTTGGGGGCCTGAGCCAGCCAGGTCTGTCATTATAGCAATGAGCTGAGCATGAAGACGGATTCCCGCTTGAACTTGCTGGATGACGGGACCCTCATGATCCAGAACACGCGAGAGACGGACCAGGGCATCTACCAGTGCATGGCGAAGAACGTGGCCGGCGAGGTGAAGACGCAGGAGGTGACCCTCAGATACTTCCGGTCTCCAGGTAGGCACAGAGCTCCTCGGACACTCAGCCCTTCCCGAATCCCCTTCCTCCCCGTCGCTCCCTTCTCTCTTTGCCCCTGGTGGTGAGAGACAGACACCAGTGTCCCGGCTGAAGCACCAGCAGCAGAGTCGGCTCAGGGTCACGCGTGACCCCCGACCATCGCTCTGGTCCACTGCCAACCCTGCATCCAGGTGGTCACTCAGAGTGGCCGTGGGTAGCTGCTGCTGGGGTCACTGTCCAGAGGGCTGTGGACACCTGGGGAGACAAGTGCCCCTGCCCAATGCCTCCGCTTGCGGTGGTCCTGAGGGCATCTCACTGGCTGCCCCCTGGCAGTGGGCTTGCTCTTGTGCTATAGGCCTTGGCGACTTAAAAGAAACCCAAAATCTGAATTTTGATGCAAAATTCCCATATCTAAAGTACTGGTACCTGATCTGAAAAGATAGTTGGAGCCAAAGGAAGCACAGCTACGTCCTTGGATTGGCCTCGGTCACACCAGGTTACAAACCCCACTCTTGTCCAAGTGTTGACCCTTGGGACTTGGGCCAGAAGAGGAGCTGGCCTTTAGAGAAGAGCCTGGGGGTGACCCTGGCCCCAGGGCCGCTGGACACAGCGCAGCTGGCTGCGGTGCCGCCACGGTTCTGGTCTTCCTCCTGTGAGTGGTCCTGAGTCTGTGTCTCTCTCGTGCTGTGTGATTCAGGGCCTTGCAACACCCTCGGCGGCAGGATGAGTGATCTCTGTGGTTCTCCGTTTAGAGTCTTACTATGAGAACTGTGTACGCCTCAGTGTATCCTGGCAGAGACATAGTCCAGATTGACTGATGAATGAGAATCCCCAGCTCTCAAACACCAGTTAGAGGAAAGCACAGGGCAGATAACTGCAGCCAAATCAAACCCCTTTAATCCCAGGTTCCCCATGTGGAACCAGGCGTCCAGGATCTCTGCAGAGCCACACGGCTGTGAGTCTGCCAGAGAAGACAGGGCTCCTGGCGGCTAAGGAGCTTGTGCTTGGTTTGTAAGGACCAGGGGAGCCCGTGTGATGTGGGTCGCAGTGGCGCCGTGCTGGAGGGACAGGTCAGGACAGAGGGAGTAGCAGGATGTGAACAGTGCGAGTCCTTAGCACAGCTGCTGTGATAACGGGGCGGGTGATTCCCCCGGTGGGAACGGTAGAGTCTCCCTCTGGCCCGAGAGTTCCAAATCTGACCTCTTTTGATCTGAATTTTCGTTTGTTTCTCAGGGACGAGAGCCTTCCTTAGTACACCAGTCTGAGCTTGTTGGCCTTGCTCCCAGAAATGCACGTGAAGGGTCTCCTACAGGGGGATGGGAATGTCACTGCAGTGACGGGAAGGTCACTGCAGACTCAGGGGTCAGCCAGTCAGCTTGGACCAGGGGCTGCCCAGCCTGGACCACTGCCTGGTTTTAGAAAATCTTTACACTAAGAATGTGTTTTACCTTTTTTATGCGATTGAGGAACTTAAGAATAGCATTTTAGAATACATGATAATGAAATTAAGTTCAGATTTCAGTGTCTGTTGATTAAGTCTTTTTGGAACATAATCACACTGACACATTTATGGCGTAAAAAGCCCAAAATATAGGCACTGAGCCCCTTTATGGAAGTCTGCCAATCCTGTGATATAGATGATGATAATGGACCCATTTGTAAGTTTCCATGAGTCACAAAGGGGTAAATGTACTTTATCTATTTTCAAGCTCTGTTATTAGGGGCATATTAGTCTGCAGTTTTTATCTTCCTCATGAATTAGACTTTGGTTATTAACACTTTCGCCTCTATCAATATTTTTTGCCTTAAGATTGATTTGATTTTATACAGAGGCAACCAGTTTTCTTTTAATTAGTTTTTATCACCTGTACGTTTCCCACCATTTTGCTCTGCTTTAAACTGTCACAGAATCTCAGATAACATCATTATCAATATATAAAGTCCTATTCAGTCCTATGAGTGTTCAGTAAGTGGAATAGATGAGGACTGTAAGTAGCTTTGTGCTAAATGGATCAAGGTTTGTAAACAAAGAAGTTACAAAAAGATTACTTATTTTTGGAGCTTTTTGGGTTGGAAAATTGTGGATAAGGATGTCAGCCCAAAGGAACAGCACAGCAATAAGTCCTCTTTTAAAAACATGTACTGTTCTATAAGCCTATTAAAATACCTACGGGGTAACGTCCCAGCAGAGTAATTTCTGAGCGGAAGGGTGAGTGAATGTCCGGTTTTGATCCACGAGGCCGCATTTCTGTCCTGGTGGACAAGGGTGGTTTGTGCTCCTGACGTGTTAGAAACATGTTTTGTTTCTGTACATACTCATCTCAAGAGCTCAATAATTAATATGTGGATTTTTTTTTTCTGGATTTAGAGTCAGAAACTATTATCATACTATTCATTTGTATTTTCCTTCTTGTGAGAGAAATTTGTTATTTCTGTATGTTCTAAATACCCTTTAAAAACAGTGTTTTGTAACCAGTAAGAACTACTAGCAAGGGTTACTTGCTAACAAGACTGACAGTGCTTTTAGAACCATCAGAAGTGAGACTGGGCCAGAATTCAGTCCATGGTTGAAAAAGGAACCGGTTCTAACCGGTCAGCACTGCTGCTGCTGGCTTAACCTGAGGCCATGCACCATCTTTATGGTCTGCATGTTTCTTTAAAAAGGAAAGGAGACAAAGCATGCAGTCGAATTGAATTGGTTCTACTTATTTTAGACGTCAATAGGCAGAATGAGTAGAAAACCCAAGCAGAACCGTCTGCTAGGCTGGAGGATGTTGATTCCGAATCTGTCTCCCGCGGCAGCTCGCCCGGCATTTGTGATCCAGCCCCAGAACACAGAGGTGCTGGTGGGGGAGAGTGTGACCTTGGAGTGCAGCGCCACGGGCCACCCCCCACCGCAGATCACCTGGACCAGGGGCGACCGCAGCCCCGTGCCCACGGACCCCCGGGTGAGCATCACCCCGTCCGGCGGCCTCTACATCCAGAACGTGGAGCAGGAGGACAGCGGGGAGTACACCTGCTTCGCCTCCAACACCGTGGACAGCATCCACGCCACGGCGTTCATCATCGTCCAAGGTGAGGCCCGTCCGCGTGGAGCCCCGGCTCCCTGGTCTCCCTGGCCTGCCCTGGAGCTCCGCTGGATCCCCCCTTCCCAGAGCCTGCCGAACCTTATCCCGTCCCTGAGGACCCTCCGTGGGACTGGAGACACGTTTATTTTCCGCCCTCATGCATCAGGCGGTCAGGGCTCTGTTTCTTTGCTGTGTTCTCCATGTGAATGTGGGTGTGCGTGCCAATTCACTGCTGTCTAGAAGTTTGGCACACATCTTGGAGTTTCCTTAGGGTTGATTTTTGAACTGAGTCTGAGAGTATATGTAGTTCTGAGACTTAACGTTGTGTATCTTCAAAGTCCTTAACTGGCTAGAATGAGTGTGAGTAGTTTTCAAGTCTAATTGCAAAGTGGGACTTTGGTTGACAAGTGCTAGGACAGCAGAGTGTGAATGCAGAAACAGAGTTTTCCCTCCTGTCTCCCCGTCAGCTTTTCCAGCCTCCGGCGGAAGCAGAGTCGCTCAAGCTGGTGCCTTTTGCTCTGTCCCCTGGCTCGCTCTTTGCACGTATGACTGTGCAGTCGTGTTGTTCGGCTTTGGTTGTGGCTGTTGTGTGTGCTAAGTCGCTTCAGTTGTGCCTGACTCTCTGTGACCCCATGGACTCCAGCCTGTCAGGTCCTCTGTCCATGGATTCTCCAGGCCAGAATCCTGGAGGGGGTAGCCACATACTCCTCCAGGGGATCTTCCTGACACAGGGACTGAGCTCCTGTCTCCGGCGTCTCCTGCATCGGCAGGCCGTTTCTTTACCACTAGCGCCACCTGAGAAGTTGGCTTGTTGCTTTTATAAAAATGGAATTATATTGGATATATTTATTCTGTAATTTACTTTTGTCTTTTTCACCCAGTAATAATAGCATGACTCCTGTCACCGCACACAGTTGCACTAGATAACATTTTACCCATTTGCAAATACATATAGTTTAGGCTGAGGAGATGAACTTGGGCCCTTTGCAGGAAGCGAGGCTGGTCGTTAGGGAGTTCTGTGCTGTTAGATTAATAGTCTCCACACACGTGAGTGTGTGATGCTGAGAAGCACCCGAGGCATGGTCTTCTTCCTGCTCTGCATCCTTTCACTCTCTGGCCTCTTCCTCCCTCCCTGGGATGCTGCACCAGCAGAGGGGTCCTGATGGGCCCTGGGTGAGGGGGGAGGGCTCACTCCGGGAAGGAGACTGACTTTGCACCCAGAGCTGTCCCCTGAATGCCTTGTTTCCGCATCTTTCCCTCCATAAGCGCTTCCTCAGTTCACCGTGACACCCCAGGACAGAGCTGTCATAGAGGGCCAAACGGTTGAGTTCCACTGCGAGGCAAAGGGCTACCCGCAGCCCGTCATCGCCTGGACGAAGGGAGGTGAGTGGCCAACAGGGCAGCGACTCATGCTGTCTCCCCTCGCTCCCTGGGGCACAGTGCCCTGGGCAGGCCACAGCAGCGGAATCAGAACATGACCCAAAGCCGTGGCGTGTCCGGGTGGACCTGTCCTCACCGAGGACCAGGGCGGCAGGCCTTGGGGCCGGTGGCTCCAGGCTGGACCCGGGGATAGCAAGCTGCTCAATCCTTCCGTCCCTCAGTCAGGCCTCCGCCTGGCCCCGAGGCTCCGTCTGCCGCCCCGAGGAAGGCCAGGCTCCTGCGCCTGCGTCCATGTCGCTGAGAGCGCGTCCCCGTCTTGCAGGGAGCCAGCTGTCGGTGGACAGGCGCCACCTGGTCCTGTCATCAGGGACGCTGAGGATCTTGGCAGTCGCCCTGCACGACCAGGGCCAGTACGAGTGCCAGGCTGTGAACATCATCGGCTCCCAGAGTGTCGCTGCGCACCTGACCGTCCAGCCCCGAGGTAGGCGGTGGTCCCCACCCTCCCCCAGGGGACCAGCCCTGGACTCACATCCTGAGACCTTAGTCATAGCCAGAATCGTCGTGTCAGCCGTGGGGACCCTGACATGCCCGGCGCGGGCATGGCGGGCTCCTACAGTTCAGTGGGCTGTGCTTCCACTGCTAATTTGTGCCCCGTGTTGTGGCTGGCCTGGCCTGGGGGAGGGGGCTGGAGGCTCTGCCTGCAGAGCGTCGATAGGGCTTGGGGGCCTGGTCTGATCCGGCCGACGGGCTCTGGGTTCCCTTCCCGTCCTGAGCAGGCAGGACAATGGATGACCCGTGAGTGGGGCCGTCAGCTGGTGCCCTGCCTGCTCGCCTCATCACCGGCCCCTGGGGGTTGAGGCCTTGGACTCACTTGCAGGACAGGAGCCACGTGGACAGGCGGGCCGCTGCCCCGAGGCTGCTGCTCACCGGGAGGCTGGTCTGCCTGGCCCCAGTGAGGGTGCTCGGGGCCCCGGGCCCGCCCTGACCGGGGCCGGGGTCTCTGCCGCGGACCTTGAGCTGCCTGGGCTCTGCGCAGTCAGCCTCTGTTCTTGCCTTGCAGTTACCCCAGTGTTCACCAGCGTCCCCAGGGACATGACGGTGGAGGCGGGCAGCAATGTGCAGCTGCCCTGCCGTCCCCAGGGCGAGCCGGAGCCCGCTGTCACCTGGAACAAGGTAAGGGCCGAGGCGCCCAGGCCTGCCGTCGCGGGGAAAGAGCCAACCTGAACAGGACAGTCTTGGGACATTCGCCCGTGCATGTCCTTTTAGGTGACAGAGCGAAAGAGTCCCCCTTGTTAGGTCCTTGGTCCTACAATCACAGAGATTTTCTGGTGTCCCGTTTCACTGTGGTGTTCTTACTGAGCCCAGCACAGAAAAGCCAGTCTGCATTTAACTATAAACAAATTGTTTAATGTAAGACGCTTTCCTGGAGGCCGTGAAGTGGTTCCCTGGGAGGGAGGTGGGGTCCTCGGGGCCTTGACGCCTCCTCCTCCCTTGCTTCCTCCTCGTCCTGGGAGGTCACCTGCCTTCCTTGGTAACACATCTGCCCTGGCTGCTCCCACACCCCGGGTGCCCCGCTCTGCACCCCCAGCCCAGCACACGTCCCACGAAGCTCACCTTTTGTGCCCCAGGATCCTGCAGAGTCCCACAGAGTGAGGTTTGTGTCTTAAGCTTTCTGGGTCTTTTGCAGCAGGTAGGAGGGGTTCCCGCCCTTGAATCTGCAGCGGGCAGGATCGTCCCAGTGTCTGGTGGGCCTGAGAACAGCCGTCAGGAGGGCTCCATTCGCGAGGCCCCAGCACGTGGTGCCCCGCCCCCAGGAGAGACCCCTCAGGTCCTTGGTCTGATTCCCGCGTCCTCTGTGCTTATTTTGCTCCAGGATGGGGTTCAGGTGACAGAAAGCGGGAAATTTCACATCAGCCCCGAGGGGTTCCTCACCATCCGTGACGTTGGGACCGCAGACGCTGGCCGCTATGAGTGTGTGGCACGGAACACGATCGGGCAGGCATCGGTCAGCATGGTGCTCAGCGTGAACGGTGAGGCCGCAGAGTGGACGCCCCGCAAGGTCGGAGGCCGTTAGAGGACAGGGCATGTCCACTTTTTCCCAGAGACACAGCCCGCCCCCACCACCACCCGCCACCCGCCCTAGGCTCTGAGAACGCTGTGGCTGCACGCTTGGAGGGCCTCCTCGCGCTGGGTTTTGTAGTTGGTTTAGTGGTCGCCCACACCCTCTGGAGTTCTGCACCATGTAATTTGCAGCCGCCGTTTGGCAGAAGCGCAGACGCAGCTCCTGCTCTGAAGGAGTCGCGGCCCTTCGTTCTGCTTTCTGTCTGTCCTGAGCGCGTGTGGCCTCGTGCGGCCCTGGGGCGTTCTCACTCTCCATCTGAAACCCACACGAGGGCAGCGACTGTCCCCTTCCCTGGTCTGGTCCTGCCCCAGGGCCTGGCGGGCCCGCTCTGTGCTGACTGGCCGTGCTTCTCCACCATCCCAGAGCTGCAAACCTCGGATGTGCCCCTCGGTTCCGAGCAAATGGTAAAATGCAGGCCTGTGGCTTTTCATAGGTCTTACAGCTCCACCCGGACCTGCACTTGGCAAGTGGAATTTATTTCTTCCCAAGCAATAGTCATAGAAAAGTAATTCAAAAACGCATTTACGTAACTTTTAAAAAAGGATAAAGAAAATTCACTAAAATGTGGTTATTTTGGAGATCGTGGGTGGAAGGTTATTTTTATATTTCATGTGTAAGTAATTCATGGTAAAGCAACATTATTTTTCAAGTATAAAAGAAATGGAAAAAACACCATTTTATACATGGATGCCCCAGGTGGTTCCTTGAGGCTGTGGGCACATCTGCATGTCTCTTTTCTTTTTTTTCTTTTTTTTAATGTTAAATGACCTTATTTTCCCATTATATTAGACTGGAGTGATTATAAATTAAATCAGTGGATTTCCTGATTTAAAAACAAATTCAACTTAAGTTGCTGGTAATAACGAAATGTTAGGTGATAAAATTATGTAAGATTGTCCTGTCCGTTTGTCTGATATGTGGCATTAGATACATAAAACCTATAAAAATATTAGGTTCTAAAAATTGCCTAATCGGGGGGCTTCTGGTTCAAGATGGCAGAGTAGAGGGACGTGTAGAAGGACGTGGGCTCATCTCCTGTGAGGACACCAGAATCACAACTAGCTGTTGAACAGCCATTGACAGGAGAACACTGGAACCCACCAAAAAAGATACCCTGTGTCCACAGACGAAAAGATCACAGCGAGATGGTAGGAGGGATGCAAGCACGATCAAATCAGATCTCATGCCTGCAAGGTGGGCGGCCCACGACGTGGAGAACAGTGATACAGACAAGTTCTCCCGCTCTTAGGCAGACTCTGAGCCTCACGTCAGGCTCCCCGGCCTGGGGGTCTGACAAAGGGACTGGGTGTCCCCCGGGAGCCTGACCCTGAAGGCCAGCAGGATTTGGTTACAGGACTGGGGGAGACAGAGCCTAGTCCTGGAGGGCACACACAGAATCTTGTCTGTGCCAGGGTCTGGGCGAAAGGAGCAGTGACCCCACAGGAGACTGACCCAGGCCTGCCGGCCAGTGATGGAGGGTCTCCTGTGGAGGCGTGGGTCAGCAGGGGCTCCTCACAGGGACGGGGGTCCTAGCAGCAACTGTCCTGGAAAGGACCCCTTGGCGTCAGTCCCCATGGAGGTCACCACTAACCCTACCATAGAGCCTGTAGACCCCAGGCCGCTCGGCTCACAGGGCGGGGTCAGTGGGTAACTGGATTACATTTTTACTGAGCAAGACCCAGTTTTTCCCACCACCAGTCCCTCCCACCAGGAAGCTTACACGCGCCTCGTAGCCTCATCCACCAGAGGGCAGACAGAAGAAGCAAGAAGAACCACAGTTCGCAGCAGCTAGGACCAAAACCACATTCGCAGAAAGTTAACCATGATGAAAAGCTTTCATCCCAGATGAAGGGATAAGATAAAACCCCAGAAAAGCAACCAAATGAATTGTAGATAGGCAACCTTCCAGAAAAACAATGTAGAATAATGATACTGAAGATGATCCAGGATCTCAGAAACATAATGGAAAAGCTGTAAAAAAATGCTTCGCAAAGACCTAGAGGAATTAAAGAACAAACAGAGATGAAGACTGCTCTGGACGGAATCAGTAGCAGATTAACTGAGGCGGAAGAACAGATAAGTGACCTGGAGGACAGAATGGTGGAATCACTGCCACAGGACAGAATACAGAAAAGGAATGAAAAGAGATGAAGACAGCCTGAGACCTCTGGGACAGTACATGCACCAACATTTGCATTATAGGGGTCCCAGACGGAGAAGAGAGAGAGAAAGGACCTGAGAAAATATTTGAAGAAATAGCTGAAAAATTCCCTAACGTGGGAAAGGAATTAGTCAAGCAAGTCCAGGATGCATGGAGTCCCAGGCAGGATCAACCCAAGGAGGAACACACCGAGACACACAGTAGTCAAACTGACAGAAACCAAAGACAAAGATAAAATGTGAAAAGCAGCAAGGGAAAAATGACAGATAACAGACAGGGGGACTCCCATCAGGCTGTCAGCGGATTTCTCAACAGAAGCTGTACAAGCCAGAGGGAATGGCATGATATATTTGAAGTGATGAAAGAGAAGAACCTGCAACCAAGAATACTCTACCCAGAAAGACTCTCAGTCAGATTTGATGGAGAAATCAAAAGCTTTCCAGACAAGCGAAAGTTAAGAGAATACATATGTACCAAACCAGCTGTACAGCAAATGCTAAAGGGATTTCTGTAGTCAGGAAACACAAGAGAAGGAAAAAGACCCACACTAAATAAAGCCAAAACAATTAAGAACGTGGCAATGTTTTGCATTAATTGTCACATGTACCGATAATTGCGTTAACCGTAAATGGATTAAAGGCACCAGGCCGGCTGGGTGGCTGAGGATGTGTGCACAGATGCACTTCCGCATCACGCTACTTAACCCTAAACCCTGTGCACTTTTTATATTGTTAGGTTGATCATGTTTCCTTTAGGACTTGCTTGCAATTATAATTATCTTTTGTTTTTTGTCTGGCTGTTGATTGTGAAAACTGATAAACATTTGTTGCTATTATATTTTTGCTTATTACAATAATTATGTCACAATTGGTCCACAGAAAATAATAGAATTCTATATCACTGAAACTACCATTTAATAGAAAAACTTCTGAAAGTGAAAGTCGCTCAGTCTCGTCCGACTCTTTGAGACCCATGGACTATACAGTGCATGGTATTCTCTGGGACAGAATACTAGAGTGGGTAGCCTTTCCCTTCTCCATGGGATCTTTCCAACCCAGCGATCGAACCCAGGTCTCCCGAATTGAAGGCAGATTCTTCACCAGCTGAGTCACAAGGGAAGCCCAAGATTAATCACTCTTTAGAATCCAGATGCATAACAGAATTATCTTGGAATTTTTTGGAAACTACAAATGCCCAGTATCGCTGTCCTTCTCCAGGGCTCGGTGTGATCCTGGTGAGCAGCTGGACTGGCCTTTCACTTTATCTAGTTTGCTTCCCTTTTCCTGTTTCGCGGCAGTGCTCCCATTTCAGTTAGGTTACACTTCTTCACTTTTTCTTTGCCATCGCGCTCTCTCAAGCCGTTATGAAGCATACTAGAAAAGCTTTTGTGTAGATGTATATTATGTTAATATAGTATTTGTTTTGGAAAATTCATGAGTTTTTGCCTAGCTGACAAAATTACGACATTTTGATTCGACTCATTTGACTTCGTATGAAGAGAATGCAGATTTCTAATTTATATTCACTCAGAAACTTTGATACAGCTCCGTGAATTTGGCTTCTAGTATTACTGCTAAAAGTGATTAGTGATTTAAAAGTATTTGAGACTTGAAACTTCTATTCCAATTCTGAGAATATGAAAAAATACTGTGTTGAGAATGCTGTTTTTCAGGCATCTGCTGAGTTATGTGGCAGCCTGGATGGGAGGGGAGTTTGGAGGAGAAGGGATACATATGTATGACTGAATCCCATTTTGTCCACCTGAAACTACCACACATTGTTAATCAGCTATACTACAATGCAAAATCCAATTCAGTCTCTATTTGAGATCAGTGCCAGGAGGGGGGGTACACCCCGAGGAGGGGGTGCACCCGGAGGAGGGGTGTGCCCAGAACCGCGCGAAGGCAGCATCTCACCAAGGGCATTTTCAACCATGTTGAGTTTTCTAGAAGGCTTGTATATTTTGAAGGAAAATTTTACTGTTGAGTTAGTGCATGTTGTGGGTGACCTGGCCTGAGGCATTTTTAAAGATTTTAAAAGCTTGGTTGGAACAAAAGTTACTTAGCAAACTAAATGCTAAAAAAGTGAAATGCTACTAAGTGAAAAAGGAGTGAAGAGAGGACGGTGGAAAGGGAGTGGTAACTTCAGAGGAAGCAGGTTCAGGAGCCGTGCACGTGTGTGTGTGCGTGTGTGTGTATGCATGCGCCACGTGTGTATGTGTGAGCACAGCGTGCATGCACACAAGCTGGCTGTAGGATGTCTGATCCTTCCGTGAGAGTTAGGACGAGGGGCGGCAGAGCCTCGGGAGGCGAGTGGGCTGAGGTCCAGCAGCGGGAGGGCTGTCTGTCCCTCGGCAGGAGGCGTCACAGCATCCCCCGGTGGATAAAGCCCAGCAGGGCAGGGCGGCTGCTCAGTGGCCCTGAATTGGCCTCCCCGTCAGCTGATACTTTGCTAGAAGAACTTCGGAGTTTTCAGTTGCAGCTTCTTTGACCCTTTGTGGGGAATCCCATGATTCTAAAGCATCTTTCATGCAGTTTGAAAACAGCTTCTAGTAGAATTTGTGATAAAGAAGCCTAAGTTTTGGAGGGAAACATAGAAATAGCTCTGGAGCAGCGTCCGCGTTGCGGTGTCTGGTCTTTGTTCTCGGACCCGTGTGTGTCTGTGTTTGCTGGTAACCCACAACCTCCTGCCTCCTAGTTCCTGATGTCAGTCGGAACGGGGACCCGTTTGTGGCCACGTCCATCGTCGAAGCCATTGCGACTGTGGACAGGGCCATCAACTCCACGCGGACACACTTGTTTGACAGGTATGTGCAGAAGCAGTCAGCTGTGACCCGCGCGTGGGCTGGCTTTACAGGGGGTGTATGGTTCTGCACCAAGTTCTTACGCGTCTCCTGTCCTTAAAGCAGTGTTTTATTTTGAGAATCATGAACAGCATTGTGTTAACTTTTCTGGGGGCTAAGATAACAGAAAGGTGTGTCCTTTCCAAGCAGAAGCTGAGCTGTGATTCACAAATAGAACATTTTAGAAAACTTTTGACTCATTCCTTGGGCTTGTTACTCAGTGAGTTGGCAAAAACAAAGTATTTCTTAAGCCATTCATGCGTTTGCTCATCTTGGCAACCCCCAAGTGTTTTTGCTGTGTTTGAATTAAAATAGACTATCTGTGTTTTTTCAGTTGACGTAATGAATTATTCATGTTTAGTGTCTTTTGGTTTTGTTCCTTTGCTTTGTTGCCTTCCATGGAATAAGTAAGGTACGGTGCTTCGTGTCCCTAGAAATGTAGCCGTAGAAACAGGTAACCGCGGTGATTCTCGAGTGACTTCTGTCCCTGTCTTGCCTCCTCGCCACACCCACCCACCAGCCGCCCTCGCTCCCCGAATGATCTGCTGGCCCTGTTCCGGTATCCACGGGACCCCTACACGGTGGAGCAGGCCCGGGCCGGGGAGATCTTCGAGCGGACGCTGCAGCTGATCCAGGAGCATGTGCAGCACGGCCTGATGGTGGACCTCAATGGAACCAGTCAGTACCTGCGGCGCCATCCCCATGGCCCCTTCCCGGGCGGGTCCAGCCCACCTGGCCCCGCATCTGTGGCGAGCATTGTCACTGCGGTCGGCCTGAGCGGGGACAGTGCTGTGGTTTTCACAGGCCTGGTGGGAGAGCCGGTGGGGACGTGATGTGTGCTCAGCTTGGGGGGCCTGCTGGCCCTGGGCTCCGATCGTCAGGTCCTCTGGGCAGAGGGGAGCCCTGGGAGGCCCTGGGTCCCGGTTAGGGGTGCTAGGAAGGACGCTGGTGGAGCCTCAGCAGGTGCTGTGTGGATGTGGGGGGTCACGCCACCCTGCCCCTGCCCTTAGCATGCCCCTCGCCCCATGAGGCTCTGCGGGACCCAAGGGGGTGAGCACCCAGGCAGCGTGTGGGAGACAGCACTTCCCAGGCTGGCTCTTGGGCTCAGGAATGGGCTTCCTCAGGGCAGCTGTGACCGAGCCGGGGGCCACCCGAGCCTTCTGTCTGGGAGGCAGGAGCTGCCAGACTTTGGGGTCTGAGCCCAGTGCTGGATGCCAGCTGGCACTGGGAGCCCAGTGTCCTGTCCCTTCAAAGCTTCTCTGGGGCAGCCCACCTCCCCGAGTGTCTGATCGCCTCTCCCCCGGACAGAACAGACTGACCCCCGGCTCTTCACTGCCCTTTGTGTGGGTGTTTAGGACCCTGTCCTCTGCAGAGGGGCTCCGGCTCCCATTTCCTGTAAGTACAGGTCTAGTCAATCCTGCTGGGCTCTGAGATGCTCTGGATGTGTCCAGCCGTGTGGGGAGCATGGACGAGCGTGCAGCCCTGGGCGTCTGACCCGGGAGGGCCTGCGGTAGGACCAGGCGCTGGTGCGTCAGGTCCACTCCTGCTGGAACCTGCTCACCTCCCTGCCTTTCCCCTCCTGGGTCTCTGCACGAGTCGGGTCCAGCAGGCCCAGCCTCGGGTCGCTGAGCCGCGTCTCCCTCCCCCCCGACCAGGTTACCACTACAATGACCTCGTGTCCCCGCAGTACCTGAGCCTGATCGCCAACCTGTCGGGCTGCACGGCCCACCGGCGCGTCAACAACTGCTCGGACATGTGCTTCCACCAGAAGTACCGCACGCACGACGGCACCTGCAACAACCTGCAGCACCCCATGTGGGGCGCCTCGCTCACCGCCTTCGAGCGCCTGCTCAAGGCCGTGTACGAGAACGGCTTCAACACGCCGCGGGGCATCGACCCGGGCCGGCGCTACCACGGGCACCCGCTGCCCATGCCCCGCCTGGTGTCCACGGCCCTCATCGGCTCGGAGGTCATCACCCCGGACGAGCAGTTCACGCACATGCTCATGCAGTGGGGCCAGTTCCTGGACCACGACCTGGACTCCACGGTGGTGGCCCTGAGCCAGGCCCGCTTCTCCGACGGGCAGCACTGCAGCTCGGCCTGCAGCAACGACCCACCCTGCTTCTCCGTGGCCCTGCCGCCTGATGACCCGCGGGCGCGCAGCGGGGCGCGCTGCATGTTCTTCGTGCGCTCCAGTCCTGTGTGCGGCAGCGGCATGACGTCGCTACTCATGAACTCCGTGTACCCCCGCGAGCAGATCAACCAGCTCACGTCCTACATCGACGCCTCCAACGTGTACGGCAGCTCCGAGCACGAGGCCCGTGCGGTCCGCGACCTGGCCAGCCAGCGCGGGCTGCTGCGACAGGGCATCGTGCAGCGCTCCGGCAAGCCGCTGCTGCCCTTTGCCGCCGGGCCGCCCACTGAATGCATGCGGGACGAGAACGAGAGCCCCATCCCCTGCTTCCTGGCCGGCGACCACCGCGCCAACGAGCAGCTGGGCCTCACTAGCATGCACACGCTGTGGTTCCGCGAGCACAACCGCGTGGCCGCCGAGCTGCTGGCTCTGAACCCACACTGGGACGGCGACACGGTCTACCACGAGGCCCGCAAGCTGGTGGGCGCCCAGATGCAACACATCACCTACCAGCACTGGCTGCCCAAGGTGCTGGGCGAGGCGGGCATGAAAATGCTGGGCGAATACCGCGGCTACGACCCGGGCGTCAACGCCGGCATCGTCAATGCCTTCGCCACGGCCGCCTTCCGCTTCGGCCACACGCTCATCAACCCCGTGCTGCAGCGGCTGGACGAGGACTTCCGGCCGCTGGCGCTGGGCCACGTGCCGCTGCACAAGGCCTTCTTCTCCCCCTTCCGCATCGTCAACGAGGGCGGCATAGACCCGCTGCTCCGCGGCCTGTTCGGCGTGCCCGGCAAGATGCGCGTGCCGTCCCAGCTGCTCAACACGGAGCTCACGGAGCGGCTCTTCTCCATGGCGCACACGGTGGCGCTGGACCTGGCTGCCATCAACATCCAGCGCGGCCGCGACCACGGCATCCCGCCCTACCACGAGTACCGCGTCTACTGCAACCTGTCGGCCCCCCACACTTTCGAGGACCTGAAGAACGAGATCAAGAGCCCCGAGATCCGGGAGAAGCTGCAGCGGTGGGTGTGGGGGCCGTGGGGGCGGGGGGCGAGCTCTCGGGAGCCGAGGTTCCATCCCTGCCGGCCGAGCCGGGGAGGGTGGGGTGGAGTCTGGAGTTAGAGGGTGGAGTGGAGTCTGGAGTTAGAGACGGGGGTGCTGCTGAGTGCACGCACCGGCCCCAGGTGCTGGCAGGACGATGAGTCCTGAGCCCTGAGGCTTGTCCATGTCCCCCGGGTCCCTGCCCCCCGTTAGGGGGCAGCTTCAGCCCTTCCCAGGAGAGATGTCGCCGGGCTGGGGGGACAGAAGTGTGAGGAGATGTGCTGCACGGGGCAGGGTCCCCGGGAAGCCCTGGGCAGCCCGTCCTCCCAGGGGCAAAGCAGTGGCCGAACTCGGCCTCGTCAGGCCTGCTGAAAGGAGCTTCCCGCCGCGCCGCCCTGGTCCCCAGGCCCTGTGCGTCCAGACTGTGCAGTGACTGAGCTCTGCAGAACCACCACCCTCTCTGCTGGTGTCCACCTGGCTCCTCCAGTCGTGTGTCTCATGTCGTTTGTTGCGGCGTTTCTGAGCTGGTCTCTAGTGGAGGTGACCACCCACAGGGACCCCTCGCAGCCGCTGGTCCGCTGGTCACTGTGCGTGTGCAGGAGGTTCTCAGGTTTGAAAGAGTCGTTTTAGAAAGAAAAAAGATACTTTGTTGAAAAGGCTCACTCTGGGTGCGCTCCGGACTCTCCTGTTGTGTAGAAGGTGGGCCGCTGGCTCCTAAGTTACACGCTTAACCCTGAGGCTCAGCCGTGCTCCTCTGGGGCTGGGCTGGTGCTTTCAGGGGAAAGTGGTGCCTTACTCACGATTCGCTGCAGATTGTAAGTAACTGGGCATCATCATCTGCTAAGCTCAGCATGTTCCAGCCTTGGTTTAAATCACAGTGTCAGGTGGCCGGGTTCCTGGGCAAACGCGCTCCTGTACAAGACCTTTCGTCACAGGGCTGCTCCGCAGGGGTGTGGATGGTCTGTGCCTTTCACGCTTGAGCATCCTCTGTTGTTCTCATCCAGATGGACAAGGTCGCTTTCCCGGTGTGTGTCCCTTGCCCAACTTACATCACTGACACGCGAAGGACCTGCTCTCCAGCCTGGCCCTGCTGGGGGTCGGGGGACCCGGGCCGAGTGCATGACCCGCCCACCCGGGGGTCCCGTGTCTCCGCTCCCCCACATTAGGCCCGACTCAGAGTGGGAGTGAGAGGGGTGTCCCGGAAGAGAGACGACGCGGGACAGCAGGTCCCAGCCTCAGCCCACGAGCCCGTCAGGGAAGGGAGGCCTTTAAACGGAGCTTCAGGAGCGAGTGCTCCCAGCTGTGTTAGTGGCGTCTGATCAGATCTACCTCCAGCAGCCTGGAGTGAGTGGAGAGCGACCTGGGCTGGGGGCTGTGATCGGGCAGGTGCCATGTCTCTGGGTCTGCACCCCCAGCGTGGGGGCCTCCCGTGCAGGCCAATCGTTCAGGTGGGGACAGATGGGGGAACTCCACCTAGGAACGGGGTGTCTCCTCTGGGAAAAGCCCCCTCAGGCCGAGAACAAACTCGCCTGGCTCTGTCTGACAATTTCCATCTGAACCGAAGTTCAGTGTGAAGGTCCTTGAACTTGGGGGCGGTGAGGGCGGCCTCACGCTGACCCCACTCCCGAGAATAGCAGCTCTGCAGATGGCCCTGCCAGCCCTTGCCCAGGGTCAGCATCCCGGGTCCGAGGAGGTGAAAGAGGCGTCTCGGTTATAGGACGAGTAGGACTTGGAAGAGGTTGGCGAGAGAGCTTGTTCTTGACTGTTTAAACCTTGCTGACTTCGTCTTTTGTACAGTGTCCATTCGTAAGTGATTTCCTCACAGGAAATACATTTTCAGTGTTGGGTAGAATGCCAGCATCTTTGGAGTGTGTGTCTTCAGCTGTTCGTAGCTTTGTCTTCACATGCATCTACGACAGGAACTTTGGAACGTTTACGCTAAGACGTCAGGTTGTCTCTGAGTGGTCAGGAAGGTTTTGTTTTAATTTCCTTCCCTGTGTTTTCTGGGCTTCTCTAAACTTTGTATAATAAATAACTTGTGTGTGTACTTTATCATGTGTGTATAAACAGGAAGCGGGAATGTTTCTTTAATATACGACTGACATGCTTTAAAGAAAGAGCTGGATTGTCATTGTTAAATGAAGGTCTGAATCACATCAAATTGTGATGGAGAACAGCATGAGGCCTTTTCATTCTTGCCATGCTCTTCACCGCGTCAGGATGGCCAGGCAGTCCAGGGCGCTGGTTCGGTCGCAGCCTTCCCTGGAGGCGTGTGTTCGAATCCCACTTCTGACAGCACGCGTCCTGGGCTTCCCTGGTGGCTTAGACGATAACAAATCTCTCTGCCATGTGGGAGTCAGTCCCAGGTTCCATCCTGGGTTGGGAAGATCCCCTGGAGGAGGGCGTGGCAACCCCCTGCAGTGTCCTTGCCTGGAGAACCCCATGGACAGAGGAGCCTGGTGGGCCACAGTCCACGGGGTTGCAGAAGGTCAGACACGACTAAAGCGACTAGCTAGAGAAGGGAACGGCGGCCCACTCCAGTATCCTTACCTGGAGAATCTCATGGACAGAGGAGCCTGGTGGGCTGCAGTCCGCGGGGTCACAGAAGGTCAGACACGACTAAAGCGACTAGCTAGAGAAGGGAACGGCGGCCCACTCCAGTATCCTTACCTGGAGAATCTCATGGACAGAGGAGCCTGGTGGGCTGCAGTCCGCGGGGTCGCAGAAGGTCAGACATGACTAAAGCGACTAGCTAGAGAACGGAACGGCAGCCCACTCCAGTATCCTTACCTGGAGAATCTCATGGACAGAGGAGCCTGGTGGGCTGCAGTCCGCGGGGTTGCAGAAGGTCAGACATGACTAAAGCGACTAGCTAGAGAAGGGAACGGCGGCCCACTCCAGTATCCTTACCTGGAGAATCTCATGGACAGAGGAGCCTGGTGGGCTGCAGTCCGCGGGGTCGCAGAAGGTCAGACATGACTAAAGCGACTAGCTAGAGAAGGGAATGGCAGCCCACTCCAGTATCCTTACCTGGAGAATCTCATGGACAGAGGAGCCTGGTGGGCTGCAGTCCGCGGGGTTGCAGAAGGTCAGATATGACTAAAGCGACTAGCTAGAGAAGGGAACGGCGGCCCACTCCAGTATCCTTACCTGGAGAATCTCATGGACAGAGGAGCCTGGTGGGCTGCAGTCCGCGGGGTTGCAGAGGGTCAGACACGACCACACGCCTGGCGCTCCCCGGGCCCCAGCGCTGAGTCTGAGGCTCCGCTCCGTCTCGCAGGCTGTACGGCTCCCCGCTCAACATCGACCTGTTCCCGGCCCTCATGGTGGAGGACCTGGTGCCTGGCAGCCGCCTGGGACCCACCTTGATGTGTCTGCTGAGCACGCAGTTCAAGCGCCTTCGGGACGGGGACAGGTAAGCCCCCGGGAGCTCAGCAGGTGCCCCGTGCAGGGGTGTTCCCGGAAAGTGGCAGTGCTGGCGCGGCGGTGACCGCTGCTGCTCTTAGTGTGGGCTTCTCGTCTCTGCGTTTCGGGTCGCTCAGAGCACTGTCACCAAAGCACGTGACTCTCACGTCTGTGTCGTGAGCGGAGCTGAACGTGAGGACGGTCTTAACCGGCTCCTGGGGCTGCGGCCTCGCCGGCTCTCTCTGACCTCGCTCTCGCCCCGGGGACGCAGGCTGTGGTACGAGAACCCGGGGGTCTTCACTCCGGCCCAGCTCACCCAGATCAAGCAGGGCTCGCTGGCCCGCATCGTATGCGACAACGCCGACAACATCACGCGTGTGCAGAGGGACGTGTTCCGAGTGGCCGAGTTCCCCCACGGCTACAGCAGCTGCGACGAGATCCCCCGGGTGGACCTCCGGGTGTGGCAGGACTGCTGTGAAGGTGGGCTCGGGTTCCCGTCCGCCCCTGACAGCTGGGCGGAGCACAGGCTGGGGTCAGCACAGCGGGGGAAGCAGGCGGAGACAGGGGTCCCCGGCGGGGGGAAGGCGGTCAGCCCTGAGCGTCCACTGGGCAGTGTTGTGGACCGTGAAAGCGGTGAGTGACGGCGACGAGTGTGTGAAGCCACGAGACAGGAGTTGGTGTGAGGGCTAAGGTGCTCAGTGACAGAGACGGAAAGCAGAACGTTGATGCAGTAAGTGCCCAGTTTCCCTGGGGAACCGCCCATGTGCCTGCATTTGATGGCCCGCCTGTTATTTGTACCTGCGGCTTCCCCGGTGGCTCCGTGGTAGAGTCCACCTGCAGTGCAGGAGACTCTGGTTGGATCCCTGGGTTGGGAAGGTCCCCTGGAGGCGGGATAGGCTGCCCGCTCCAGTGTTCCTACCTGGGGAAGCCCGTGGACAGAGGAGCCTGGTCTGGTGCCTGTGGTCCATGGGGTCGCAACACAGTTGGACACAACTTAGCGACTAAACAGCAAGATATCTGAACCTGCAGATAAAAGATGAACAAGAAACATACGAAAAGTGTGTCAGACATACGTTGATTTTTTTAAATGGGTGCTGTGTGTCCTGAATGCCTAGAATAACGTATGTGTGCAGAGAGATGTGCTGTAAGCACTTCTGAGGAAGCACGGGGCGATGGCAGGTACCTGCAGGCCTCTGGGAGCCCGAGACGCCCGTTTCTGGACGTGCCTTCCCGGTTGCTCAGGGGCCACTGCCCCGCAAGACTCCTGCTCTGCATTCTGGGTCGCGGCTAACCTTGACTGCACATTCTAGTTTGAATGTAGTTTGGCTTTATTCAAACTGTGATCAGAGGCCCAGGAAACACTGCAGCGGGGAAACTCTGAGGGCCCATTACTGTGGTGAGATCACGGGGCTGCAAGCCCGGGGTGACCCCACAGGTCAAGCAGCCGCAGATGAGGTGGCCCTGAGCCCCAGCCCTTGCTCCGCCTGCTGGTGGACACCAGGTGCAGAATCCAGTTTGCTCTTCCGTGTCTTCTTTCTGAAGAAGTCCTGGCTAGGTCGTTCTCATTAGTAATTGGTCTTAATTTGCTGTTATTTTCATTAGTAAATATTGAAATCTGGGTTGATACACATTCTGTGTATGGGTGTGATGGGAGTCTTTGTGACTTCTCCTCTGCCCGTATATGATGTATGTATAATGCATGATATATAATATGCTAAATGTATATGTATGTGATGAATGTGATTTACAATGTTGTAGAATTCACTTAAAGTTTGAAGTTTTGCTCTGTATATGCCCAAGTTTGCAAAGCATTTAATTCTTATTTTTATAGCTCTTGGGAACTTGGGAACTTGTTTTTCTTTCTTAAAAAAAAAAATACTTTTTAAGGTTGCAACAGTTTTCCACATATATGGCAAAGAATTTCATTTTTATGTTTGCAGAAAGCAGTTCTATTTGAAAATCACAGGGAAAAGCCAGTTCTTCTTAGACACAGAAACTCCATTTTCTGATGAAGCTGTAGCAGACTCCCTGAGGCTGTCGAGGAAGGAATGAATTCAGCTTTGCTGTTTTTTGCCCCCACACCCAAGTCCCTGATCCAGACTTGTCCTCTGTCCGTGCCCAGGCCTCTTCAGCTGGGCAGGCAGAGATGGAGGTGCTTGACATAGCTCTGCCCTCCTTTTATCTGGATTCTTCTCCTCTTAGCTGTCTAGCGTAGCCCTGAGGTGACACAACTTGAAGAACTGCTTTAAGAGCTTTATCTGTTTTTCTTTTAGTCCAAAAGTCACACCTAAAAAGTGGCAGGAAAAAGAGTTCAGTTTGACAGGACCAGATGTAGATTGCTGTTGAGGTTTCACTTCCCTGAGTGTGAAAGGGCCGCTCGACACAGCTTTGAGCTGCGTCTCTCAGTCATGTTTTTGTTTAATCCAAGTATGGAATTAGCTCATGTGGGAAACCCAAGAAGCTCCATCTGGGAACATCTTTTTCTTTCGATCAAAGTGATTAATTTCATCTTCTCTGTGGGCTGATGAGTCATAGAGACGAATACACACCCGTGTTCCATTTTGAAATAATTGTAGAAATTACTGAAATAGTACCAAAGTCTCCTGGGTGGGGCAGGACGGCACGCGTGTGCTCCACTGGGGGGCTGGGCTGTGGAGCCCTTGGGGGAGCAAGGGGGGGTCACGGGCTCCAGGCCCCTCGCCCAGGGTAGTGGGGAGGTGAGTGCAAGGCGCCGCCACCCCCTGCAATGTGAGCGCCTCTAGCGCCCTTCAGGAGGGATGGTTCTCGCCCAGACGTCCTTGGTTCTTGATGTCCTTCGTGAGAGTAGCCGACCCTGATGTGTGTACATTTTGCTCACAGACTGCAGAACCCGGGGCCAGTTCAACGCCTTCTCCTACCACTTCCGAGGCAGGCGGTCTCTTGAGTTCAGCTACCAGGAGGATGAGCCAGCCAGGGAGACAGGGCCCGGGAAGGTGCCAAGGTACGTCTGAGCCCCCAGCTGGCCCTCGGGCCTGCAGGGTGCCCTGTGCGTCTGCCCGCCCACGCACAGCCCGGGAGCCCACACTGGCAGCTCCATCACTGAGCGCCCCTTGCTTCTCCAAGCAGAGCCGGGAAGCCCCGGGCACCTCCCAGTAACGGCACAGATGCCTCCTTGGAGCAGCTGCAGGGGCCGGGGACCAGCGACTTCCGGGAGTTTGTCCTGGAGATGCAGAAGACCATCACGGACCTCAGGAAGCAGGTGGGTGGCTCCCTGACACCCCCCCCCCCGGCCCCGGCCCCCCATCCTCCAGTCCAGCCTGCGTGTCTCCCTCCGTGGCTGTGAGGAGAGTGATGTTGGGGCAGCCCTTCATCCTCAGCCCTGGAGCCTCAGCGAGGCCACGTTTCTCTCTCTGCTTTGGGCGTGACTCTGGCCAGGCCCCAGGGAGCCGCTCTTGGGCTTCCAGGCCTGGGGGTCCTCGGCATGAGAAGGGGTGCAGTGTCCCCTGGGACACTGCCTAGAGCGGCCACGGAGCCCACACTCCGCTCGCGGCTCACCGTCAGGGCCGTGCAGAATTCAGGCCTTGAGTCCTGCCCAGAGCTGCCCCTCCAGAGACGCCGGTTAGACCCCTGCTCCCAGAGGCGTGGGGTTTGACGGAGGTCAGGTCCCCGTGGATGGTGGGGAGCCGCTGCATATCTATGGGAGGGTCCTGGGCCCGTCCCCGGGGTCTGCAGACGGCGACGCCACCCCACGCCAGGGCACATACAGGGGTCGCCCTGTGCGTTCACGTGGTGGGAGTGGGAAGTGAGGTGTCAGGCTGAGACGTCCACAGATCTCAGAAGGTCATGCTGAGGGGGGTTTCTGATGCTGGAGGCCCCTCCCGCCTGTGGGAGCTTCGATCCTCAGCTCGGGGGAATCAGCATCTTCTGTTCAGCCTCCGCAGCCGCTGTGTGTCTGCCCTGCGGTGTCTCCTCTGCCCGGGGGGACCCTGGTTGCTGGCTGGGGCCCGGGCAGACTGCCCTGCGGCGTCTCCTCTGCCCGGGGGAGCCCTGGGTGCTGGCTGGGGCCCGGGCAGACTGCCCTGTGGTGTCTCCTCTGCCCGGGGGACCCTGGGTGCTGGCTGGGGCCCGGGCAGGAAGCACCCCCTGTGCCTGGAGCCTGAGACGCAAACCCATACAGGCCCTGAGCCAATGGCACAGGCTGTCCCGAGGGCCCAGCCGCGGGGGCTGCACCCACCGCAGGATTGGTGCCTGCGTCCATGAGGCCGGACCCCCAACCCCCGGGAGGGGGCAGAGGGCAGGGCGGGGGTCAGACCACTCTGCTCCGACGGGTCGGGCGGCCCGAGGACAGGAAGGAGGCGGGCTGGGCGGTGAGAGCCGCCCCCACCCCAGTGCCTCTCCTGGACCTGTTTCAGCGGTTGGGCAGGTGGGGCTCTCCCCGCTCAGGTGCCCCCGAGGGAGACGGGCGGAGCTGTTTGGCAGTCACGACCAGGGCCCAAGGGCCCCCAGTCACCGTTAGCCCCTCAGCGCTGCCCCCAGCAGGGCTGATGTGCCGTTGGGCTCCAGAGCGGTCTCAGCCCAGCACTGCTTTGAGAAGCCGCTGAGAATGTTTCTCTTGCCCAGACCTGAGCCCGCCTCCTCTTTGCTCCTGCCTGTGGGTCCTCTCCTCTTTAGGCACTGCTGGACCACATTTCCGGCCCAGGCACTTCTGGCCTCACACACGGGGCTGCTGGGGGCATCAGGCGGTTGTCATGCAGGTTTGGGACACGCTTGAAGATCCAGGAAGGGACTTTGGGGTCTCTCTTGGCCCCGTCATCTCTCTCGGATATGGGGTCTCTCTTGTCTGTCCTGAGACGTCATCTCATGTGGCGGAGCGGGAGCGGGCGCTGAGCTGCGTCCGAGCGCCCGGGCGTCTGCTTTGCTGCAGATAAAGAAACTCGAGTCTCGGCTCGGCGCAGACTGCGTGGATGCAGATGGCAGCTCGTACGCGGACGGGGCTGAGTGGACTCGGGATCCCTGCACCACCTGTGAATGCCGCGTGAGTGTGCTCCCGGGCAGGCCCCGGGGATCGGAGGTCTCAGCTGTGGGGTCCCCTCCCTCTTCCCTCGGGAGCTGGGGCTCTCCTCCCGGAGCCGTACGTAAAGGTTGATGGGGACCCCGCTCCCCCTGCTCAGCACGGGAGTGCCCACACGAGCGAGGAAGGGCGGCTCCCTGTCTCCGAGCGAGTGGGTGGAGCGGGCAGTGGGGGCCTCGGGGGCAGGCCTGGGGGTGGCCCTGCCCTAGAGGAGCTTCAGGGTGGAGTTGGGAGCCAGGTGGGGACTGGTCTGTTCCCCTGGACGGGCAGAGCAGCAGTCTGGCGTCCCTGGTTTGGACACAGCCCTGCCACCCAGCTCCTCCATAGGCAGCCTGGTCAACATGCAGGGACGTGATCCCTGGGGCCCCCAGGGCGAGGCTGTGCAGGGGGCTGACAGCCCAGGGCCTGGGGACGGCAGGGGAGCCTCCGGAAGGAGCGGGGTGTCCGCTGTGGAGGAGAGTCAGCCGCCCTTTAACCCCAGAACCCCCCCAGGAGGCCAGCCCAGCGGGACGGGCACAGCCGGGGCAGCTCCCAGGGCTGACGGCTCTGTGCTCTCCCCTCCAGGATGGGCAGGTCACCTGCTTTGTGGAGACTTGCCAGCCAGCTGACTGCCCAGCGCCCGCCAGGGTCAGTGGAGCCTGCTGCCCCGTGTGCTCCAGAGACTCCACGGGGAAGCAGCCCTGAGCGTCTGCGAGCCCGGAGCTTCTCCTGGCCCCGGGAGCTAGGTCGCGCAGGTGCCGGGGCAGCAAGGCTGGGAGGCGGGGGCCACGGCTCAGAGCCGTGCGAGCTCACCCGGGGACCCCCAGCCTGAGCGTTCACCGGCAGACCGCGGGGCAGACGCGTGTCCTGACTCGATCTTAAGGTTTCTCAGGTTTCTATTTAATTTTTTTAATGAAAAATTGGTGCTACTATTAAATTGCACAGTTCAATCATTTAGGCTCCTAATTGATTTCACCTAGTATCACCGTTTCTTCTCAACTGAAAGTTAGTCCCGCTGGGTTCCGGCGCCAGGAGCCTGCAGAGCGGAGCCGGCGGCAGAGGGACGCAGGATTTGAAAGAGAATCCGTCCCTGGCAAACAGAACAGTCTGCACGGACGTGGGGCGGCAGTGCAGGCGGCCAGCGTGGGCCCCCGCGCCCCCTCCCTCGGCCCCTGCCGCTCCGCGGGCCCCGCCGCCTGTGACCCCGACTCCACGCAGCCCGGAAGGTTTGAAGCCGCCGCGCTCCCCCGTGACCGGCGCACACGCTGCCGGGTGTGGACCAGGCGGGACGGCGCCCCATCCGCACCAGCATCGCCCACGGCACGGGCACCCTGCTCCGCCGCCCGGCTTCACCCGCCGGAGTCCACGGCCGAGCCGCCACGCTCTCGATCCCTGTTCCGACGGGAGGAACACGCGTGTCGGGGACTTTCTGACTTCAGGTTGTCAGAGTCCGTTCAAGAAAAGCAGCCGGTCCGTATACCTCATTTGTATCTCTGCCGCGTGTGATGGTTGATGAAATTTCACGCAGGTTTTAGCTTTGGATACGGCAGAAACCGCTCGTCCATGCCGCTCAAGTTCCCGTAGGGCTCAGTGAGAAACAACTTCCATACCTCATGGCCTCTGTCTTTTTACTCGACCGGAACCTCCTGTTTGGTTCCAAATGCAAATGGTCTGTGTTCTGGAAAACAGGTCCCTGGATCTCCTGCTCTGTTCTCGGACCTGAGTGCAGGGTGCAGACATGGTGCCCGCCCGCGCTTCCTACGGGAGACCCTCTGGGACCCTGGCCGGCTCGGTCCATGTGGGCGAGTCTGGAGTTGGTGGTACCGTGTGGAGCCTGTCATGGGTGGGGAAGAGGAGGCAGGTCTCCAGGCGGCGTCCAGCAGGTGCCGGGCACTTTGAAAGCTGGGTTCTGGCCCAGCCCTCCTCCCCGCAGCAGGAGACCCCAGTGCCTGCGGGGCTGCGTTCCAGCCGGGGGGCGGGCAGCGGCTTTCCACACGGGCGGCTGGACTTGTGAGCGCACATCACTGGTGATCAGATCAGTACAAGCTCCAGGGTTCCTGGGCACAGGGCTCCTCTTCACATAGCAGGGCAGACGGGGCAGATAATCAGACCGTGGCACCCATCTCTGCAGACAGGAAATGGTTCACTTTGTCTGAGGCGGATGGTTACGTACGTTGCTCAGGTATGAGATCCCACCTTCTGGAGCGTGTGGAGTCTGGAGGCGCCCGAGGTTGAGCGGTGGCTTGATGCAGAGGACGCGGGGACTGGGATGGCTTTGTCTAACGCGCCGGGTGGCCTTCTGAGTCACCGGGACGCTCTGCGGCTGGGGATGGGCCGGCCGCGCCCTCCAGCGGCCCCCGCGGAGGACGCGGTGTGTACAGACTCACTGGCCCTTCTAATCAGATGTTGGCCAGCAGCAAGTGCCTTTCTTCTGTTCATTGTAATCAGCCCGTCACCAAAGAGACGTTTGCACTATGTAACAATGCCTTTCAGTTCCAATAAACGGGCCACGTTTCCAAACAGAGCGTGGGTCTTCCTTTCCTGAGCCGATCGGGAGGCAGGTCCCCGAGGGGCTGGGCCCTTCGTAGAGAAACGGGAAAGGGGGAGGGGAACTCGGGGATACTCGAGGAGGACTCGTCTCTCCTCCCCTGGCTGGGTGCCGTCCTGGGGACCGAGCTGGCCTCCTTGTTGAGAGTCTCGGGCGGGTCGGGGCGAGCTCCCAGGAGAAAGCTGCAGCCCCTGCCCCACCACCCGACGTTTCTGGCTCTGTGGCTGGAAATGTGTGGTTGTGGACAGCTGTCCAGCCCATGGTGCCCTGGGCCCAGGCGGGATACAGGATGGGGTCCTGAAGGGACCTGGAAGTCATAGGAGGGGTCTTTGCAGGAACATCATGACCATTCATGGAAATATGAGAAAAAAATAGGTCAGGGGAAGATTAAGTATTGACATTTTTTAAGTTGCCAAATCTTTCAGAGCTTGTAAGAAGACCCCTTGAACTTTCATAGTCGTGCTGAGCCCGCGTCACTGATGGTCTCCTGGGGGTCTCGCGGGTCATAGACGGGGTGGGGAGAAGGGCTCAGCTCTTTCTTCCAGTGACAGATGTCACGTGATGTTTCTGTGTGAGGTGAGTACACTTCCCTGCACGTGCGCTTGGGTGTTTCAGGATCGCCGGGAGCTGGAGCCCCGAGACTCAGGTGGGGCGGCTGCAGAACGGCGTGTGGGTGAAAGGTCAACAAATGCTGGCCGAGAGGGACGCAGGGGCCAGACTGTGGGCCTGTAGCCCGGCCAGGCAGACGTCCCCGCACTTCCTCGAGACCAGCCCCGTGCCAGCCGCGTGCCCGCCGCCCCAACGCAGTCAGGGCTGAGGCTTCTGGCCCTGGAAGGACAGCAGGCTGAGCTGGGGGGTGAGGGAAGAGCCGCCTTCGACCTGGTTCTGAGCAAGCCCAGTGGTGGGGCGCAGCTCCCACCCCTGGGGCGCGGGGCACCTGGGTTTCACGGTCCACGCCGCTCACCTGAAGCTGCTTCAGCCCGAGGCTGGTCCCAGGGGATAGGGGGTCAGCTCACTGGCCCACCTGAGCTCAGCTGCTCGCCACCCGGCAGTCACCAGGAGACAGATCAGGCCCCTGCCTGGTCAGTGGTTGACGGAGAGCCAAGAGCCATGTGCCATTTTAACGGAAAGAAGGTGGATGCTGTAAAATTGGCAAAAGTCATTTGTGTCTTGCTTTATTTTTGTTTTTTGTATATTGCTTTAGAAAATAAGGAGAGAGATTGATATAAAAAACCAACAGGGAGATTAGATTGCAGGCGGAAATCAGAAAGAGGCACATGAAGCGCTTTTGAGATGACCATGAAAAGTGAAACAGTGAAAGTGCTGCTCACTCAGTCGTGTCCAACTCTGCGACCCCATGGACTGTAGCCCGCAAGGCTCCTGTCCTGGGATTCTCCAGGCCAGAAGACTGGAGTGAGTTGCCATTCCCTTCTCCAGGAGATCTTCCCCACCCAGGAATGGAACTTGGATCTCCTGCATTGAAGGCGGATTCTGTACAATCTGAGCCACCACGAAAGCCCTTTTCCTTCATCTTTGAGATCATTATGACAACATCTAACTTCCTGGTCTTGGTGGTTTTCATGAGTTTCTTTATAATAATTTATTAAGCTGTCAATTCACTTTTAGGTATTTTTTGCATGTTTTATTTCATAATAAAAATCTGAAGTCATTAGAAAGATATTGCAGGTTTCAGCAATTTCAACAACTGGGAAGCAGATATGTCTCTGTACTTTCAATTTTCTTATAAGCCTAACAGCTCCTTTAAAATATAAGGTCTTCATTTAAAGAAAAAGGAGAATGTATGGAAACATACCTAGTGCCTTCTTAAAATATTTGCAGCTATTTCCTGTGGGGAAAAATGTGTGCTCAGGACCATAAATGGGGCTTCCCAGGTGTCTCAGCTGTAAAGACTCCACCGGCCAGTGCAGGAGACGCAGGTTTGCTCTCTGAGTCGGGAAGGTCCCCTGCAGGAGGGCACAGCAGCCCCCTCCAGGGTTCTTGCCGGAGAAGCCCGTGGGCGGAGGAGGCTGGCGGGCTGCCGTCCACGGGGCCGCAGAGAGTTGGACACGACTGACTGGCTGAGCGCACATGCAGTGACATAAACTGTTGTATTCCATCTGCCAGAAGATTCTTTCGTGTGCCTAGTGAATTACCACAACGCATCTTAAATGTATTTAGGGGGGAAGAAAGGTTTCTCTGACAAAGTTTCAGGAAGGTTTTTCTGGTTTTACGCCCTCATCACCTCCCGCAGCTGCAGCCATAGGACCCCAGGACCTTCGAGACAGGAAATGCGGGAGCAGGACGGGGTCGGGGCGGTCTCTCCCCAAACCTGCCAGAGCCCTGAGCTCCCTGGAACCCCCACTGTGAGACAGGAAATGCGGGAGCAGCACGGGGGTCGGGGGCGGTCTCTCCCCAAACCTGCCAGAGCCCTGAGCTCCCTGGAACCCCCACTGTGAGACAGGAAATGAGGGAGCAGCACGGGGGTCGGGGCGGTCTCTCCCCAAACCTGCCAGAGCCCTGAGCTCCCTGGAACCCCCACTGTGAGGCAGGAAATGCGGGAGCAGGACGGGGATTGGGGTGGCCTCTCCCCAAACCTGCTAGAGCCCTGAGCTCCCTGGAACCCCCACTGTGAGGCAGGAAATGTGGGAGCAGCACGGGGGTCGGGGCGGTCTCTCCCCAAACCTGCCAGAGCCCTGAGCTCCCTGGAACCCCCACTGTGGACGGCGGGAGCCCTGGCTTCAACAGTGGCACCGGTTGACCTGTAATTGCAGAGGAGAGAGTGGGCAGCAGGCGGGGGCGCGGGCACCAGGTCCCCCCACGGGGAGGGCGCCCTGCGGGGGGGACAGATCTGAGCCCACCTGGGCCCCTGCAGGCTGTCCTGGGCCTGTCCTCCCCCCTGTCCATCCCGTCCTGTGTCCGTCCCGTCCCATGGCTGTCTGTCCCGTGTCTGTCTGTCTGTCCTGTCCCATGTCTGTTTGTCCGTCCCGTGTCTGTCTGTCCTGTCTCGTCTGTCTGTCTGTCCCGTGTCTGTCTGTCTGTCCTGTCCCGTGTCTGTCCGTCCCATGTCTGTCTTTTCTGTCCTGTGCCTGTCTGTCCCGTGTCTGTCTGTCTGTCCCGTGTCTGTCTGTCCCGTGTCTGTCTGTCCCGTGTCTGTCTGTCTGTCCCATGTCTGTCTGTCCCGTGTCTGTCTGTCCCGTGGCTGTTTGTCCTGTCCTGTGCCTGTAAGTCCCGTGTCTGTCTGTCCTGTATCTGTCTGTCCGTCCCGTGTCTGTCCATCCTGTGTCTGTCCTGTCGCGTGTCTGTCTATCCCGTGTCTGTCTGTACCATGTCTGTCTGTCTGTCCCGTGTCTGTCTGTCCTGTCCTGTGTCTGTCTGTCCTGTGTCTGTCTGTCCCGTGTCTGTCCTGTTCCGTGTCTGTCTGTCCCGTGTCTTTCCTGTCCCCTGTCTGTCTCTCTGTCCCGTGTCTGTCCCATGTCTGTCCGTCCCATGTCTGTCTGTCCCGTGTCTGTCCCGTGTCTGTCTGTCCTGTCCCGTGTCTAGTCTGTCCTGTCTCGTGTCTGCCATGCCCCATCGGCTCCTCTCAGAAAGCATTCCCTCCCTTGGGGGCGCCCCTTTGGGAACCATCCTGCATCTTGAATGCAGCTCCTGTGCCACAGGCCCTGGGCAGACATGCTCTTGCTTCTGCAGGTGTGGAGGGTTATGCCTTCTGCTTGAAATCTTGTGTATCCTCCACCTTTTATGTTTATGGTAACAGAGACTCTTAAACCCAATCATTGAGCATTGTCAGTGAGGTCACGTTTTAATTTGGAAGGTTCCAGAAACTCCAGAGGTGCCTATTTTAATGTCCGTGAAATTTGCTAAAAGTGACTCAGTCTTATTTTCTCCTTCAGCGTCTGAAGTTCTTTGTTCAGAGGCAGGAAGCCCGCCAGTCTCAGGCTCGTTCCCCAAACAGCTCTGCCTGGTGTTGTAACTTAACAGAGCGGCCTTGGAGTCGGGGTTTTCCCCTTTGTAACTCTGACCGTCAGCCCAGTGCTGGCCCAGTCACCGCTGCCAGGAAGCCTGTGTGCCAGAAACAGCTGCTCTGTGGGCCTGCGGTGTCACTGGGGGTGGGGCGGGGACCGGGGAGGGGAGGAGACTGTCCTTTGTCGCTGGCACGGAAAGAGCCAGGTCCGAGGGTGGAAGCCGGGGCCCCGGTGGCTTCCCTGTCCTGGAAGTTTGGGGAGGGAGAGGGTGTGGGGTGATCTGATCTCCATTGTAACCTCCCTTTTCCCACTCCCAGCATCATCTCAGGCATCACAGAAAAGGTCCTGCTGGATGTGGTTTACCAAAGCCGAATCTCTCTGTCACGGGCTTGGATTGAAAGCCCCAGGTTTTGGAGCTGTGTGCTTTACTGAAGCCAGTCTCTCTGGCACGGGCTCGGATTGAAGCCCCGTTTCCAAGCTGTGTGTTTTACCCAGGTCGAATCGCTCTGGCACGGGCTTGGGTTGAAGCCCCGTTTCCGAGCTGTGTGTTCTACCCAGGTCGAATCGCTCTGGCTCGGGCTTGGGTTGAAGCCCCATTTCTGAGCTGTGAGACACCAGCTCGCTCGCTTCCCTGCCACCCTCACCCTTCCCAGCACAGAGCCACTCTCCTATTTTGTCCTGTTCGAGCAAAACAAAGTGGGGCCGCGACGGAGCCGCTGCTGGGCGACATGGTTTGCAGCTGTTCTCACAGGAAGTTCCTGGAAAACATTGCTGCTTGCGTTCTTTAGAAATTACGGCACCAGAAATCAATGCAGAGAATAGCCAGGGTCATCATTTCTTGTAAACGTGCTTCAGTGTCCGTGGAATCACAGGGCCTGGGACGTGGTACCACCCTGGCCTCTTGTCCACGGAGTGTCTCCGCCAGGCTGGGTCGCCCCCTGCTCCCGAGACCCCCGACACTCACAGATGTTGGGAACCGGGGACCCGAGACTCAAACCCGCTTCTTGCAACACTGAGGCCAGAGCGCTTCATCTCAGCAGACTTGGGGAATGTGAGCACGTATGCTAACACTCGACTTCCTGCCATGCTTCACCCCAGAAGCGTCCAGAAGCTCCGAGTTCCCTGTGTGCTCCGCAGACATCACAGCTCTTTGGGAGGCTGGATGCTTGAGATGTGACTTCTGATTTGTGCTCAACTGCAGTCATAGCTGGAGAAGGCAGTGGCAACGCACCCCAGGACTCCCTCCTGGAAAATCCGATGGACGGAGGAGCCTGGTGGGCTGCAGCCCACGGGGTCGCTAGGAGTCAGACACGACTGAGCGACTTCACTTTCCCTTTTCACTTGCATGCACTGGAGAAGGAAATGGCAGCCCACTCCAGTGTTCTTGCCTGGAGAATCCCAGGGACGGGGAGCCTGGTGGGCGGCCGTCTCTGGGGCCGCACAGAGTCGGACACGACTGAAGCGACTCAGCCGCAGCAGCAGCAGTTGTAGGTCCGTTTCTATTAGCTTACCAGGACGTCATGCCAGGCTGCTTATATATGTAGTCTAATTCCACATCACCTGTCCCTGCTGTGCAGACAGTGGGGGTTCAGGCCGAGCGCCTGGCGCGGCCCAGCCTCTAACACACGCGTGAGTGTGGCTCCCCTCTGGCCAAGTGTGCACAGCCACGCGCCTGGAGTCGCCGGGCTGGGAGAACTACCCCCGCCCCACAGTTAGTTCTTAAAATAGCAGTCAGAGCTGACTTGTGTTTTCCTGCAAACAGGAAAGGGAGAGGATGCTGAAATATTTCAGAGGCTGCTTGAATTGAAATGCAGCCGAGTTTTAATGAAGAAATCTCCCCATTTGACCCGGAGTAACTGGGAGTGGGAGACTGACAGCTGACTCCCAGCTGTCGCCGGGGTGGGGGGATACACCTGGATGCAGCCTCCTGCCCGTGGGACTGAGTCCCGGGCCCGCCCCCGTCCCGCGTCTGCATCCGCCGTTGTCTGCACTCATTACCTGAGTCACTCCTGTGACTCCGCTCCCCACCTGAGCCCCTGGCAACCGGCCCCTGCGGGAAAGTGCACCTCGCACGCGTCTCTCCTGAGCTCTCGCGGCCCGGCCAGGTCGGGCTCCTGACGGAGCCCCCTCCCTCTGTCTCCACGAGTTCTTACTTGGCACAGACACACTAGCGGCCGCTCCCCAGCCGTAAGAAAGGAGGCGACGAGGCCATTGGCCGCAGCAAAGGGGGACCTGGAGACGGCCGTCCTGAGAGAAGGAGGTCAGACAAAGACAGATGCCACATGATGGCATTTATATGTGGGATCTAAAGACAACACACGTGGGCTTACTTACAAAGAGAAAACAGACTCACCCACGACCAAGAAAGCAAACTTGAGGTTGCCAAAGGGGAAGGAGTGTGGGGAGGGGTAAGCCAGAAGCCGGGGGTTAGCCTACACACACTACTGTATGTAAAATAGAAAACTAACCAGGACCTTCCGGCGGCTCTACTCAACACGCAGTAACCCAGACGCCCTGCAGGCGAGACGATGAGGCTGCCGGGACTGTGAGAGAGGCCTAAACACTATGTACAACTGAATCACTTAGCTGCATATAGTATGTAAATCAACTATGCCTGCATGCATGCTAGGTCACTTCAGTCGTGTCCGACTCTGCAACTCCGTGGACTGGAGCCCGCCATGCTCCTCTGTCCATGGGATTCTCTAGGCAAGAACGCTGGAGTGGGTTCCCAGGCCCTCCTCCAGGGGATCTTCCCGACCTACCTCTGCATAACATAAAAACTGAATTTACAAAGTCACTGCTGATTGTGCTCTTCAAGGTGAAGAGCTTCACTCGGAGGCTGATAGTGACGATCTTGTTTTTGCAAATAACATATCTGAAGACAGGCGAGTCGACGAGGTTGCTGGACAGGGTTAGAGGCTGCGGGCCTGGGAGAGGGGAGCAGGGACCCCACTGCCAGCTGCCACGCGGCCGTGGCGCTCCCTGTGGTCACCGCGGCCGCCGTCCTGACCCGTGGGATGGGACAGTGCCCTCGCGGCTTTCACCCCTGACGCCTGCAGCCCTCCTCGAGAGGAGGATGAGGAATGCGCTTCCTTCCCACTTCCTCTTGGCCATGGAGACGGAGCCCTGGAGAAGAGAGACCCCATGGAGGTCTTACAGGGGGCCTCCCCGATTTTCCTAAGAATGAATTGAAACAGCCCCACCATCTGTTCTCCTTAAACTTTCTATTTTCGGGTCTAAGAAAAGCCCTATAAACTTGATGTCTTGTCTAAACCTTATAAAACAACGAGTCCACTCAACTCCGACGTACCCACTGGACGACCGGGCACATCCCCTGGAGTCAGGCCCTCAGCTGGCCTTCTGGAGCACACGGGGCTCCAGACCTGCAGATCCGTGGGAGATGGGGAGGCAGCCGGACCGGGTCAGCACGTGGGGACCATGGGGAGTGTGGCCGTCCGGGTCTCGGTCTGGTCCAGCTCTGAGGGCTGCCTGTGAGCCCCTTCCTACCGCAGGCGAGACCCTGCAGGGCCCGGGGGAGCCCAGGTGCTCTTGGCCTCTGGGTCCTTCTCTCCTGTGACTCATCCACGGCCAGCACTGCTGCAGCCTCGGGGGGGTCAGAGAACAGGAAGGAGACCGGCTCTTGGGGACAATCTAAGCTTTCCCTGTGGTTTGGGTATTTCAAGGACATCCCTGGTGGCTCAGTGGTAAAAACTCTGCCTGCCAGTGCAGGAAACAAGGGCTCAATCCCTGGGTCAGGGAGATCCCGAGAAGGAAATGGCAACCCACTCCAGTGTTCTTGCCTGGAGAATCCCGTGGAGAGAGGAGCGTGCAGGGCTACAGTCCAGGGGGTCGCAAAGGGTCAGACACAACTGAGTGACTCAACACAACACAAGGGTGTCTCAAGCATCACCCTTTCATCTCTGGGCTCTGGGAGTTTCTCTGATTGCCTCCTTGTTTGTGGCAAGAGTCGGTGTGCTGGGTGGAAGCCAGCCTGCTCTGAGTTCTTCTCCTGACACCTGCATCCCACCTGCCTGACTTTTGGCCTGGCCTGACCTCTCCGGGTTCCCTTTCTCTTTATGTGGAATGGGACAAACAGCGCCTTCCCCGCACAGTGAGACGTCACTGGGTGTGGATTTCCTCTTGGCTTCCACCCCTGGAGACAGACACCGAGTCTTGTTGACGCCAGGAGATGTTTCAGAGGCTGAGCTGACACCCTCTGGCTGAAACGCAGAAGGTGAGCGTGGAGTCCCAGCATTACAGCCTAGAGCCGTTAGAATCTCACTGCCAATGATGAGCATGTAGCTCAGTCCATGGAGGGGACATGAACTTCCCTGGGAGGCCCGTGGGAAAGCGACTGCACTGAAGGAGGCTGGCTGTGCGCCCTCTCACAGCTGCCCTTACTCTCAGCGGAAGACATCTCAGTGGCCTCCAGGGTCCCGTCGTCTGCTCCCCCAGAAAGACGAGCTCTGTCCCACCTCACCAGGCCCCATTCACAGCCTGAGAAATGGCTGTGATCGGGTGGCCGGCGGCAATGCCCGCCGCCAGGGCCGCCCCCGTGGCCTGAGGACACGGCCCCTCACGTGCAAAAACCCTCCTGGGGAGCAAGCCGCCCTCCAGCAATAGGGGGTCTTTGGGGAGGGGGTGGGCATGCTGGCCACACTCAGAGCCGCGGTGCCAGCTGTCATCATGGCCGTGTTCGAGTCCCTCACGGGCAAATCACGGCTTTAACTACAAGGGAGCCGAGGTCCTTGGCAGGAAACAGTGCGATCAGGCGTCTGTTCTCGGGACGGCTGGCAGCCATCCGTCACCTCGCCCTCTGTTGGGGTTTCTCATCTCAGGGCCGCGGTCAGTGGATCTTAGGAAACTCAATGTGTTTCCTGCAGATCTGCCTGCAGTGCCCTCGTGGGAAGCCTGTTTCCTGGCATTCTTGTGGTCACTGGTGCGCAGGAAACCATTAGCAACCTGGATTGTCCATAAACCGGGAGTGATGGCTTTGGTCCCACGCAGGCTTCTGGGATCTCCCAGCTGGGGCCACCGGATTGTGGTGCGGGTTCCTCAGGAGGCTGTGCGCTGGGGCTCTGGGAGGTGTCTCTGGTGTTTGGCTGGAGTTGGAGCTGTTGGCGCTGAAGATTAGTCCCAGAGCCGCCTGTGCCTGCTGGGCCTGACCTTGCCCGGTGCTTTCCTCTCAGCAGACGGAGCCTCCTGACCACCCCCTCCCCAGCCTTCTGGTACACGTGGTGCCCCAGCCCGAGGCTTCTTCCCACAGGGATTCTGCTCCCGGACACAGAGCCATGAGAGGCTGCTCCAGGCAGAGCTGAGCTGCGTTTGCTGGGTCCTCACCCCGCATCCTGAACTCCCTGCAGCGGGAGAACTGACCGCCGGACGGACCTGTGTCCAGGTCTGCGCGGGGGGCAGGCCAGCGGAGTCCTTATTTCACACGCGGCCGCGTCAGTCCATGAATTTCAGGCCCGCGGCCGGGCCCGCCGCGTGGCCTCGCCTCCCGGGGACCCTCGCCTCCTCCTTGCTGGCCCCGCCTCCACGCCGCCCCTCTCTCGCCCTGTCCGCTCCGTCCAGGATGGCAGCGCGTCGGCTCTGAACTTGGAAACCGGTCGATGCCTCAGACGACAGGGGCATCTTGGCGGGGAGGTGCCGGCCGCCCCGCCCGGCGGCCCGGGCAGCAGACCCCAGGCTGCGCGGACAGCTGGTTGGATCTCCAGTCTCCCCTGAACACCCTCCGGGACCTCTGCTCGCCCCGCGCTCAGCTCCGCGACCTTCTCGGTGACCCGGAAGCCCCGCCCACCCTGGCCCCGCACCCGGGGCTGTCCCTCCGCCCTGCTTCCGTGACGCTGGCCGCGGCCTCTGCCTGTGCCTGGAGGCGGGCCCGCGTGCTGGGTCCCGGCGTCGCCTGCATCCCAACTCGACCTGCCCCGACCTTCGGATCCAGAGCGTCTTCTTCCGGCCCGGGCTCGTCTCCATCAGTTCCCTTCGCACTCACATCCGCCTGCGCGTCTCCCTGGTTCATGCCTGGGTCCTCCAGCCGGGTTCCCAGAACGAGCGCATCGCTGAAGTCAAAGCCACTCAGTTGTGTCCGACTCTGTGACCCTATGGGCTGTACAGTCCACGGAATTCTCCAGGCCAGAATACTAAAGCGGGTAGCCTTTCCCTTCTCCAGGGGATCTTCCCAACCCAGGGATCGAGCCCAGGGCTCCCGCACCGGGAAAGCCCTTGCGTGCGTTCGGGCCGCAGGGACCTAAGCTAGAGGCACGGCCTCTCAGATGGGCGCCTCTGGAACTGGGGAGCATGAGTCCCCTTTCTGCCGCGCCGTCCTGGTGGTACGGCCCTGTGCCACGGGGAGGACCCTCCTTCCCCACCACACCGGCGGCCGCTTTGACTGGGGGGCTGCCCCCGTGTGAGTGTTTCTGGGTCTGTGCTGCGTCTCTTTGCTGCAGCCTGCACCAGGGCCCACTGTCCGAGCTGGGGCAGGGGTGTGAGCATCTTCTCGACAGAAGTGGTCCGACTGCATCTCTTCTGCAGGACCCTCTGTGTCCACCGGGTCCTGGCCTTTCCCAGCGTGTTTTGGTTTCAGCCTGTTGACTCCCTGCAGGGGTTTTGGTTGGTATCGCATTGAATCTAGAATTCAATCTGAATTCAGCTGACTTTGTAAACACTTTATCCTCCCATTCATAAACATGACATTTTCCTACATTTTTAAACGGCTTCTTTAATGGGTTTTGGCAAGGATTTATGGTCTTTCCCAAAGGTTCTGCACATTTTTCTTAGGTTTGCTTCTTGTTACTGTTTTGTGTTCCCAGGTGACTCACTGCTAAAGAATCCACCTACCCCTGTAGGAGATGTGGGTTCAGTCTCTGGGTTAGGAAGATTCCCTGGAGAAGGAAATGGGAACCCACTCCAGTGTTCCTGCCTGGAGAATCCCATGGACAGAGGAGCCTGGCGGGCTACAGTCCATGGGGTCAAAAAGAGTCAGACAGGACTTAGTGGCTAAACAACAAACTGTTGTTTCACGCTGCTGTAAACACCATTTGTTTTTAACTCACTTTCCAGCTGTGTGTTTCGTGCGTAAAAATGCAAGTGAATTTTGGATTTTGACCTTGTATCCAACAATCTGTATAAGTGCAGTTATTAATCCTAATAACTTTTAAAAAATAATTTAGATTTTCTACACATCCAATCTTTTTTGTTTTCTTTTTTTTTTTAATACGGACAGTTCTGTTTGTTTCCTTCCCATCTTCTATGGCACTGAGTGCCCTGCGTGTTCACGGCCTGGACGGTGATTTGTAGGTGGTCAACCTCCGTTCTTTTTTTTGCATAAATAGAGTTGGTACTCAGAAACGGCTTGTTGTTTGAGAACTTTTGAATCTAATTGTTACAGTAAACTTGAGATTGCTTTTCTGCCTTCTTTATGCCATTTCGAAGATACTACTTTTGCAACATGTAACTGCACCAAATTATCTAATTGAACAATTTCATGGTTCAAAATGTCAAAAGTTCACAAATGATAGTTTTTTGCTTGTATTGCTGGACTGTTAAGCCTGGACCATCCCGATGGTGTCCTTTGTGTTAACACTAGCTGTCTGGGTAACAACGTGGCTCAGTCTGGGGGCCCCGGTTAGCATCACGGTCTGCACGGGACGGTAGAGTCGCCTGCACTGAATCATCAGACTTGTCTGGAAGTGTGCAGCCTGCTTTCTGCCCGTGGCTGAGTGCCCAGCACAGGACGGGGTGGGGGTCAGGGCGCGGGCGGCGCCCGTCCGCAGGTGAGCCTCCGACGGGGTGGGGGTCAGGGCGGGCGGCACCCGTCCGCAGGTGAGCCTCCGACCTGGTGCGGGTGCTTCACGGGCTCGGCTCCTTGTCTCCCAGACTCTCGTCCAGCCAAGCGAGCGCAGCCCTGACTTGGCAAGTGGCTTCTGTCTGGAAACACTCAGCTGCACTTTCCTGGTGGTAGACGGTGGATCGTGGAGTGAGGGACAGAGTCTCGGGGTCCGTGGGCGGGGGGCTGGCAGGGCCCCACTGGATGCGCTTTGTTGTTTTGTTTCTGCTTCTTGCCTCACCCAGACAGAGGGTGTTTGAGTCACTGTGGGAGCCTTCAAAACAAGGACAAGGGGCGGGCCCCGAGGTGGTCACTGCTGTCAGGAAGGCCGGCTGCTCAGGGAATAGCTTGCAAAGCACTCTGACCCAGCAGGAGGTCAGCAGGGCTGGGCGTGCACCCCAGTGGGTGGACGGCCGACTGCTCCCAGGGGTGCGATTCCTTGAGCCTGAAGGGCTCGAGTCATGGTTTCCTTGTTCTCCTTGGCCCTGCAGACGCAACTGAGAATGACTGTCAGGGTGGCGTGACCAGCCCTGGACACGCCCTGGGGACAGCCCGCGGGGCTGGGGGCCGTGAGGACACAGGACGGACCCTCAGAGCTGCTGAGGGCAGGCTGGCCTCCGTGGGGCTGGCCAGGCGTTCCCAGACCCTCCGGGCAGATGGACCTGCTCCTACCTTCAGGCCAGGTGCTGCAGAAACCCGGACACGGCTCCGGGAGCTGATGAAACAGAGGTCGGTGGTCCTGCTCCAGCTGACCCGGGGCCGGCCTAGGGTCTCTCTGCTCAGCAGAGGAACACAGCCCCGCCCTGTGCGTCTGTGTAAGGACGCCATGTTAACACAGACGGCCGAGGGGCCGTGCCCTCTCGGCCAGCAGCCCGGCACCCGCAGGACGCCCAGCTGATGTGTGTTTGCTCCTGAGGCGCCTCACTGCCTCCTGGACCGCGGGCCCCCAGGCCGCCCTGCGGCGCTGTGGTTACATCACTTTAAATAGAGACATCACCCCGAGCACAGAACTACGACAGCACCCAGCGGGAGTGAGGGAGCCCCAGTGCCCAGGCCAGCTGGAGCAGAGGCTACGCTGGGACCTCAGCTGGGCACGGCCCCTGCTCTGCGGTGCCCATTGGTGACCTCAGGATGCTCTGAGTCTCGATTCAGGGTCATGAATGCATCTCAGAGAATAGGTGATTTGCAGACGTGGAGGAAACCAAAGAGGGAGGCGGCTGGCCATGTGGGGGCAGGGGGCGGTGGCCCCGGCTGAGTCTGGCACCCCGGCTGGCTGAGTCTGGCACCCCGGCTGGCTCCGTCAGGGGGCGGCGGTCCCGGCCGAGTCTGGCACCCCGGCTGGCCCCGTCAGGGGGCGGCGGTCCCGGCCGAGTCTGGCATCCTGGCTGGCCCCATCAGGGGCGGTGGTCCTGGCCGAGTTTGGCATCCTGGCTGGCCCTGTCCCATCCGTGTGGGGGCCGAGTGCGGGGTGTGCATCTCCAGCTCCCACTTCACCTGAAGGAGCCGCCCTGCTGGGCCCCATGGCTCCGGTCACAGCCCCCAGCCCCTGGTTGGCCGGCTCCATGGAAGACATTTCACCTGGGGCAGAGGGCCCATGAGCTCCCCAGCGTCTGAGGGGCCAGGGACCTGGCACGTCCCCGAGAAGCAGGTGCACGCTCCCTGACCTGACCCAGAAGCTCCCATTTTCGCACGGAGCCGCCGCAGGGATGACCGCCCCCCAGGCCCTCTGGGGTGGACCGTCCGTCTCCCAGCGCCTCACACTCTGAGTCGGAGCAGGAAGCGCATACATTTTGGCTGGAAATGAGCAAAACCAGTCAGCGCTCCACACACACATGGAAGCACTCCCCTGGGCGAAACCACAAACCCCGGGAAAGATCAGTCTCGACAACCATGTCAGCCCAGGCGTTTCCAAACGAAAATTGTTTTTCCAGTTTGGGGATTGGAGAAAAGTGGATTTAAACACTGCCAACAAAAAATAGTTCACATGGCAGTTTAAGACAACTTTATTTTCTCAAGAAGGATTTTTACAGCCCAGAGCCTAACTTTTGGGAAATTTGAATGAGCTTGTGTTCAGCGCCTGAGGTGTTTGTAGAAAAGAGAAATGAGAATCTATCACAAGCCCACCAGCAAGCTGGGTCCACCTGCACTGAGACTTATGTCAGGACCCCCAGAGTTGCCATTATCACTAATTAATCAACTTATAATTTTATATTGGCATATAGTTGATTTACCATACTGTATTGCTTTCATAAGTGCAGCAGTGATTCAGCTTTATATATGTATGTGTGTGCATTTATTTATATTCCTTTTTCATTGTTTTCCATTATACGTTGTCACAAGATGTTGAATATGGTTCCCTGTGCTATATGGTATGTCCTCGTTCATCCATTTTATACAGTAGTTCGTATATGTTAATTCCAAACTCCAAATTTATTCCTCCCTCAATTTCCCCCCTGGTAACCATACACTTGTGTTCTCTGGTCTGAGTCTGTTTCTATTTTGTAAATAAATTCATTTGTACCCCCTTTTTACATGTAAGTGATATCACATGATATTTGTCCTCTGCTTGACTTGCTTCACTTGGCATGATAATCTCTAGGTCCATCTATGCAAATAGCATAATTTCATTCTTTTTTATGGCTGAGTAACATCCCACTGCCTGTACCTAGCACATCTTGGGTCCCCATTCCCCTAGTGATGGACACAGGCTGCCTCCACATCCTGGCCGTTGTGGACAGAGCGGCAGTGAACACTGGGTTGCATGTGTCTTGTCAAGTTTATTATCACTGTCATCACTGCAGTCCCACTGAGCCCAAGAGCGACCCGGGCAGCTGGAGGGGGTGGAGTCTGGGCCCCACGCGGGACACCCAGGCTCAAGAGATGGCAGTGGTGTGCAGGCAGGCTGCTGTCAGCGTCCCAGGGCCGTAGGGCTCACTGGGACCGGCTGCTGTCCGCTCCGGACTCTCGGCTGCCCACCTGCTGTCTGCCTTCAGTGCCGAGCTCCCGGAAGCAGCTGGAAGGCTCCTGTGAAGCCTGGCACCCCCTGTTCTCTTCCCCAGAGGATCTGCAAGTTTGTGAACTGTGGGGGATGAAATAGCAAGTTCCCTGTCCTGAAATAACCTCCCAGGCCCTAGATGGAGCCGCTCCTCCTGGGACCCTCAGGAGCATCCATGTCCCTGCAGAGGCTCCGCTGCCCCCAGGCCCAGCGCCATGGCTGGCACACACCCCCCGAGCCAAACCACTGGACTCCTCGCCCCAAACAGGGCCGGCGGGCGCCCCAGACGCTCTCTTTCTGCTTCTCTTCCTCAGTCTTTATTTTTGCCCTGCAAAAGTTTCCTGCCCCCCAACCCCACCCCTCCGCCAGCTCTCCCAAAGCAGGGTCTCTGCTCGAAGCTGTGCTGAGTGAAGTTTGCTGCCGTCACTTAAGCAGTCCCCTCAACTTCACTTCCTGTGACACCCCCAAGCTTCGCTGGCCGGGGCCTCTCTGCACACCTGGCTGACCCGGGGCTCCTGGTTCCCTTGGGCACCGGCAGATCAGGTCTGTCTGTCTGTACTGAGCCTGTGCTCAGCTGGACAGAAGTAGCTGCTGAAGTGGCTGGGCTGCTGACCGCAGGCAGGACTTGCAGGAGGTCAGCCTAGCCCCACTGATGAGGACTGGGGCCCGGGAGAGGGCTGGTGTGGACCCTGGAGGGCGATCCGGGGACCCCAGGCTCCCGCTCGCTGGGGGAGTGGCTCTGAGACTCTGAGTCCACCGGACAGGGTAATTTTCCTCATAAAGTTCAGTAACACAAAACTGCAAATGTAAGTGACCCTTTCAGCTCCCGGACGGGTCTGTAATATGAGAGGAAAGTCATTTATGAACCTGCAGAGACGGATTCCAGCTGGCGTGCGTGGTGAAACTCTGCACAAATCGTCTCTCCTCTCTGGCAAAGACGTGAGCCGCTGCCAAGCTCAACACCCCACCCTTCTATTTCCCCCCAAACCTTCGTTTTCTGGCATAGATTGTCAAGGCCTCAGCCTCCTCCCCTTCCTCTGAATTTCTGTGGTCGGCCCTGGCAGTGGAAGCTTCTGAAGGAAGCATTTCTTACGAACAGTACCATGTCCCCCCTGACGACGAGCTGCCCCGAGCAGCCGCAGACTGCCGTCCGCCTCGGGAGTGCAGATGGCAGACGGTCAGGTAGGCCGGGCCCCGGACGTGGGCCGGGAGGGCAGGCCCCCCGAGCACAGGGCCGACGGGGAGACCCTCTGGGTGCCGCCCGAGGGCAGTCCCCCGAGGGCCCAGGGGGAAGTGGCCAGAGGACACAGCGGCACCCGGGGGCCGTGCCCCGTGGGGTTGCCCGCTCGCCCCGGGAGGGCACGCTCGCCGTTCCTCTGGTGGCCTTTAGCGCACCCTGCTCGCTCACCTCCGACGCGTGGGGCTGGGTCCTGACGCAGCGCACCCCGGGGCCAGGCCGGGAGAGGCCTCAGCGAATAGGAGCCCTGGAGAGGCCGCAGCCCACGCGGTTCCACATCGCGGTCTGCAGGCGCCCACAGGGCGGGCCGGCTGCGCTCCGGATCAAAGTGTCGTGGCCTGGCCCCAAAACAAGTTCCGGAAGCTGGAACCCGCTTCCTTACGTCTGCGGAAAACATCTCCAGGAGTGCCTCCGCCCGCTAAGAAAATAGGTTTCCCAGCTGAGGTTTCCACAGCAGCAGCAGGGCCAGGGTTGAGGGATCGTCTCTGGTTCCCCAGGAGGCCAGCCTGGGGGTCTGTGGGCTGACAGGGGTGCCGCTGGCCGATGCAGTCAAGCCTGCGCCGACCACATCCTGTGGCGCCCCTCCACCGCGCCCCACCGCCGAGTCTCTGCCGGGTTTGGGGGATGAGCGGCCACCCTCTCTCCCGCCCCACAGCCGTGGGGCCAGAGGCCCAGCCTTGAGGGGGAGCTGGGACAGAGTTGCCCTTCTCCAGGGCAACTTGCTGACCCAGGAATCAAACCAAGGTCTCCTGCATTGCAGGTGGATTCTTTACCACCTGAGTGACCAGGGAAATGGGTAGCTTAAAGTGCTACCCATTTCTTTTTTTTTTTTTCCATTTATTTTATTAGTTGGAGGCTAATTACTTTACAATATTGTAGTGGGTTTTGTCATACATTGACATGAATTAGCCATGGATTTACATGTGTTCCCCATCCTGTTCCCCCCTCCCGTCTCCCTCTCCACCGGATCCCTCTGGGTCTTCCCATTCCTACCCATTTCTTTTGCAATGAAAGTAGTAAATGCAAAACTCTAACAGAAGTCGTAACCGAAGTCGCCCGAACCTGGACTGCAACGTGCGTAGCCCTGCGGTTTTCTGGGCCCCGCGGCCCCGCCTCTGAGGACGCTTTCCCTCCCCGCGCAGGATGGGGCCTCCATCTCCCCAAAGCAGCGCGGACACACCCCTCTGGAGCCGAGTCTGGGGCACTGCCGCGTCCACTCGACCCAGGACGCAGGCTCTGAAGACGGCGCTGCAGGGGATGGGGCCTGTGGGCCGCGAGGTGCGTGGGTGGACTCGGGGGTGGGGGGCGCCATCCCCGGGGGGAGCCCCGGGGAGTCCCCACTTTCATTCTTGTGTATTTTGAGGCAAGTTTCCACCCAGTCTCGATTCTGCTGTGTTCAGTTCAGTTCAGTCGCTCAGTGGTGTCTGACTCTTTGCGACCCCATGAACCGCAGCACACCAGGCCTCCCTGTCCATCACCAACTCCCAGAGTTCACCCAAACCCATGTCCAGTGAGTCGGTGATGCCATCCAACCATCTCATCCTCTGTTATTCCCTTCTCCTCCTGCCTTCAATCTTTCCCAGCATCAGGGTCTTTCCCAATGAGTCAGCTCTTCGCATCAGGTGGCCAAAGTACTGGAGTTTCAGCTTCAACATCGGTCCTTCCAATGAACACCCAGGACTGATCTCCTTTAGGATGGACTGGTTGGATCTCCTTGCAATCCAAGGGACTCTCAAGAGTCTTCTCCAACACCACAGTTCAAAAGCATCAATTCTTCAGTGCTCAGCTTTCTTTATAGTTCAACTCTCACATGCATACATGACCACTGGAAAAACTATAGCTTTGACTAGATGGACCTTTGTTGGCAAAGTAATGTCTCTGCTTTTTAATATGCTGTCTAGGTTGCTCATAACTTTCCTTCCAAGGAGTAAGCGTCTTTTAATTTCAAGGCTGCAGTCACCATCTGCAGTGATTTTGTAGCCCAGAAAAATAAAGTCAGCCACTGTTTCCACTGTTTCCCCATCTATTTGTTGTGAAGTGATGGGACCGGATGCCATGATCTTAGTTTTCCGAATGTTGAGCTTTAAGCCAGCTTTTTCACTCTCCTCTTTCACTTTCATCAAGAGGCTTTTAAGTTCTTCTTCACTTTCTGCTATAAGGGTGATGTCATCTGCATATCCGAGGTTATTGATATTTCCCCCGGCAATCTTGATTCTAGCTTGTGCTTCTTCCAGCCCAGCGTTTCTCATGATGTACTCTGCATATAAGTTAAATAAGCAGGGTAATATTCTGCTGTATATTAACTGTTTTTTTCTTTTTCATCTCATGAGCTCAGTACCAACCAAGCCGAGTGTATCTCACTGCAGAGGGTCCCTGGACACAGATCCCCCTTCACCTGCGGGGGAGGCCAGGGGTAGGAAGGCTTAGTGCAGAAAGGGACACTCTCGAGTATTTCAGTATTTCATTTTGTCTTCAGATCATCAGGTAAGGTGCCTCCGGAAGTTCATCACTGATTAAAAACAATTCTGAGAATGTTTGCAGCGAAATTCTCTGACTCCCACAGGAATTTCTCTGAGAACACTCCCTCCACGGGAAGTGTGTTTTGTCCCAAAGTTGGGGCACCTTGGTCCTGGCAGGGTGGCCCTCATGGTGGGCGCGTGCCTGTGGGGTTCCTAGAGGCCTGGGCGGGATGGAGGGGGGTTGGAGCAGAGCAGAAGGGCGCTGACACACACTGATACCCCACCCCATTCTCTGGGCCTGTCTCCTGTCACTTGAGCCCTGCTCTTCAAGAGCCAAATGTTAGAGAAACGCCACTGTGTCCAGGGACACATTTCATGGCTGAAACTCATTGTGGACAAGTTCGCTTTCAGGCTAGAAGCCTTGTGAATAAGCAGAGGTAAGTGTGAAGTGCTAACAACACAAGGGCTTGTGGGACCTTGGACCAGCCCGCAGGAAAAGCAGAAGGACACGGGCATGCTGTGCATCCTTTAAGGCTGGGGCTCTAAGAACCTGCCCCGCACATTCACACCCAATCCTGAAACCTCCACTTCCCCTTCCCTTGTACAGACGAGCCTGAATTCCACCCCAAGTTCAGATGGTTCTTCAGGATGCCGGTCCACCTTCCTCTGTCTGCTGGCTTCTAAGTAAAGCTGCTATTCCTTCCCCATCACCTCACCTCTTGACTTGCCGGCCCACTGTGCTGTGACCCCAATGGGACCCAACCCCTCGGGGTGACAGGCGACAGGGGCAGTGGTGACGCTGGACTCCCAGGCGAGGAAGCAGGTAGAGGCAGAGGCTGCCTGTGTTTGAGGCACAAATTGGAAAAGACCCTGATGCTGGGAAAGATTGAAGGCGGGAGGAGAAGGGGACGACAGAGGATGAGATGGTTGGATGGCATCCCCGACTCAATGGACGTGAGTTTGGATGGACTCCAGGAGTTGGTGATGGACAGGGAGGCCTGGCGTGCTGCGGTCCATGGGGTTGCAAAGAGTCGGACACGACTGGGCAGCTGAACTGACCCCAAAGAGGCAGTCCTCTCAGTGGAAGCCTGGGCTAGCCCAGCAGAGAGCCGCGCCAGAGCTGCCCCCGTCCCCCAGCAGGTGGTGCCGTCCACCCACAGAGCGGGCAGCTTGGCGCTCAGGGAGCCCTGGGGGCCGGACGTGTGCTGGAGGGGGTGCTGTCTTCCAGTCCTTCGTTCACAAGGCTCGGGGGGCCCAGGTCCAGCACAGGGGGCTTGACGCACACAGACAAGCAGAACGAGGTCCCGGAGGCTGAGGTCCCAGTGGACTGGTGGTGCCGGGGGGCGGCGCCTGCTGGGGGCCCCGAGGCCACGCATCAGGGCTGCCCACCGCCCGCCCGTCTGTCCCTCCGCCTCCTCGGCAGGAGTCCTCCGGAGCGGCCACTCCTTACCCCCCGCAGCTGCGCAGGGACGCGCGGGTCTGCTGTGTCACTGCTTCCCCTCCAGGGTACAATCTAGGCTCCCCCCAGGGACCAGCTTCCTCTCCCCAGGCACGAACGGAGGGTGGTGGTGGGGGGTCTCCTGTGGTGGCCTAATCGTTGTCATTACGGGTCTTATATCAACAGTAAGAACTTAAGATCACGGGACAGGCTGACGCAGGACCTACGAGAAGCGGCATTTTCAGGTTACAAAGAGTAACACCTGCTTCTCAGCGCAGCACCTTAACATGCAGAGCAGGCCTTCACGTTCCCGCCGGCTCCCTCCTTGCTGGCACAGAGCTGAGCTGCAGGATCCTGTCTGTCCCCACCTTCCCGTGCTCTCAGAGCCCGACAGGTGCAGGCCACAGGCAGCTCTCTGAGCCCAGGTCTAACCAGGAGGAGGCTCCCTGTGTCGTGGGGAAGCAAGGACTCAGCAGGGCGGCGGCGGGGGGGGGAACTCCCCACGAGCCCACTGGGTCCCTTGGAAGATGATCGAACTGAGCGAGGGACAGGGAGGGGCAGAGATCCCTGGAGCTGTGGGGAGGGGGCTGGGAAGTGGGGCCTGGACTCCAAAGTCCGTCGGCAGGTTCCCAGATGACTGGACGACCCGCTGACCCTCTCCCAGCCTCAGCCGTGGGGAGGACACAAGGGAGGAGGGGTGCGGGTCCAGGCGCCCGCAGTGACGGATGACGGGGCCCTGGGCTTGCAGTGCGTCCAGAGAGTCAGCGGAGGAGAGGCAGGGCTGGGAGGAAACCCAGGTGGAGGCACGGGGTCGTGGAAGAGGGAGCAGAATAGGAGAGAGAGACAGTGAAGCCGATGTGGGGGCGGGGACACAATCTTCCATTCCTCTGGGTGGAGGAGAAGGTTCATAAATATGGAAAATTGTAAATACCTTCTTATGCCCCCGCCCCAGGAGGGACCCATCCGGTGTGCTTACAAAACATAAATATGTATGATATGTAAATACCTTCTCTTGTCCCGCCCCCCTCCAGGAGGGACCCGTCCAGTGTGTTTACAAAACATAAATATGCATAATATGTAAATACATTCTCATGGCACCCCCTCCAGGAGGGACCCGTCCGTGTGTGCTTACAAAAGGAGCCAGACGACTGTACAGTGGTGGCATTTATTCACCCGGGCCCGGTGAGCGTGTCCTAATCAGGCAGTGGGCAGCGTGCGAGGGTCTGCTCACTGCGCCCCAGGTGTCCAGGCTGATGTGAGCGCTGTCTGACTGGCCGGTGAGCAGCGCACACGCCCCACACGGGGGCTCCTACTTGCAGAGGAAGACTTGGGATCCACAGGCCGGGCCCTAGGGAGACAAGCCCTGGGGAGCTTCAGACCAACGGGAAGCCACGTGCCGCCCCATTGGAGGCTGGCGAAGCGCCTACAAAGACCTGGTCGCTGGCCGCCTGGCCCCTCCTCGCTCGGGGGAGGGGGCGGTATTCTTGGTTCCAGGCTTGCAGGCAGGTGCCAAGGCTGATTCCACTCCGCCTCCAAGGACGTGATTGTTTTAGCTCTGAACACCACCTAGCCCTGAATTCCAAGCAGGCCCCGGGGAATAGTAATGACTTTTAAAATATAACCCCACTGGGGTCATTCATGTTTATAAGGTAAAAATAGTGAAAAGCTAGTTTCGGCTGATTTTTTCACACTGATTATAACTTTCCTTTTTTAAGAAGCGCACTGTAAAAGTTGACGCTTTCTTCCAGCTTCTGGCTCCTCCGCAGGCAGCGTCAGCCGGTACTTGAGACTGGATGCTGAAGCCTGAAGGGACCCTGGGATGGTAGCCTTTCGCACAAACGAAAGGCATTTCCGGCCCTTTCCCTCCAGGTCACTGATTCCAATGTGCCTCTACTTTTTTAAAAAGTAGGTTAACACTTTGACAAATTAGCATCTCCCATGAATGCAGTTCGTAGAAGGAACCGGGCAGAGGGAAGGTGCCCTGGGGGGTGGAGCTGGCGTCAGACAGAAACTCAGGAGGGGCCAGGCTGATGGCCTGCAGCCCCAGTGCCTCCACTGACTCCCTGGGTCTTGACAGACACCCATGAGGTTGCAAACCTCAGGAAGGCCCGCTGTGAACCCACCTGCTCTGCAAGCCCCGTGGAAGCGTCCCGCGGCGGAGCGCTCACGTCTCGGGGTCCTTCTCCCTCTCCCTCCACGGGTGGCAGTGAGGACTTGGGGTCAGCGAGCGTCCTGTGGATAAACGTGCCCTCTCAGCGGTCATCACCTAGAGGGGCCAGCGCCGGGAAGCCTCCAAGGGCCACTCCCAACGGCACCTGCTCACTCCTCAAACACAGAGACGTGCTTTAGATTCAAGCCAACATCTTGGTTTAGAAAACAAAACTGGAAACTCCGTGGGGCGCAGCTGGAGGCAGATGCCTGGGCCCCACTGGAGTGTCTGAAGAGGCTCTGCCTCAGGGAACCCAGCATCACCCCCAAGTGAAGAGCAGAAGGACGGCAGACGTCACGGCAGCGTGGAAGTGGGGCCGACTGGACCGCTTCTCAGACACAAGCTCACGCTGAGCCAGTGGGGACTTTCAGAAACACGTCCAAAGGTGTGAGGACGCCTGACTCAGGGTGGGCCATCAGCCTTCTGAGCGACCCCGGGGGAGGATGTGGGGGGAGGGCGGGGTGCTGAAGGGGCTGGGTCCCAGGTAGGGGGTCCTGGGGCCCTGTGAATGGGAAGGAGGAAAGGAGCAGGGGAACTGAGACGGGACCCACAGAACCCGGCGTCATGGGCTCTGCCGGGCCAGGGGCCACGTGGGACACCAGCCTCCCTGGATGGCAGGGCAGGACGCCTGAGTCTGGGTCCCCTCGCTGGATGGCAGGGCAGGAAAACTGGGCTGAAACTGCCTCTACTCAGCCCCTTAACACAAGAACACAGCTCTATACTTTTCTCAAAGAGAAACTGATAAACAGCAAAAAACTGAGTAACAAAACCACACTCTGTATACTGTCTGCAGCTGCTGTTACAGCGACAGTGAGGAACGTGCCCTTTAGGCCAGCTCTGGGCTCTGGCTGGCAGAGCAGGCAAGGCCAGCCTCCCAGCAGGTCACCTCCCTGTAAGGAGGCGGGACGGGGAAGCAGGTGCGCTGACCCGAGGTGTGAGGATGGAAGGTTAGCCCTTGGACCCAGGAGAGGCTGCCCCGCCTGGGGCCCCATCCCAGCTTCTAGAGGGTAAGTGGGAAGCATGCAAATTAACCCTTCTTTCCCCAGTTACAATAGCATTCCAGTAGAAATAGCACAAAATGCAGCTGCCAGCTGCCTAAGGCACAGGATTAGGGTTGTCCTAAACAAAGAGATTCTGAGGACTTAAACCTCAGGCCCTGAGACTCAGGGTGGGAAACTCGGGACAAACGATGAAACGAGAGCACATTGGAGGAACTGAGGTGGAAGCCTCACCTTTCCCGCTGATGGACTGATGACTGACTGGTAAACGCAATATGGATGAAATTTACCCCAAAAGGGTTGACCTGAGAAGTTCAGACCGCAGGAGTAACTCGGCAGAGACGCTCTCAGGACTGGAGACTGATCAGCAAGATGGATGGGCCCAGACAACCGATCACAAATCAAGCTTTTCGTGCACAAGTTGCACCGAAAAATATTTATCTTGGTGAACATAACTTCAATGAGATAACGTAAATGGTAGTGTGTTTTCATTGCATGAAGAAAGCTGATTGGACAGTTGGTTTGATGGAGTTTGTGAGGCTGCCAGGGTTAATACCATGACAGGCAGCCTGGACCTAAGTTTTTGCTTCCCCCGAAATGATAAGATTCCCTACCCCCATCAGGTAACCTGAAGCCAGCCAATATGCTCCCAGTAAGAAACAAAGGAAGAGCTGAAAAGCCCGCGAAAGTTTGTACCAATAAAATTGCTTTGCAAACATGTAACCAATCCGCTTAAGCCAGCTACTAACCTCTTATGCATACCTTATAAATTTGGATAACAGCCTTTGTTCAGGGCTTTCTGACCTTGCGCCACTGTGTTGGTTGCAGCAGAAAGCCCTGACTCGAGCCAGTAATAAAACTTCCCTTTTTGTAAATTGCATTGTCTTGGAGGTTCTCTCTTCCCACTCAGGGATTCGGACATCGGGCAGAACAGAGTTAACTGTTGATCAGTCTTTCAGTGGAAACATGTCAATGCTGGTGTATTTCTGGTTGAAATAATTATGTTAATAGTCATTACCCCAAAATGTACATGCTTAGATCCAAAATAGTAGGGGAGGGATAAATGGGGAGGAGGAGAGAATCAACACAGAAGGAAGGTCAAGGCCCCCAGAGCACCCGAGAGGTGCCCTAAGCGGTGTCTGTCTCTGTCTCTGTCTGTCTCTCCATCTTTCTGTCTCTCTCCGTTGTCTCTCTCTGTCTCTCTGTCTCGTCTCTGTCTCTCTCTCTGGCCCATCAGCCCCCTCCCTTCTGCGGGGCTGGAATCATCAGGGCCGCAGCCTGCAGATGCCCAGGGGCTCAGAGGAGCCGGGGGAGGGGGAGCTGTGGGTTAGGCTCCTCCCATCAAGGCTCTGAGGACGCAGAGTATCCAGGGCCCGCGTGCAGAGGCCCACGTGGTCCCCATGAAGAACTCCTGCCCCTCCCCTCTCTGCCAGCAGTCCCCCCCCCCCCCACGGGCTGACAGGTGGCTCAGGTAAGAGATACTTCGCAAACCAAAGTTGCGTCTGTAGGGACTTCTCCAGGCTCCAGAGTCTGCAGTCAAGTGTGGCAGGTGCTTCCCTCCCAGACTCCCTCAGGGAGGTACTCATTCATCCACGCTGATGATCTTAAAGAAAACAGCTATTTTTCCTGAGTGTGGGGGCTGGAGGCACAGCATTCTTCATAATAGGTGACTGATGTTTGACTGCAAGGTCTACAAACGCAAAACTGCACCCGAATGCTAAGCTATGGTAACACCAGCTTCACAGTGGGAGTGTTTAGTAGCTGGCTACAGAGCCAGCTGATTGGGGCTGCTTGCCTAAGCCTCTCATTTTCATTGCTTAATTGATTTCTCAGTATCTAAGGGTTTTAAGAACTGGTAATAGCTAAACTTTCAGGACCAAGGGATTGTGAAAACACAGGGGCCATTTCCTGATGCCATCCCCCTCTAAGACTCCTGGTCTGCAGTCAGTGTAAGTCATCTACCGGTGTGCGGGAGGCGCTGAGCTCTTGGGAAGACAAGACACTCAGCACAGGCCCCTGGGAGCAGAGGGTCAGTGTGACGTGTGGACATGGGGTGGGTGCTGCACCCGAGTCTTAGAAGCAGGACTCCTGCAGCCAGCAGTGGAGAGCTGGCCCCCAGGCTGACCTGAAGGTCAGCCGGCATCAGAGGCTCGTCAGGGCGGCAGGCCTGGGCCCTGGGCCAGTCTGCCCACATGGTGACTGTCACGCAGTCTGTTAAGTGCATACTGGACGCCCAGCAGCAGAGCCAGGAGCTGGGAGGCCACAGCAGCGGTGGGGGCTGGGGGTGGGGCTGGGGTCCAGTCCCCCAAGGGGTGGAACTTCGCACTTGGCTCTCACCCCCAGAAACACACAGACCTGGCCATTTGTAACAAAAGTTCACCTTTCAATTTCCCAGTTTCTCCGGAGTCTGCTCTAGAAGGAAAGGAGAGGAATGAAGAATAAGGTTCTATCCAGGAAAGACCACTCTTCTCTGAGAAACCTTCGTAAGATCAAGAACCTTCGTTATTCATCACAACCACTTAATCTGACCGGCTATCTGCTATCACCGAGTCTCCATCCATACGGTGGACACCCTCTGCTGTGTAGGGTTGCTCCACCCTCATCATTTCGAGCTGAAGGCAAGTCAGGAAGGCAAATGGCTCTAGACACAGATGGGTGCCAGTGGAGACAGCCGGCGACCTCCACCAGCTTCAGGACAGCCGGGCCCAAGGTGGGGAGCCACTGCGAAGTGGGGACTTACCACCTGCAAACCACCGTCCAGGTGAGGCCGGCCAGACCGCAGATGAGCACGGCGCCCAGCACCAGGGAGACCACAGATGCCCGCGGGAGCCTCCCGGAGTCTGGAACAAGGGCGTAGCCGGTCAGTGAGCCTGCCAGCCAAGGACTGGGGCCAATCTGCCCACTCGACCCCAACCCTGGGCGCGCCGACCCTGGGAGCCCAGCAAGCTCTGTCCCGCTGGCCGTCCATTCCCTGCTCGCCTCTGCTGCTCTTGGAGCTGAGCTCTGCTCTGTGCTGAGCTCTGATCCTCTCGTGGGAACTTTACTGAAATGTCTTGCCCTGGTAACAGGAGCTGGTGCAGGAGCTGGAAGCCAAGTTAAGATTCCAAACCTGCAGCTGTGAGGCGGTGTGATCCCGAGCAAGCTGCTTATCCTCTCTGTTCTGCACGTGGGGCTCAAACACCGTGCTTCCCCCTCAGAGACAGTTCAGGGGGGTTGAAACTGTCTAAGCATCTGCAGCAGGGTCTGCACCGCCCCCCCCCCCCAGGGGTTCATGGCCTCCTGTGTCTCTGGCACAAATCTGTGGGCACCCTGCACCCACCCAGTGTCAGAGGACGTGGTAGTGGGGAAACGCAAGGCCAGACGATGACCTGCAGTAACCCTGAGTGTCACACAGACACCCCCGGCTGGCACAGAGGCCGTGGTCTCACCCACACAGGTCCTGCCGTCCTCGCCGGGCACATGGGGGTCGCTGCACTCACACTGGAAGCCACCCTTGGTGTTCTTGCAGCGCGCGGATGCGTGGCAGGGGGGGTCCACTTCGTCTTCACACTCGTTGACGTCTGCACACACGAAGCAAGGTCAGTACCCAGCCCCCTCCCCGGGCCTGTCTCTCGTCCGGAGCAGGGGGATGTCACCCCAGGCCTGCCCCTTCCATGGCGGCCACCAGGCCCATGACCCCCCAGTTGGCCTGGGGCAGGCCCCTGGGACAGGGCCCTGGAGGCTCAGACGACGCAGGCCACTGGGCCTTGCTCAGATGCAGAGGCTCGGCCTTCCTGGGAAACAGTGGTGCCATCGAGTCAGCCCACCCCAAGCCACAGCGTCCAGCCCCACGGTCCACACTGGGCCCACCGCTGAGGAAATGCTGGCTGTGCAGTGGGAGCCAAGACCTGCCCCCCGGGCCTGAGGGTGGGGGCGCAAGCTGAGCCCCCAAAATGGGGAGCATGTGCAGCCCCTGCGGTCTGCTGCCTGAACCCATGACATGCCAGTTCCCCAGGCTCCGGTGTCTTAAGTAACTAGCCCTCTATTCGGCCGATTCCAGGAGACGGGCTAGGGCAGGACGTGCAGACAGAAAACGCGTCCTGCACACTCCACGACCACACACACTGCCCCACACTCTCCGTGGGCCCTGCGTTTGGAAGCGTAAGTGAGCAGGGGTCAGCCTTTGCTGACCGAGCCCCCACCCCCACCCTGGACCCCTGAGACGAGCTGTAACTCAGACCTCGGAGCAGCCAGCCTGTTCAGAATCCGGCTGACAGCGCTGTGAGCCCGATGCCACCCTGTACCCGTCTCCGGGGAGCAGTCAGCCCGAGATGTGAAACCTTTATGTTAGGAAAAGGCGGGAGGTGTGAGGACGTCGGGTGTGGAAGGGCGATGCTGCCCTCCGGCCGATGGTTCCCGGAGGGGCTGTGTGACCTCCCCGGGGAGACCGTGTGACTGGGGCCCCGGGGCGGTGCACACTCTGGGCGGGGGTGAGTCAAGCACGGACTCTCCTCTGCTCTCCCGGTTCGAAGCTTTCTTCCTCCTTCACTGTCCCTCACGAGCCCTGGGAATAGAGCTGTGGGGTCACAGACACCCGAAACAAACAGCCAGCGTGGAGCACAGAATGGCCGGGAGGTTTAAGCGGAACAGAGGAAGGCACACCCACGACGCCACGCCCGGTGCGAGCGGGGCGCTTGCGCCCCAGGGCAGACGTGTGCTGGCCCCGCGGACCCGAGGACCGCGGCCCTAGGCGAGGCGGGCACTTCCGCTCCGCACCAGCGCCAACCGGAAGCGACGCTACGACTTCCGCTCCTGAAGCTTTACCTGCAGGTCGTGAGGATGGGCGTGCGGAGAGCCGGGTGCCGGAGGGCCGTCAACCGAGACGGCGGACGCATCCACGCGTCGCCGCATGAAGCCCAGCCGGGCTCCCGGGGAGCCACGCTCTGACGGAATCCGGGAGGGAGGCCTCGCTCGCCATCCTCCCCGAGTCCGCTGCGCTCATGGCCTAGCCCTCACCTGGCGGGGCGCCCGCCACGGCCGCGCCCACGTCCTCCGGGGCAGATCTGGACGCGTGACGAGGCAGAAATGCTCTCACACCCTCGATCTCCAGGCAGCGCCCTGTGCCGTCGGCTCGGCTCCAGGTTGAACCTGGATGTCGCCCGGGGCCACTATCTCCCTGCCTGGTCATCCTTCTCGCACCTGGAGGGAGCATCTGCACCTTCCCTGCGGCTGCCCCCTGCCTCTCCTGGGCGCCCCCTCCACGAGGCAGAGTCTAGAGGCCGGCGCCCTTCTGAGACAACACTTTGGAATCCCCAGAATTGGAATGAAAATCTTGTATCGTGATGACGTGTACAGAACACGACAGTTACCATCTTCCCTGTTTTTCAGGGCACATTCTGGGCGAATTAGGTACCTTCACAAGCCGTCAACTAGGACCACCCTGCATCTCTAGATGTTTTCATCTTCCCAGATGGAAACTGTAGAACTGAGCAAACTGGATCTTGCTTTCATTTCTTGTGAACCAGCCCGATTCTTGCCTGAGTCCACCTCCCACTTCTCTAAAGTCCTACTAAAGCGGTTGATGTGGGGGCACTTCTCCTGGAGTCTGGGAGGGATCCTGCTTCTGCTCGGGGGGTCTCGGCTCTGGGTTCCTCCAGGAGCAGGAATGCTGGGTCCCCGCAGAGAGGAGACTGAGATCTCACCGGGAAATGGCGACCTCCAGTGGGGACTCCGTTGATGCTTCCAGTGGAAACACCTGCTTCATTGCAGGACTGGCTCTGCGAGCTCCCTCCCACAAGCCTGCCTGGGGTTCCAGCCTCTTCTGCCTCCTCTGTCCTTCCCGGGTCATTCACCCTGTCAGTAATTGTGAGGTGACTCCTGGGGCTTCATTTCTAGAAAGATGACTGAGGGACAGGGGCCCCTGGGAGGGCATCCTTTATCCAGGCAAACAGTCCCTGGAAGGCAATGATACCCAGAGGCACTTCTGCGTGAGTTACACTTATGTGTGCATGCATTGGGGGTTTGCTTTCAGTTCTAAGTTGAAGTGTAGCTGCTATACCATATGATGTAAGTTATTTTACATTATAATGTTATATGCTATATTATACAAGTTATAATGGGCTGGTGCTAGTGGTAAAGAACCCTCCTGCCAGGGCAGGAAACGCAAGGTTTGATCCCTGCGTTGGGAAGATCCCCTGGAGGCCATGGCAACCCACTCCAGTATTCCTGCCTGGAGAATCCTCAGGGACAGAGGAGCCTGGTGGGCGACAGTCCATGGGGTCACAAAGGGTCAGACATGACTGAAGTGGCTTAGCACGCATGCATGCACACAAATTATCTTACATAATTTATATTATGTTCAGTTCAGTTCACTTCAGTAGCTCAGTCCTGTCCGACTCTGCGACCCCATGGACTGCACCACGCCAGGCTTCCCTGTCCATCACCAACTCCCGGAGTGTTGTCCCCTTCTCCTCCCGCCTTCAATCTTTCCCAGCATCAGAGTCTTTCCAAATGAGTCAGCTCTTCGAATCAGGTGGCCAAAGTACTGGAGTTTCAGCTTCAACATCAGTCCTTCCAGTGAAAATTCAGGACTGGTCTCCTTTAGGATGGACTGGTTGGATCTCCTTGCAGTCCAAGGGACTCTCAAGAGTCTTCTCCAACACCACAGTTCAAAAGCACCAATTCTTTGCTGCTCAGCTTTCCTTATAGTCCAACTCTCACATCCACACATGACTACCGGAGAAACCATAGCCTTGACTAGTCGGATCTTTGTTAGTAATGTCTATGCTTTTTAATATGCTGTCTAGTGTGGTGATAGAATTCCAGTTGAGCTATTTCAAATCCTAGAAGATGATGCTGTGAAAGTGCTGCATTCAATATGCCAGCAAATTTGGAAACTCAGCAGTGGCCACAGGATTGGAAAAGGTCAGTTTTCATTCCAATCCCTAAGGAAATGCCAAAGAATGCTCAAAACTACTGCACAATTGCACTCATCTCACACACGAGTGAAGAGATGCTTAAAATTCTCCAAGCCAGTCTTCAGCAATACGTGAACCATGAACTTCCAGATGTTCAAGCTGGTTTTATGAAAGGCAGAGGAACCAGAGATCAAATTGTCAACATCCATCAGATCATCAAAAAAGCAAGAGAATTCCAGAAAAATATCTATTTCTGCTTTATTGACTATGCCAAAGCCTTTGACTGTGTGGATCACAATAAACTGTGGAAAATTCTGAAGGAGATGGGAATACCGGACCACCTGACCTGCCTCTTGAGAAACCTGTATGCAGGTCAGGAAGCAACAGTTAGAACTGGACATGAAAAAGCAGACTGCTTCCAAATAGGAAAAGGAGTATGTCAAGGCTGTATATTGTCACCGTGCTTATTTAACTTATATGCAGAGTACATCATGAGAAACGCTGGGCTGGAATCAAAATTGCCGGGGGAAATATCAATAACCTCGGATATGCAGATGACATCACCCTTATAGCAGAAAGTGAAGAATAACTAAAAAGCCTCTTGATGAAAGTGAAAGAGTAGAGTGAAAAAGCTGGCTTAAAGCTCAACATTCAGAAAACTAAGATCATGGCATCCAGTCCCATCACTTCACAGCAAATAGATGGGGAAACAGTGGCTGACTTTATTTTTCTGGGCTACAAAATCACTGCAGATGGTGACTGCAACCATGAAATAAAAAGATGCTTACTCCTTGGAAGAAAAGTTATGACCAACCTAGTCAGTTCAGTCGCTCAGTCGTGTCCGACTCTTTGTGATCCCATGAACCGCAGCACACCGGGCCTCTCTGTTTATCACCAACTCCCCCGGAGCCCACCCAAACCCATATCCATTGAGTTGGTGATGCCATCCAACCATCTCATTCTCTGTCATCCCCTTCTCCTCCTGCCCTCAATCTTTCCCAGCATCAGGGTCTTTCCCAATGAGTCAGCTTTTCGCATCAGGTGGCCAAAGTACTGGAGTTTCAGCTTCAACATCAGTCCTTCCAATGAACACCCAGGACTGATCTCCTTTAGGATGGACTGGTTTGATCTTGCAGTCCAAGGGACTCTCAAGAGTCTTCTCTAACACCACAGTTCAAAAGCATCAATTCTTCAGTGCTCAGCTTTCTTTATAGTTCAACTCTCACATCCATACATGACCACTGGAAAAACCATAACCTTGACTAGACGGACCTTTGTTGGCAAAGTAATGTCTCTGCTTTTTAATATGCTGTCTAGGTTGCTCATAACTTTTCTTCCAAGGAGTAAGCGTCTTTTAATTTCAAGGCTGCAGTCACCATCTGCAGTGATTTTGTAGCCCAGAAAAATAAAGTCAGCCACTGTTTCCACTGTTTCCCCATCTATTTGCTGTGAAGTGATGGGACTGGATGCCATGATCTTAGTTTTCTGAATGTTGAGCTTTAAGCCAGCCTTTTCACTCTACTCTTTCACTTTCATCAAGAGGCTCTTTAGTTCTTCACTTTCTGCCATAAGGGTGGTTTCATCTGCATATCTGAGGTTATTGATATTTCTCCCGGCAATCTTGATTCCAGCTTGTGCTTCTTCTAGCCCAGCGTTTCTCATGATGTACTCTGCATATAAGTTAAATAAGCAGGCTGATAATATACAGCCTTGGCGGACTCCTTTTCCTATTTGGAACCAGTCTGTTGTTACATGTCCAGTTCTAACTGTTGCTTCCTGACCTGCATACAGGTTTCTCAAGAGGCAGGTCAGGTGGTCCGGTATTCCCATCTCCTTCAGAATTTTCCACAGTTTATTGTGATCCACACAGTTGAAGGCTTGGCGTAGTCAATAAAGCAGAAATAGATGTTTTTCTGGAATTCTCTTGCTTTTTCGATGATCCAGTGGATGTTGGCAATTTGATCTCTGGTTCCTCTGCCTTTTATAAAACCAGCTTGAACATCTGGAAGTTTATGGTTCATGTATTGTTGAAGCCTGGCTTGGAGAATTTTGAGCATTACTTTACTAGCGTGTGAGATGAGTGCAATTGTGCGGTAGTTTGAGCGTTCTTTAGCATTTCCTTTCTTAGCGATTGGAATGAAAACTGACCTTTTCCAATCCTGTGGCCACTGCTGAGTTTCCAAATTTGCTGGCATATTGAATGCAGCACTTTCACAGCATCATCTTCTAGGATCTGAAATAGTTCAACTGGAATTCCATCACCTCCACTAGCTTTGTTCATAGTGATGCTTCCTAAGGCCCACTTGACTTCACATTCCAGGACGCGGTGAGTGGAGCCGGGATTCTGGCTCTAGGTGAGTGATCACACCATCATGATTATCTGGGTCATGAAGATCTTTTTTGTACACTTCTGTGTATTCTTGCCACCTCATCTTAATATCTTCTGCTTCTGTTAGGTCTATACCATTTCTATGCTTTATTGAGCCCATATTTGCATGAAATATTCCCTTGATATCTCTAATTTTCTTGAAGAGATCTCTAGTCTTTCCCATTCTATTGTTTTCCTCTATTTCTTTCCATTGATCTCTAAGGAAGCCTTTCTTATCTCTCCTTGCTACTCTTTGGAACTCTGCATTCAAATGGGTATATCTTTCCTTTTCTCATTTGCTTTTCATTTCTCTTCTTTTCACAGCTACTTGTAAGGCCTCCTCAGACAGCCATTTTGCTTCTTTGCATTTCTTTTTCTTGGGGATGGTCTTGCTCCCTGTCTCCTGTACAATGTCAGAAACCTCTGTCCATAGTTCTTCAGGCACTCTTTTAGATCTAGTCCCCTTAAATCTATTTCTCACTTATACTTTGTAATCCTAAGGGATTTTATTTAGGTCATACCTGAATGGTCTAGTGGTTTTCCCTACCTTTTTCAATTTAAGTCTGAATTTGGCAATAAGGAGTTCATGGTCTGAGCCACAGTCAGCACCTGGTCATGTTTTGCTGACTGTATAGAGCTTCTCCATCTTTGGCTGCAAAGAATATAATCAATCTGATTTTGGTGTTGAACATCTGGTGATGTCCATGTGTAGAGTCTTCCCTTGTGTTGCTGGAAGAGGGTGTTTGCTATAAACCAGTGTGTTCTCTTGCCAAAACTCTATTAGCATTTGACCTGCTTCATTCTGTACTCCAAGGCTAAATTTGCCTGTTTCTCCAGATGTTTCTTAACTTCCTCCTTTTGCATTCCAGACCCCTGTAATGAAAAGGACATCTTTTCGGGGTGTTAGTTCTAAAAGGTCTTATAGGTTCATAGAACTGTTCAACATGAGCTTCTTCAGCATTACTGCTCAGGGCATAGACTTGAATCATCGTGATATTGAATGGTTTGCCTTGGAAACAAACAGAGATCATCCTGTCATTTTTGAGACTGCATCCAAGCACTGCATTTCAGACTCTTTCCTTGACTATGATGGCTACTCCACTTCTTCTAAGGGATTCCTGACCACAGTAGTAGATGTAATTGTCATCTGAGTTAAATTCACCCATTGCAGTCCATTTTAATTTGCTGATTCCTAAAATGTTGACGTTCACTCTTGCCATCTCCTATTGAACCACTTCCAATTTGCCTTGATTCATGGACCTAACATTCCAGAATCCTATGCAATATTGCTCTTTACAGCATCGAACCTTGCTTCCATCACCAGTCACATCCACAACTGGGTGTTGTTTTTGCTTTGGCTCCATCTCTTCATTTTTTCTGGAGTTATTTCCCCACTGATCTCCAGGAGCATACTGGGCACCTACCGACCTGTCTATCCCATCAGGAAGCTTCCATAATCCTCCTATCCTTCTCCATCAGAGGGCAAACAGACTGAAAACCACAATCGCAGAAAACCAATCATTCTAATCACATGGACCACATCCTTGTCTAACTCAATAAAACTATGAGCCATGCCATGTAGGGCCACCGGAGACAGACAGGTCTTGGTAGAGAGTTCTGACAAAATATGGTCCACTGGAGAAGGGAATGGCAAACCACTTCAGTATTCCTGCCTTGAGAACCCCATGAACAGTATGAACAGTATATTATGTTACACTGTAATATTATACAAGTTATTTGAAAAATGCAGACTCGGTGGTCAAGTCTTGCAGAGACACACCCGTTGAGCCACTGACCTTGACAGACCGGGGGCTGGGAGTCCCAGCCGCGCGGGGTGCAGGTGATCTGCTCCGGCCCGTGGAGCTGGAATCCATGACGACAGGAGAACACCAGCACCCGCCGCCCAGACTCGGCGCAGAGCAGGAAGCCCCCGTTCTCCACTGTGTCCGGGAAGCCACAAGCGTCGTCTGGGCGACCGGGCGCCGGGGACCACAGTCAGCGCAGCACCGCTTCCGGTCCCTCCTCCGGGGCTGCACCCCCCAGCCTCCCAGGACCAGGTCCCCAGTCTCCTTCCGCCAGGCAGGACGCAGCTCCGGGCCCTCCCAGCTCTGGCCCTCCTCTGCCCCCTGCCCCGTCAGGCCTCTAACTCCTCCCCTTGTATCAGCCTTGCCCAGGCTTCCCGCCCACCCCCCGGAACCCCGTTAATCAAGTGCGACCACAGTCCACATGGCGCATGGCGGGCACGGGGCTCAGCCATCTGGCCACCCTGAGCCTGGGGGTCGCAGTGGCTCCTGGGCAGGTACGGGCTGTGCCCCAGGGAGCAGCTGAGCAGGAAGCGCCCCCGGACCAAGCCTCCCCTCCTCTCCCCTCCGAGACCCCGTCCGTGACCCCTGAAGAGAAGCGCGCGGTTCCGGTTCCGGTACCTGGAGGGGGGGCCTCCCGCCAGGCGCGCAGGTCCATGCCCGGGATGCGGTCACATGACTCGAAGTCCTGGGGCCACTGCGCCACCTGGAAGGCGTCACGGGGCACGTGGGTGAGGCCGGTGTTGTCGCAGATGACGCGGGACAGCGAGTGCTGGCCCAGCTCACGCCGCTGGGCCTCCGTGAACACCGCGCGGTGCTCCCACCAGAACCTGCGGGGGACACGCGTGAGGACACTCCTGTGAGAGCGCAGGCCGGGCCCTCCGACCACGCCTGCCCACCCCGGTGCCCACACTGCCCCCGCCGCGGCCTGAGACCCCCCACAGGGCACCGCGCCAGGCCGACAGGGGTCTCGGGGGCAGGGCCGGCCCTACAAGGTGGTGACGATGAGCCGGAGGGCCTCCAGCCTCAGGAGGGCCTGCAGCCTCAGCAGAGGCTCCAGCCTCAGGAGGGCCTGCAGCCTCAGGAGGGCCTGCAGCCTCAGCAGAGGCCCAGCCCGATGGACGGATCACAGGGCAATCCCAGTACTGGAGATAGGCTCCCTTCGTCGCCAGACAACGCATTGCCATCAGAGCCGGAGCCAGACCTGAGGACCAGAGCGCTCCCCTCTCTCCGTAGTGTGAAACCCCTTCCTGCGAGGGGAGCCCTCTGCACCGCCCACCCTGGCCCCTCAGAGGGAGCTGGTCGGGGCCCCTACCGGTCACCATCCCTCAGGGCCTTCATCTGCTTTCCCACGAGGCAGGCAAACAGCGGACCGGTCCGCGCCCCCGGAAGGAAGCTCTCCGCCAGGCCTCCCAGCCACACGTCCATGTTGTCGGGGTGCCCGTACAGGTCCAGGATTCTGTCTGCCACGCTCCCGTTGGCGGTGGCTGCGCCCACGTCAGCCCGGGTCTCCAGCCTGGACAAGCCGCAGAACTGCCGCCACTCGTTGTACCCTGCGGGGAGAGGGCCAAGGCCGCCTGTCCCCGGGGTCTGGACGGCCCCCGCCCGCCCGCTAGCTGCGGCTGTGGCTGCAGGATCCTGGCCACAGCAGCGCCTCTAGGCCTCCCGCCCAGCAAACCTTGCACCGGACGGTTCCAGCCCTGGGGGCGGCAGGGTCTCCCGGAGCCTGTCCACAGAGCAGTGGGGAGTCCTACCCTGCTGCTCGCTGCTGACCTGGGCGGTTCCTCCAGGAGGGCTCCACCTCAGCCCAGTGCCGCGGCTGGGACGGGCCCTGGGACATGCACTCTGGGCAGCGGGCATCCCTGCTCTCTGTCAGGGACGCCTGGTAGACTCCTGTCTCCCTCCCCGGGCACTCAGCGCTGTTGTGTCTTTATCACAGAGTCTAGGCCCGACGAGAGGGTCTTTACTCTCCCCAGCGACCAAGAGACTGGACCGACGACAGCCTGGAGGCACTGGGGTAGTGCCCACTGGCCCCGAGGAGGGTCAGAGAGGGTCGGGGGGAGGTGGACACTGCATCCTGGGGCCCGACGTGCTGCTGTGTGTCCGGGAAACGGCCTCGCTTCCCCAGCTCGCTCCCCCTGGACCCCTGGGCCCCTTCCCCGAGCAGCGGCTCAGGACATCGGCTGCTCCAGTGTCAGAGAAAAGCTGAACGGCCTTCAGTCTCATGACTAACGTGCCTTACAAGCCGCTTCTTGGATGTGGGCAAAGCCACAGGTTCGGCTCGCTGCGCATGGAGGCCCACCTGGCAGCCCGTGGTCCCTGCCCCGCTGCAGGTTGATGGACGCCAGGTCCAGGGTCCCTGCGTCTGAGAGCACGAACAGCCTTTCTGTCAGCTCCTCGTTCAGCAGCTGGTCCTGCACCTGCAGCTTGGCTGGTCTTGCCAGCAGGCCCCGCATGACGGGGTCCACGCCACCTGGAGGTAGCAGAGAAGAAAGGTGCGCCCTCAGCTGAGTCCTGGGAAACAGAACAGGCCTCGATGGCAAAGTCGGCTGCTTCGGAACAAACATCTCTCATGAGCTCAGGAACCACCCCCCACCAGGGATCCCCAAGTCTCCCAGCCCTTGGGGTGCTGCCTTATGATGGAGTCCCCCTTCCGAACCCCTACAGTCTGACCACGATGTGCGTCGGAAGGGACCAGTTGGCGGCTTGGGCAGGGCGGTTGTGTTCGTTTCTGGGCCACAGAAACATTACAGCAGAAGGGAGCGCTCGCTGAGTCTAAAGTGCAGACCAGTGAAGGAAGCCCAGACAGCTGAAGGCGCCCAGGGCCCTGCCTGGGAGTTCTGGAAACCCGGAACACCGGAGAGAGTCTGAAGGACAGGGTTTGCCATTTAAAAAGCACTTTGGCTGTGCTGCTTCTCTCCAGGGCGTCTAGCCAGCAGGCAGGATGCCACCCGGCCCCTCTTCTCGAGGGTGGGCCAGGAGTGCCCACCTTCCTCGAGGAGCCGCCAGGGCCGGAAGAAGGCGTCCCTCAGCAGCAGGCGGGGCCCCGGGCTCTCCTGGAAGCCGGCGTCCAGCCGCCGCACCAGCGGGTGGATGGTGGCGTGGCCGAAGCGGAAGGCGGCCGTGGAGAACACGTTGGAGACGGTGGGGTCCACGCTGGGGTCGTAGCCCCTGTAGGGGCCCACATGCCGCCCAAAGGCCTCGGGGCCCAGGATTCTGGGGGTGTAATCGCGCAGCGTGATGATCTGCGGGCAAAGGAGAGCTGGTGGGAGCCCGGCCCGACACGGGGTCCCAGCCTGGGCCACGGGGAGGGGCTTCTTCCTGCACAAGCCTGGGGGCCGCCGCACCCGAGTTGTCTTCGGGGGTCATGCCACCTGGCAGGGGAGGAGGAGACAGGAACTCTGTCTGTTCCAAATAAATTTCCGAGTTCTCGGCCTTTGTGGAGTTGGGTCAGAGACAGTCCCAGACGCCCTCTGAGCAGGCCTGGCCCAGCAGGGCTCAGCGGCCTCTGCTCTGACCCCTCGGTGCCCGGGCTTCCGTGGACCAAAGGTGGACAAGGAGCAGGCCCATTGCATCTCGAGGTCGCCATGTGGACCTCGACAAGACCCGCCTTCCTCCTTTGTAACACAGGATCTACAGGGTCACGGAGGGGTTAGAGGGCTGCTGTCCAGGGTCTGCTGCAGGAGCGCCCACATCAGAGACTGGGGAGTGGACACCACCGACTTAAAACAAGGCCCTCCATCAGCCCCGTGAGACCTGTGGACTCAGTGATGGTGTCTGTTGGGTGCAAGTAATTTTTCCAACGTCACTCAACTGAGAATGGCCAACTTGACACTCCATTCAATATCTTCTGATTTGAGGTTTAAAATATCATAATCATCTTTTTGCTAATTTGTGAATCTCATTCAGATTGCTTTCCCTTTTTATTTTCTCCATTGTCTCCAAAATAAATCACAGTAACTGGGGAATCCCTCTCAAAGGGTTTCCACGAGGATTAAATGAGTTAAAACCCCCGGGGCACTTAGAATGGTCTTGGCATCTGGGGAGCACCGGTGGGCCGTGCATTACTGCAGCTGCGGCGGCCGTGGTCTCCTGCGGAACGATCACCGCCAGAGGGATAACCGTCCTTCCAAGGGATGCGGGGCTTACACGGGGCCACCAGGGCCTTAGTGTTTCAGAATTGGGGGGGGGGTATAAATCTCGCCCCGGGGCCCATGCAGCCCCGCGCGCACCCAGGCGCGACGCTCACAAGGCCCCCGCGCACCTGGTGCAGCGCACCCACCACCTTGCGCGCCTCCTGGTAGGCGGTGTCCGCGCTCCAGTGCGCGTTGAGGGCCTTGAGCGCCGCGGCCAGGCGGTTGTGCTCCCGCAGCCACAGCGTGTGCAGGGCTGCCAGGGCGGGGACCTCGCTGGCGCGGCCGTCGCCGGCCAGGAAGCAAGGTGCGCGGGTTCTGGGGGCGCCGGGCTGGGGCGCGCAAGCGCGGGGCGCGGACGGCGGCGCGAAGGGCAGGAAGGCGCGTCCCGCGTCCTGGTAGCGCGCATTGACGCGCAGCAGCCCCTCGGCGCTGGTCCAGTTCCGCAGCCGCAGCTCCGAGGCCGCGGAGCTGCCGTACACGGTGGACGCGTCCAGGAACGAGGTCAGCCCGTTCATCTGCTGGCGCGGGTTGGCGGAAGACAGGTTGCCGAACAAGGCGCCTTGGGTCCCGGTGCCGCAGGCGGCCGTGGAGCGGTAAAAGGGCAGACAGACGGGGCCCGCAGCGTTCGCTGGGAGCTGGGAGAGCGGGAGTAGGGTTAGCGCGTCCCGGGTCCCTCCCCAGAGGCGCTAGGCGCTCGGGCTGCCCAGACCCGACGGCATCGGCCTTTCTGTGCCAGCCTGCGCGCAGCCCTCCCCCAGGTCAGGGGGATCTGACTGACTCGCAGCTGCGCAGACGCCCGCTGCCCCAAACTTTCCTCTGGTTTTGCCCCGCCTGGGGGGACACCCCTGAGGATTCCAGCAGTGTGGGTGTGAGGCTTGGGGAGCGCCCCATCTGCTGGCTCTCCTTGCCTCTCCCCCAACCAGGAAGCTCCTCCTGGGTGGGGCCCGCGTCTCTCCAGACCTTCCTAGCTCAGGGCTCCTAGTGGGGAATCGCTGCTGAGCTAAGGTTTATGGAGTAAATGTGAGTGAGTACTCCCAGCCCACGCATTCTTTGCTCAAGGGGAGAAATGTCCCTTGCCAGCCTCGGAGATTCTTTCTTAGAAGTTACTGTAAGAGAAGTACAGTAAAAACCCTACCTGTACATCTCCTTCCTTGCAGGCAGGGGGGAAACCAGAAGAATATTAACAGAGAGCGATTCTGCTAGCTCTGTCGGAAGTTCCTAGGCTCCTGCCTGAAAGCTAGCAGTTGAATCCCAGGGGTCTGTTAGGAAGGCAGGTGTGCGGAGGGTTCCGGGCAGGGCTGTTCTCTGCTTGGCTGCGTGTGACAGCTGACAGTAGCCACAAAGCGGGAAGCAACCTACCCCAATGCTCACCAATAAGCGAACTGGTTAAATAAGCTGTAATCTGAACACAGTTGGGTAATGAGGGTCATTTAACAGCCCACTTTCTGTCCATTTGATGACGTGGAGCCGTGTGTAAGGTTTATTAGTAAGCGGCTCACACCGTGCTCGCATCATGCACGCAGTAGGACACAAGAGATGCATGGAAGGTGTGTGTGCACGCTCAGTCGTGTCTGACTCTTTGCGGCCCCATGGACCGTAACCCGCCAGGCCCCTCTGTCCATGGGATTCTCCAGGCAGGAATACTGGAGTGGGTTGCCATTTCCTTCTCCAGGGGATCCTCCTGACCTGGGATCAAACCTGTGTCTCCTGCATTGGCAGGTGGATCCTTTACCACTGAGACACCAAATAAGGTATAAACACACACATACAGATAATTTTAATTTCTTTTTCTTTTTTTGTCTTTGTGGGGTCTCAGTTCCCCCACCAAGGACTGAACTGGCACTCTAGCCTCTGGACCACCAGGAAATGCCCATACAGATAATTTCATACCCATACGTGTGCAGATACTTTCTGGCAGAAAACACAGGAAATTCATCACAGCCGTAAACACCCGCCCCCCCATCTGGGAACAGTACAAAGAGTGACCCGTGTTTGAAATTTTAACGTGGTATCTGTTAGTTTCATAATAAAGTGATGAACGTTCAGAAATCCTACCTGTATGGGAAAGCATGGGCTTTGGGGCTTGCAGGTCAGCTGGCAGTCAGCCCCCGCCCCGGGGGCAGAGGGGCCCGTGCTCTGCGGCGTGAAGGCGATGTCGTGGTCGATGTACTGGCCCCACGCCGTCAGGAGGTCAGAGTACTGGTCGTCGTCCGTCACAGCCTCATTGGAGGCGTGTAGGACGCGTCGCGTCACCTCCCGGACCTGGAGGGGCAGACCAGCCGTCACACGCGGGAGCCGCCTGCCCGCGGGTGTGCGGACGCCGGCACCTGGCAGGGAGGGGGCAAGGCCGAGCCTGCGTCTCAGGGGCTCCACGCCGCGCTTAGGGCCCTGGAGACCCCCGACTGTCCTCCTCGAGATTCATCGCTCTGTGCTGATTTGGGGCCAAGAGAGCAGGAGGAGAAGGGGACGATGGAGGATGAGATGATTGGATGGCACCACTGACTGGATAGACATGGGAGCAAACTCCGGGAGTTGGTGATGGACAGGGAGACCTGGCGTGCCGCAGTCCATGGGGTCACAAAGAGTTGGACACGACTGAGCGACTGAACTGGTTTCTTCATTTGTAAATAAAATACAAAATGTCCATCTTCCGGCAGTGGTGTGGACATTAAACTGAATCCCCCAGGGATTAGCTCCAGATAGTCCCTGGCTGAGAGGGGGTGCCGGGTGCCTGGGGGTGAGGGAGAGGGCTGCTCCCTCGCATTGAAGCCCGTGGTGTTTGCCTGGCCCGAGCTCAGACCTGTTTGGTGTCGGCGGCTTCCTCTTTCCACTTCTCTGTTTGTGACCCCGTACGTGTACACCTGCTATCCTGTGCTTGTCCCACTACTGCATTTTGGGGCCAGACTTCCTTTCTGGTTTCTCAGGTCCCAAAGGAGGGAGGCTTTGCCCCAGGAGGGGTCGCACCCAGAGCTTCCGCAGCCCTGATTCAGATTACTCAGAGGATGAGATTTGGGACTCTGAAAACGGTGAGAGTTAGATCATATTTGGGATTCTGAGTTGATGCTGTGATGGCTGAGATGATGGGGGCCTTGGAATGAGGTAGGTGGGTTTTGCACATGGATTGGGTCTGACACTTCTGGGGTCCGAGGGTGGACTGGTAGCGGGGTGATGGCCCCCAGAGATGTCCATGGATGCATCCCTGGAGCCCGTGGCAACATCACATGGCTACAGGGACTTGGCAGACTTGGTGACTGTAAGGACCTGGAGCTGGGGGTGAGCCTAGATTCCAGGGGGGATGTGATTTAACCACATGGGTCCTTAAAACCTGAGACCCTTCCCTGAGTCACAGGAGATGCGACTTTGGAGCAAAGGCACAGAGATGCAGCCTTGCTGGCATGGGGGCCCATGAGCCAAGGAATGTGGAAACCACCCACTGCTTTATTCATCCAAGCAATCAGTCAGACTGGGGACCAATGACCCATTTTTGGACCCAAGGGATCAGCAGATTAGGTATGAGTTTGACAAATGATTTGCCTCTGGGAGTAGGTAGAAATTGCCATCTTTGCATAAATGAGTGAATTCATCAATTATAAGCGTCTCTGAACGTGCCTAGTTTTCCGTCTACTTGTAACTTGCTCTGCGTTGGTCTACTCTTAGTCAGAGCCACAGTTCCCAGGGTACAAGGGAAGTGCCCACCCTCCCCCCACTCCAACAGGGGCACCCGCAGGGGCCTGCCCTGCGGAGCAAGTCTCATCAGAGGCTGGGCCCCCCAGGGGAGGGGAGGTTTGCCAAGTTCTGAGACTCCTTGCAGCCCTGTTCCGGCAGCACTGACCGGGGGCAGGGGAAAGCCGTTGTACAGGAAGTGGGGGTTCCAGCCTCGGGGCTCACTGATACCGTCCTCGTAGGCGGGGGGCAGCCATCTGGCCAGCGCTGTGTTGGAGGCTCCCCAGCGGGGGTGGTCTCTGTGGAGACAGAAGGGCACGAGCTGTGTTGGGAGTCCAGGAGGAGGAGGGAGGCGGCGATGGGCCGGTGCTGTGACCTGGCGTCACGGTCTCTGGGGGAAGGCACGTGGTGCAGCTGCTCCCTCGGGGTGACCGGAGGTGAAGCCTTTGGTCCAGCGGGGGCCGCATGCCCTGCGGTGCGGAGATGCTCGGGGGATGTGCGGGAGCGGTGGTCTCGCGAGAACCGACTTCCGCGGCAGCCGCACGCGGCCCTCGCCCAGCGCCTGAACTGATGCGGGCTGCGCATACGTGTGCTGGCCCCCGCTCCGCCCAGCTTCCGCTTTTCCTCTGAGGCTGCCTCTCATCCCTTTACGCAGGACGCGCCACAGGCACCCCCCCCCCCGGGGCTCCGCGCAAAGGCGAGCTCGAGTCCCGCTCCTCCGAGCACCCTCCTCAGGACGCCCTGCAGCCGCCTGGGCAGCTGCCCTTTCCTGCACCCGTGTTTACCTGGAGGACAGAGTTTCTGCTAGAAAGTGAGGTCGCTGACTTGCTGAAGTTCGCAGTTCAGAAGTGGGACGGCTGTATTCATACATTTATTTGAATTAAAAGTAAGTCAGCCCTTGTCTGAGAGAGAGGAAGTGTCACTTGGTTGGCAGAGCAGACAATGAGATGGACTCAGCCAAAGAGGAAGATGGGAATGTTTTCCTTAAACAGACGGATCTGCAGTTTTGTTCTACTGGTCAAGATTTATTGACAAAAATATAAAGTTCCTGTTCAGGCAGAGTTCTGCCTAATGTCATTTTGATTTTACAAATGACTTTTGAGCCTTCCTTTTGTGTCATGAAGATGCCTCAAGGAGAAAGGTATTAAGAAGAACCAATATTAACATTAAGGTATTAATAAGAATCAATTGATAAGAATCAATCAAACTGGAAAAGGTCAGTTTTCATTCCAATCCCAAAGAAAGGCAATGCCAAAGAGTGTTCAAACTACTGCACAATTGCATTCATCACACACTAGCAAAGTAATGCTCAAAATTCTCCAAGCCAGGCTTCTACAGTACATGAACTATGAACTTCCAGATGCTCAAGCTAGGTTTAGAAAAGGCAAAGAACCAGAGATCAAATTGCCAACACCCATTAGAACATCAAAAAGGAAGAGACTTCCAAAAAAAAATCTGCTTTATTGACTACGCTAAAGCCTTTGACTGGGTGGATCACATCTGGAAAGTTCTTTAAACAGCTGGGAATACCAGACCACCTGACCTGCCTCCTGAGAAATCTGTATTCAGGTCAAGAAGCAACATTTAAAACTGGACGTGAAACAACAGACTGGTTCCAAATTGGGAAAGGAGCATGTCAAGGCTGTATATTGTCACCCTGCTTATTTAACTTATATGCAGAGTACATCATGAGAAACACTGGGCTGGATGAAGCACAAGTTGGAATCAAGATTGCCAGGAGGAATATCAATAACCTCAGATACGCAGATGACAGCATCGTTATGGCAGAAAGTGAAGAAGAACTAAAGAGTCTCTTGATGAAAGTGAAAGAGGAGAGTGAAAAAGCTGGCTTAAAACTTGACATTCAGAAAACTAAGATTGTGGCATCCAGTCCCATCACTTCATGGCAAATAGATGAGGAAACGATGGAAACAGTGACAGACTTTATTTTCTTGGGCTCCAAAATCACTGCAATGGTGACTGCAGCCACGAAATTAAAAGATGCTTGCTCCTTGGAAGGAAAGCTATGACCAAACTAGATAGCATTTTAAAAAAGCAGAGATGTTACTTTGCCAACAAAGGTCCATCTAGTCAAAGCTATAGTTTTTCCAGTAGTCATGTATGGATATGAGAGTTGGACTATAAAGAAAGCTGAGTGCCGAAGAATTGATGCTTTTGAACTGTGGTGTTGGAGAAGACTCTTGAGAGTCCCTTGGACAGCAAGGAGATCCAACCAGTCCATCCTAAAGGAGATCAGTCCTGGGTGTTCATTGGAAGGACTGATGCTGAGGCAGAACCTCCAGTACTTTGGCCACCCGATGTGAAGAACTGACTCATTTGAAAAGACTGTGATGCTGGGAAAGATTGAAGGCGGGAAGAGAAGGGAACAACAGAGGATGAGATGGTTGGATGGCATCACTGACTTGATAGACATGGGTTTGGGTAAATTCCGGGAGTTGGTGATGGACAGGGAGGCCTGGCGTGCTGCAGGTCATGGAGTCGCAGAGTCAGACACGACTGAGTGACTGAACTGAACTGAGCTGAAGAATCAGTATGTCCCAGAAATGTTTCTCACAACGAGAAAATGAGAGACTAATGATTGGTAACTGGTCCTTGAGCAAATTAGATATGAATAGTAAATCTATACATAGGTGATCAAATATGTAAACATATAAAATAAACACACAAATAAAAACATTTACAAAATATAAGGATAAAATACCTACAGAACATATGTAAAAATAAAGGAGAAAATGAAATACTTTTCATCATAGAGTATCCTACGTGTAGGGAAAAAAATCAGACAAATTAGAATGGAAATGTTTGTTCAAAGAGAAAAGAAAAATATGGGAGTTTTCTGTTAGAGAAAAATTTGCTCTGTTCTATAAAAATGGATTTTTGGGTTCAAAATTGTGGTATGCAAGGTCCCTCGGTCTTTATCAACACAGCCCTATGGCAGTAATAGCCGTTGGGGTGTTTGGTGGTTACAGAGTTTTCCAAAAGACAGGAGTGAGGCTGGAGTTTGTGGGTGAACAGGAGACAGCTGTGCCGGGCTCTCTGAGGTCACGCGGCAGGGCCGCTTGAGTCAGAGGAGACCAGGATCTAGACTTCTAAGCTGCGTGCCTGCATCCGACGTGTCGGCACTTAGAACATGTAGGCAGGAAGTCTGCAAGAATTGGGGCAAGCTGCTAAGGGTTTTTAAAGTATTTGTAAATATAAATATTGAAAAATCAGTGGTTTTCAGAATTGAAAGAGACGCGTGTACCCCAGTGTTCATTGCAGCACTGTTTATAATAGCCAGGACATGGAAGCAACCTAGATGCCCATTGGCAGACGAATGGATAAGAAAGCTGTGGTACATATACACCATGGAATATTACCCAGCCATTAAAAACAATACATTTGAATCAGTTCTAATGAGGTGGATGGAACTGGAGCCTATTATACAAAGTGAAGTAAGTCAGAAAGAAAAGCACCAATATAGTATATTAATACTCACACATATATATGGAATTTAGAAAGATGGTAACAATGACCCTATATGCGAGACAGCAACAGAGACACAGATGTAAAGAACAGACTTTTGGACTCCAGGAGAAGGCAAGGGTAGGGTGATTTGAGAGGATACCATTGAAACATGCATATTACCGTATGTGAAATAGATCACCAGTCCAAGTTCAATGCATGAGACAGGGTGCTTAGGGCTGGTGCACTAGGATGACCCAGAGGGATGGGATGGGGAGGGAGGTGGGAGGGTGGTCACCCATGGCTGATTCATGTCAGTGTATGGCAAAAACCACAATACAGTAATCAGCCTCCAATTAAAATAAATTAATTAAAAATTAGTGGCTTTGACACTAACTTCTACCAAAGGACTGTAACACCCACCCATTGTTCCTATGTGAATGCGACTTGTTTGGTGTCCTGCCTGAGACAGAGAGGAGCCGTGCGCTGAGGACTGTGACCGTCTCTAAGCGCCTGTTTGAGGCAGGGCCGCCCGTGGCTCCTGAGCCTGGAAGCAAGGCGCTTCCTTTCTCCGAGACTCCCGCCCAGCCCAGCTCTCAGGAGTGATGAGCAGCAGAAGGTGGGGGCGCCCCCTTCTGTCTGGAGGACAGGGAATGGGCATGAACTCTAGCATCAACCCTCTGCAGCTCTCCAGCACCACTGAAGGGGTTCGGTTTAGGGCCGCGTTTCATCAGCTGCAGTGAGTCAGCCTTCACGCGGTGTTCTGGTCGGTTAGCGGCCAGTCTTTACTGAAATCCCGTAAAACGCTGCTCTTTGACTCAAGAATCATGCGAGTGTTTACCTAACTGCTGAGGCATCAGGGTTTTTGCTGACTGACTGCTGGGTTTCAGCAGCTCCTGGGAGGGCCGGAGGTCTCCGTGACCGTCTCTCTCTTGGCTCAGAGCCCAGCCTCCTGGGCAGGACCCGGGGTGCCATGTGGGGCCTCTGGGTTGGGCCCCCCCAGGCTCCTGGCCCCGCTCTTGGAAGCTGCTTGGCTGGGGCAGGATAACCCAGTCCCCAGAGGGTCAACTTCCCCAGCACGTGGTTCTTTTAGTAGCTTTGCATTAGTGACCTTGCTGGGAATGGTCGCGGAGCTGACAACCAGAGGGGAGACGTCTCTGGAGGGGAGTTTCAGAGGGAGACAGGTGTCCCCCCTTCCTGGGATCTGTCTGAGCATCAGCTCCTCACTCCTGGGCACCAGGAGCCTGACAGTCCCTGGGCCTCTTCTGATAAGAACTGGATGTGGGAACACTTTCATTTGGAGCGGGCAGGGCTGAGCCTGCAGAGAGCCAGCAACCTTGGGGCTGACCCTCAGCCTAGTGGCCCCAGCGGCTCATTTATAAGACAGCAAACCCGGCTTCAAGGCGCTGGCCCTCCAGGTCTCTGGGCAGGTGTTTTATGATTTGGGCGGAAGAAGAAGTGTGACGTTCCTGTTGGTCCTTGGATCTGGTTACTATAAATACTGGGACGCAAGATACAGCTGTCGCCGTGGAAGGAGAGAGACTCACCTTCACCCACGTTTCCCTGGAGGGCACGTCCACTCGGGCCCACCAGCAGGGAGGCTGGGCTGCCCCCTTGTCGGGGTCGGGGTGACAGCAGAGAGTGCAGCCCTGGGCAGAGGAGATTGGGGCCTGGTCCTGCCGTCTGCGACTCCATACCTGTCTGCAGGTACAGTCTCCCTGGACCCGGGCCGTGGGGCTCGCGGTGCAAGGGCCTGGAGGCAGAGGGGTCAGCTGGGACACTAAACGGACTGACCTCCGGACGGAGCGAGCCGAGAGTGGACGGCAGACATGCAGAGAAAGAGGTGGAAGAAAACGGGGTGACCCCAGGGAAGCCGGGGAGCTTTACAGCTAACATCCTGGTGAAAGTGGCTCCTGTCTACGGGGTGCTGAAGACCTTTGAGACCTGTGTCTTACCGAAGACACACACAGGAGTGTTGGGGACGTGGGTGTAAGGGAGAGGCTGGACCGCTTCTTATCACTGTGTAGAGTCAGTATTAGGCGCATTCTTTAACAAAATCTCAGATGACCCAGGGACAGTCCCTCCTGATGGCGACTGTCACGTTCAAATCCAATTTGCAGATGAGATGAGGACCCCGGGAAGTACCTGTTGTTGCAGGCGCCCGTGATGAGCCTGTACTTGTTGGCCAGGCAGGTGTCCGGACATCTGGGTGGCAGCATGTGAGGCAGGCATCCGGACAGGTTCGCGATCGCGCTCAGCAGCCCCTCCGAGAGAGCATCTGAGGGAAGGCCCCGTGGCATCAGCCCTCTGCGGAGAGGACAGCCTGCCTGCCCAGTGACTGTCCTAACCTGGCCCCCACCCCTGCCGGCAGGATTCACACGGAGACTTTGTCCCTCTTGGTGGGAAGCCCTTCCTTCTCCTTGAAATCAACCCTTTCTTATTTACCCTTCTTGAGTGTCCTGATTGCTAGGGTTTAAAAGTTTATCTTTGCTTTGTGCTCTTTCAGAAAAGCGATTCTGAGCGCTCTGGCCCCAGAGATGAGCACTGGGAGCCTGGATGTAGAACCCCGCGTTTGCCGCCACCCCAGGCCCAGAAGACACTGACTGTGTGGCCTTGATCAGCCCCCACCCCGCCTCAGATGCTCCCTAGCAACGCCCCAGTGTCCCTCTACAAAACCCTCCTTTTTCCCTTCATGTTGATGTTGGGTCCTACTTATAAACCTTTCTAGTTTTAGGGCCCCAGAAGACAATCTATTCTGGGTTTTTTTGCCAATTCTGTTGCTATTTGTGACAAATACAAGCAAGAACTAGTAGTTGAAGAAATCGTTGTTTCTCCAAGATGGTTCGTATAAATCTTCAAAGACAATGCCATAAAACTGACCAGATACCAAGGAAATGAGATATTCACTAGCAAAACACTGGAAGGCATGCATCCCGATTTCAAAGGGAGGAGGAACAAACAGCTTCTCAATTATTAATGTTCCCTGTACAACCTCTGTGGACAACTGAATAAACTGTGGACAGCTGAATAAAGCTTAGGCCACAATTTTGTTCAGCTGATGGAGAAATAGGCATTCCTGAACAAAACAGGCAAAAATGCTCCATACCAGGAGATGCTCAAGCACACGCAAGAGTTTAACAAACGAAGTCCATGAGAAGGACCATGATTGTAGCTGCATCAATACAAAACCAACATTAAGACGCACCCGGGAGGGAGGGTGCCAACGTTCGATTGTAGATGCCGACTGGTGATGGGGTGGTAGGGGGCATCTGGATCCTGTCACTGGTGTTACATTCTGAATTTTCTAGACTACGCTGATGATGGGAGTAACAATATACAGCCTAGATTACAGGGGTCTTAAGTTTTGCACCTTGGCTGGGCTGAACCCATCCACTGAAGCTCCACAAACAGCTGCACCCACAGACCCGGGCAGTGGCTTTGCGACTCTACGGCGTGAACACAAGGCCAGAGGATTTATGGCCACAGTCGTCGCCACAGGACAGGACCGCGGACCGACAGTCCTTAGAAATGGTTTTCAACTGCTTCAACGAAAACATTTTCAAACGGGCCCTTGGTTGCTATAAAGTTGGTTAAATTGAAGTGTTAAGCCCAGTGTCTGAGAATTCTGGTTAACCTCAATTTAGCTGAGTCTGTCTCATTCTAAAGTAAATCAACATTAAACTAACCTACAGCTAGTTGGGAGGAAAGACTCAGTGACTAAGGAGCTCATGGCACCACACTGGAGAAGTCTGCAGAAGTCCACTGGAACTGATCGTGTTTTTTCAGTTCCTCGTCCTAGGGCTCACCGATGTACCTCACATTCTAAGGCACTTCCATTCTGAAGTGGGATGGAATTCCACTTAAACGCCACTCGGATTCTTAAGTCAGCAGAGCCCTTGGTGGGACGCAGCCCCCGGTTTACTGGTCTGCCGGCGTCCAGCTGAGTGGACCACGACGGCGACTGCTCATTTCAGGGGGAGCAGGTTCATCCCCAGAGGCCCCGGCACGTCCCCAGAGGCAGTTTGCTCAGAAGTGGGGTGGCCGTCCTATTCTCCCTGGACCACGCTGCCTCCCCCGGAAACTTGTTTCCCCAAGTTTTAACCGGGCTGGTGGGGGCCTTGGAAGAAACTTCCAGTTATTTCAGACCATAGAGCAGGACACTGAGATTGTTCAGCTGGCTCTCCAAACTCAGCCTGGACGGCAGAGAAACAGTGATTTCCCACCCAGCAAAGCCAGGACGTCGTGGCTCTTGACCAGCATCTCAAGCACTGCTCGCTTGTCCCGTGAGCCACCGGGGGCACAGGCCTTGCGCCCTGCTAGGACCCTCCCCACCTCCCTGCGCTCAGCCCTGCCCCCCGGGCACTCACCTGTGGGCAGCTGGGACTGTCCAGACCTCAGGTGACCCCGTCTCACCGCCTCCTGCACTGAGGCCTCCATGACCTCCGCTGCCCGGGACGCAGCATGGCTCGTGGGCTCAGGGAGTTTGGAAAAGGACAGAAGTTGCGATGGGGAAATAACTTCCCTTTTGTGGAGGTTTCTAGGCACAAAGAGGAGTGAGCACGTATGTGGTGATTCGCTTCAGTCGTGTCTGACTCTCTGTGACCCCAGGGATGGTAGCCTGCCAGGCTCCTCTGTCCCTGGGCTTCTCCAGGCAAGAATGCTGGAGTGGGATGCCTCCAGGGGATCTCCCTGACCCAGGGATTGAACTCACATCTCTTTACGTCTCCTGTACTGGCAGGAGGGTTCCTGACCACTAGCGCCACCTGGGGAGCCCACAAAGAGGAGATGTGAAGTCAGCTGTTCTTTTGTGGTGTTTGGTGACCACTTAATAATCAGTCATGTGAACCTGAATCAGAAGTGACAGGCAGGTGGGGTTCAGGGACCGCATCCACGAGGACCAGGGATTCAGTGAAGGGCCAGGACCCGCGTGCAGACAGTCTGCGGGAAGGCGAAGAGACAGACAGACTTGCACAAGCAAGCTCACTTAATCCTTGTCACCGCTGTGTGGGGTTGGCCTGCTCATCAAAATCCAGGTAGTAAACGGACTTGCTCATCACCTGTCCATTCACTGTGCATCACCATGGAGACAGAGATTCTGTTGCTTAGAACACTTTTTGACAGTGGCTCACCTGTGTGTGTCTGCCATTGATTCACATTATTCCTTGTAGCAGACTTTCATTTTTTGTTTCGATAAGGTGATCTCACATTTTATCTGGATAATTTTTCTGGCCTACTGTGAAATAGTGGTGTTTAGTGTTATTTAAGGATATTTTAAGGGCTTCTGGTAAAGAACCTGCCTGCCAGTCCAGGAGATGCGAGAGACATGGGTTCAATCCCTGGGTCAGGAGGAGCCCCTGAAGCAGGGTGTGGCAACCCACGCCAGAATTCAGGCTGGGGGCATCCCGTGGACAGAGGAGCCTGGCAGGCTGCCACCCACAGAGCCACAGAGTCAGACAGCACTGAAGCGACTTCACACGCACGCACATGAGGCTATTTTAAGCACTAATTAATCTTTCTGAGGATATCACTGTGAATAAGTAAGTTATGTAACTTGAAAAAAATCCGGTTGGACGTGTGGGTTCCCACCACCGGGAGGGGCTCTGAGAGCCAGCGGCCGTCGTGGCCCCAGTCCCCAAGGCACAGAGGCTGTGACCCCTCGGGACGCACGCTCTCAGCGGAGCCGCTCGGCTCGGTGCCGCCACAGGCCTGGGACTCAGCTGTCCGGGGGCTCTGGTTTCAGTGGGGCAGCCTGTTTTCAAGGTTTCTAGCGCTTTTCTTCTGCTGTTACTAAAATCCACTGTTAGCACGGTAAGCAAGTAGCCTTTGTTCCAACATTTGCATCTAACACAAAGTCCCCAGACCACAAACTTTGTGAACTCTGTGTGTTAGCAGTGAGTTCCCCCTCGTGAGAAGGCAGGTCACCTAGGGACAGGCAGGGGCAGTCCTTCGCAACCCGTGGAGGTGTCCTTGCCCCGTCTTCATGCATAGCTGACACCACGGTTGTGGACATGCTAACATAGTCTGACTTCATGGGAAATATCTTTTCTCTTTCTTTCCCCTTTGATTCAAATTTTTATAAAATAAACTTGGTTGCAGCTAATATGGACAATAGAGGCTTTTTCTGGTTGGAATAATAGAAATTTTGAAATAAATCAACCACTGCCTTGTGATAGTTTGTGTCTTGAGAGCTTATATAATTATTGCTTAGTTTCCAACAAAATAGCACACTTGTGAAGATAAAACCTGTGTTTTAGATTTTTGCTTGTTGTGCTTGGAGAGGAAATGGCAACCCACTCTAGGATTCTTGCCTGAGAAATCCCATGGACAGAGAAGTGTGTCGGGCTGCAGTCCATGGGGTTGCAAAACAGTCAGACATGACTTAGCAACTAACAACAACAACAAATGTGAGACTGTAATATCCTTAATGTTGATTCTATTTAAAAGTAAGGTGTTTCCTAAAGATTCAAAAAGACTGGTGGGCAGATTTCATTCCTAGGTAAAGTTACACCTGTGTGTCTGGACCCCCTACCCCCTCAGTCTGCGGGCCGTTTTCCAGGAGCCAGGCTCACTTTTCTGCTTTTCGAATCGGGAAATATTGAATTCCCACTGCGTCACTGCCCTTGGCTCTGTTTGGCTAAGAGAGAAACTTTGAGACTGAATGAGGTTCTCAGTTACTTGCACCCGATCCTAGAAGCATGAATAAACTCATGTGAGTTTCAGCTCCTAATTTGTAAAATGCAGGACGTCATGAAGATGAAGATCAGCAGATCCATGCAGACGCCCCACCGCCCGCCCCCAGGCACCATACCTTCTCATCGCAGCGTAGATGGACTTGTCCACCAGGAGCCTGCTCGCCTCCACGATGCCCCTGACTCGAGACTCCTCGGTCTCTCCTGCGAATGAGGCATCACAGGATCAAACACAAAGTTCACCAAGCCTCCGCCCCCTTGGGTTTCTCTTCCGAGTCCAGCTTGATGCCGTGACAACCAGGTGGTTCTGGGCCTCCACCCGGTTACCACTCCCCTTCTTCCCTTCCTTCCCCTCCCCTCCCCCTCTCCCGTCCCCCCCAACCCCTTCCCCTTCCCCTCTCTCCATCAAGGCCCCCACTGCCCATGGTTTATTTGCACCTGATTCTCTCCTAACAGCTACATTTGCTGTAAACATCCTTGCACTTCAGTCTCGACTTTGCACAAACCCTAGAAACAAACCACGATCCATGTGGTGATGGAGGCATGCGATTTCCACGATAAACACTCTGTGTGGAGTTTTTGAGAAAGGACTTGAAGCCTTGATACACAAACAGTCCCACAGTTCACAGACCAGATGTCGGCCCAAGGGCACCTGTTCCTCAGTGTTTATCAGCCAGATTCCCGCGTGCGTGTGGTGTCCACGTGCGACCCTGGGAGGCGGGTGTGAGTCTGGCCACAGCCCTGCCATCTCTAAGACCCCAGAGGAGGAGCAGCCCACCCAGCAGAGACCCCACGCTGAGGGGTGCCCCCTGGACACCCGACGGACACCGTGGCCCAGGCCTGGTCCTAGTGCCTGGTGCCCTCAGCGGGCTCTGGACGGCGACAGGGAGCCCCCGACGGCTCATGTCTCAGTCTGTGAGCCTGAGTGATGTAACCCAGCTCAGACAAGAGGGCTGGAGGTTTGTCATGGAGGCTGTGACTGATGAAGGCGATGTGTCAAAGAAAGATCAACCCTTCAGTATGAAAGGCAGCTAACCAGCCAGGACCTAGTGTGTGACACAGGGAGCTACATACTCAGGGTTCTGTAATAGCCTAGAGGGGAAAAGAATCAGAAAAAGAATGAATCTCTATATATACACACACACAAACGTAAGTATGGGCTTCTGAGTTGGGCGGCACTGGGGTAAAGTAGCTTCCTGCCCGTGCAGGGGACATAAGGGACTCAGGCTCAACCCCTGGGTCGGGAAGATCCCCTGGAGGAGGAAACGGCAGCCCGCTCCAGTATTCCTGCCTGGAGAATCCCATGGACAAAGGAGCCTGGCAGGCTCCAGTTCACGAGGTCGCAGAGAATCAGGCACAACTGAGCGGCTTAGCACGCGCGTGTAACTGATTCCCTCACTGTACACCCAGAACTAACACAACCTCGTGAACCAACTATGCGCCCAGTCGCTCAGCCCTGTCTAACTCTCTGTGGCCCCACAGACTGCAGCCTGCCAGGCTCCTCTGTCCGTGGGGTTTTACAGCCAAGAATACTGGAGTGGGTTGCCACTTCCTCCTTCAGGGGATCTTCCCGACCCAAAGACTGAGCCTGCGTCTCTTGCATCTCCTGTGTTGGCAGGCAGATTCTCTACCACTAGCACCACCTGGGAAGCCCTAAATCAAGTATACTTCCATTAAAAATAAATAAATAAGGAGTTAATGTGTAATTGTTTTGTTTAAAATGACTGATGACTTGTCAATTGGAAAAAACATCATTGTATTAAAGACTGTAAACTTTAAACACTATGACTAATAATATTTTCTAAGTAAGTAGTTTTCAAAAGTAAACAAGTAGTCACCTTCGAAATACTCTAATGAACAATGGATTAGTACAAAGTACAGTGTTTTTATCAAATGCTGTGTTGTATATTGTTTATATATATATACTGAAAGTTTAAGAAAAAACCTCTTCAAGATGGAGAAATAGTAACAATTGCTCTAGCAAAACTGTAACTACCATCTTTCCCAGTTCCTAAAAAATGCGTGATTTCTCATACTGGAGCTCTTGTGTGCGGGTACTTCTGTATTTTATCAAATAGATCTTGCTCGTGACGACTTTGTTACTGTGGTTTTGTAGAACTAGGTCTTTGATAAGTGTGAAATGAAATGACCAATTAGTTCACAAGCATTTACTGCAACTCATCCTGTGCCAGGTCTTGGGGTGATAGGTTTACTGGGCTTGGAGGATGGGGACATTTAAGATGCAGTTGGCGTTTGTGTTTTCTAGTTTGTGCTGTCCAGACAGCATGCACTCAGTACTTTAAACGGAGCGTCTCAGTGACACTCACAAATAGGACTGCGGTAGAGAACTTTCCAGTCTTCTCCATTTCAGACAGGAAAGTGGCCCCGTCAGCAATGTGCAGGGACGGAGCGGCACCCTGGCTTCCTCTCGGCCTCAAAGGCCAGGCCGATTTCCCGAGGAGCATCTAAGTCCACGAAGGGCTTTTGTGCAACAGTCCATGTGGCCACGAAGCCGGTACTCAGTGACTCTGGAGACATGGGGGCTCCAGCAGGAGGCTCCCTGGGGCTGAAGGTGACTATGGGGACTCAGGCAGCTCACCAGGCCTGCAGATGACCAGGGTCTGCAAGGAGGGGCTGGAGGAGCAGAGCGTCCACCCCTGATGACCCCAGCAGGACGAGTCTGCCGGGCAAGGCCCCTGGTGCAGACGCTGGCGGCCGGAGAGCCTCCCGGAGATGCCCTCCCATGTCCTGCTCCAGGAGCATCCCTTCTCTGTGTTTGAGACTTTTTTCTTTTCTTTTTACCAAAACAAAAGCAGAGTTTGAGCTGTGATGATTTTAACCACAGCACAGCTGTACCTTTCTCAACTGAATTTGGCATTGCAACCCCCTGATTCCAGAAAATACGACAAAGGAGTGACTTAATGAGAAATGATTGTGTGGTCAAGGAAAACACAACGACTCCCAAAGAAATGGTTTTAAAATATACGAGCAGGTAAAATTGACGTCTTCTGTGCGTAATCATAAGAAAGTCAGTTATTTTTCAGAAAGAATTGTGTTTTAATCCTTCTAAACTCAAGAATTATTGTTCTTTTCTTGGAAAGCAAAAGAAACACTGAAGCGATCTTACCTGACTCTGGAGAACTCACGATGCTTTCTGCTCTGGTAGATGCAAACAGTTCCTTTATGATTTCGGAAGACCGTAATTTATCGCTACTCACCCCAAAGGAGGCCCCCAGGTCTCAGGAGGAACGAGAAGACAGCTCCGGCGCAGGTGACGGCCAGCACCACGCCCAGCACGGCCCGTGCCCGCATCTGCGAGGAGGCATGAGTCAGGCCGCCCCCACGGGGAGCCTTGTCTCTGCTGCCCTGCGTGGTGGTGCCTGCATCCTGTCTGCCCCCCTCGGCCAGGGTCTGACTCTGGGGGCTGATTGGCCAAGGCAGGGACTGGCCGTGCCTGCTCGACCGTCTGAAAACAGATCTTTGCTCTTGAGTGGCCGTGTCCCCAGAACAGCTCAGTGACAACCTATTTTAACTCATGGGGATGTTGAATGGTATAAAATTTCTGGGAGTAATTACTAGGAATAAGATAAATCTATTTCCTATAACACATCTTAGTGAAAAAAAAAGAATAGTACAGGGAATTTAGCCTTTAGAAAAGAGGTAAGTAAAATTCCTAAATGGATATAGGGTTTCTTTTTCCTGCTTTCTTTCTCCTGCTTATAAACCTATTTCAGAATTGCAGAGTTGTTAAGACAAAGCAGAAGATTCCTAATCAAATGTTTCCCTTTTCCTAACCTGTATCTGTTCCTAACCTCTGGCTTTCTGCCGATATTTTCGGGCCACAGGCTTTGTGAAACCAGGTGGAGCCCAGAGTGTGCCTGGGGCCACTGACTGCGGACCCTCCTGGCGCACCTGCCGGCCGTGCTTCTGCGCTGAGATCACAGGAAACCTAGCATCGTCTGCCCAGAGTCTCTCCTCCAGCTAGCTCCAGACGAGCCCTGAGCCCAAACCACCTCCCTCCAACCACTCTGCAGGTCTCCGTGACAGATTTCTCCCAGAAAAAAGAGATACAAAGTCCTGAGGCCTGACCTTCTCTGCTCAGCCTGGAGGCAGGCGTGCAGGGCAGGCGACCCTTGGACACGTCTGGCTGCCCTGGGGCCTGGCCTCCCGCCTATAAAGCGGCTCTGGGTTCTGCCTCCCGCCCACGTCACCGAGCTGGACCGGCTCCCGACCCTGGGGCGGCTGGACGTTGGCCTCTGGGTTGGCACAGAGTGCCGCCTGCTGGCGGCTCAGGGAGCAGGTACGACCTCACCTGGGCCCACTGATGTTGGGGCTCTGGCCGTGGAATAAGAAAGAAAGGGAAAGAGAAGGAACCAAGTCAAACAGGCCCTGGTAACCCTGGCGCTGTCCCCTCTGGCTTTTCTGCGTTAAATTCTGTATGAAGAGCACCGTGGTCTTTAGGGGCGCCGGACGCTCCAAGAAGCCCTGCCGATGGTCCTCCATGACCCAGCTCGCAGCCCCATTTCCAGGAGGGGACGGAGTGCGTTCCCAGATTGTGGGGTCAGCTTCTGAACCTCTGCAGTCCCCATCTGAGTCTTGCAGTTTTTCTCTTCAGTACACGAAGATCATCTTTCTCCTCTTTCCCCCTCTCTCCTTCTAGGACTTATTCAAGCCTGAGGCATACTTTGGACTATAGCCCACCAGGCTCCTCTGTCGATGGGATTCTCCAGGCAAGAATCCTGCAGTGGGTGGACATCTCCTCTTCCAGGGGGCCTTCCCAACTTGGGGATCGACCCTGCATCTCGTGTGTCTCCTGCGTTGCAGGTGGATTTTCTACCGGCCGAACCATCGGGGAAGACCCATCTCCTTCGGGACTTATTCGAGCCTGGAGGATGCTTCCTGCAGGACAGCCGAGGTTAGACGCTCACACACGTGCAAGGCCTCTGAGCATCGGGAGGTCCCTGAAGCATCGGAATGCCATGATCAGAAGGCTCCATCTGCAGGGACCATAGTCAGACACGCAGGTGGGGTGTCCCTCAACAGTTCTGGCTGTTTCTCCCTGAAATAGCGGGGACAGGCCGGGACGGTGAGAGGAGGGGCCAGACCCTGCCGTCAGTGAGCCAGGGACGCGAAGACTTGCTTTCCTGAAAATGGGGACCCCAGCTGGCTGAGTTTGCCACCTGAAGTCTTGGGGACCCCGTTCTGATGCTGGGGAGACTGTTGAAGGAGAGCTTGGACTCAGGCTTTAAGGGCCAGAGCTGCACTTGGCCGGAACTTCGGGGGGGTCTGCCTGAGGGGTGCCGGGGCACAGAGGGGCCGCTGCCTGACACGCGAGGGGCCAGGGAAACATGGGCCAGGAGCCTCTCCTGGACCCCACTGGTGACGGCTGTTAGGGCCTGGGGTGAGGGCGACCCCGGAGGACACCTGAGACCCCGAGGGCGACCCCGGGGGGGGAGACCTGAGACCCCGAGGGCGACCCCAGGGGAGACCTGGGGCCCCGAGGGCGACCCCAGGGGAGACCTGGGGCCCCGAGGGCGACCCCGGGGGAGACCTGAGACCCCGAGGGCAACCCCGGGGGGGAGAGACCTGGGGCCCCGAGGGCGACCCCCCAGCCAGGGAAACATGGGCCAGGAGCCTTTCCTGGACCCCACTGGTGACGGCTGTCAGGGCCTGGGGTGAGGGCGACTCCGGAGGACACCTGAGACCCCGAGGGCGACCCCGGGGGGAGACCTGGGGCCCCGAGGGCGACCCCGGGGGGAGAACTGGGGCCCCGAGGGCAACCCCGGGGGGGGAGACCTGAGACCCTGAGGGCGACCCTGGTGGGGGGGAGACCTGGGGCCCCGAGGGCGGCCCCGGGGGGGGGAGACCTGGGGCCCCGAGGGGGAGACCTGGGGCCCGAGTCCTCAATGGATGCCGCGTGGACACTCAGAGGGGGTCAGCGTGACACAGCCTCGGAGGCCGGCCCTGATGTGGCTGTGCCCTCACCGCGGCCGGCCGCATCCAGGTGCAGCGGGTCCTTGAGCTCTCGTGACCTTTGCAGAGCCTGGAGCCGTGCGGTGCCCGCTGGTGGGTGAAGTGTCCGGGCCACTGAGCCCTCAAGGGTTTCTGGCTCCGTGTGCCCCCACTGCGTCCTCGTCCTCACCGGCAGCTCTAAGAGCACTGGGCTGAGCAAGCGTGTCAGGCAGGGACGGAGCCCTGGGCCTTAAGTCTTCACGCCTGCCCGGGGCTCTGAGGGTTTGACGGAAGCTCAGCCAGACAGCCCTGCCCCGAGGGGGCGGGGGGCAGACAGAGGTCACCGCCCTCCAGGAAAGAGAGGGAAGAAGGGGCAGCTTTATTCTTTCTTTCGTGCATTTAAGTCACTTTAAGGAATGCTGGAGATGTCAGTGGACATTGAGAGGGTCTCGGGTTTTTCTGCTTTATTAAACATTCTGATGACCTGTTTTATATTGTGCATCAACAGCGCTGATATTTGATGAGTTATAAACAAAAACCTATATGACTTTCCTGACATGCCCCAGTCACTGCTGATAGACAGTCTAGGAAAGGGGGCCATTCAGGAGATTCACATGGACTTGTGGTGAAGAAACGTGTGTGCCCACGACCCCGGGCCCTCCAGTCCCAGTTCACACGCGACCCTTGGACGCGGTCTGTGCCAGGGACCTGCTCCGCCCCCTGCCGCGTGAGGGCCCCTCCCGTCCACGGTGATGTGGCCGCCTGCAGGCGTGGTCCTGCCTGGGTCATGGGGGGGCTCGCCCTGACGCCACCCCCAAGCCACGTGAGCAGAGCCAGCCCGGGCACATCAGTGGTTCGTCTGGGGTGAGGCTGGTGGTCTGTGCCTGGGCTCTGGCTGGGAAAGCCCTCGGGCCCACTCTGCCGGTGGGACCCCAGGTGTGGACTCGGCCCGAGGTTGCGGGGCTGGTGGGGGTGCAGGGCTGGGGGGCGGTGCTCGCCCTGACGCCCACTCTGTGTTGTGGGCTCCAGGGCCCTCTTCCTCCTGGTGTTTAGTCTTCCGGCCAACCCTCAGCCCCTCTCCCGCCCCCGAGGAATCTGGAATTCACCCTGAAAGTTGGATACTCGGAGCCCCATCTCTGCAGAAATGGGTCCCCAGTGGAGCCTGGCGGCCAGGTTAGAGGTGGGTGTGGCAGCTGCGTCCTTCCACTGCAGGTCCAAGGCCGGGCTGGGGTGGGTGCTCCTGGGGGCCAGCTGCGGGGGAGCCTGGGGAGAGTGGAGTGGGGTGGGGGTCAGCTATGTCCTCCAAGGCCGGGCGGGAGTGGGTGCTCCTGGGGGTCAGCTGGGGGGGACCTTGGGAGGATGGAGCGGGGCGGGGCTCAGCTGTGTCCGAGGCCGAGCTGGGGTGGGTGCTCCTGGGGGCCAGTGGCAGGGAACCTGGGGAGGGTGGAGTGGGGCGGGGGTCAGCTGTGACGTCGGCTTCTCCGGGGAGAGCAGAGTGCATTGTCCACAGAGGTGTCACGCTGGATGGACCTGGGCCCAGCTCCCGGGATCACACATCCTCTGTGACCTCAGAGCCCAGGTGCCCACAAGGGTACCTGGACCAGTGCCCTCAACCTTTCAGATGCAGAGGAGGATGCTCTGTCCAGGCCCAGAAAGGCTCTGTAAGGGTGGCGTTTGAATCACTTCTATTGCTCACAATTTCTGCCACAAGGACATGAGATTAGAAAGCAGCCTCTGTTTAAAATTCTGTTAAAGATAAAAGGAATTTTTAAAAAGTTCTCCCTTAGGCTTAGTCATTAGTGACTGACTTGCTGCGACATGAAGAGAGGTGACGTGGAGGGCATATTTGGTTCTTGCCAATGAAAAGCCTGAATAAACTCAAACCTGCAATGAAGCATCCTTAGCTTCCCTGCAACGTGAAGTAAATTTACATCCTCACTCAGGCTTCTGGGGGAGATTGCACATGGTAACTGTGCAATTCTTCTCAGTCACTGCAAAGTCAAATCACAAGTATTTCTAGATTTTAGGTACAAGCGTATGTGTTTTCTGTAACCCAGGAGTTCCCCCCCACCCACCGATCTTTAATAGCTTTGCAAAATGAGTTTTCTGAATGTAGAAGCTTGACAATAAGGATGAAGGTTGAATGCTGTAGAAAGGATAGAAATTAGAATCCAGGAGTCCAGGCTAAAAGGGCTCTGTGGCGAGAAGCCCTGTATTCCAGGTTTGTGTTTCCTTGTGGCAAAAAATGGGGCAACTTCCCTGGGAAGCAGTAATAATCTCCTGGTTGAGAGAATTCATAGAAACCATGTGCTGAGTAAACGTGGATGCATGTTTCCCAGGCCAGGCGCCTGGAGGAAGAATGTGACACTGTACACATGTGACCGCGTGTTCCTCCCGAAACGTCCTGACGAGGCCCCGCCTTCCTTTCTATTTTCAGACAAGGAAACTGAGGCTCAGAGATGCCCACGCTCCTGCCAACAGCTGGGGGCCCCACTGGTGCTGGTCTGAATGAAACTGTCACAAGGATGGCTGCCTTCTCCCCAGACCCCACCCCGTCCAGTCGGCCCCTGCTCACCCTGAGCCATAGCAGGTGTCCCCATTATGTGTCCCCCCCCACAGTCCGCGGACACAGCTCCCTCACAGGCTCATCCTTCTGAGCTCCCCCACCTGGCTTCCCAGGCATCCTCATCCTGCATCCCTGTGGTCCTTCCAGCCGCAGGGACACCTCACTGCAGGCCTGGCCTGACCACACGGTGTAACGTGGCTGCTCCGGCCTCTGTGAGACCTGTTTATGTCAGCGTTATTCTCCAAGTGAGTATCACCATCTCATCTGTGAGCATCGGCCCCTTTTCTGTCTCGTGGTGGAGTAACAAGGCCATGGTTCTTCACATCACTGGGTCAGGGGTAGAGTGAGATGCAGTCCTTACTTCCCTCTGACTGTTTAACCCATTGTAATGCACATGGATTATTTCATAATCAACAATAGTGAGTTAAAATGTGCATTCTGTTTAATTCAACTTAATGACAAATACCCAATACTTTGTGTGTTAGAAGACTTGTACATAAAATAAACACAATTTTCGATGTATTTTGTGATGTATTTTCGATGATAAAAGTGAATTTTATTAACCCAAGTGGACAAGAAATTAAGTCTTCCCTTTAAAATATGCTGGGTTGGTTTTATCCCAGGACTTAGCCTGTTAGGAGCTGTACGCAGTTTCCATTCTGTTTCCACCAATCCTCTCTTTCTGATTGCCTTCCCTGGGCTTTCGGTGGGGCTGGGGTCCCCTCTGCCCCATGGTGGGCCTGCAGGGCAGCCCAAAGGCCCGGTGTCCCCTTGTCCAAGGAGGCCACGGTGGCGGAAAGGCCTTCTGAGACGGGCATCTGTGTGCACGGCCCTGTGTCCAGCAGGGACTCAGCAACAGAGAGAAAAAGGCTTTTCCAAGTGAAGCCAAGTTGGCTGTGAGCGACCACTGCATCTTTGTATTGTTTTCTTTTTGAAATATGCATCTTAGTGTGTATATGGACCTCCCAGGGGGGTCAGTGGTAAAGAATCTGCCTGCAGTGCAAGAAACTGGGATGATCACTGGGTCAGGAAATCCCCTGGAGGCGGAAAGGACAACCCACCCCAGTGTTCTAGCCTGGAGAATCCTGGGGACAGAGGAGCCTGGCGGGCTACAGTCCATGGGGTTGCAAAGAGTTGGGACACGACTGAGCACACACACACATATTAGTGTGCGTGTGAATCTCAAACTCCCAATTCATCCCTCCCTGCCAGCCCTTCCCCTCTGGTGACTGTGAGTCGCTTTCTGTTCTGTAACTAAGCTCATTTGATTCATTTTTAAGATTCCACATATAAGCAATCTCATCCGATGCTTGTCTTTCTCTGACTTTGTGCTTCGTGTGACCACCTGTAGTTGACGTAGAACGCAGGGAACTACATTTGATGTCCTGGGATAAATTAATGGGATTCAAAGGAAAACTTTACATTCTTGGGGAAAAGAAAGTGGTGAGCTCTTGGCATTTCCTCTCGTACGCTTTCTGAAAATAAAGTGTGGGTTTCAGCTGCGTGGGGTGCAGCGTGGGCTGCTGGTGCCTCCTGGCGGTCTGAGGAACGTGGGTGATGCGAGTATTTCAATGGGGAGTTGGAATACGTTCTCAACCACGGCTCTGCCTGAGCGGAGGTTGCATCCCCCATCAGAGTGAACAAGGCTGACTCGTCTCTGGAAACTAGTGACATGTTTTATTGGTATCACAACTATAGAATCATTATAAAATCACACAAAGTGGCAACATTGTGCAGGAAATAGTCATTTCTTAAGAAAATAATTTAATTTTCAGCACTCAACAGAAGCTCCGCTCAGCTGCTATACATGTATCTTCCGGCGATGCTCTGACTGTCCATGAACGCGGGGTCCACCGAGGCCACCTTCGCAGCCATGAAGGAGTGGATGCAATGCAGGACCGCCGTCAGATCCTGAAACTCCAGCTCCTGCCAGAAAAGCGCAACGTGCTCACACACTCTGAGCATGAGAACCGCACAGTGCAGAACACTTACAGTTTCTGTATTCTCAGGACCACTAGCAACTGACTCAAGAACAAATACTCACCAAGTAAGAAAGGCTGCTGTCAATATGAACACGCGGGTTTTCTGGGGGGTTTTGTGCATGGACATCCTGACTAATGGGTTGAATTCTGGATTTCTGGTAACTAACATGGGTTGGCACTCAGGTGCTCTGTGTGGAACCCTGAGTCCATCTGTGCTGGGTCCTCAGCCTCCACAAAGCCTGCAGGAGCTCACGGTGGCCCCTGCCCGGATGTTACACAGCAGGGCTCACGGTCACAATTTAGGAGAAGGAATCTGGCTTCAGCTGCATGTGTGTGAACATGTGTGCACAAATGTGCCCCTCTGCATGTGCGCACGTGTCTGTGTATGTTGTGCCCGTGTGCACACGCGCCCTGCGTTGCATGCACCTATGCACATGCATGCATGTGCATGCGCAGGCGTATGTGTGTCCGCTGCTTCTGCAGGTCAGGCAGCTCCCCGCAGGGAGCGGGCAGCCGGGCGCATGAGCACCAGGTTCAGCCCCTGCTCTAACCCTGCCACCCTGGTGGTCGCCTCTGCAATTCATTTATCCTACGGACCTAGATTTTTATTAAACTCCTTTAACATGTCACTGTGGCTGAAATACTGAGTTTAAATATGATCTGCAGCTTGATCTAATTACCAACCTCTGAATGTTTTAATACCTTGATCTTTTCCTTAATTAGGTAAAACTCTCAGGAAGCTGGGCTGGTCTGCACTGAGCTGTCAGACTACAAAGAAGGAGGTCCCTGAACTTGAGGAAACACTCCTTCTCTCACGAGCCTCACTCTCGGGAACACCGCGTCTCTCACAAGGGTGACACTTTCAATCAACGTATGAGTGTGAACGTTGCCTGCGCAGACTCTGTGAATCTCCTCCAGTGGAAATCACACTCCTTCACGGAGCCCGTGTTCCCCTCTTATCGCACACGGCAGATGTCCGTCAGAAACTGTCCTGAGACTTCTGACGAGCGGCGGCCGGCCTGGGCTCTCCGATTTCCCTGAGTGTAATCTAATGGCTCGACGCCGGAGGGGGATTCTAAAGTCTATTGTCATTTAAGAGAGGAGTTCCCACTCAGCTGCAGCAATTCACATCCTGCTATTGTTCAGTCGCTCAGTCCTGTCTGACTCTTTGCGACCCCACAGCATGCCAGGCCTCCCTGTCTATCACCAACTCCCAGAGTTTACTCAAACTCATGTGCATCGAGTCGGTGATGCCATCCAGCCATCTCATCCTCTGTCGTCCCCTTCTCCTGCCCTCAATCTTTCCCAGCATCAGGGTCTTTTCAAATGAGTCAGCTCTTCGCACCAAGTGGCCAAAGTATTGGAGTTTCGGCTTCAGCATCAGTCCTTCCAATGAACACCCAGGACTCATCTCCTTTAGAATGGACTGGTTGGATCGAGAGTGTTCTCCAACACCACAGTTCAGAAGTGCCAATTTTTTGGTGCTCAACCTTCTTATGGTTCAAATCTCATATTTGTATAGGACTACTGGAAAAACCACAGCTTTGATTATACAGACTTTGTTGACAAAGTGATGTCTTTGCTTTTCAATATGATATCTAGGTTTGACACAGCTTTTCTTCCAAGAAGAAAGCAGCTTTTAATTTCAAGGCTACAGTCACCATCCACAGTGAATACAAACTGTATTTCAAAGGAAACCTTAACCACTGTCCTTTCCAAAGAATTCAATGTGGAAGTTGAACAAAGCTATATTTGCAAGAGATGACTGTTAAATAAATGTATGAGTACCTAGAGTAAATGAATATGCTCTATAATTTTCCTCTGAAAATGCCCCAAACAAATACAATTAAAAGTGACACTCAGCAGGAATAACCGTGCACGGAACAGTTTCCTGTGTCTTGTTCTCAGGGAACTCAGATCAGGGCATACCCACTTTCCGGTTCTCATAATACGAAGGCTCACACGTGTGGGGTGGAGATGGGCCCGCCAGGGGTCAGGCCGGGTCTTCCACTCGGGGGCTCTGTGACCCAGGCGGGGCTGTGCTCCGAGCCGCACTGACGGCGAGCTGAGAGTTCAGAAAATTTCCCGTGTGGGCAGCTGTGGCAACGTGGGCCAGGCCTGCGTGGCCGGGTGGAGGCAGCAGGGGTCCCCTGCACACCCCCAGCAGCCTGCGTCCAGCACCAGAGGCGGTGGAGACGGGAGTGTGCAGCGCCCGGCCAGCTCCGTATCTTTTCCATCCAGCCTCAGGGTGGCCGGGGCTGGGGTCCCCAGGCCGGATGATGCTGGGTTCTGACCTGGATGGGGGTGGGTGCACCTCCCCTGTCTCCACATAACTTGTAAGTTATGTCCAGATCCTTTGAATTTACAGAGCAGTGTGTCCTCAATATCACAGACAAGTCATCACATAATGCAGTCTGTACAACTCTTCCCTCAAATGTTGACTTCTCCTGTATGTTTAAGCATTGATTTCCTGCTAATAGTTACTAAGAAACTTGTGCTTTTCGATGGAATCAAGTAATGGGTTTCAATGACTACAGTTTCAGGATATTAAAGCCTCTAACAGGAGACACACCCTGGGTTCCCATGACACCCTGGCTGACTCCGAGGAGGGTTCACACTTGGATTCTGGTGATTCCACAGGCCAGGAGAACGGCAGGCCTGGCCCTGGACCCCAGCTCACTCAGGCAAGGTTGCACCATGGATTCCCTACCTTCATCTCGATCTGCTTGGTGTCCAGACTCTGAAACAGCAGCTTCACCCGAGCTTTCCCGTCGTCGGAAGACCCCTTCAGCTGGGAGAACTTAAACCTCCAGAGCACAGCCTGTAAAGGAAGGTGGTCCTTGGTGCTTTAGATAAAGGAGTGCGTTTATTCAGTTAACATCAGTCAATGCTGTTAAATAACCTAAGTAAATGCAGATGCCTGCTGGGTTACCTGTGTACACTGATGCCTGCTGGGTTACCTGTGTACACTGATGCCTGCTGGGTTACCTGTGTACACTGATGCCTGCTGGGTTACCTGTGTACAGTCATGCCTGCTGGGTCACCCATGCCACTGATGCCTGCTGGGTCACCCATGCCACTGATGCCTGCTGGGTCACCCGCGCGCATGGACGCCTGCTGGGTCAACTGTGTGCACAGATGCCTGCTCGGTTACCTCTGTCACTGAGTACGTGGTGACTTAGGAGCTCCACTCTCTTTCTGGGTCGATGGGACTGACCCCTCTGCCACCAGATGTCCCAGGGGCCCTCCCTTCAAGCTCAGAGTAGCCCGTCTGGGTGCCAAAGAGCCCAGGCCCCAGTGTCTCTTCCCAGATCCCTCTCCACTCCCTCTGCTTTCTCCTGGGTTGTCCTTACATCTGAAAGCATCATCAGAGCTTCACTCCCTTTTCTGCCTGTAAAACTTAACCCTCTCCAAGGCCCAGCCCCTGTTACAGTGTGTGAGACGTGACTGACAGTGCAGGTAAAACAAATCCTACCCCCTCCAACAAGACAAAGTTCAAATCACCCAGTGCTGGCTTCTCTTGAACCCAGCTGAATAATATGGATGATACTACCTTTGAATACTACTGCAAAGACTGCTTACTATTAGCTAAGGTACTACAGAGATGATGTGTATTCTATAAATGCTTACTCTTTTAATGAAAAAAAAAAAGGCTGTTGCAAATAAAGACTTCATGACTTTCTTTTATAAAAGGTAAGTAAGAGTCAATCAGTTGTGTCCAACTCTTTGTGACCCCATGGACTATATACAGTCCCTGGAATTCTCTAGGCCAGAATACTGGAGTGGGTAGCCTTTCACTTCTCCAGGGTATCTTCCCAACCCAGAGACTGAACCCAGGTCTCCCACATTGCAGGTGGATGCTTTACCAGCTGAGCCACCAGGAAAGTCCAAGAACACTGGAGTGGGTAGCCTGTCTCTTCTCTAGCGGATCTCTCTGACCCAGGAATTGAACCAGGGTCTCCTGCATTGCAGGCAGATTCTTTACCAACTGAGCTATGAGGAAAGCCTTTAAAGAAGGTAGTCTTTAATTAGAGGCCCTTTAGGATAACAAATCTTTACCTTCCCAGAAAAAACCTGAATAGAGAACAGTAATTTTTCAGCAAGCTATAAGCTGCATTGTATTAAAAGGCAGTTATTTTGAAATAATGAGCATATTTTCTCTGAGGATCACAGCGGCCGAGAGGCTGGGAGCTGGGGAGCACTGCAGAGGCGCTCTTGTTCCCTCTGCGCTCGGCCGTCTGTTCGCGCGGCACTGGCCTTGAGGCCCCTGCGCACCTTCCTCTCATGTTGGATCTTGTAGCCGAACGGTCTCTGCATCTTACAGCCGAGTGCCACCATGTACGCTCCTCCTCGATGCTGGAGAACTCGGGACCCCAGGGGTCTCAGGGGACAGTGACTCCAGCACTTCCATTTCCATGATGGGGGAGCGGGGTCCAGTCTCCCCTGCCCCCCAACTCAGGCACCAAGGCCCTTTCGGGTGGGAATCACTGGACCCACCCAGAACAAGGACATTCAGAAACCTCTTCCATCACTGCTACGGTAGCAGGTTCTGGAAGGGCCGCTGGTCCGTTGCGATGAGCCAGAGAAACCAGCCACAGCAGCAGCTCGGCCAGGAGGGCCCGGGGCAGTGATGAGACTCAGGGGGGCAGCTCTCAGGCACCCCCTCCCAGGCGGCTCCCACCCCCAGCACATCGCCCAGCCAGGAAGGCCGGGGCAGTGATGAGACTTGGGGGGGCAGCTCTCAGGCACCCCCTCCCAGGCGGCTCCCACCCCCAGCACATCGCCCAGCCAGGAAGGCCGGGGCAGTGATGAGATCGGAGGTGGGGGCAGCTCTCAGGCACCCCCTCCCAGGCGGCTCCCACCACCAGCACATCGTCCAGCCAGGAAGGCTGGGGCAGTGATGAGACTCGGGGGGGCAGCTCTCAGGCACCCCCTCCCAGGCGGCTCCCACCCCCAGCACATCGCCCAGCCAGGAAGGCCGGGGCAGTGATGAGATCGGAGGTGGGGGCAGCTCTCAGGCACCCCCTCCCAGGCGGCTCCCACCCCCAGCACATCGCCCAGCCAGGAAGGCCGGGGCAGTGATGAGATCGGAGGTGGGGGCAGCTCTCAGGCACCCCCTCCCAGGCGGCTCCCACCCCCAGCACATCGCCCAGCCAGGAAGGCCGGGGCAGTGATGAGATCGGAGGTGGGGGCAGCTCTCAGGCACCCCCTCCCAGGCGGCTCCCACCCCCAGCACATCGCCCAGCCAGGAAGGCCGGGGCAGTGATGAGATCGGAGGTGGGGGCAGCTCTCAGGCACCCCCTCCCAGGCGGCTCCCACCCCCAGCACATCGCCCAGCCAGGAAGGCCGGGGCAGTGATGAGACTCGGGGGGGCAGCTCTCAGGCACCCCCTCCCAGGCGGCTCCCACCCCCAGCACATCGCCCAGCCAGGAAGGCCGGGGCAGTGATGAGATCGGAGGTGGGGGCAGCTCTCAGGCACCCCCTCCCAGGCGGCTCCCACCCCCAGCACATCGCCCAGCCAGGAAGGCCGGGGCAGTGATGAGATCGGAGGTAGGGGCAGCTCTCAGGCACCCCGTCCCAGGCGGCTCCCACCCCCAGCACATCGCCCAGCCAGGAAGGCCGGGGCAGTGATGAGACTTGGGGGGGCAGCTCTCAGGCACCCCCTCCCAGGCGGCTCCCACCCCCAGCACATCGCCCAGCCAGGAAGGTCGGGGCAGTGATGAGACTCGGGGGGGCAGCTCTCAGGCACCCCCTCCCAGGCGGCTCCCACCCCCACCTGGCCTTGTCTTCAGAGGGCTGCGAAAGACGGCTGTGATTTCAGCCTCTAAGATTTCATGAAAACAGTCCAAATCTCAACCACTTTTAAATCTGCCCACACCCAACTGTCCTACCAGGAGCCTGTGACTATAAGGGCCTGTGTCCAGAGGAGACGGAGGAACATGATACCGTGGTTTTGCCAGATTTCCCACAAAATAAGCAAGACCCAAACTGCTCTGAGAGCATTACTTGGTGTTGGGTCAGATTTGACTATGAAGAGGAAAAGCTCAGCAGTGTAACTTTCTAGGAACCACCTACAGAATTATTATCTACATGGAATCATAAATGACTACTAAAACAGTACAGACAAGACCATGCAGAACTCCCCGCTTATCATTTAAAGGATCCACGATGGCCCTTAAAGAGAAGTCCTTGTTATTTGCTGGGCACGGACATTAAGACCACACTGAATCGCTCTGGTACGCTGATGTGCTGTCAGCCCTGCCCAGCTCTGGACCTGTAAGGTGCTGGGACCCTGAGTTCTCCGAGAGCGGGTCACCACGAAGGAGCCGGTGCAGAGGACACGGCTGTTAGGGGGGTGGTGCGCAGACGCGGACGGGCGTGGCAGCCCTGAAATGTAATGCACGCTCCGCCCACCCGCACCACCCCTGCCTGCGGGCACCTACCTTGGTCTTGCTGTCGAAACAGGTGAAGCCGAGAGCAAAGTCCACCGTGAAGCACAGACTGGCTCCTTGCCAGCTGCATGGGTACGTCTTGGACTAGAAAAAAGGATCAATTGTGAGAAAACATCTTATTAAAATGGTGCTTAATCTCAACTGGGTAGCTACAATATCCTCTGGAGGAGGAAATGGTAGCCCACTCTAGTATCCTTGCCTGGAAAATCTCAGGGACAGAGGAGCCTGGTGGGCTGCAGTCCGTGGGGTCGCCAAGAGTCGGGCACGACTGAGCGATGGACGCTTACACTTACTTACGCTATTCTCCCCCATCAGAACCTGCTTTTAGAAAACCAAAGCGCGTGGAGGTCCCTGGGCCACGGCTCTCACGCAGCGCCTCCCGCGCTGGCCCACCAGCAGGTGCAGTCAGCAGAGGTGCCGGTCTCAGCAGAGCGGAGCCCGACAGCGTCCTCCAGAAACACCCTAACCCCAGATCATAACTCCCTGTGATGCCACCCAGCACCATCCCCGTTACACGAATGAGCGTGCACGCTTCGCTCCTGCAAGCTGCCTCGGGACAGGCCCGCCTTCAAGTGCGTCCCCAGACATGAGACCCGGCTGCTCTCGGGAGACGTTCCGAGGGTTCTGACCCAGAACAAGAGCAAAGGACAGAAGCAGCAGAGACTCCAAGCTCCGCGCCCGGGGCTGCGGAAGGGAGACTGCTGTGGGGGCGGCGGGGCGACCCCGACAGGCTCGGGGTTTGCGAGGATAAGGCGATCGGTGCACACAGCTCCTAGCCGTGCCGGCTGAGTCGGCATGGTCGGTGCTCCCGTGGCTGCTAGTCTGTCAAATTCTCAGGTAAGCACATGGATCCTGGCACAGTGGTGGTGATGCCAGGCGCGCCAGACCCATGTGGCAGGAGCCAAGGGTGAGCCCTCCAGCCACTGGGGGACCGCGCCTTCCCCCCGCTGTGTTTCAGGAGACAGTTCCTCCAGTCGCGACATTTCCAGGCTACATTTCCTGTGTCCTTACATAACACCTTTGGGGAATTGGGTCAACACAGAGGGATACTTGAGCCAACTTGCTGAGGGGCACGCTCCCTATGAAAAGATAAGGTAAGTTTCCCCAGGCAAGCTTCTGCCCTTGTGGGGAAACAGCTCCTGGAAGATGATGCTCCCGGGGGGCCCGGGGTGGGACCCCCTGTGTGAGGGCGCTGTGCTGGCCGGGGACACACTGACCTGCTCCCTCTGAGGCAGGGCTGATAACTGGGAGGAAGCCGGGGTCAGGCCCACCTGCTGACCCTGGAGCATCTCCAGGGAGGCTGGGGGCAGCTGGAAGTCACCCCGGGGGTGTGGATGGGGCAGCGCCCGGGTGGAAGCAGATTCTAGTGTGGGGACACAGGGGCTGATGAGGGCCATTGTGGGGTCCTCCCCAGAGTCTCTGAGCGTGGGCTCAGCTCCCCCACCAGCCCTGGGACCCCAGGCTGAGCAGTCAACCACGAGGGGACTCGGGCCCAGCCACCAGAAGGCCAGCCCTAGCATGGCCCCACCAAAGGACCCAGGGCCACCAGCTGGACCAGCCCGGGGCCCCTCACACTCCACGGCTAGCTGCCTCAGGACGCAGCCTCATCGCAGCATCTAGCGACCTCCACACAGGCGGGGCCTGGCAGCCGGGGGGCCAGGGACCAGCGGTCCAGCAGTTTGCCCACCGCAGTCAGCCCTGTCTGCACAGAGGCGCCCATACGCGCGCATGGGGCCCTGCTGGAGCGCACAGCTCCGGCGTCCAGGGGGCTGTGTGCCGCTGGAGCCTCGGGACGTCTCCAAGATTGGGAAAAGTAACCGGCTCTCCTGGGACACACAGACACAGAGAAGTAGGCAAGATAAGGGAACGAAGGAATGTTTCCCCAGTGATGGGGCACGATGAACCCAAGAGGAACTAAGCAAAGTGGAGATAAGAAATCTACCCAACACAGTTCACGGCAATGACCCGAAAGGTGCTGAGAACTTGGGGAGGAGAACGAACACAGTAAGAAGTTTAACAGAGTCAGAAAACATAAAGATGAATCAAAGAGCGCTGAAAAATTAGAAATACACCAGGAGGCATCAAGAGTAGACTAGATGATACACAGGAGCAGAGCAGGACACTGGATGACAGAGCAGTGGGAATCATCCACGCCGAACAGAAAAAAGAATTTAAAATGAGGACAGCTTAAGAGAGCTCTGGGACAACCTCAAGGTTATTATTTTTCACATCATAAGGTCTCAGGAGGGGACTGCTCCATCCACACACAGCTCGATCTGTGGGGTTTACCTTCTGTACCGAGGAGGGGGAAACAACCCAAACACTCGAGCTGTGTTATGCTCCTCACTGGGTCAGTGAGTCTAAGGAAGGGCCATCAAGTGCCTGAAGAAATGCCAAGCACCCAGTGACGTCTCAGTAAACATGGGTGATGAGCAGACTCCAGGGACCCAGCCATGCCCTCGGTGGGGGGCTTCCCTTGGCTGGCATCCAGGCCCCTAGCTCATGCTGGACAGAAACGCTGGGCTGAACGAGATGAAAACTCCCCACCTTGCTTCCCTTCATGACCTTCCACAGCGGCTCCCGACGCGCTGGGCCCGGGGCCCTGGGCAGAGTCCTCCCGGCTTCTGCAGATGAGTGCTTCCCGGAACGACTACCACGTCCGCTCTGATTCAGATCACTCAGAGACGAGCGGGCCACTTACCCCTGTCCTCTGCACGGCTCGGAAGGTGGCTCTCTGGAAGGACAGCTCCCAGGCGGCCAGCTCGTTGCCCAGCTCCACAGCGAACACGTGGCCCCCGCCGTGGCTCACGAGGATGCTGAAGCAGAAGGGCCCGTGGTCCCCGCCACCGGGATCCCGGAGTCCCAGGGAGAGGCTGGCTTGCGCCCAGCGGTCACCTGGGAGCCAGAGCTGAAACGGATGGGGGTGACGCCGGTGAGAGGGGGATGGCCCCCAGGACCCGCCCGGGACGTGCTCCACAGGGATCCCCCCGCAGCAGAAGCCCCCCGACACCGCTGCGGCAGAGACGAGCCTGTAAGGTGAGTGCCGTGTGTCAGCTGTGTCCCACTCCCTACACTCTGGAAGCGCCTTTCACACGCATTATCAGCGACCACAGTCTGTTTCTACGTTTAGCCTCCAGGATAAAGATGAAAGTTATGAAGTGTTTTTGCTGAAGTTTATCCCCAAGCCAGCAAACGCTGAATTCAATGAGGCTCCCCAGCTGCGCCCCCAGGCCGTGACCTCAGATGGGGATGCCCAGAAACCACACAGGAAATAGGACATCAGGTCATGAGCCAAGAAGAGCAAGCCTTCGGTCACGGACCTGACTTCTCAGAAACTGTCCACGGCTACCAACCTTGAGTGTCAGGACCGTCCACCAAAGAAGAAAGGACTCTTAGCGAGTGTTTGTGTGGGGGAAACTGTGGCCGTGTTCTTTCCTATGCTGGGTGTGATTTAGGGGGCTGTGCATTTCAATAGAATAAAAACAGGCTTTGGGGCCAGACAGACAACACTTGGGACCTTCCTGGCCAATTGTCAGCGGTTGACCTTGAGATTTTACTTCTCCCTGAGTCTCCCACTTGAACCGCAAGTCTTGGGCTAATTAAGGGATGTCAGGAATGAGGCTGCGGCTCCTGCATCCTCACCACGCGGCTCACGTTCTGCTTACACCGAGCATGCCGGCCGTCAGGCAGGGTTGAGGGGGCACAGACTGAGCTTGCACGTCTAACACGTAGCGAACGGGCTCCTGAGTGCTTCAGCGACCACACAAGCCAGCACCATGCTTCCATCCACCCACCCCGAGGCGCCCCCTGCCCCCGGCCCTGTGAAGGGAGACACCTAACGTTCACTCTTCAGAAAACAAAACGCAAAGACGTTTTAAAAAATTACCTGACTGGAGAAGGAAATGGCAAGCCACTCCAGTATTCCTGCCTGGGAAATCCCGTGGACAGAGGAGCCTGTGGACCACAGTCCATGGGGTCGCTTTGGCGCCAACGCCATTTTTCACTTCTGTCTTCTGTCTCTGTAGCTCTTCTGTTCGTGCTACGGTCATTTTATTGTTTGAGTTGGATGTTGCATTTGTGCAAAGCCCTTGTTTGGATTGTGTAAAAGTGAAAAATACCAAACAATTGTCAAAAGAAAAATTAATCTGTGATCCCAATTTGAAGGTAATCTGGAAAGTTAGTACATTCATCATGTAAAGTGAAATATGTTTGACCGCTTTAAAAAAATTACCTGGGTCTTTCCTGCTTCTATTTATTTGAAAATATGATAGCAGCAATATAGGAAATTTAAAAGACAGATAATTCCATTATGACTGCCTTTTGTCATCTAATTTGTTTTTGTAGTCCCTCCAGGCAATGTCTCCAGATTCCAGATCACTGGTGGCTCAGAGGGTAAAGCGTCTGCCTGCAATGAGGGAGACTCAGGTTCAATCCCTGGGTGGGGAAGATCCCCTGGAGAAGGAAATGGCCACCCACTCCAGTATTCTTGCCTGGGAAATTCCATGGACGGAGGAGCCTGGTAGGCTACATACTGTCCATGGGGTCGCAAAGAGTTGGATACAACTGAGCCACTTCACTTTCTTTCTTTCTTTCATAGCTCTTTGTACATATAATTCTATAAGTGTGTAATGTGATTTTAATGGAGTACTTAAAATACACGATCACATTGAAACTTTATTTCTCAATGGTTTTTGAACGATTCATCCAACTTTCACTAATTTAAAAACATCACTGTATATTTCTATGGGCACAACTATCTGACTCCTGTGACTTTCTCGTGTCGAGTCAGTTCCTAAGACTGAGTTCGTCTGATGGAGCAGTCAAGTGCGTGCGAGTCTTCACCTGAATGGACAAACCTCAGCTCTATGTGCAAGAACAAAGAGAACTAAAAACAGCCTTTGCCCAACCCAAGAAACCCCTGGGAAGAATGCTTAAGGGTTTCGCAGATGTGACTACTTCCTGAAGCTAAATCTGTTGAGCCCCACGAAGAACGCCGAGACACTGATGCTGATGATGAGTGAGGTTACTGACCATGCACAGCTCCGCCCCAGCTATCTCCCGGGGCCCTTTTGAAGACCACAAGCTCAGTTCTTGTGAACTGCAATGTCTCATCATGACTAAAGACGGAGCGACTTCAAACCTAAGGTCCCTGAGCTGGAGACTGAGTAGCCGGGCCCCCACGCCTTTCCCACAGCCTCAACAGCTGCTGTGGCCCCGTGCCGGCTGCCCGCCACCTCCCCGGGCCTGCCACCCTCGGAGAGCCTTCTGAGTCCTCTCTCTGCCCCTGGAGACGGAGATCTTATTAAAGCGCCGCCAGCTCTACGGAGCCCTCCACGCCCCCGGAGGGCGAAGGCCCAGGATGTACCCCTGTCCTCCAAGCTCTGCACGTGGGACTCTCCCTCCGAGGGGTCCAACCAAACTGCAAGACTGTCGCCACCCACGGAGACACCAGAGAGGTCCTTTCCTTTTGTCGGCGGCAGGGGGTCGGGGGCTGCAGGCGGGGCCCACCTGGCCCACGCTCGCCTCCTCACCCAGCCCAGGGGCCCCCGCCCCTTGTTCCCGGGGAGCTGAGGTCAGTCTCTGCCCGCACTGAACATCGTCCTTGTCCAAGTTGGACGGGGACGGTTTCTTCCAACGGGACCTGAGGGGTCATGCTGCCATTATTCACACGGGTCCAGTGAGCGGCAAGTGGAGAACAGGTCCCAGAGGGGAGCTAGAGCGCTTCCTGCAAGGCCAGTGCTGCCGACAAGTGAGACAGACCAGCACTCACAGGTGGGATTTCCAGGTCGAAGGGCTGCTCACATTCTGATAGATCCTTCCTCCCATCGATACCAACCTTCCCACCTTTGACACTCTAGGCGGCAAACATATCACTTCATGATTTTCACTTGCATTTCATTTTTTATTTCTGTTTAAAAATGTTTTATTATTGGAGTAAGGTTGATTTAGGGCTTCAGTGGTAAAGGTGGTAAAGAATAGGCTCAGTGGTAAAGAATTCACCTGCTAATGGAGGACATGTGGGTTCGATCCCTGGGTTGGGAAGACCCCCTGGAAGAGGAAATGGCAACCCACTCCAGTATTTTTGCCTGGAAATTCCATGGACAGAGGAGTCTGGCTGGCTACAGTCCATGGGGTCACAAGACAGTCAGACACAATGAGAAAGCACACACACACACACCACACACACAGACACACACACACCACACACACACAGACACAGACACATACGCAGACACACACATAGACACACACACACACATACACAGACACAGACACACACACACATGCAGACACACACATAGACACACACACATGCAGACACACACCACACAGACACACAGACACACACACACACACACACACAAGGGTGATTTACAATGCTGTATTAGTTTCAGGCATACAGCGAAGTGATGCAGTTATAAGTAAGTGTGGGCGCTCGGTTGCAAAGCTGTGTCCGACTCTTTGTGACCTCATGGATTGCAGCACTCCAGGCTTCCCTGTCCTTCACTTTTCCTGGAGTTTGCTGAAATTCATGTCTCCTGAGCTGGCTCTGCTGCCTAACCACCTCATCCTCTGCCTCCCCTTTCTCCCTTTAGCTTCAGTCTTTCCCAGCATCAGGGTCTTTCTCAATGAGTTAGCTCTTCGCATCAGATGGCCAAAGTGTTGGAGCTTCAGCTTCAGCACCAGTCCTTCCAATGAATAGTTAAGGTTGATTTATACATGTATCTATTATTTTTCAGATCATTTTTCCATTCAGCTTGTTATAGATTATGAAGCAGAGTTCCCTGTGCTATCCAATACGTCCTTGTTGGTTATTAGAACGCAAATAGTTCACATTCTTTGCCCCAGAAATTCCGCCTCTATACATTTTTCTTCGTTATACTTGCACACATGTAAAATGATCTATTACATTGTTTGTAATTTCAGAAAAGGGAACAAATTAAATATTCCTTGATAAGGGCTTGGTGAAATAAAGTATGATATATTCATGGAATTAAATACTAGTCAGTGGTATTAAAGAGGGATCACCTCTTTGCGTATATTGAAGATCCGCAAGTTACAGTGCAGAGCGAAAAGTGACGTGAGGGTTAGTGCGTATGCTTCCATCTGCAGAGGGAAGAAAGAATCGTGTATGTAAAGTAAAATAAGATTCAGCTACGCTTCAGGCCAAGGGAGCCTGGGCCCCCCGCCTCCAGAGCGGCTTCTGGAAGTTACTCCCTAGTCTGTGCATCAGAGCCTCAGCTGGAAGACGAACACGGTGAGGATTCCCTCCTGGGGGGCGTGGGGGGCAGGACTAACTCAGGAGGGAGACGGAGCACCCAGCAGAGCTCCAGGACCGGCGCTCAGCAAAGGGAAGACACCGGTATCAAGGTCCTTTGCCAAACAGGGGAGTAACTAGTTGCACTGAGAAATGCAGACGGGATACTCTTATGTGGGGAGGGGATATTCACACAGGACGTGCCTCGCTGCTGAGCAGTGCTTCATTACCCACGGTGTGGGGGCTGTTTATAATTTCAGTCACAACTGCAATCAAGTCTGATTGATTCAATTTTCTCTTCTCTTTCATGGTGAGTGTGAAATACAGATACATAACTTTAAGAACTAGAAAAAGTAATTTACAGAGAGGAGAAAGTGTTGCAGAAACACACCACCACAGCCACAAACTTTGACTCCTGGACTATATATTAATGACGATACGGTGAATGATTATGAAAATAAATCATTAAAAAATTCTAAACTACTAGTTCTTAAAATCATCATTTATCTGAATTTTTGAAAGGTGAATTAAATATCATAATTTTAAATTCATATGTTCAGCATCAAGGATTAAAGTCACATTAGAAAGGGGGAGATTTTGTAAGATCACTATTTAAAGACTTCTAATAGGATAGCCACAACTTTCAGTCTCCTTTTTAAAAATGTCAAACGCTGTGCATTTATTATTGTTGTTGCTATTATTTGCCCTGAATTGAGTTTAACACTTTTGCTATAATCATCCTCTTGGCTAAGTGCATGATTTCAGTTACTTCACAGCATATTTACTGATTAAACATTTTCTCAATCTTTCTGAAAAAATATGCTGGATAAAATAGAAGAGGCTCTATAGTTTATTAATGAAGCTCACATATAAAATATGATGGTTTCTGGAGACAGTCCAATACCAAATACGTGTCTTAGATGTATGCTGTGCTAAGTCACTTCAGTCGTGTCCGACTCTTTGTGATCCCATGGATGGCAGCCCACCAGGCTCCTCTGTCCACGGGGTTCTCCAGGCAAGAACACTGGGGTGGGTTGCCACGCCCTCCTCCAGGGGATCTTCCTGACCCAGGGATCGAACCTGCGTCGCTCGTGTCTCCCGCACTAGCAGGCGGGGCCTGCACCACTAGCGCCCCTGGGAAGCCCTCGTCAGTGTGCGGTGGAGGCAGTTTAGAGGCTCAGTCGTGTCCGGCTGTGCGGCCCCAGGGACTGCAGCCCCCCAGGCTCCTCTGTCCACGGGCTCTCCAGGAAAGAATCCTGGAGAGGGTCGCCATTTCCTTCTCCACTCTTAAGTGTATAGAAAGCCACACAAACAAGCTGTAAATACAGAAAGGCCAGAATGAAACAATGCAGAGCCTACAGAAAATAAAGGCCTGAAAGCGCCTCTCGGACATTCTTTGCGGAATTTTGATGAGCGATGGCGGGACGAACCTGTATATGCTCGTGTCATCTGACTGTTTTGACACTGGTAAATCTCTCTCTCCCTTTTCAAGCACAAAGGGACGGCTGTTAACATGGACACATCTGGTGTGCAAAGGATGCTTAAACTTACCTTGTGAACCTTAAACAGAACCTCACAGAGGTGATAGGTTTTTTCTGCTTGGACCCAATCCAATGGGCTCACCTGTAAGAAACATAAGACAGACACGTGAATCTTAGGTGTTTTCACCCAAAATATGGGGAGCTGTGTGAGGTGACAGAGGTGTTAATCACCCCGCTTGTGGGACTCGCTGGACAGGTATACAGACATCAAGTGGTCACACTGTACACTTTACACGTATTACACTTTTCTTAACTGTACCTCAATAAAACTGGAAAAAGGCTTTTAAAGTATACATGAAATTAGATAAATGTTTTCAGGGTGAGAGTTTAAACATTTATAACAATAAAGTCAGTCAATGTGTCTTTTCCTTAATTAAACCTTAAGCAGGAGCAGGACAGTTGACAAACTGGACTAGACGCCGTGGTGGACTCCAGCGAGTAGCTGTGTGTTCCCGCCCTTGGAGTCTTGGCATGAGGTTCGAATATGCTTACACACATTTTGATTCTAGAACCTGGTGATGGAGGAACTTGCCGATTACACACAGTTGGGCATCACTTAAGGAATTCTTTTTGGATGCTTTTACCTTAAGTGAAGGACCAACTTTGGGTTAAATTTAAGAATCTAGGGGTACTGGGTCTCCCAGGTGCACATCTCCTCACTCACCCTGCTACGGTCCTGACCTGTCTGCTACGGCCCTGCTCTCTTGGGTCTGCAGTGGCCACCTGTGGTTGGAGGTGTCTCTTCTATCCAATTTTCCTTGCTGACAGTCAGCCTCCTCTCCCCCGCACCTGGGAAAGACCCCTCTCCACGCCCGGCTCCGTGATACTGGCAGGTGTAGGCTCAGCCCGGGGGGCGGTTCATCTCCCGCTCTGGGCCACAGAGACCATTTCAAGGAGAAGATGTCCCGTCAGGGATGCGCCTGAGGCTGAGAACAGGCTTCAGCTTCAGGTGGAACCGTTTCTTCCCTGGACTTGAAGAGAAGCGCTTCTGCCCTGAGAGCCTCTGGAAGCTGTGTGGGGATCCCGTGGCAGTGGTCACTGATGTACCTGTGATGGTCATCGGCTGGGACACGTGCCCACTGAGCCAGGACAGTGAGAAGGGGGCAGGGCCTGAACTCCACTAGCCGCTCACTTTTCTGCAAACCTCACAAGGTCTATTCATCAACTCCCGAAAGCAGGTCTCTTCCTTGCCCTCTCTCTTGACAATGTTCTATTTTATCTGGGCACATCTCACCTGAAACAGAGTTGAAACTGTAGATGCTCAGATGTGATATCCTGGAACATTTAAATATTATTGTGGAACACTTATGTACCCACAGAAGTGACAAAGAATAGTATTCTATACTGGGTACATAATTGTCTAATACGCCTTCAGCTTACATATCTTAATTTATTTCTTTCCAGGTAAATATTTTTTAAGTGATATATTTCCCTACTTGACAACCTGAAGGTTCCTTCCGATTTTTCTTGCACATTCATAGCCAAGTGCCACGTAATGTGTGTTAAGGCTGTAAGATGCTCTAAAATTGGTTTCATAAGTACTGTTTAACACATTTTAATGGTGTTTGAAAACACAAGCAATTGAAACATTATTTTTCAGGTTCCAATTTGCAAACAGAAATAACTACTCACTTTAAGGAAGGAAGGTCAAGTACATGAGAAGGCTGGGAAAATCCAGCTTCTCCCGCGTCGACCTGCCTTCGGTTACAACCTGGGTGCCCCACCCTCGCTACTGGCTGCGTCCTCTCGTGGGTCCCAGGGCACATCCCGGGTGCCTCTGGGGCTCCGCTCTCCTGGAGTAATTTATCTGCTCTCCTCCCAACCCCCCACCCCGCCCTGCAAGAGAGCTGTCCTGTCATCCCAGCCCGGAGACGCCCGGTGACCCCGAGCCCTCTCGTGTGGTGCCCCCCTCTGCGGACGCAGAGCCCAGCAGTGGGGCCAGGACGCTGGTAAGATGCTGCGAGTCATCGAAGGTCCCCTTACAGGCATGACCTCACTCCTTACGTCAGCACACAGGAGACAGATAAATACAGCATTAAGAGCGTCACATACGGTTGCTTTAGATTTGGGCAAAGCAGAAATCATTACTGGCAATTTGCCTCTAGCTCCAGGATACAAAAATCCACGGTGAGACAGAACATACATAGATTTACACATGTGTAAATATTCACTGGCCATTCTTTGTGTATTGCTTTCACAGTGAGAACTTGCCGAGTACTAAGCGTAAAATTATGTCTGTTAAATGCAAATGCTCTGGAGTTTCAGACACATTTTAAGTATATAAATCAAGGGTTAGTGTTCTGTTTGATCCTATGAGGTATTCAGCTAGCATTTGTGACTTTTTCATACAACTGAGGAAACCGCTGAGCAGAGGGTGGGTGAGGTGTCCGTGTTCCCTTAGCCAGGAAGTGGAGGGATCCGTTTCCGTGTTCCCTTAGCCAGGAAGTGGAGGGGTCCGTTTACAGCCCAAAGCTTCCAATCGTCAACTTACAGCTTTCCTTTCCCCTAAGGCCCTCTTCTCTAACATTTTGCTGAGTAAATATTTCCATTGTCTCATTAAATCTTTCAGCCCTCATTTTATTTTTTTTTTCAGCCCCCATTTTAAAATATGCTTTCATTATTTTGGATAGTCTGTGAAAATTATTTAAACATTTCACTTTAAACCAGCATAATGCCACTATGTAGGAGCGATGTTTAATTTTTCTTTTCTATTCATAAAGTTGCTGTGTTTCTGGTTCCGCAGGTAAGCGGCTGAGTGTCAGCACGCCTGTGTGAGCGGCAGAACAGGCCTGAACGGACAGAAGCATCACCAGTCTTCTTGGAGCCGAAGAGACGACTGGCCTGGGCCCGATGCGGCCCCAAGACACACGTGGATTGAGAGCAGGGGGTGGAGAAAAGACTCCCCGGATCGGAAGGAAGCAGAGGGGTATCCCTTTCTTACAGAGCACATGTTACAATAAGGGGTTATCAGGGACAAAGAAGGTTATTACGGAAGGACTAACGGTCAGTTCTCAAAGCACGTAACCATCCTTAACACGGCTGCACCTAACGACAGAGCCTCAGACCATGAGGCAGGTACTCACGGCCGGTCAGGGGAGCGGAGCTCAGAGCTTCTCCCCGGGGCCCAGGAACCAGCTGGGTGCCCCGCTCACCACGCGTCTCACCCTCCAACGTCAGCGCACGCGGGGCGCTCATGCCCGCTGCGGGAGGTGGCGCAGCTTCGCTAGATGGTGGGCAGGGTCAGGATGGATCCGGACCTCCGGCTCCCAGCAGCCGCCAGCCCCGCACTGAATTCATGCAAACCCTAACTTACTGGTGAGAGCCTGAACAGCTGACCTCGGTCCAGAGGCAGCCAGGGCTTGGAGAGGGGACCAGACTTGCCGCATTGCCCTTTTCACCTCTGGGGTTAGCTGAGCATCTGTACCCCCTGAATCCAGAGTCAGGAGCAGGGGCGTCTGTGAAAAGATGCGGTGTACGTGCTGCTACTAAACTACCTGTGATGTAGAAGTTCTAAAACTAAAAAATAGTAGAGGGCAAATCAAGTTTTACTCTCAGACATCTAGACAATAAAGCATGTTTTCAGTGATAAGCAAGGTTTTCTTTAATGAGCTTTTTCTTGGGGAATAATTTTAGAGGATGAGATGATAAGGTTACAACACCGACTCAAAGGACTTGAGTCTGAGCAAACTCTGGGAGATGGTGAAAGACAGGTGAGCCTGGCGGGCTGCAGTCCATGGGGCCACAGAGAGCCGGACCTCGTCCCAAAGCCACCTAAGAAAGGGGAGGAGCAGAGGTAAAAGCTGCTTCCGGTTCCAGGGAGGCCAGGGAGAGGGGCACCCTACCCCTGGGGTGCAGAGAGACTACTCGGCCCCTCGGCCAGACGCCCGCTCAGAGCAGAGCGCTGAGCGGATCTCAAGCTTCTGAGCACAATATTCAGGTGGTAGCAGCTGGCGCCAGGCGAACACACCCCAGCAGCTGAAGTCAGCAATCGATTTCGTATGATGTGATGCTTGTGCCACGGATCGACGCCAAGAAAATTTGCCATGGGATTTCAAAATAAACAAGCAGAGCCTGGTGTTAACAGAAATGACACTGTCCAGCTGGAGATCCTGGAGGACCCTGTGACCCCCCGGTTAGAATTTCTGTCTGTGAAACTGAAACTGCCAAGGGAAGTGGATGAAATCATCTCTCCCCAGAGCAAGTATGGAAATTTGATTAACATTTAAAGCACTTCTCAACTTAGAATGCTGTGTGTGGGGAAAACTCATACCCTGAGGGTCTCAATTAGCAAGAAAGGAAAGATTCGGAGGCCTTTCCAGGTGCGTGATCTGGGGCATTCCAGGCTTCTCCCCCCAGTTCTGCGGCAGGGGGTCCCTCCCTCAGGCAGACTGGGTGCAAGAGGGCGGACCCCACTCTCCCCTCCTCCCCTGAGCTGTCCTGGGCCAGCAGGGGGCCCCTCAGCCCAGAGCCCCGGAGTTCTGATTCCGGATCTGCCAGCCATGCCCCAGCTGCCTTCCGTGACATCGCGGGGCCTGGGCTGAGACCATGGGGGTTATCTGTGGTTATTCCTGTGTTTACTTTCCTAGCAACAATGTTAAAGAACCTCACTGCATTTGAGAAAAATTCAGTGATTATGCAAATCTGTAGATAACTCTCCAGCATTAGCAATTCACAGCCTTGGTTTTTTGAAAAACTCAGGTCCCTGGTGGAATCCTGGCTTGAGTCCTGGGGACAGGAAAAAGCTCTGAGGGCAGACAAGCCTGGAGGCATCCATGGTTTAGTACCCCATGTTCTGCCACCGATAAAATCCTTCAGTTTCAACACCCGGACCCCACTTCTGTACAAAGTCAGCACTCAGGAACTTGGAGGGAGTCCTCCTCCCCGGACACGACTTCTCTATCAGAAACTGCTGTTGTTCAATTGCTAAGTTGTGTCCAACTCTTTGCGACCCCATGGACTGCAGCCCGCCAGGCTCACCTGTCTTTTACCATCTCCCACTCATGTACATTGAGTCGGTGATGCTATCTAATCATCTCATCCTCTAAAATTTTCCCCCAGTAAAAAGCTTATTAAAGAAAACCTTGCTTAACGATGAAAGCATGCATTATTGTTTAGATGTCTGAGAGTAAAACTTGATTTGCCCTCTACTATTTTTTATTTTTAAAACTTCTTTACTGAGGTATGATTGACATTCCAAAAGCCGTACAGATGTACCGCACACAACTCATGAGCCTGAAGATGAGGAGACACGCGAAACCAGCACCCCCGTTTGTCATAAACACATCCATCACCCCACAGCCAGAGACGACGGTGCTGTGTGGATGTGAGGCATGTAAATGGCACGGCCACTGCGGAGACGGCATGGGGGCTTCTCAAAGAAACGGAAGCAGAGCTACCGTTCGATCCAGCGATCCCACTCCTGGATATTTATCCAAAGGGAACAAACTCTGAGTCTCGAGAGCCCTGCGCCCCATGTCCCTCACCATTCACAGCAGCCCTGCCACAGATTCGATTACAGTGTCCGCTGATGGGTGGAGGGCGGATAAAGAAAACGGGCCGTGTGAGGACAGCAGACGGGCATTCGGCCCTACAGGGAAGGACACTCTTTCGTTTATTTTTAATGGCAGAAAAGCAACAATACTGTAGGTGACTTGCATCTCAACTGTTAGATCCTGAAGCGATTAGGTTGTGCTATTTGTTTGCAGCTCTGATGTTCGGACCCAGAAAGTGAATCGGCTTTTACCGATAAACCTCGAGGCAGGGCACACACAGACTTGGTCGGTTTTGAGAAAGTGGTGCTGGTGAGAATTAGAAAATAAATTGCAAACTGTAGCATTCAGCATTAAATTTCTATTGTGGGCCCTACTAAATCAGGCTATTTATTTTTATAAAACGTGGAGGACATGAGAGAAAATGTCTTTTTGTGTTTCATTATTTGACCATGAAGTTAGGAATTTCTGATGAGAAGACTCTTCTCCTGTTCTGTGGCTCCTTCACCCATATGAAAGGTGGTCTGAGACCCCCCCCACGCCTCTGCACCCCCACCTCCAGGCCGACTGCTATCTTCAGCAGGAAAACACGCTCACGTCTCAGTGGCTGCTTGAAAAGAAGGGAACCGTGGCCGGCTGATTAATGAGCTTAGCGTGAGAAGAGCCCACAGCAGAGTCCTTTCCATCAGCGGACGTGGGGCTGGAGGCTGGCCTGCCGCGCACCGTCCCGACCACTTCCAAACGCTAGGCCTGACGCGTCTTCGCTTAGAGAGTGGCCTCCTCAGCTTCCCTCCCAGCCCCAAGGGCCCGCTTACCGGAGGAGAGACGAAGACATAGAAGGATGAGCCCTTCAGCGCCAGGAACCTGGGTCTGAAGGTCCGAGACGAGCCGGCGCCTCCCAGTCGCTCGCTGACCCAGCCCATGTGGACGACCTGCGGAGCAGAACCTTCAGAATGAACCACCAGGCCTCGTTCAGAGCACAGGGCCGCCGGGTAGAGGGAGCAGACGACACGCCGTCCAGCCCCACAGTCCGACCCAGCCACGACCACCCTCCAATCCGGGCACACGGCACGAATGTGTGACACCCGGGGCCAGACTGCTGCACGGGGCCAGGCTCTGAACACGAGCTTCTGAGTTATCTTAGCTTTGGCCAGTGCTGGACGTCTCAGCTACATCCGAGTTCTGCCTTCCACATATATTTAAAAGCAAGTTATTTAATCACACTGTGTTAGAGATTAGTATTTCTAATCTATCTCTGAGGTTGCAAAAACAACTAGTATATTTTTCCTTTCTGGAGTAAACATATCACTAAGACACGTGGGAGAAATGACTTTCTTTATAGCTCAACTTTCTAAAAACAGTGAACGTAACACAACAATATTAGATTCTCATAACTGGCTTTGACTATCTAGTGACATGCAATGCGAACTGTCACAAGTCAGAATATGATTAAAAAAGTTAATGGACACAGTCATGCAACTTAAGAACTGAGTGCATGGATTTAACAATAAGCTAAGCCCCTGTGCAAGACCCGCGGTGTCTTCCCTGGGTCTCTTGTCCCACTTCCCTCTGCATCCGCCTTAGACAACACGCCCCCTGAGGACAAGGCTCACGGCTGCACCTGCATCTGCTCTACACCCAGGACTGGCAAGGAGGGCTTGTCCTTAAGATATCTTGAAAGAAAGCGTGGCTCTTCACCTATCAGTGTATGTGTGCATGCTAAGTCGCCTCCATCGTGTCCGACCCTCTGTGACCCCACAGACTGCAGCACGCCTGGCTTCCCTGTCCTTCACTATCTCCTGAGGTTTGCACAAACTCATGTCCATTGAATCGGTGATGCCATCTAACTATCATATCCTCTGTCACCCTCTTCTCCAACTATTGCAAATCTTTAAGTCACTAGAGAGCTCAAAAATCTGCTTTGATACCATATTTATCACCAGGAATCTTACCAAGATTCTTTTCAAACTACTAATTTAGTAAAGACTGGTAGGACCAAAAAATAAACAACATTCAGAAGGAAAACCAAGTCACAGAAAGAAAACAACGCTTGGTGGGTCTCTAGCAACATGGAGTGAGGGTCCCTAAGACCGCAGACACACATTCCCTCTGCTGAGGACTCCTAGCAGACCAGGCTTCAGCGCAGATCTCAAAGGGGCAGGGGAGATGAAGTGATTCGTCTACACATACGTGAGGGGCCCACACATACGTGAGGGGCCCACACATACGTGAGGGGCCTACACATACATTAGGGGCCTACATATATGTAAGGGATCTACATATATATATAAGGGACCTACCTATATATAAGTAAGCTACATATACATAAGGGACCTACATATACATAAAGGACCTACATATATATAAGTAATTCTTTTGCCTGTAGGAAGGAAAAACTGTTGGTTTTTCAATCATATATTCAAATGCTGCCAAGTCTCCAACAATCATCTTTCTCTTCATGAAATAGTCAGAGATGGCGATGTAGGTCCCACAAGAGGTGGATGATATACTGGAACATGATACGTGGGAACTTAGCTTAAGACAGAGCTGTAATACCCAGACATGAAAATGTATCAATAGGTAGGCAGACAGCCAGACAGATATGGATGGATGGATGGATAGATGATAGACACACAGATAGATGGATAGGTCCATAGATAGGTGGTGGACAGATGGATGGATGGACAGATAGATGATACACGGATAGATCCCTTTACAGGTGGACCAGGGGTGAGCAGGAAGCTGAATGTGTAAGTCCCAGGCCGACTTGGAGACGCTGGGACTGTTTCCAGCAGGGCAGCACCAAGCGCTGTTCTCGGGAGGACAGCGTGTTGGCGACAGTCCCGCTCTGATTCCCCGAGGGGCGCCCTGGCTCTCTGGAGACGCGGCACCCGCTGGGGGAGCCCCTCCGCTCCAGGCCGGCGGGCGCCCCCCAGGCTTCGGCCGTCGTTCAAGCCGCCGCTCTTCCTCCCTCGTTTGGTTGACAGTGAGGGGCGCGCGTCCAGCAGGAGTTACATACCGAGGAGCAAACTCGGAGCTCGTCTTCCAGCAAAGATAGTGATGCACATGCACAGACTGTTAATAACCTGACAGGTCTATAAACTGGATGTGAAGTTAATGCAATTCCATATGTAATTTAATTCTGCCTGGATTAATTAGCAGAGAAATAAGTGATCGCTTAGCTGTTACTGGGAACATTGGCCGCTCTACGACTCTTCTTTAGGTATATGCAGTGCATAAATAATTTTAAGAAAAGCTAACTTTATCTTTTGCATTATGAACTTTCTAATGACTTATTACATATTCCAAGAAATAAAAATATAATTTTATGAACACCTACCTGATTGTATTAAATTAAGGGAATATAACCATTAAAATAAAGGAGCATATTTTTCTTTATCTTTTCTGATTTCATTTTTATTGAAAATTCCTTTTTCTTTGTTTTTTTCACTTGACTGAGTCAAAGTAACTAGTTAAGCACCCATCAAGTAATAACTATACAATAGTCTCTTCCTATCCACAGAAGAAGGTCGAATACCTTAAGTTATTTAAGTCTCTTTTGGTTTTTCTGCTTAAGGTATCCACTTTAAGTGAGGTTTTTCAGAAGAAATTTATTTTGTAAAATACATCCTTGCTATTTTGGCAGGGTGACCATATGTCCTGGATTTCCTGGGACAATTCTAAATTTACTGCTGTCATCTTACTATTACTTTTAGGTCTGATGACAAATTAGCCCTTTTATTAGCTAAACATAAAAGTCTAAAAATCTATATTCTATGCCTTTCTTACTATCCTTCCAGGTCTGTCTTCTTTGGTTTTCGTGTGTCAATTTCAGTGGTTGTCAAATGCCTTTATTTCTCCATGCTATTCAAATGTTATTTTTACTACCTTCCAAAATCAATAATTAATTGCTAAAAATGAGGAAAAAAATCTTTCCTTTTTAAAACAGGGTCCAACATCATAAATCTAAACTCCTACCATGCATACAAAATGTTTAGCTTTTGGAGAAATGTGAAACAGTCCTCCACTAGAAACTGAGCTCCTCAGCCCCACACAGCGAGGCTCATCTCTAGCATTTCTTTCTAGATAATCGAATCCACCCCTTGAGCAAACTCAAAGTTATATGAAATATTAAAGTTAAAAAAAAGTTAGATTACCCATTACCACTGTCTTGTTTCGTAGATTAAGAAACCAGGGCTCAGATGTTAATTTGCTCCAACTACACCACCGGAGGAGGGGTTAATGGGATCAGAATACAGGTTTTATTCACATAAGGCCACGAAGACTGATATCACGCAAACGTGGCTTAATACGTGATAACATTTCACTAAGATAAAACCATTGCAGACTCTCTCCACTGCTCAGGGGGCCTTTGGAATCTGACTCATTCATGTCCTCGTGCTGGGGGTTCCGCTCCTCAGACGGTTTTGATTTCCCTTGAACTAGTTCACGGTTCTCTCTGTGATTCACGGAGAAAGAAGAGTTAATTTCTAAGTAAAACAAAACATGTTTTGATTTCCAGATGGGTGCTCTTTTCAACCTGCTGGGCAATCAAGTACAGTCACGAGAACGCAGTGACCTCCAAATACGTCAGGTTCCAGTCCTGCGGAAGCGCCGTGTTCTCAGCGTAATGGGCACTCACGTGTGCGTGTTTCCAGACCACCGACCACGTGTGATGTGTCTGGAAAGTCCTGGAGAGGCTGACGTCCCTGTGACAGGACGCAGAGCAGCTGAAGGGAGGGGCTCTTGGAGGGCCCGCTCTCTGCGGTCCTAAAACCACGTGGGCCCCACGGGGTTCCTGGACACAAAAGCCCTTCCGTGTCCCCCGTTCCTTGCTTGTGGGGAATAGGCTTCATTCAGTCTCAGGGACCTTCCCTGGGTTCCAAAAGGCAGATCTCAGCAGCTGTTAATCAGGGACGGGTCGGGATGCGGAGACTAGGGAGGGGCAGCGCAGAAACTGCAGTGCATCCTTGGGGCAGGGTCCTGCCTCGCCCTTAGGGGACGTGGAACAGTACATGAACTCTTCTGCAGCATGGAAACCCCACCAGATGAAGAGAGGGAAGGTCACCATTCGATAGGAACCACTGAGGCCCAGCACAAGACCACCTGATGTCAGCTGGTCTCTGGACAGAAGGAACGCGGCCCCACACGCGCTGGGATGTGGATCAGCGCTCCCGCCGGGGCGAGAAGCCGCCCCGCGGCTCGCCCCCCACCCCCGGGGGTCACACCGTTCTGAGAGCACTAGCCCGCTGTGGCCCATTTGCTGCGCAAAGCAATAAAGCTGTTCTTTCCTACTTCACCCAAAAGTCTGTCTCCGAGATTTAACTCAGTGTTGGGATCCAGAGGCCGGTTGCAGCCTCAAGAAGACAGACTTTAAAGTGTGAACTGTGGGGAGGTGCGTCCTGGGGGAAAAGTCCAAAAGAAACGTCTTGGAAATACAGTGTACAGCAGGAAATCTCCATTCTATGTGTGACAACATGAAATGAGTCCTGTATTACCTTAGAGATTTATGGGACTATTGCTCATTAAACAGCTGACCACTCTCATTTAGCTCCGTAAACAAAGCTTCTGTTGCTGTCTAGTCACCAAGTCATGCCCGACTCCTTGTGATCCATGGGCTGCGTAGCCGCCAGGCTCCTCTGTCCACGGGATTCTCCAGGCAAGAATACTGGAGTGAGTTGCCATTTCCTCCTCCAGGGGATCTTCCTGACCCAGGGACTGAACCCACGTCTCCTGCATTGGCAGGAGGGTTCCTTACCACTGAGCCTCCTGGGAAGCCCGTAAACAAAACTGGTTCTTCATAAATTTAGAAACAACATTACAAGAAACAAAAGAAAACTTTTCTTGGTGTCTCTTTCCTAATTTAAAAATGTTTACTAGAGGGCTTTAATTTAAAAATATGGTCCAAATTTCTTATTTTTCAGTAAATATTTGATTGGCAGGTATTTACTCTCCTGAATGCCTTTCATTCTGCATCCAAATTTTATCACTCAGCACCTTTTAAAGAGTATTTCTAAGCACTGTTTAAAGCAAACTGCACACATTCCTTTTGTCTTCTTGACTCGAGGCTGCAATGAAGACTTCCTCAAACCCAAGAGAGCTATTGAAAGCTCCTGCACCATCCATTTAAAAAGTTCCCACTTACAGCGTAAACTATGACTTTATCAAAAAGGAAAGAGAAAAAGAATGTAGTGGCTTCAAAGTTTATTTATCTGATATACAGCTAAGTACTTACAGGCCTAGTAAGTGAGCTGTCCTTTACTCAGAAAACCGGGTATATTATAAGCTGCACTTTCCCCTTGGAGGGCTTCCCCTGTGGCTCAGCTGGTAAAGAATCTGCCTGCAATGCAGGAGACCCCGGTTCGATTCCTGGGTAGGGAAAAAACCTGCTGGCGGAGGGACAGTCTACCCACTCCAGGATTCTTGGGCTTCCCCTGTGGCTCAGCTGGTAGTCTGCCCGCAATGCGGGAAACCTGGGTTCGATCCCTGGGTTGGGAAGATCCCCTGGAGAAGGGAAAGGCTTTCCCACTTCAGTATTCTGGCCTGGAGAATTCCATGGACTGTACATCCAAGGGGTTGCAAAGAGTCGGACACGACTGAGCGACTTGCACTTCACCTTACTTTGCTCTTGGAGGGAACGGGCGGAGGGCTCCTGAGGAGGCGGGGCTGCAGCCACCCTGGACCAGGTTCCTCCAGGTGAACAGACACGACTGAGCGACTTGCACTTCACCTCACTTTGCTCTTGGAGGGAACGGGCGGAGGGCTCCTGAGCAGGCGGGGCTGCAGCCACCCTGGACCAGGTTCCTCTGGGTGAACAGACACGACTGAGTGACTTGCACTTCACTTTGCTCTTGGAAGGAATGGGCGGAGGGCTCCTGAGCAGGCGGGGCTGCAGCCACCCTGGACCAGGTTCCTCTGGGTGAACAGACACGACTGAGTGACTTGCACTTCACTTTGCTCTTGGAGGGAACGGGCGGAGGGCTCCTGAGCAGGCGGGGCTGCAGCCAGCCGGGACCAGGCTCCTCCGGGTGCACAGAGGCCTGCGTGCCGCGCAGGACGACCTCTCCTCCCACCCCACCTGCAGCAGCACCTCCCCGACAAAGGCCTCCCAGAGCGAAGCGTGCCAGTGAAGAGGTTAGCCAAGAAAATTACACGATGCTGACAATTCCGAATTATACAGGTTGGTCTCAGTCATCAAACCTCTGGAAGCCTCCACAATCACATCTGGGTTATCACTGCATCACGATTCCTTCATAAAATGTACGTGCCCCTAGATCACGGGTAACCTGACCACCCTCAGGTGGGACGATTCCTGCTACATAATCTCCAGGATAAACAAGCAGTTGTACGGAGTTAACCCTGAAGGTGAGGACCGCGACTTCATCACACGTGTGCTAACGCTTTTCTGTCAAAATTTCCAAATCAGATTTCAGAAACAGAAAGAGGCAACCTTTGGAGACATTGTATGATCAACGTGAAAACCACAAATCCTACCTGGTCACAAGGAGAACAGCATTTATTTGCCATTTTCACCTGTAGAGAGAGGGAAGCAAGGAGTCAGTATAATTTTATTAATGGCATAATTATTCAACCTGTCTAATTGGCAACTGAAATTAATTAGCTGCATGAAGTGTCCCCAGAAGTAAGTTTCTTTTATAATGCTTTTCTTTCCTGAAAACCAAACCAGAGCACAGAAGAACGTGTGGTAGCGATTCTCATGATGGAACACGCCGGCACCACTGTTCTCAATTATGGGCACTTCATGTAAGAGAAGCTATGAGGCTGCAGAAGCGTGCATTTAAACATCTGAAAAACTGGGGGAAAGACTTCTGCACACACCATCTCGGGTGACTATGGTTTCACATTTCATACTGCCTCCTCCCCCGCTTCTCCCAGCTATCCTGCAAAATCCAACCAGCGAGGACATGAAGGTCCAGAATAACAGAACGGTCAAGACTGCTGCAGCGACGGCACTCTGCACCCACAGTCCTGGCTCTCAGGTGCTCAGGTTTCCTTCCCTCTGCCCTGCCCAGCACCCCCAGTGTGCGAGATTCATACGCAGCCAGGTGCTTCTGCAAACACCAAGCTGCCACCACTCGGCTTTCTCTTTGCCTTTTATCCACCCTGATACCCTTGAAATCAAATGTCGAGTTGGAAAACTGAGGTCTTAGAGAGGGTCTGGTGGGCTTCCCAGGTGGCACTAGTGGTTAGGAATCCACCTGCCAATGCAGGAGACTTAAGAGATGCAGCTTTGATACCTGGGTCAGGAAGGTCCCCTGGAAGAGGGAATGGCAACCCACTCCAGTATTCTTGCCTGGAGAATCCCACAGACAGAGGAGCCTGGCGGGCTACGGCCCATAGCATCGCAGAGTCAGACACAGCTGAAGCAACTCAGCACACGCGTGGCACCTCCTGTGCAGCAGAGAGCCCTGAGGTCTTTGGAAGGGAAATCCCACGCGTTTCTGCTTCCCGCATTTCAAAGTGCTCCGGCAAACACCCACCGTGGGGCAGCTTCCGGAAACAAGTCAGGAGAGAGAAACAGCCGCAGGGGAGGCCGTGGGGCCCTCCCCTCACACCGCGGGTGTCGGAGCATCCAGGCCTCGCCTGCCCCCAGCTGGCCTGGACCAGAGGGTGCGAATGTGGGCAGTCGGGCCAGTCACCCGGTGGGGACTGAGGACCACGAGACCAGCCCACGGCCACCTTCGGCCAAGGGCTGGTCTTCCGTGAGCCCCCGTGGCCGTGGCCACGCTGTTACTGCCCGGATATGGGGCGCTCCAGGGGACTTCGGACTTGATTCACGTGCTGCTCCCACCCCCATGTGCTTTTAGTACACATTTATTTATTTCAATATTTACCTTGATCATTACACAGACCATTCAAGGAGACAGAGCACCTGTTCTCTCCTGGGGACCTGCTGTGAGCTGCTGAGAATATCTGGTGGCCGTGCCTCTTTCTAAGCTTCCTCCATGTTTTGGAGAGTTACATCTCTAACTGAGCTGGGTTCCCCAAATACATGTCACATTACATCAGTGCATTTGGACAGAGAACATGTAAAAGTGTGTGCTCACATTTTATCAGTGCATTTGGACAGAGAACATGTAAAAGTGTGTGCTCACATTTTATCAGTGCATTTGGACAGAGAACATGTAAAAGTGTGTGCTCACATTTTATCATCAGTGCATTTGGACAGAGAACATGTAAAAGTGTGTGCTCACATTTTATCAGTGCATTTGGACAGAGAACATGTAAAAGTTTGTGCTCACATTTTATCAGTGCATTTGGACAGAGAACATGTAAAAGTGTGTGCTCACATTTTATCATCAGTGCATTTGGACAGAGAACATGTAAAAGTGTATGCTCACATTTTATCATCAGTGCATTTGGACAGAGAACATGTGAAAGTGTGTGCTCACATTTTATCATCAGTGCATTTGGACAGAGAACATGTAAAAGTGTGTGCTCACATTTTATCAGTGCATTTGGGTAGAGAACATATAAAAGTGTGTGCTCACATTTTATCAGTGCATTTGGGTAGAGAACATGTAAAAGTGTGTGCTCACATTTTATCAGTGCATTTGGACAGAGAACATGTAAAAGTGCTCACATTTTATCAGTGCATTTGGACAGAGAACATGTAAAAGTGTGTGCTCACATTTTATCATCAGTGCATTTGGACAGAGAACATGTAAAAGTGTGTGCTCACATTTTATCAGTGCATTTGGACAGAGAACATGTAAAAGTGTGTGCTCACATTTTATCAGTGCATTTGGACAGAGAACATACAAAAGCATGTGCTCACAGAGACTGCCATGTAGGTACGTGGAAAGGGAGAACAAGAGACAAGGCCAAGGTGAAGAGTCCAGGGCTTGATTCAGCCTCTCCTCTCAGGCCAGGAAACTTTCAGGTGACTTAACCTTTAACTTTTTAAGTTAGAGATTAGATTTGTTGAGAAGAGAGTACAGTGTGTTTCTCTCTCTGATTTACTTCCCTCTGTACCACAGGCTCGAGGTCAACCATGTCACTCGGACTAACTCAAATGTGTTCTTTTTTACAGCTGAGTAATATTCCATTGTGTGTAAGCACCACAACTTTTTTATCCATTCATTTCTTGATGGACATCTAGGTTGCTTCCACGTCCTAGCTACTGTGATTGATGCTCTGTGACAACCTAGGGGGTGGGGTGGGGTGAGAGGTGGGAGGGAAGTTCAAGAGGGAGGAGACACATGGACGCTTGCGGCTGATTCATGCTGATGTACGGCAAAAACCATCACGATACTGTAAAGCAATTATCCTCCAAATAAAAGCTTTCTCTAAAAGTACGTTCTTCTGTTTAACGTTATGACCAACTGTCTTAGGGTTAATCTGAAATAACAAAGAGTCATGACTATTTCCATGGACCGAAAAGCAAACACGGGGACAGGGGACCATCTCCACACTCACGTTTTGCAGCATCAGATCGCTGATGTTGGCCGACACCGCCCTCAGCCAGTCGGCACGCTCCTGGGCCGTGTGAAACTGCAGGGGCCCCGAGCTCAGCCCATCCAGGGCCTGCACCTGGATCGCGCCGGACCTGAACGGGGAAGAGAAGAGACGCTGGGAGGAAGCGCTGGGGCCCAGCGCCTCAGGCTTGGGAGGGGGTGGTGCTGCCACCAGCCCCATCAGCCCTGCTCAGCGACGCCAGGCTGCCACCACGGGGGGCACAGCTCAGCCGTGGGCTCAGCATCCGAGGCAGATACACTGAAATGAAGCTCAAAACCCTAGACTCCCCATTTCCTCCTGACGATGGAGGCTCTCCAAACGTCCCTGGGTCGATTTGGCTTATAGTTCTGTTGGAGCCCAGTTTGCTTTTGAGGTTCTACCTGGCCTTTCCACCCACTGTTAAAACTGGGGTACTGATGCATCCGACTGTTATTGTTGAATTGTCTATTTCTCCTCAGTATGTTGGTTCTAGCTTCATGTATTTTGCTGTTCTGTTTAGGTGCACATATAGTTACAATTGTTATATCTTTCTGATGATTTAAACACTTATCTTTAAAAAATACCCCTCTTTATTTCTAATAACAATTTTAGTTTAAAATTCTATTTCATATGGCACCACTATAATCACTCCCTCTTTCTTGTGTTTACTGTTTATGATATCTTTCTCATCTTTTCTTTATCTATTTGTCTCTAAAATGTGTCTCTTGAAGACAGGTCTTGTTTTTTCTATTTAGTCTGAAAAATTTACCTTTTAATTGGGTTATTTAATCATTCAAATATAATTTTATTATTGGTATAGTAGACTTGTCTGCCACTTTGCTTTTCATTTTCTGTGTGTCTCATGTCGTTTTTGTTCCTCTGTTCCTGCTTTTTTTACATTAGGGAATATCTTCTAATTAAGTATTTACATTTCTTTAGTAATTTTAAATATACATGTGTATACCTCATGCGAAGAGTTGACTCATTGGAAAAGACCCTGATGTTGGGAGGGATTGGGGGCAGGAGGAGAAGGGGACGACAGAGGATGAGATGGCTGGATGGCACCACTGACTCAATGGAAGTGAGTTTGAGTAAACTCTGGGAGTTGGTGATGGACAGGGAGGCCTGGTGTGCTGCAGTTCATGGGGTTGCAAAGAGTCAGACATGACTGAGCGACTGAACTGAGCTGAACTGATACATACAGATGAAGGGCAAACTAAACACAGTGAAAGCAGGAGGAAGAAACTAATGAAGACTGGAGCTGGAATAATGAAGCACAGCAGAGAAAATCAGTGTGACCGAAATCTGGTTCTTTAAGAAGAATAGCAAAACTGATAAACTTTTAGCTATATGGACCAAGGAAAAAAAAGAAGACTCAAAATACTAAAATACAAAGCGAAAGTGGAACAATTACCATCAGTAAGTGGATTATAAAGAAATTATATGAACAACTATTTGTCACTAAATGAGATAAATTAGATGAAATGGGCAAATCCTTGAAAGACACAACTACTTAAGCTGATTTAGGAAGAAATCTGAAAAGATAATAATACAAGTGTAGGGACTCAATTTTTAACCCCAAACTAACCAAATAGAAAAGCTGAGGCCCAGATGGCTTCACCACTGAGGTCTACAAAACATTCAGAGAAGAATTAATAACAATTATTCACACTCTCCCCCAAATAGAACAGAACATTTTCCGACTTAGTTACCTTGATGCCAAAACCACAAGTCATCACAAGAAAACTACAGACCAATATCTGTTTTGAATACAGATGAAAAAAGTCTCCACGAAATACTAGTAAACTCAATCTAGGAACATCTATTAAGAATTATATACCATAATCAATGGGATTTACCCTAGGAATTCAAGGTTGGTTGACACTTGGAACTTAATGTCATACATCATAGTAACAGAATTTTTAAAAATCACACAATCATCTCAATGGGTGAAGGAAAAGCACTTGGCAAAACCCAAAACCTCTCATGCTAGAAAACACTCATCACAGGGATTGTTCCTAGTTTGAAAAAGGACTCCAGCAAACACCTGGGCACCGGGTGTAGACAGCCGGCTCTCCGAGGAAAAGGGGTGAGTTCTGAATTCCAGCATGTCCATGCTTCAGCTCCATGGGACAAGCAGACACCTAAGCTCTGGGAGTCCCGTCCACATGATGGGCTTCAGATGCCAACTGCACTAGAAACGGAAATCCTGGGAGAAGCACATGGGGTAATGAATATGATTCCAGTAAACCCACAGGTCCTATGCAAACACTGCTGCTTGATGAGGTCATCTGCCAAGGAAGCAGTTAAAACTACCCGAGCAGAAGCAGTGAAAATGTTGGCATCAATGCAGACGACAGATGCCAACACACCAAAAAAGTACGACAAGAAAATCCACGTTTTGGCTTATTGTTATAAAAGTCATGCTAATTAGAGTCCGTCATACAAATCGTGTGCATGCGTGCTTGGATAATGGATGGAGAAGTCTCCCGATCAACTCTGAGGTTTTACCTTCTCAACGTTCCACTCGTGCGGCATTCACAGTCCCCTGCAAGTCCTTCCCCCTCCGCCGTCTGCAGGTGGAACCTGCCTCACAGTTCTATGGTCACAGCATCTGCTCAGGATTCTCAGTATTTAATCGCATGGTCAAGGTCATGGTCAGAACTAGAAATGGCAGAGTACGCGCTGCTCTGTGAGGTCACACGTCAGCTTTTAAAGAGCAGTAAAACCTACACCCAGAGAAGGCGGCATGTTTGGTGCCCGAGTTCCCAGGGAGAAGGCAAGTCCAGACAAGGGGAGGATGGACTGTGACCGTGCTTTTTGGAAACGTCTACCCCTTCCAGGATTTCCTCATGCTTGGAGAGAAAGCCTGATTTTCAAAGAGAAATCTAGGAAGACAGTACCATACTGTCTGAAACAGTTCAGTTTCTGGCTAAGAAAAGAAATCTCTTCCAGTGAGGTTAAACGTTCATGCAGTTGAGTTTATCAGGAGAGCGAGAAACGGCAAGTGCGATGTCGCGTCAGCGCTGCGCTTGTAGGAGGAGCGGTCTGGGCCTTCTCCTCCCCTTCACACCCCTCCCCGCTTCTCCACAGACTCCGCCAGCACGGGCTCTCCCGGGGGCACCCCGTGTCCTGCTGCTGCAGAAGCCAGCAACCCCCCCGCCCCGACCGCGGACTCTCCCTGCGTCCCTGCTGAGAAGCTCTGCGCCAGCGCCTCCGCTAGGTCGGCTGCCGTGACCACACAACACAGCTCAGCGATTGAACGGCCGTGGACCCCTGTCCGTGACCCACAGCAACAACCCCCCTCCGACACCTCCTTCAGCTGTGCCGGGGAACTCCAGCGGCACCCGACTTGATTGGCTGTCAAAGCTGTGACAGCGGAGAAAAACAACTCAGAGTTACAAATCGTTTTTGTAACACACTGTGCGTTTGTTAAAGAAAGAATACACTCGCTATTCCAAAATGACCCACAGAACAGCTGACCCACGAGTCACGGCCCACGGCCACCCAGGCCCCCAGCCCTGGCCAGTCCCATCCCGTTATACCCAGACAGCGTCCAGGGGGAGCGGCCGACCGCAGTGTCTCTGATGAACTTGAAGCCCTCGGGCTCTGGAAGCAGAGGGTGGTATCTGTTTACTCACATCAAGAGTTATGAATATTCACTAGCCAAAATGAGAGGAAAAAATGTGTATACTCCTCAGAATTTGAAAAACATCTCCAAACTGTCATTCACACATCACACTTCAAGCCTGCCTCTGTGGCGTGGGTGGTATTTTTTCACGGAAGCCAAAGAGATATTTTTTCTACTTTTCCCACCATGCAGCAGCATCTCCAAGGACACACATTAAATATTAACAAAGACCCAGGTTAAATGCAGGCGCCCTTCTCCCTGCGTCAGTGTGTTTATTAAAAAGCCACTATTACTGGAAAATTCCGGCACCACTCAATTTCGCCAAATTCAGAAAAAAAGATGTTTCCCCTTCGTGCCGTCCCAAAGGCCAACTTGCCCCCCCCCCCCCCCCCCCCCCCCCCCCGTCACCCTTGTCCTGAGTCCAGGCCTGAGTCCTCCGAGCTCCAGCCCGTCAGGGAGCAGGGGGCTGACCCCGGATGGTGGGGCACCGCCCAGGGTCCCGCTGAGGGGAAGGGAGGAGAACCACCTCATACAGGTCTCTCTCTGCTCTGACCTCAGGCCCTGCATTTCCTGACGGACAGGAAGCCTCCAGAGAGCACGGACTCCCGGGTTTGCTTATCCTTCCCACCTCCCCACCCCGCCCCACCCCACCCCCAGCGAGCCAGTGCTGCATGGAGCAGGGGTGCAAGAGTACTTGTGAATTAATGCTGGAGAACATGCATCTTGATGTGCAAGCCTCCCCCCTCCTCACAGCCCACGGACGCAGAACCTCTGCCCCCCAAGCCAGGGTGCAGCCTCTGAACACAGGCGCCTGAAGGGCTGCCTGTGGGTGTGGAGTGGTGGTGAGGTGGGCTGAGGCAGAGCCCTGTGCCCGGCACACTTGGGGACGTAACTACAGGCCCAGAACTGCAGCCAGCACACAGGGACGGCAGCAAGCAGGCCGGACAACCAGCTCTGTGCTTGCGAACGTGTGTGCAGAACCTGTCTCATCATCTTCCTTATGTTCCTAAATTCTTCCTAAATTAATCACGCCTTTGAAAATTCCACTTTGAATAATGACTGAAATTACTTTGAACAAAATTCAAAATACTATAAATCAAGAACAGAAATAATTCAGTATGATAAAGTAGTTCAGTTCAGTTCAGTCGCTCAGTCGTGTCCGACTCTTTGTGACCCCATGAACTGCAGCACACCAGGCCTCCCCGTCCATCACCAACTCCTGGAATCCACCCAAACTCATGTCGAGTTGGTGACGCCATCCAACCATCTCATCCTCTGTCGTCCCCTTCTCCTCCTGCTCTCAATCTTTCCCAGCATCTCTTCAGCTCCCGTGGGCTCTCTCCCCCAGGGACCCTCTGCAGGATGTACAAAGCCGGCTGACGACCCCCGTGGCCCGTCACGACCTTGCCCCGAGGCCAGCCTTGCCCATAACTCTGTGGACACGGCTGCCAGCAGCTCTCAGGACCGGAGGGGCTGGGCTGCAGGGCCGGCCTACCTGCGCCCCTGCCTCCACCCCGCATGCAGCGCAGGCAGTCTGGACGGTTGGGGAACATTCACAGAAGGACATCATCCTCTCTACAAACACGCACACCCCGACTCCTCTCCCCGCAGCGGGAATTTCAGAACAAACTAAAGATGTGGTGAGTTGAGAGTGACAGCAGCCTTGGTACCAAAGGTACAGTCTGGCTGGCTGCTCACTGCTCAAAATCCAAAAAAGAGACAAGGCTGGTGGGAATGAAAGCTTGCTTTATCTGGGATGCTGGCAACCCGGGGAGAGCGTGGACGCCTATCCAAAGTCTCAGCATCCCCACCCCTTCTCCCCGACAGTCCACGGGCAAGATATTTTATAGACAGAGCGAGGGGGCTCCAGGCAGAAACAGCGCAGTCAGCTCTGACGGTCATCTTGAAATTGGTCATCGGTGGTCTGACCAGTGTCACCTTGACTTTTGAGGTACAGTCAGTCTTCAGTTCCAGGGTCGGTGTGTTCCCGTTTCCCTGAGGCCAGTTCTCAGAATCATGGCGCCTTATGACTTGGCTACAGTCCGGTCATCACGGAGTTAACGCCTCCACCTGGTGGGGTTCAGCATCTACAAGAGGGCTCACAGGACATGGCTCAGAATATTATCTGCATCCCTTGGGGAGGATCTGAAGCTCCTTGACTTTGCTTAATGACTATTAATATTTGGTCTCCTTTGACTGTTTTCCTTTGTTTCTGCATTTTCTCACTTCTCTGATTAAACTTATTCTTTGACTAAAGTTTCTCTGAAGCTGAAACTCCAATACTTTGGCCACCTGATGAGAACTGATTCATCTGAAAAGACCATGATTGCTGGGAAAGATTGAAGGTGGGAGGAGAAGGGAACGACAAAGGATGAGATGGTTGGATGGCATCACCGCCTCAATAGACACGAGTCTGAGTCAACTCCGGGAGTTGGTGATGGACAGGGAGGCCTGGCGTGCTGCAGTCCACGGGGTCGCAAAGAATCGGACACAACTGAGTGACTGAACTGAACTGAAAGTTTCTCTGCAGACAGAAGGCAGGCTGAGGACAGGTCGCAGCGAGGACCACAGGGTCCTGCTCTGTTTCAGCCTGACAGCCAACAGCTCCCAGCCAGGCTGTGGGGTTCTTCTGATGAATATAAACAGTTCCAAGGTGATTCACAGCAGACAAGGCCTCTCCGTGAAGTCTACGAACAGGAGATAAAGGGTTTGAATTCTGCCTGAGCAGAAAGAAACCCCAAGGCTGTTCGGTCACAAATCTCCCCTGCGTCCCAGCCCTGCTGGCCTCCCTTGTGACGGTGCGTCCCCAGGACAGGCCTGCCCTGCCCCTACAGCCCCCAGCCTGCACCCTCCCGGATCAAGGCAAGCTCAGCCACGACCACAGGGGCCCACTCTCCAAGCCCCAGTGCAGAGCGGGCCCTGACCTGGCCCTGCTATGACTCCCAACAGGACCCCACCCTGCAGAAGGCCGTCCTCCTGTGGAGACGCCTATAGCCCCTGGGACGTTGTTTCCCCACCAAGCGAGCTGTGCTTTCAGGATTTCCCAAGTAAACAGGGGGGAGCTTGGCACGAGAGTTTAAACATGAAGCCATCCTTAGCAAAACAAACCAGGCACCAGTGGGATCCTTCTGACTCCCAGCATCGCTGTTCACAGTACATCATCTGCAGTCTGTCCCAGCGCGGCTGCAGCCCCTGGGTCCCATCCATGCGCCTTCCTCTGAAACAACGACACCCCCGACCCAGTCAAACGGGTCTTATTGTCAGTGACAAGCCGTCAGATCTCTGTTACTTTCACAAACACGGACGATGGGGGACAAACAGACCAACACTGTTTAGTTCCCCCCCTCCACCCTCCCTTAGAAAGAGGAACAAAGGAAGGGACTCCCTGCACTTCTTGAGGCCACCGTGAAGCCGGAGACCTGGGCGGGGCTCATCTGGGCAGAAGCACAGGACCAGCGCCTCGGGCACCGAATCCCCCAGAGCCACAGGCACGCAGACGCCGTGGGAATTGATCAGACTGTCTCCCTGCCCCATCCAGGCACTCCTCACCCCACAAGCTGCTAACGAACCCACAGCTGTCAGTACGCTCCTGAAGGGGTTTAAAAGCTCCCATAAACCCCGTGCTATTTCACGTTTTCTCCATAAAACGACCTTAGAAAGCAGAGGAGCACTCCCGTGTCTTCTGCCCACTGGGCCGTCAGGCGGGGCTCCCGAGGCCCCAAGAGCCCCACGGACGAAGCGGGATAATAGCTGGATCCCTCCAAACCTGCTCTTTCCTCCACATCACCTGCCCCCTGGAGGTAAAGCCACTGACCCAAGTCCAGAGGCCCAGGCTTCAGAGCATCTAAAGTCCCCTGGCCATGCACCCTGCCAGCGCCGGCGGGGCGGACCTGCAGCTCGCCCCCCGTCTCCTGCTGCTGCGGGTCCTTCAGCTCCACTGTCCCCGCATCACCTTCTCCCCCCGTTCACCAGATTCAGTCCCGTGTGCCAGCCGGTGTCCCGGACTGCCGCACTTCTCCAGGCACTGAACCGCGAGATCAACAACGTCTCTTCATTTTTGTGTGTTTGTTATGTATTATCTGTGTGAACAGTGTTATAAACACATCACAGCACAGCACGATCTGGCTGACTGTGTTAGTTGGGTACTTAGGCAAAGTTTGTTGGACTTAATGTGAACAAATTAGACTTAAGAACTTGCTCTTGAACTGGAACTTGTTTGCACGGAGGGGACTTGCTGTAGTTAAGATCTGAAGTCAGCTGTCCTTAAATTAGGACAATTATCCAGCTGGCCCAATGTTGTCTCAAGTCCTTCCCATGAGGCCTGGAGGTCAGAGACAGGAAGTCAGGAACCTAGGACAAGAGGTCACCTGCTGCTGCCTGACAGAGGGTGGAATGCATATGGAGATGGGGACCCAGCCCCCAAACCTGAGGAACTGAATGCCGCCCTCAGCCCGAGAGAACCTGGTTTCAGGCGAGAGCACAGCCCGGCCCCACCCCAGGCCAGCCTGCAGAGACCCCAGCACACGCATCAGCTGGCCCGTGGAGACTGTGAGATGATAAATGTGTACTTCTGAAGCTTAATTTGCACGGACTAGCAAAGAAAAACGGATAAGAGCCTGCTCAGAAGTCTCTTGCCTTCTTCACGGCTGTCGGGCCCACTAGGAAGCACGCTTTTCTACATGCGGAGCCAAAAGCGAGGCCATGTGGCCACGTCCCAGCATCTGCAGACGTGGCCTGGGAGCGCCGGGGGCAGCCCTGCCTACAGAATGTCAGGCAACCTCCTGCCTGAACGCGGTGCTGCTTCTACGCCTGGTTTCCTTTTGATCCAGACGTTCTCCCCCAGATTCTTACAGAAGCATCTTTTTCTGTCTTGTGCATTCAATGATTTAACCTTCATTAATGGTGACATGACGCTTAAGCAAAAGCCTAGCTCCCACTGTGCCTGAGAACATCCGACTCTAATCTCCTGACAGTGAGCAGGTGCCAGAGGCCCTCTGGCCAGAGATACCCCTGCAGGCCCCAGGGGCAAAGTCATATTTGTTAAAACTGACTTTTACCATTTCAAAACAAATTTCAAATGTTAGCTTTAAATATGCATCTGCTTTTTATAAAATCTTTGGGGAAAAATTTCAGAAAACCAAGGGACCTCAACCATTATTGGCCAAATAACTTCCAAAGATGAGATCGCTGGATGGCATCACTGACTCAATGGACATGAGTTTGGGTGGATTCTAGGAGATGGTGATGGACAGGGAGGCCTGGCGTGCTGCGGTCCATGGGGTTGCAAAGAGTCGGACACGACTGAGCGACTGAGCTGAACTTTCAAAAAGCAAATGTGCAGGAGGTGGTGATACATTTTGGTCCTACAACTGGACAATAACAGGAACCCCAGGGTGCTGACCTCTGACCTGCTTATCCCACTTATGTTTATCCACTCAGAGGGTCTCCTCAAAGTCCTTCCCAGGCTGTAGTTGAGAGCATTTGACTTTGAAAGCATCTGGTTTGGGGTTTGCAGCTTCTAAACTGCTCCTTGCAGGTCTCTCAGCCAGGGTCCCCAGGAGCCACAGAACTAACTCGGGCTGCTTCAGGCAACACACCTGTCCTTTCCTCCCCTTCAAGGTGGGGCCAGAGGGTTACAGGGCAGGGGGACCAGCATCCGCTCAGCCTCCAGACATCGCTTTAATACTGCTGTGTGTCTGACAAACACACTATAAAAGGCAGAATTTTAGTCATTTTACTTTGTGTACTTTCCTGCCCATATTAAAGTCATAAAAGAGTCAGCAGAGCTGGTAAGATGTATTTGCTTTTGTCAAGTGTTTCCCTGGTGGCTCAGCTGGTAAAGAACCTGCCTTCATGCAGGAGACGTGGGTTCAGTCCCTGGGAAGGGAAGATCCCCTGCAGGAGGGCATGGCAAACCACTCCAGTGTTCTGGCCTGGAGAATCCTATGGACAGAAGAGCCTGGTGGGCTACAGTCCACAGGGTCACAAAGAATCGGACACAACTTAGCGATAACAACAAGCTTTCTTAAAACCACAGGGAAGCCTCTGGTTTGCTGTTGACCAAGACAGCACACCTCAGGCACAGGAGGGGTGTGTGGCTGACTCAGGGGGCGGGGGCCTTCTGGGCGCCTTCCTCCTGCAGATGCCTTGTGTTTACCTGAAAGCGGCCACGACAGGCATGAGCATTTCATCAAGGAAAGGGCTGTTTCCAAACCTCAAGCTCTTTTCCTGTGCTCACCCAGCCTCTACTCACCTTCTTAAGAAAGAAAGGAAACGCACCACCACTGGAGTCTCAGCCTCCCTGACGGCCGTCAGCCACAGGTGACTTCTGCACTAACTCGGCGGGGAAAACGATAGCGTTTCCACGGAACAGTGACGAACACCCAGCCCTTAATGGTGAAACTGAAGTTACTACATCAGCCAGGCTCACAGACCAACATCCGTTGAACAGAGGTCTGGTCTAGGCTTCTCATTTTGTTAATGAAGGAAAAGAGGCCCGGAGGGCTGGTGAGAGGACTTTTCTGTAACTGGATCCACCTTGGATGAGAGCGCAGTCTTACATTCAGCCTAATTCTGTTCGCATTTGAAACTGGAAATATGATTTCTTCTGCTAATGACCACATCTCAGAAGAGGGAACAACAGTCACCGCTAGACAGACCCACTCCTGACAAGTCGGCTCCTGCTCTGATAGTGTGTGACTATCATGAAGACGATCACTGTTTCTGCAAACGCTGAATCCACCGGGTGACCAGGGCAGGCACCTCTGGGTTTATCGGCGCGTCCCCCTCCAGACCACGGTCACACACCTGAACGTGTCCGCTCCAGCTCTGCAGCTTGAGACTCGGGCCATGGACAGAGGAAGTGACAGGGCGTCTAGCCAGCGCTTCTCGTATTTTGGTTCATTAGCTACGGGCGAGGAAGGCGAGGACGGAGCCTGTGCAGAACAGACGAGAATCAAGGGTCACAGGATCAGTCGAGAGCACCGGAAACAGGGAGGGGCCCTGACAGACCCCAACATCACGTCTCCAAACTCAAATTTAACTCGTTTCAGCCGCGGCAAGAGAGTGTGTGTTCTCAGAGCTCTGGGGAGAAATGAGTGCTCTTCTAGTTCAAAGTAAACTATATTCTTCATCTATTTTTTTAAACAAAATACTGCACCAAAGAGAGAAAAGTCTCTCTTTGGGAAGAGAGGAAGAGGCTGGGGGCAGAGACTGGCACTGGGAGGAACCCGGGGTCCTGGGGAAGGCTGAGAGTCAGACAGGCTGTGAGCTGCCTCCTGCACCCAGAAGGTCAAATCGGAGTGGGATTCATACATATTAATGTTGACAAGACCCTAACAGGTGACCAGTCACAAGCCCAGCTTATTAGCTAATGGCAAAGCTCTCAGCGTCTGTCCAAAGGGAGCGGGGTGGTTGGCAGGGTGGGGCCTGCGGGTAAGGGGAGTGAGATTTAATTCTTAGGTGGATAAGAAGCTCAGGGTCCCCAAAGAGAAGAAAGAGGTCTGGAGCTCTCAGAGAGGAGGGAAAGACAAACTTTCTTTTCTACCTTCCTTAGTCTTAGTCACATAAAACGTTTTTTTCTTTAAGCCCAGAGCTGCTGATTACACAGCAAAACAACTCATCTTAAACTCTGTACCAGTGACTAGATAACAGTAAGGTACCCTCCTTGAGGACACGTTTCTCCTTCTTGAGAACCTTCTGACCGATCCTGCCATCTTAAAACGTAAATTGTGGGAGTGGGTCTGGTAAGATCTTTGCAACCTTGAGACCTTCTTTTGATTTACTGTAATAACCAACTGAAAAAGTACACAGCTCCCTTGCTAAAACTAGCCAGGGGGGCACTCTCCACCCCCTTCTGATGTCTGTGTCAGAAGCTTCCTCTGTCCCTTGTTACACTTTAATAAAACTCTGCTACACAAAAAGCTCTTGAGGGATCAAGCCTGGTACCTGGTCCCAAAGCTAAATCATCTTCTTCAGAGAGCATGAATCCAACATCGTTCACCATAAGCTATGGGGAAGATGCTCAAAAAGCTGAATGAAGCCACGCAAACAACCATGTCCTGAGACGTGACAGCCACATGTTCCCGGTGAGCCGCAGGGTCAGAGACGGTCTGTGCCAGCCCTGCGGGGCCGGCGGCATCCCGCCCCCAGTAGGGGGCAGCTGGCCCTGTCTGCCTCCCTTTCCAGAAGCATCCTTGCAGCAGCTGTGGCTTCCGGTGACAAAGGCAGGAGCCCCAGCAGCTTCCGGCTTAGGGACAGGCGGACAGAACTCGGTGCGCATCCCCAGGGCACAGCCAAAGCCAATGACCAGGGCGGCAAGCCCAGACCGCCGAGGGCAGGAAGGCCCAGCCCCTGGGCGGCCAGGCTCCGCCCTGCGCTGCCGTCACGAGGCTGGGGGCGGGGTCCCCCCGACGGCGGGCGGCGAGGGTGGCGCTGGGGCCGTGCTATTGCACGGACGGACGGCTGGCCCACGCACACTAGAGCTCGGCGGGGTCGCTCCCCTGAGCCCTGCTTTGCTGCACAGGGAACTCGGCTCCACCCTCTGCAACAATCTGATCGAGAAAAGAATTCGGTAAAGAGCAGACACAGGTACACGCGTAACTGAATCACTTTGCTGCGCACCTGAGACCATCCCAGCATCGCTCATCAGTTCTCCTCCAACACAAACTACAAAACGAACAGCCCAAAAGGCCGGCAAGCTGCATAGAGGGGGAACTGCCAATTGCAGAGAAGGCGGGGACAAAACATGCTTCCTTCTGACTTATGATGCCGCCACAGGTGCAGTGGATAAGGAACCAAGGGCCATCCTGGTTCTGAAACATTCGAACCTGGCCCACCAACCCGCGGAGCTGTGACTCTGAGATGCCTTGGTGTCTCTGAGCTGGAGAGTCTGAGCTGAGACGGTGCAGTGGCACTCGGACACTGGCCTCCTAGGACAGCATCTCACCTGTCCTTCAGGATCCTGAGCAAGACGGGAGGCTCCCTGTGGGACTTACTGCCAGAGGACCAAGCGCCACAGAGGAGGAAGCAAGGAGGAATTCCGTGGGGTGAGTGTCAGCCAAGGCTGACAAGGCTGCCTTAAAGCCACGATCCCCGAACTCACGAATACGAGCTGGGAACAAGTGAGGGCGGACCTCCACACATCCCGGTGCTCCACCTGTGCACCCCACCATCACGCCATCCCTGAATCACGAATACGAGCTGGGAAGGAGCGTGGGCAGGGCTCCTTGTCCCCCAGCACTCCACCTGTGCACCCCGCGATCACGCCGTCCCTGAACTCACAAATATGAGCTGGGAATGAGTGAGGGCACGCCTCCCTGTTCCCCAGTGCTCCACCTGTGCACCCCGCGATCACGTCATCCCTGAATCACAAATACGAGCTGGGAAGGAGCGTGGGCAGGGCTCCCTGTCCCCCAGCACTCCACCTGTGCACCTCGCGATCACGCCATCCCTGAACTCACAAATATGAGCTGGGAAGGAGTGTGAGCAGACCTCCCTGTCCCCCAGCACTCCACCTGTGCACCCCGCGATCACGTCATCCCTGAACTCACAAATACGAGCTGGGAAGGAGCCTGGGCAGGGCTCCCTGTCCCCCAGCGCTCCACCTGTGCACCCCGCGATCACGTCATCCCTGAATCACGAATACGAGCTGGGAAGGAGCGTGGGCAGGGCTCCCTGTCCCCCAGCACTCCACCTGTGCACCCCGCGATCACGTCATCCCTGAATCACAAATACGAGCTGGGAAGGAGCGTGGGCAGGGCTCCCTGTCCCCCAGCACTCCACCTGTGCACCTCGCGATCACGCCATCCCTGAACTCACAAATATGAGCTGGGAAGGAGTGTGAGCAGACCTCCCTGTCCCCCAGCACTCCACCTGTGCACCCCGCGATCACGTCATCCCTGAATCACAAATACGAGCTGGGAAGGAGCCTGGGCAGGGCTCCCTGTCCCCCAGCGCTCCACCTGTGCACCCCGCGATCACGTCATCCCTGAATCACGAATACGAGCTGGGAAGGAGCGTGGGCAGGGCTCCCTGTCCCCCAGCACTCCACCTGTGCACCCCGCGATCACGTCATCCCTGAATCACAAATACGAGCTGGGAAGGAGCGTGGGCAGGGCTCCCTGTCCCCCAGCACTCCACCTGTGCACCCCGCGATCACGTCATCCCTGAATCACGAATACGAGCTGGGAAGGAGTGTGAGCAGACCTCCCTGTCCCCCAGCACTCCACCTGTGCACCCCGCGATCACGCCGTCCCTGAACTCACAAATATGAGCTGGGAAGGAGTGAGGGCACGCCTCCCTGTTCCCCAGTGCTCCACCTGTGCACCTCCCGCTCCACACCTGTCTCATTTCTTGGGGCTGGTATGTGTCTTTAAGTCACCTTTTCCAAGAAAAATGTTCAGTGTTTTAAAACTTGGTGTTCAGATAGGAGACTTGAAGCCATTTTTTTAGGTATTCCTGTCTTACTTTTTTTTTGAATGGCTGAGGTCTTTCCACTTTACTCTTTTATTTCAACTGAACTATATCGAGCTATAAATTACACCTAACGACATGTACTGATTTAAGTGCAGTGTGATGAATTCTGACAAATACATACACCTTGTGCAACCAAGGCCTACATTATCATACAGAACCATCTGGCCCCAGCCAGACCACCCTGAGTCTGTCTGTGGCTGTGTCTCCTCCAGCACAGGCTATCTCGGGTCTGACTTCCATTACCACGGATACCTCTGGTTCTTCTAGAACTTCTGTGTGAAGAATTGTACGGGAGGTACTTGTGTGTGTAGCTTCATTCTCTCAGCAGGAAGTCAGTGACAGGATCTCCGTTTCTGTGTTTTTCAGCAGAAACTGGGAAAGATTAAGGACCGGAGGAGAAGGGCGACAGGGGATGAGGTGGTTGAAAGGCATCAGCAACCCAGTGGACATGAGTTTGAGCAAACTCTGGGAGGCAGTGAAGGACAGGGAAGCCCGGCATGCTGCGGTCCATGGGGTTACAAAGAGTCGGATACGACTGAGCACCTGAATAAGAACAGCAGGTTATTCATTGTCTTCACTGAGCGGCATTCCTGCTTGTGTGAAAGCATTTCTTGCTTCGTTCACCTGTTGAGGGAGATCTGAGTCATTTCCAGTTTCATAACAAGATAAATAAAGGTGCTGTGCCAGCAGTTAAATCTGGGTGCCAAGCTGGCATTCCTGGGGTTCATTACTCTTCTTTGGCTTGATCGTACATTTGAAGATCTGTGTTGTTCTCTATAACATCACAGACGCCAGGACTGCAGGGCATCCAAGCTCGTGCTCTTCTCAGGTTTTGTTAAATATCTAGAAGGCTGAGAAGAAGACAAGACTTCCTTTCCTGTGTAGCGTGGGGTCAGTGATCACTATAAACAGTCGCTTCCTCTGGAATCCTGAATGCGCTCACCTCGTACATTCAAGTATCTCCCGATGACTCAGAACAGCAGTGCATTCACACTGACTCCTGGTGCTGGAGGTGTTTGTTAGGAAGATGCTTTCTCAAGACAAATGCCGCACGAAGAGACACCACGCGACTCACCGACAGCCTCCTGCAGGCTTCCGGCTTTCCATCACTCAAGCAGAGAAACATCCATCTCGGAGGCAGGTGTGGAGTGGAGACCTGCCCCTGGTGACATCAGAGGTCCCAGTGCCGGGTGCCCTACCTGCTTCCTCAAGTCTTGGGGGCCGTGGGATCAGGAAAGGAGTCCCCGCCTTGGGAAGAGTTTCCTGAGTCACCCCCTCTCGTTTCCTCCCTTTCTAAAAGGCTCTGGAGTCAGTAAGAAAGGAGACGGCTCTCCACTGCACCCGGAGGCCACCCTGGACTGCTGCCCCGAGAGGGTCAGCCCCAGGACACATCCAGCCTTTCCTGAGGAGCCACAGGGACCACCCAGAACCCAGGGTCCCTGCCAGACGAGCGGCCAGTGGAAGGCACGTTTCGTATCGTAACAGTCCCAGGGGCTGAGAATACATCTCCCCAGCCGGTCACCCGCGCTGCTGGGAAAAGTCTTCCACACATTAGGACACAGGGCATCTTATGGAAAGTCTCTGGGGAGTGGCCTTCACATCGGACTGTCCCCCAGGGATGGGGCTGGGAGCCTGGGCTGCCTGCAGCATCCAAACTGGATGTGAAGCTGGCGCCCATTGATGTCGGGGGGATGGGAGAAGAAACGGATGCCAGGCGCCGGAGCACAGCTTTGGGGGTGACAGGGTGCCCTGCTCATGCCGGGAGCTGGAGGCACCACCAGAGGCCGCAGTGGGGAGTGTGAGAGAGTGGGGCCTGGAGAGAGGAGGGGCACAGCCTTACTGCCAGCTGGCCCCAGGCACCAGACAGTCCCCGGCTGAGTGCCCAGGTGTCCAGAACAGACTGGTAGACCATCCACTTAGACCTGAAGTCTAAGGATGATGGGGGCCAGGGCCCCAGCCCTGGGTAGCGAGTGGGGGTGCCTCTAGGCCCAACAAGTGGGAGCTTGCAGGAGGGAAGCACTCTGGGCGCTCTGCAAGGAGACCTGGGAGCTTCTTAGAGAAAGAGCCACGATCTCCCGCTGTCCCAGGGAGGCCTCGAGGCTGGTGCAGCCGGGCCGGGGCCCCGATACGGCGGCTGTGGCCTCCACAGGCTTGGCGGGCATCGGTCCTGAGCTGCTCTGTGCTTGCTCCTGACGGTGGGAATGTCCCTTGCAGACGGGAAGCAAGTGCTTCAGGCCCTGGGGATTGAGAGGCATCCACTTCTCCCCAGTTCTGCTTTAAACAGACCCAGAACTAAAATACTTCTGCAACAGAGCTTCAGCTTTCACTGCATTTCCAGGGCTAATTTTCTTTGAGAAAGCCACTTGTCCAGATGGACTGGCATTAATTAAACACGCCCGCATCTGACTCTCAGGGCCCAGCCCTTCCTGGACAGCTGGACTGCCCTGCGTGACCCCCGGCAGAACAAGTATATGTGGACAAGACACCCTGGAATCCTCGCATGGCAGCAGGTTCCGTGTGACTCCTGTGAGCCGGGCTACTGACAGGTCGCCAGGTCACGGGGACCAGTGACAAGTGCATCTTAGTAAAGTAACTTGTGAAGACAGGCAGGTTTGCACAGATGTTCACATGGTCTACAGAAGTGCCTAACCCTAATCAAGCATGTTTCTCACTAAAATACTTTGCTTTCTCTCCAATGAGCATCTCTTAAAGATATCAGTGAGACATCAAATATTAATTATTATTGAGGGAGAAGGGTCACTGTCAAATATTTTCCTGCAGCAAAATTAAGATACACATCTCAGGAATGAAACAGCAGTGCTATGCTGTATGGTCTCTGCATGCCACAAAAATATGTAAATAATTTTTCTATTTGAATTTGGTATATTTTGAGTGTTAATGTCTACTTTGTTATTTTAATGAAATTAATTCATTTTGTGAAGACAGCTGAGTATCTAAATTAAGTCTATACATTTTAAAGTGTTACAGTAATACAATAATTTAAAAGCAGATCAACATATCTGATAGCAGATTACTGTTATATTCTTCTAATTGAAACCATTATTAGGATTATCAAATAGCATTATCATAATAATGAGAAGTCATCATTATGATGATAAGATTAAAAACATCTCATGAAACATGAACGGTGGAGTAAAAACGGGGCCTGATTCTTAGACTCTTCATCAGGAGGTTATCTGGAAGACAAGTGAAGTCTTTACAGCTATCAGAATCTACTCAAGACAAAGGTCAATAAACCACCGAAGCGCATGATGAAAATAAGAGAGGAGCGTGCAAACACTATTTTTAGAAAAACACGGTATCTTTACAGAGGACTAGGGGCGTCAGAGATGACACAAGGCCCTGACGTGACCCGACGACCCATCAAGCTAAGGCACTAACGTGAGCAGAGGTGCCTCACTTGCTGGGCCAAGACTGCCGGGAGCAGAAGTGGTCGGTGGGAAACAGAACACAGAAGTCACGCGAGCGGAAAGTGGCTCCTGAGCTTCATGAGAGGAAAGCAGACATTCTGCGAACATCCACGCTGGGCTGGCACCTGCCAACCTAACTCAAGCGACCGCATTACTTTCCACAGACTTCCCTCCTTTAAACTCCACACCCTTCTGGGATCACTCGTGTTTCCCCTCCTGAAATGTGGCCTTTAGAAATTCTGCTCGGGAAAGCCTGTGAGTGACAGGACTCTTTCAGATCCTCTTCCTATTACAAGTCTTTATTTTTACTTGTTCTGGAAATACGCTTTTGCGAGGAATGCAAAGACAGACTGACAGTGCTGGCTCTTGTCTCCACGATTCTGAAAACATTATTTATTGGGCTGCTTTGTAGCTTCCACTGTCACCACTGAGAAACACACTGTTAATGAGGGTGTCCTTCTGCGTGGGTGGCCTATGTTTTCGCTGGTGGATTTTAAGATCGACTTTCAGCCACAAAGTCAGAGAGGTGAGTATGACTCTACATGAAGCTCAAATACAGATAAAATGAATCTACAGCAACTGAGGTCAAAACAATGGTAATTTTTTGAGGGGGAGGTAGTCTGAGATTCTGGTGATGTGCTATATTCTGACCACGGTGCTGTAACATTTATTGAGCTGTTATTTCAAAGTTGTATACTTCTCTGCATGTGCCTTATGTTTTAATTAAACTTTAAATATCATTCTATCGTTCACTCGTTGATTATCTCTGCCTCCCTTCCATCTAGAAGACACAAGTCATTGTTTGACTTACGTGTTTATTTGTTTAACATTTTTAAATGTATTTCATTTTAATTACTTATTCTTTTTACATCTGCTTTTCATTTGCAACCATGATTTATAAGCTTCTTATGTGCTTCCTTATAATTTCTGTAAAATTCTGTTTCAGTTTTGGGCTTCAGTATATTGTTCCTGTACACTTCTGAGTCATTCAGTTCTTTGCAATGACCCTAGTCTTTTGCATTAATCTTCTGAAAATTTTAACTTAGAAAATCAGGTACTTATCATCATAAACTCTTTGTTCTTTAATTTGAGCTCTTTATTCATCTGCCACAGGTGTGCCGGCACCCAGAGACCCTCAGAGGCCCAGGTCAGCAGCCAAGCTCCAAGCACGTCTGGTGAAAGCACCAGTCATTTCCCCGGAAAAAGGAAAACAGTTCTGGACGATCAAGTCATCCAGGAGTAACCCCTCTGTGTTTCCTCGGTGAAGGAAACATGAGCACTGACCAACCAACAGGGGCCCAGGACAGAGCGTGCAAGGGTGTGGACGGGCCCGACGAGGTTCAGGTTCAGGTCTGGGTGGGCGGCACCGGTGTGACCCAGACTCCACTTGTTACAAACATTCGGCCGGGATCGGGACCTGATAAGGTCGCTGGTGTGATCAAGACTCCGCTTGTTATAAACGTTCGGCTGGGATCTGGACGTGAACAAGGATGGACCTGGAACACTAAGCGGCGTGAGCCGTCTCCCAGGCCTGGAAGAGAACACGGAGCCTGGGGTGAAGCCCTGAGCAGACTCCTGCTCACCGAGGGGCGGGCAGAGGAGCACCCAGGCGGAGAGCGGCTAATGATTCGGTTCTGCGTGCGAGCACAGGAAAGCTGTCACACACATAAGGCAATGCCAGGAACAGCTCGGGACGCGCATACAGTCGGTTAAACAGGAGGCAGGAGACGCGCGCTTACTGTGTTGCTGGAGGATCCGTTCAGATGCAAACCGCTATCGAAGAAGGGCGAGGAGGCCCCACTGCCCGGCTGGCTGGACGGTCCCGGCGACCCTGTGAACAAAACAATGTGCTGCAGACGGGGCTCCGGGGGGCTGCCTGCAGGTCCACGCAGCGGGGAAGCAGACGGGAACAAGGATGCACTTGGAACCCCAAGCGGGGTGTGCCATCCCCAGGTCTGCAAGAGAACAGACTAGCCCTGGGCTGCAAGCCAGCGCGGGCCTCACCCCGCCGCATGGCCACCCGTCTGGGGTCCGCAGGAAGCGAGGCAGGGGGCAGGCAGGCTAAGCCTTTCCCCAGGCCCAGGGAGACAGCGGCTGCTCCCGGCCCATCCCCAGCCCCCACGGCTTCACAAACCGACACTCCCCACTGCTAGGATAACGATGCTAATTTCCTGTTATTCTTGACTTTCTGATGATAACTTGGATATTATTTCTTTGTCTGACATGTTCTGATTATCTTTCACTGCAAACTGCTTTAGTGAAAACTAGGAAGACAAAGAGGAGAAGGCAATGGCACCCCACTCCAGTGCTCTTGCCTGGAAAATCCCATGGACGGGGAGCCTGGTAGGCTGCAGTCCTTGGGGTCGTGAAGAGTTGGACACGACTGAGTAGCTTCACTTTCACGTTTCACTTTATGCACTGGAGAAGGAAATGTCAACCCACTCCAGTATTCTTGCCTGGAGAATCCCAGGGACGGGGGAGCCTGGTGGGCTGCTGTCTATGGGGTCGTACAGAGTCGGACACGACTGAAGAGACTTAGCAGCAGCAGCAGCAGCAGGAAGGCAAAGAAGGTGAGTTTAAGGAAAGCGGTATTTGTAAAAAGAGGAAGCAGCTCTGGACTCAGCAGAGAGCCACGGCTGGGCCTGGAGCGCAGACCCAGGTGGACGGAGCGGCCAAGTCAGCGTCCATCTGGAGCTCTCTGTCCACTCTCAGCAAGCTGAGGGGCGGAAAGGACTCCCTGTGTCCCCCCAGCCCGTGGGCCTGTCCCCACGCGTCCCCCACAGCCCGCCCCTGTGGCCCTGGGTGGTCAGGGGGCAGCAAGGGGCAGAGTGAGACCAGTGCTCACTGCGCGTGGACACAGGTGTGGCCACGAGTCCCAGGCCACGTCAGCCCCGTGTCCGGACCCCTCCCCAGACCAGGTGCCAGTGGCCCCAGGACCCAGGAGCCACCACGGTCAGGCTCACCCCCTGCTCCTCCCAACACAGTGGGCACTCTCGGGAGAAAGCCAGGGACCCCGCCTCTCCTGCTCTCAGAGGCGACGGGAAGGGCCCCGCGGGTCATCCAGGGTCAGAGCTGGTGCCTGCCTGGGTCACAGGTCCTTCGTTTTCCTTTAGCTTCAAGAGTTCCGAGGCCAACGTTAGCCATCAAAAGCCAACTACTGGGGGAGAAGTGGTATTAGGCAAAAACTCCAGACCAGCTGGGAAGTCAAGTCTGACAGGCACATGGGTTTTGTTTAATCAAAACCAAGACACAGCTTTAAAATCCAGATTTCCCAGTTTCCTGAAAAGTGACAAAACCTGACTCTGTGGGGGAAAGCCCCCAAGTGACAGGAACTGGCCAGAGCTGAGGGGAGTCCAGCGGGGCCCCACGCTGCCCTCGTCCCAGCCCTCAGACGGGGCTGCGAGCACCAGCGTGCCCCTGCCGGGGAGCAGGATGCACACAGGTCCCTCACGTGTCACCGGCGTCCGCGTCGCGGAGGACGGAGCTGACAGCCCGGCAACGATGCTACAATTACTCCTTCGAGACACAAGCCTCCGGTGTGGTGGTTATGGATCATCACCACCAGTTCACAGGTGAGGAAATTTAGTGGACATCGGCCTCCGGTGTGGTGGTTATGGATCATCACCACCAGTTCACAGGTGAGGAAATTTAGTGGACATCGGCCTCCGGTGTGGTGGTTATGGATCATCACCACCAGTTCACAGGTGAGGAAATTTAGTGGACATCGTGCAAGTTACTTCTGCAATCTTGGTTTTCTTCTTGAAAAGTCAGGAACCCGTTTACAGGCTCGCCCTCAAAGCGCCTGGCACAGTTCGGGTGAAGCAGGTGCCCCATCACCCCGGTCTCCCTTCAAACACTAGACTGCACACCCAGAGCTTTAACGGGCTCGAGGGAACCTGGTGAACTCACGGGTCTTCACACCAACGCGTCCAGGCCGTCAAGGAGCAGCTCCAAGAGTGAGGCTGTGTTCCTTCACGCCCTGACCATCCCAGCCGAGGTTTTACGGCCAGAAGACAAGTGTGGGCAGCCTGTCTGTCTGCTCCCTCTGGAATAACGGGACGCACACAGCATCCTGACCATGGGAATCCCTGCTTCTGAAGAGGTTGCGGGCATGTTACACGGCAGGACGACTCAGGAAAAATAACAGGTGAGGAGGAAGCTGTCGGTCCGTGAGCCCGCCCCACTTACCTAAGGGGAGCTTCAGAAACGATGGTGCTTCCCTGAGATACTCGACAGTGATGGTCACCTCATCGCCCGCGTTTTTCAGAAGATGCACCTGTCAGTGTGACACAGGACGGCCATGTTACCACGACAGAGGGACCTCGGAAATAACGCTCGCGCCCCCACCAGGGCTTCCCGGGTAGCTCGGCCGGTAAAGAGCCCGCCCGCAATGCAGGAGACCCGAATTCTAGCCCCGGGTGGGGAAGATCCCCTGGAGGAGGAGTATTCTCCAGTATTCTCGCCTGGAGACTCCCATGGACAGAGAAGCCTGGCGGGCTACAGTCCATGGAGTCGCAAAGAGTCAGACACGACTGAGCGATGAACACTTCCGCTTCCGCTACACGCTTCGCCTGTCTCTCGAGGAGCCAGCGTTCACGGTTACCTCTGAGACTCTGGAAGCTCCGCAAGCCTCGCCTGGGGGGACAAATGGACGCGGTGTGTCCCCAGGTACACGGCTCCGCACCTCGTCCACACACAGGTGCACCCATCAGCCCGGATCCAAGGCCAGGCTCCCCGCACACTCGACACACCCCACCCCGAAACCAAAGTCGCGGGAGAAGCCCACGCGAGGTGCCAATTGCAGACACTGGCACACACGCCGGCGCATCAGCTCTGACGCTGCAAGCTGAAAGCACGAGCTTCAGACTTCAGACCACGCTTTAGTTTGGAGAAACCGAGGGCATCACGTCACTCTGCTCGGTTACCAGGTCCCCCACCCCCAGGTTCGGGCCCTTCAGCTGCAGCTACAGACAGCTCCCCACTTTAGCTCTGGAGACAGCTTTGAAAGCCCGACGAGTTTCCCGTCAGTTGGGCCAACTCGATCCAGACACAGCAGACGCAGCCCAGAAATAAGAAGCCGTAAGCGTCCTGCCCCGGCCCCCTCGGGCACGTCCCCGATGCCTCCATGCGACCTTGGTCCCAGGCAGGGCACCCCGCCCAGCCCTCATGTACACCTGCTTCTGCCTGGAGAACGCAGGAGTGCCTTTACCCTCACCCGGGGACGTTCCCGCACCCCCCAGACCCTGACGTCCCCCCCGCCTCGGCCTGTGAACCCCACTGACACCCGAGCCCGGGTCAGCTGAGCGAAGGGAGAGCAGGACGGCACCGCGAGCATGAGATGGACACTCTGCTCGGACAGCCCAGCGGCTGGGGCTCGTCTGGGGCCACGCTCCGCCCCGCCCGAGGCCCCAGGGATAGGAACGCGCCACCTCAGCCCCTCCCAGCTGACACCTGTGTCCTGGGACAAGTGGCCCTGGGCGATTCTGATCAAAGCGCAGGGTCACCACACTCTCTCCTCCCACAGGGCAGTGAAGGGACCCCTGGGCAACACCCTACCCTGTGGGTGTGGGTGTCGTGAGGGTGGGGGCCCACCCGGGGAGGGCACGGCCCCCACAGAAGCTGCGGGTCCTTGGCTCAAGGAGTTTGACACTGAACACCCAGGCATCCCCTGAACGGCAAGAGCCTAAGATCTGTGACTCTCTCCAGGGTCAAGTTCACCCACTGCTTCTGTCATGCAGATCTGCAAGTGTGTGTGCATGCACACACGTGTGCACAAGCACGCATGCACGCACACGCACACACACGCACGCGCACACACACTTACACACGCACATGCGCGCGCACACACGCGCGTGCACACACGGACACACGCACACGCACGTGCACACACACGCACACGGGCACACACACGGGCACACACACACACACACGGGCACACGCACATGCACACACACACGCACATGCACGCGCACACACACATGCACGCTCACACCCGCGTGCACACGGGCACACACACACACACCCACGCACGCGCGCACACACACCCGCGCACATGCGCACACACGGGCACACGCACCCACACGCACGCACACACGCACACGTGCACGCACGCCCACGGACACACACGCACGCGCACGCACACAGGCACACACACACGGGCACACACACACATGCACGCACACGCGCCTGGAGAAACATAGAACCAGTCTCAGCTCCCACAGGACACCTTCTACCAAACGCAGGTTTGATCTGCTGAGTGACCAGTGTGACCACCCGCAAGATGCTGGGAGCGGGGGTTCAGGGGGTTCAGGGCCAGGCTGCGGCTTGGAACCTGGAAGATTCTGTTTCTACCATCTTCTAAACACAAGGGAAGGCTTTATTTCTAAGGGTTCGTGAGTTCAAAACCAGCAGCACTCAGGATCTGGCCTGAGACCTTAGTATTAACAAAGCAGCCATGCATGACTAAAACACGCATAGAAAAGAACCCATTTCAACTCGAAAAGGAGGCCTCACGAATGAGTCAGTGCCTTTTGATTGATTATGGCAGTTTTTTAATCAATGGCTCTCATAGCACCTAAGACCCTGGACTGCCATACCGGACTAGATGTGAATTTAACATTTGAGATTTAGAAAAAAACCCTGACCTTGCTGCATAGAAACGCAGTTCTGCACCATCTCTCAGACTGGTGTCTTCGGAAGGGGCTCCGAGGCAGACACGTGGGACTGGGGGTCCCGCTGGGGGGAGGGAAGCGTCACCACCTCCCTGCCATCACTAACCTCTGCATGCAGGCCAGACTGAGCGATTTTCCAAACATTGATTTTCCTTCCTCTCTGAATGGTGAGAGGTCTCAGAATTTGCTGAATAAGATTAAGGGAGGCTCCCTCTCGGCCAGGTCTGCTGTGATGTTATGTGTCCATGTGGATGGGGACACAGGGCTCAGTAAAAAGCGGGACATAAACACCTTTTTGTCACTCTAAAGTAGTAAGGCTTTTCCAAAGCAGGAGACAAGATGCAGGGTGAGGTTCATTCTGTGGATCTTTTGTGTTGAGCAGAACTGTCTTTTTTCCTTTTAGTAATAACTGAATCTAGAATTTACTCTGAAAAATGACGGTGTGAAACTGTGTAATTTATGAGGTCTTCTACAAATTTAATATTTTTATGAATTTCATGAACCTGAAAAGCTGAGATCGTGTATGTCATTAGCCTTGCTGATTCAAGCATGGTTTTTGTATCACATAAGACTGTGGACTTATAATTTGATACTTTGGTCCAAAAAGTATATTTATATTAGTCAAATATTGGAATACCTCTGTGTATTAAGTTTACACATCTTTTACTCCAAAGCTTTTCTTTTGGGTGAACGCTTTTCACTTCCCCAGGGCTGGGATAAAGTTACCTAGCTGTGCGCTGTTTCTTTTTGAATTACTGTGTGTATTCTCACCTTAAGAAAGCAAGCTTTTGCAGAAATTGATAAATAACACAAGTTTTAGGTTTAGGAAGTAAATTATATGTCATCCATTTGAACCTAAACCTTAAACTACATGTCCCATCCAGCCCACAGATCTTACCTCCATGCCTGGAGAGAGTTAAAGGAATTCCTCTCTTAGTAATGAACCACTAATATGCTGCACTGTGGAGCCTGACCCGACCTTGGTTAAGGTTCACATCTGGAAAGGTGCTGGGGCAGAGACTGTGACCCCCAAGTCCACGGGCCAGCATCTCAGACATGCACCAGGGGTGAGCTTCCCGGGATGTCCTCCGCAGTGGATGAGCACGCAAAGCCAGAGGCACCCTCAAAGGCTCCACACAAGCCACCCAGGAGGGCTCCCCACTCCCTGAATTTCAGTCCCCATCTTCAAAATAGGAGCCACCAAATCTACCTTTCACGGCATCCGAGAGGCCCCTATGAACACATGCATGAAATGCACATACAGAAACGAAATAACCAGAATAAGAGAATATCTAATAAAAAGAACAATATCCATAAAAAAAATCACACACTTACCACTTCTTTGTGGGTCGCACTTTCTACATTAATGCCGTTAACCTGAAAAGATGACAAATTAAGAATTTTAAGGATAATAATTCATGAGTCCCAGTTCAGAACTAACAGGAACTAACATGCAACAGAGCTGAGGACTGAAGTTCAAGATACTGACCTGGAGCAGGGCGTCCCCTACGAACAACATCCCTGTCTGGTCGGCTGCAGGGTCGTAAAAGGGGCAACAGTGTTAACAGAGACTCAGAGACATCAAGCTGCTTGTGGTGGCTGAAGCAGAGTCTGCAGCAACCGGTGTGTGAGTGTGCATGCACGTGGATGTGGGAGCCTGTGTGCGTGAATGCGTGCATGTGTGTAAGTGTGTGCACGCATGTGGATGTGCATGTGGGGGGGGTCTGTGCATGTGGGCACAGGTATGCACACTGAGTATGAGTGTGTGCACATGTGTGACCATGCATGCATGCATGTAGATGTGTGAGCATGTGGGAGTCTGTGTGGGTGAGTGTATCTATCTGTGTACACATGTGCATGTCCATGCACACACATGCATGTGTGGCTGTGTGACATAAGAGTGTGAGCGCGTGTGTCTGTGTGCGTGTGCACGTGTGTATGTGGGTGTGGGGAAATGCGGCGGCACAGCACCAGCCCCTCCAGGGCAGCCTCACATTCAGCCGATTTCAAGCACATTGAGAGAGTTACTTAGATGCAGAGCCTTGTTCAATGAGAAGCACAAATGAAGGATTTCATCACACATGTGGAAAGCCTGATCCCAATTTTCCATTAAGTCAACACAGACAATAAAATAGGAATTCTAGAAGTCCCTTAGGATTTCCCCCTCTTTCTTGGGAACACATTTACACAGACTATTTTAATTAAAGGGAATGTGCCCAGAATATTAAAGGAAAAAGGAAAGAAAATCTTTGCATTGTACAGTTTGAGTACAAGCTCTATAGCATAGTTCCACTTAATTTTTCTATTATTATAGGGGAAGAAAGAAACCTCCTTTTAACATGACTGAACAAATTTGCACCAAATATAGAGCATTTTGCAGTGTAAACCCTGACAGCTGTCTTTTCTTTAATGCAAGTGCCTGACTTCGGCTCTGCTCGCCCAGGGACCCCCTCTGAGGGGCCCAGCTCATGACAACATGCTGTCGTCCACACAGGAGACAGAGCTGGAACCCCCACCCCTGCACCTCGCCGGCTCCGATGTTTGAGAGATCTGGGTTGATTTCAGTAACTGATCATTTGGGCCACTTGTTTTTGCTCTTCCTGGGCTTTAAATTCCTGCTCTTGTGTTTAAATTCACCAACAAAGAGGGATCCCTGGAAAACAAGCCCCCTCCCACCTCAGGGAAAACAGGACCCAGGCCCCTCTCTCTCTGCCGGCGACCTTGGTCTCTCCACGTGACCAGGTCTGCTGCGTTATTTCCAGGTCCCATCAGTAGAGAACCTCTGTGTTCTCAAAGTCCTCCCATGGTTACTGCCGAAGGCGTCTTGCAACCACAGTCAGAAACAGCAGGACTGGTGCAGCCACAGCACAGGTGAGTGACGGCCTGAGACCCACACAGAGCACATTTTCACAGGTATCTTTTGCCTTCATCTAGATTTATTTTATGTCTTTGGTTAAATATTGAAAACCAACTAACAGGCTATTCTTTTAACAGCAGCATTCTTTAAATTCCAGAAAAATATTTAATGTCAATTGTTAATATTACTTCTAGTCATTAACTATATTAAATTTTCTTGAAAATAAAATACAATCTTTATACCACTAAACGCAATGGTTATTTGTAGGTAACTAATGAAGTTACTATTTACAGAGACTTTGCCCAGAAAACCTTCATTGCCCATTAGATGAGACCTACTGATGGAGACCTCTGTCTCTCTATCTCTCTGTCTCTCTCTCTCCATCATTTAAAAAAGTCAATTTAAAAACTTTCCAATTAAATCTTTGAAGTGCTGTCCCTTTGATGGACACTTTTAGTCCTAAAAATCAAATTGGTGGTGGTGATTTAGTCGCTGTGTCTGACTCTTGGGACCCTATGGACTGTAGACCACCAGGCTCTTCTGTCCATGGAATTTTCCAGGCAAGAATACTGGAGTGGGTTGCCATTTCCTTCTCCAGGGGATCTTCCTGACCCAGGGATCAAACCCACATATTCTGCATTGCAGGCGGATTGTTTCCTGACTGAGCCACCAGGGAAAGTGGTAAAATGGATGATAAAACAGTATCATGGAAGTTTGATTTTAATTTAAAATTTTAATTAATGTTCCTAAATAAAATGAACTTTTTGGTCAGATTAAGACAGGTTAGTGGATTTCAGTTGAAAGTGGCTCCAGCTTATTTCTGTGGTAACCTTGTCATTACATCAGGATGTAAAATGGAAAAAGAGCATAATATATTTTAATCCACATAAATATTCAAACATGAAAACTAGCTACAAGGAGATATTCTATATTCTGTTATACTTGCCTTTTCAAGTCAAATTAATTGCTATCACTAGTGTTATGTGAGGTTATGCAAATTTAATCATTCATTGCAATACAATTGTGTTATAACAGAAATAATTTGTTTTTTCTGCAAACTAATTACTAAGATTCAGACATGTTAAATATTCATTCACGTGAACTTCTGGGGAATATTAGAAAATGATAATACCTCCTAAAGTCTTGGTATTAACTGCACTGAGAATCTGGGTTAATAATGGGGGAAGCCCAGAGTTTCTGGTGTCTCAGACCCACTTCATCGTCCTTCACAAGCGCCGAGTCCTTTGCGCCTAGGACCAGTCAGCCCAACAGGGGTCACGGGTGGTGCGCTCACAGGACCGGGGTTGACACGACCCGGGCTGAGCCCCTGCCCGCCCTGAACTCCCAAGGAGCCCTGCTTCCCGACACACGTTCAGCCTCCACGCAGCACGGTGGTGGGTTTTATCCTGAAAAACAGTGTGGGACACTCAGATCCAAAAGCAAGGGTCTGGGGAGCACTGACTCATCCCCACATTTGCATGGATGTCTTGTGCGGTCGCAGGCCAGCCTGAAATAACCCGAACAATCCTGGCTCCCCAGACAAGCAGACACCTGGTGTCCCCTAGGAGGAGGCGGCCTTCCGCCACACAAGCGTCACTTCAGATCAGAGGGGTGAGCTATCAGAAAATGTTATGTATACCTCCACACTTACTGCAAAGACTTATGTGATCTGTTAGCTCCTTTGTTGTAAAAGCTCTTTGGTCCTCACTGTAATGCCCAGAATTGCCAGCGCTGGCTACTCCAGCCATGGTCCAGTGACCCAGAGTTGGAGGAGAAACTGCCTTTCACAGACCTGAGCGCCCAGAGCATCCTTCCGCCGTGTGGTCACACCTCAGCGTTGGCAGGGTCTGCTGTTTATGAACCACAGCATCCTGTTCTGGAATTTACCACCAGGTCTCATGTGTCAGTTACCTCTTGCTCTTGGTGAAGAATGACCTAAGCTGACTATTTAGCCATTTTAGACCACCTGAAGTTTACACATTGTGAGCAGATAAGAGTGCTAGCACACGCATCTAAGGCGATCCAGATGAGCTTTTCCTCCAGTAAGCTGGGGTTAAGGTAACTCACCCAGGAAGCCTGCCCTTCGGGGCGGAGGTCACCAGCAGCCTGAGCACATGGTGCTGCAAGATGATCAGAAGTGGGGAGACAGAGACCGTGACCCAGAGGCGCCGAGAGACAGGGCGCTGGGGGTGGGGAGGGGGCGGGGAAGCCCTCATCCAGCCTCCTGTCACACACTCTTGGCTCAGAACGGGACAAAACGCCACCAACTTTGGAAACAAAGATGACACAGTCCGAAGAGTTGTGCTGAGGTTCCGCCCTCAGAGGACACACAGGATGTGTGCAGCCCTGCGGCCAGCAGACTCGGGAGGGACACCTGCTTGGATCCACACAGCGGAGAGTTTTAAGTAAACAGTCTGCAGGATGTGCACCCAGCCCAGCCGCTGGGGCTGCAGGCGGGAGTGCTGAGGTGGCTGCCTGCAGGGGGTGGGGGGGATGAGGAAGCCCCTGCCCCGCCTGTGACTGTCTTTTTGCAGCAGATGGCTGTCCTGGTGGGGGGGACTGGGTGGCAGGCCTGGAGGACCAGCGTTCTGGGCTCCTTGACAGCTGACTCCCGTGGGGAGAAGCCTCCGGGGACAGGGTGGGGAGGGTGGTGGGCAGCTGGGCAGAAGCTTCGGGTCCTGGCATCACAGCAGCTCCCCCACAGGTTCTGCACTGCCCACCTGACCCCCTGCCAGGGTCCTACCCGGCTCCGCGAGGCTCTGCCTGGTGACCTGCAAGCTGCTATCCAGAGCCTGCTCCTGGGGCTTCTCCGGTCCGGCCTGTGGGGCACTCAGTCCAGGGAGCACTGGCTCTGTCCTGGGTCTTGAGCAGAGACCCACCCAGGCCCTCGGGGGTCGTCACCAAGGTGATGAGCTCCCCTCCCAAGGAGTCACCAAGGGGGCTGAACCACCATCAGGGCAGCTGTGGACCAAAGGGCTGGGAGGTCAATAAAGTGAAGTCGCTCAGTCGTGTCCGACTGCCTGCGACCCCATGGACTGTAGCCCAGCAGGCTCCTCCATCCACGGGATTTTCCAGGTGAGAGTACTGGAATGGGCTGCCATTTCCTTCTCCAGGGGATCTTCCCGACCCAGGGGGTGAACCCGGGTCTCCCGCATTGCAGGCAGATGCTTTACCGTCTGGGCCACCAGGGAAGCCCTGGAAGGTCAATGATACACTTTTAAAAACAAACATTCTCTTCACTTTAAGAGAAAGTCTAACCACAGGCACCGCCGGGATGGGCCGTGAACAGGGGCGTTCCTTTAAGAGGTCGCCCGCTTCCTCAAGCCTGGAGCGCGTACGTACGTGGACTCCTCGGGGGACGGGGCGGGTACGTGGCCCCAGAAGGAACGCAGAGGCAGGAGCTGCCGTGTGGATGGAGGAGACAGAACCAGAGGGGAGGCAAGGACCAAGCGGAAGAGAAAGCGTCACACTGAGTCAGACAGAACAATTAACGAAATCTCACGGGTGTGGCAAGCGCATCGCCAGTCTCGTCCGACAGCAGCGTTTCATGGCAGTGAGACCCGGAACACAGGTCAGGGAGCTGCAGAAAAACAGGCCTCGGGGGCCCCACACCCCAGGAGGCCCCGCGGTGCCCCTGGGCTCCGTTCCACAGATCTCGAGGCTGTGGCTCCAGAAGGCAAAGGGTGACAACCGCGTGCCCAGGGCCGATGTCCGGCCGATGTGGGAAGCCCCCGTCCTCACTGAGGGGGTCCCTGTGATGGCCCCGCCCTGACCCCGCGGCAAGGACAGTGAAGGTCAGTGGGGCACATGACCTCCCTGTGCCCTTCCCTCCAGCTCCAAGGCTGGCGCCCCAATGTGGCCCAGGTTCTGGAACATTCTCCGGACAGCAACCCAAGCGGTTTTTTATTATTTAATTTAAAACAGACCTTTTGACCCTGCTTTGGACGGTCCCAAATGACCCCTCTTGGACCCCTCACCCCCTTACTCATAAACAAGACCCAAGTCCCTCTCCAGGATGAGAGCCCAGGCCCTGCCCCAGCCTCCCATGCCTCCTCACCTCCCCAGCTGCCCTCCCCCACTGGCCTTCCCTGTTTCTGAGCAAACGGGCCCATCGACCCTTCATCTTGCATCCTTTCTGAGTCTGGGATGCCACCTGGCAGGGCATGCTCATCCCTCACTCTGTTTGATTCAAGTATTTGCTTAAGCGTTACCCACAAAGAGATTTCCGCTGACCACCCTGTGACAGCAGAGACGTTCTGCCCGCTGCTCGGCATGCCCCAGCGTCATCTAACTGTCTTCATGGCAGTGGTCACTATTTGAACGTGTATATGATCTAGTCACTGACGGCCAGTTTTCCCCACTGGACACAAGTGTACGCGGGCAGTGTCTTCCCAGAATGCCCAGAAGCGTCTGATCCATACAAGCCGTTCATCGAGGGCAGGTGGGTCGGTCTGCAGATAAATAACTGAATAAACGGTTTTATATTCTGCTCTGACCTCCTCTGAAACTCCAATACTTTGGTCACCTATTACAAAGAACTGACACATTTGAAAAGACTCTGAAAGACTGAAGGCGAGAGAAGCGGTCAACAGAGGATGAGATGGTTGGATGGCATCACCGACTCGATGAACGTAAGTTTGAGTAAACTCCGGGAGTTGGTGATGGACAGGGAGGCCTGGCGTGCTGCAGTCCATGGGGTCGCAAAGAGTCGGACACGACTGAGCGACTGAACGGCGCTGAACTGAACAGTTTGCAGCCGCCCAATCCCTAAATGCAACGCCAGGTGGATGTCAGACCGCGGACCCCTCTGGTCCCCACGTGAGAGCGGGAGAGAAGCCTTCCAGCTTCAGGTTTCCTCTGGGGTGACCGCGAACCTGCCTCCTCAGGGAGGGGACCAAGCCAGGGCAGCCCTGCGGGAGGGTCCGCGGCCCCTCCCCTGAGAGTCTCATCCCCCGGCCCCACCCCTGACGGTCTCACCCCCCCTCCCCCGGCCCCACCCCTGACGGTCTCACCCCCCCACCGGCACCTCCCCTGATGGTCTCACCCCCCCGGCCCCGCCCCTGACGGTCTCACCCCCCCGGCCCCGCCCCTGACGGTCTCACCCCCCCCCCGGCCCCCTCCCCTGACGGTCTCACCCCCCCCCCCCCGGCCCCTCCCCTGACGGTCTCACCCCCACCCGGCCCCTCCCCTGACGGTCTCACCCCCACCCGGCCCCTCCCCTGACGGTCTCACCCCCACCCGGCCCTCCCCTGACGGTCTCACCCCCCCCCCCGGCCCCCGCCCCTGACGGTCTCACCCCCCCGGCCCCGCCCCTGACGGTCTCACCCCCCCGGCCCCGCCCCTGACGCTCTCACCCCCCCACCCGCCCCCCCCCTGAGGGTCTCCCCCCCCCGGCCCCGCCCCTGACGGTCTCACCCCCCCGGCCCCGCCCCCGACGGTCTCACCCCCCCCCCGGCCCCGCCCCTGACGGTCTCACCCCCCCGGCCCCGCCCCTGACGGCCTCACCCCCCCCCCGCCCCCGCCCCTGACGGTCTCACCCCCCCGGCCCCCCCCCTGACGGTCTCACCCCCCCCGGCCCCGCCCCTGACGGTCTCACCCCCCCCCCCCCGGCCCCTCCCCTGACGGTCTCACCCCCCCCCCCCCCGGCCCCTCCCCTGACGGTCTCACCCCCCCCCAGGCCCCTCCCCTGACGGTCTCACCACCCCCCCCCGGCCCCGCCCCAGACCCTGGGCTCCTGCACACTAAGGACCTTCCTGACATCAACACATGCGGCAGCGCGGCCCAGGGTCCCCCTGGCCTGCGAGACACACGTGTCCTGAGCCAAAGCCTAAACACGTGAACTTGGTGAGACCATCCCGGGCCCAAGACTCAGCTCACCGAGCATTCGATTCGGGATGCAGGGTGTGGAGCACCCACAGGAAAGAGAGGAGGGCGTGGGCAGGACGGTCACAGCAGCTGAAGGGGCGCCCTGGGGTGGGCGGGGCTGCTCCCCAGCCTGGCCCGGGCAGGAGGTGGGAAGGAGAGGAGGCCCGGGCGTGCGGAATGCAGGGCCTGGAGGTGCGGCAGGCAGGGAGGACCTGGTTGAGAACTCGCTGGGTCTGAGATGCTCGCGACGCTTCCTGGAGCTGCAGAGCGGAGCCTCCTTTCCGGGAGAGTCTTGTCTGCACAAGTGGGCCCTGCCTAGGGGACCGGACCCGGGGGGCCCGCAGACACGGGGAGGTGATGCTGTCATGTCACCCAGCAGGCCGCTTCGGCCTGTACACACCTCCGTAGACAAGGGAGATGCTCTTCCTGAGCTGAGCAGTCTTTTTCTGATTTTAATCTTATTCCTGAGAGGGTAACAGGCAGGAAGGCCAGGGGTCTCCAAACGGAGGAAATAGGCCACATGTGGCAGACATGTTTATCTCTCTCTTAAGCGGCAGGAGGAACAAATTACAAGTGTTAGGGTTTTTTTCCCCTTCTCTATACAAAATTAAAAGGAGGTTTCTCTTAAAATTCTGTGCTGCCATGATGACACCTGGCTCCACCTGAACCGAACTTTTCTCAAACCTTGAGCTAACCAGAGCATTTTTCTTACAAAAATGTTTGTCGTAAGCTATGTTAATGAACTGTGTATTTACCCTAGACTCTGTTTCTTCAAGTTGTGACGGCTCTGAGTTTTGAGACATCTCCTTTTTCTAATTAGCAGCCTGCTGGTAGCTGTATAACATCCAGCTAAAGACGAGCAGAGGGGCACTCTTCCTGTCCCTTCTGATGTCTGTGTCAGAAGCTTTCTCTCTCTCTTTTCTACCTTTATCACACAAAGGCTCTGAACGATCAAGCCTCGTCTCTGGCCCCGGATTGAATTCCTCTCCTCCAGAAGCCAAGAATCCCAGTGTCTTTCACTCCTCGTGATAAGTTTCAACAACTTTTCATTCCCCTGTTCTCATCCTTTTCTGAAACATATTCACACCCACAAATTTAAAAATTTACTTGTGAAAAAGAACTAAGAATGTTCACAAGCAGATTTGAGCAATCCTTCTCTCAATCATTAATCAGCCAGCCAGATGGTTATGGTCACACAGAAATGACTATACACTCCGACTTCAGCAACAACTTGATTCATTCTCCCTGCAGACCCTCGCTCTAAACACAGGGACCACTGAGCCCATCAGGCTCTTCAATCACACAGCGCAGCACTTGCTTTATACAACAAAAAGACGTCAGTCCAACAGAAGTATGTGCTTCTTTGAAGTGCTTTGAAAACCTCGAAAAAGAATGGCCGTTTGGCTCAGAGACCTGTGTCCTCGTGGTTATAATTAAAACCATATTTCCTGATAAGACTGGAATCCTTTTCTGTCGCCAAGAACAGCAGCATAGGAAGACCAGGCTCTTGTTTTCCCTCCTAACAACGGCTCGGGGCTATCCAGGAAAACCGTCCCCTGCAGAGGGCAGGCAGCTTTATGGGCTCAAGACCCTTAGTGCCCAAGAAGTGCGACCCGCCTGCTGCAGACATTAAGGGCGGGCTTTGTGACTTTGCTGGAAGGAGGGGAAACTGTGCAGTCAAGCTGCATCCTGAGTGTCCTGTTGGTACAAAATTACGCAGAATGCACGTCTTGTTAAAACCTCTTTTCCCCACGACTGAAGTCAAAGCCACGATGGGGGCTTCACCTCACTGTGAACAGTCCCTGCAGCAAAAATGACCGTGAGACCTCTGGCAGCATGAGGCCCGAGGTCACCAGGCTATGCTGGCTGGTCCCCTGCAGGATGTGGACCAGGTCTGAGCATCCTGGGGGAAAGCAGGGCTTGTTCCCCCAGCCCAGGAGTCCAGGCATCTCACCCAGGACCTGTCAACAGCCTGGCCCTCGACCAGACTCATCCCCTTCAACACTCAGGCTGTCGCTTGACAACACAGGCTTCACGTTCAGTGCCAGGTGTCCGTCTGCCTGGGTCAGGAGGGATCATCTCCTGGACCTGCAGGAAGGACCTGATGGAAGAGGGCAGATGGGCGGCCCCGGGGAGTGGAGGAGCCTGTAAGAGCTGGATTCGAAAGTGCCACTGAAGAGAGTTCTTCAGGAAAAGATGCACTTTGATGGAAAACCACCTGCCCAGTGCTCACTCGCCCTCACGCTCAGCCCTACACACTCTGACCTCCCGGGAGAGGCAGCTCTTGCCAAAGCCATCATCACCGCTTCAGCACCACGGCCAGCGGCCTCCCTGCCTGGCCCCTTGGCCGTGACGCGATTTTACACCAGAACCTCGTCACGCTGACCCTCCATCCGCTGCACACCCCCCCCGCAAGAGGTTTGTCTTTCCTGAGAAACCAAAGTTCAAACCACTGCCATGTCCGTGTCTCCTGGGGTCAACGTGACGCCACACGGTGGGTCAGTATCTGTCTTAAGGGCTGGCGGGATCGGGGATGAGGGCGCAGACAGCTGTGAGATAAGACGGCAGGCGGATGGCCAGGCAACACACACAGCAGCTGTCTTCCCATCTAAAACAGCGCACCATACTCCAGACTGCGGCCATGCACACACGGTCATGCAGCTGCTGGTACCTGCGAGGTCCCTGCATATCTTCGATATGACCACAGGGACGCCGTGTTCCACGCCGCCCTGGAAGACAGGCAGAGGGGCTCAGTGACGACAGAGTGGGGGCCGTCACGGGAAAGTGTCAGGGGAAGGAACACATTCATACCTTTATGCTCAGGCCCAGGCCTCCCACGGGCTGTCTGCGAAGCGTAACAGTTCTGTGCTTTAAAAAATTTAGAAAACAAACCCAGTTTGGTTAAAATGGACAATCAGAAAGCGAATGCAAAATGTATACATAACTTCTTTATTAAAATTTCAGACATATCGGGGACATATGTATACCTATGGATGCTTCATGCTGATGCTTGGCAGAAACCAACACAGTTCTGTAAGCAATTATCTTTCAATTTAAAAATAAAAAAAAATTTAAAAACTTCAGTAGCTGTTTATATTTCCAAAGGGGAGCTGGCTACTCACTACAGCGACGGCACCACTTCAAACCTGCACTCAGCAGTGCTACAGGGAAACAGACCGCCTGGTAAGAAACAGCCGCACTGTGCTGGTTTAAGATCCACCCCGAGGTCCTGCACAGTTGGTCATCTCACCCCATTCTGGCTCTGAGGGATGGAGGCCCCGTTGTTACCAGGCAGCAGATGGGGAGGCTACAGAGCACATGCTCAGCTCCCTGTTTCTAAAGTCTCGTCTCCACTGACCCCCAAAGTGGCTGCCTGCACACCGTGCTGCTCTGCACAGTTCGCCGTTTTTAGATCAATCATTACACAGTCGATGCTAACGTGAATGATCAATCATTTCTCGTCCTGACCTAGTTTAAAGTTGCCAGTGCTGACAACTTGAAGGCAAGACTAACCCTGCCCCGTGGCTGACGGGGTGGTCATGCCACCTCTCATGTGTTCAAACATGTAAGGTGTGTTCGTGTGGTCTAAATGATCTGTCAGTGAACAGGATTTGCCTGGGATTGATGAAGTGGTGTAGGAAGCGTGTTCACCTCCAAAAGTAACAATGGGAATAATAAAAAGGATGTGCATTGCTTTGATAATTTCTGTAAAAATTGGATAGATTCACAGCAAATATGCTGGCATATGGCCAATATGGAGGATAATTACATGGGGTTCTGCTTGCTACTTTTCAACTTTTCATATGTTGAAAAAATTACATAATTAAAGGAAAATATTATAAAATGTTTAGTAGACTATGCAAAATACTTTGCTATTATGATTCTAGTTATTTCAAGCTTCACTGAAAGACAATTTTTTGTGTCTTATTTCCTTACCAAGTGGCTTGTGTGCACACTCACACACACACATGAACCACTATTGATTCCATCCTTAAACTAAATCACAGTGCAGACTTTTACGATGAATCTGGCCCGTCTATTCACTCTTTGTGGGCTTCCCAGTGGCTCAGTGGGAAAGAACCTGCCTGCAACGCAGGAGACGCGGGTTCAACCCGAGTCAGGAAGATCCCCTGGAGGAGGAAATGGCAACCTACTGCAGGATTCTTGCCTGGAGAATCCCGTGGACAGAGGAGGCTGGCGGGCTCACCCCATGGGGTTGCAAGAGAGTCAGACACCACTGAGCACGCACACACATTCACTATTTCAAGGTTTTCATGTTTTCAAAGCTGGACCATCCTTGTCGAAGAGAAGTAGACTCTGCATTGAGTCCACACACATCAAATAAGCGAATGCACAGTGCTGAGGGCCAGGAGCAGGGAGAGCTCCGCGTGAGTCGGTCGCCGAGGTCACACAATGAACACATGCCTTTCACGTGATGCACTTGACTCTCACAGCTCGAAGTCTCTGCAGACCCATTTCTGCACTTCTGCTCACGGTGGCTTTCTTCCCTGGATTTATCTCCACAGTCCCTGCAAACCTGGACTGGGAATCCTCTCAGGCCCTGGTGGAAAGAGTGCGTATCCTGCCGAAGGCCTGCACCTTCCGTCTGCGTGCACCAGGGCCCCTGAACCTGACACCACCTACACTTGCATTTTCAGCAGGGGGATTTTCACGCCACACGGGAAGCGTAAACCAAAGCGCGAGACCCGAGTGAGCAGCCCGGGATCAGTGTCCTCGGGGTCTTTGCCGGCTTTGTCCCTCTTCCTGCAGAAGCCAGAGCCGGTCGGGCAAGAACTCTTTCTGCGGGGGGCCCTGTCTCCATGTTCACACTCTCCACGTGTGACTTAGGACTTCCTCCCTCCGGGTGGGGGGACTACGGTCTGTCCTTTCTTCTGGCTCAGCCCCGGGCCTCCTCCTGAGGTCCGCTTTCCCCGCGTTGCCCAGCTCACAAACACCAGTCCAGTGGCTGGTCCCTGGCTGGACTCACACTGAACTGTCACCAGAATCGCTGGTGTCTACTGCCGCTGGCCCTTCTCTCCTGTCGATGCTCTGGGCGACCTTGAGAAGTTACAGGCAGCACCTAGACCCTCAGGCAGGAGAGGAGCAGCTGCGTGTTGCCTCAACCCTGTAATTAATCCTGTGAGCTCAGACCGCATCTTCCGCTGTTTCTTAATTTACCAAACTGAGGGTATGGAATTCTCTAAAATACATGTCAGCCATAAATGTGCTATGACTAAAAGTGCCAGATACAACACAGAGATCTTTTAAATTCTTTCTTCCTGTCACTACTTTTTATTCCATAACTACATTCATTCAAGCTACAAATGTAACCTTACAATTTAGAAAAATAAAATATGTCAAATGTACACACACAATCATAAAAATGAACAATCTAAACAGAAAGTCTGAAACATAACAAGCCAGCTTCATATGGCGAAGCACATTCTTTCTTTAGGAGATAATTAGAAAACCCAGAGATTTGACGTATTCAGAGTGCCATGTCGATTGGAAGAGACGGAATACAGATGAAATATAAAGTCGCCAATTCTAGACTCTGATGTTGAATCAGCAGATTTGAGAATCTATGGGTTTTATAAAAGGCTAAACTCAGTGTTCTCTCCCTCTTTCCTGATAAAAACATCCACCCAGAACTGATACAGTGCTTATTTTTTCCGCAGTTTCATGAATACTAACGCAAGTCTACCCCTTAATCCTGTCTTCTCAAAAAGACAATGAAGAGTCTAAGTGCAGCCCAAGGTGTACAGCTGAGGGCAAACTGGGTCAGGGTCCGAGAGAGCCAGGTTCCCTCCAGTCTCAGCTTGTGAGCAAGTGCTGGGGCGCAGAGCCTGTTGGTTGTGAAATGAGCGTGAGCCTCCCACTGACAATAGAGCTCGAGGTGTAAGGATCAGTCAGCAGCCTTATTTCTCTTGAGAAAGCTGACCTTGAAATCAAAGCGCCAGTGTGAGCCAGCCTCGCATGCGTGTGGTGTGTGCTCTTAGGTTCTAACAGGCCTTGGGGCCCCGGCGCCAAGCTGACCTCTGCTTGACAGTACATGGGTGTGCTGTTCAGTTGCTCAGCCGTGTCTGACTCTGTACAGCCCCGGGGACCGCAGCACGCCAGGCCTCCCTGTCCATCACCAACTCCTGGAGTTTACTCAGACTCATGTCCACTGAGTTGGTGATGCCATCCAACCATCTCATCCTCCATCACCCCCTTCTCCTCCTGCCTTCCATCTTTCCTAGCATCAGGGTCTTCTCCTATGAGTTGGTTCTTCCCATCAAGTGACCAAAGTATTGGAGCTTCAGCATCAGTCATGGATGGTATAGATTCAGTAAATGTGTGTTTAATTGAATCCAATGATGCATTTTTCATCTCCTGGGACCCACACAGGGACTCAAGCTTCAGTGAGATGTGAAATTCACACTCATTTCTTCTGCTGATCAGCTGGAGAATAATGATTACACCTCCCTCTCCCACAACTCAGAGAATTTTAAATGGTGGACAATAAATGCTCTCCTTCAGGTTTCCTGTTGGAGGTTAACACTGAAACACTCAGTGATATGAACATAAGAGAATCACATGTTCTGACACCCTCAGAGGTGCTGCGGTCTGCAGAAACAGCTGTGGCTGTTGTTGGAAGTAGTCTCTTTCATTCTTCAAACACAGGATAAATTCTCAGGCCAAGGTTAGTTTTATTTTTATGATCAACTGAAGAACACGAGTTTCACCTGTTTCTCCAACCAACGGGATTGAACCCAACGGGCTTCTGAGGCTGGTATAGAGAAGGCATTCTGACCTCAGGAGCTGAACATGTTCTTGGTCTGAAAACATCCTCTGAGTCCCCCGCACAATTACCCAGCCCAGATATACACATCTATTCAAGAATATTTCACTCCTTTCCTACAAATGAGGCTTTCTCTGGAAGGAGCAGAGATCAGTAAGGATGGAGCCAGGAGACTGAGAACAAACCCTCGGGAATCACCCTCTTAGATAAAGCAGGCAATCTCAACATCAAGCTTCGGGCACCAATAAATCACTTGAAACTGTAAACATAAATTTACAAACTCACGCCCATCGTTCTTATGAAGGAACCAATAATTTCCATTAAGAAGACTCTGACAGAGTCCCTTGGGCAGAGACTCTGATACTGAATTCTAAAAAGTATAATTTATTTTTCCTGGATAATACACAGGAATCTATATGAACGTCAAGAAGCAACAGTTAGAACCAGACACGGAACAACGGATTGGTTCCAAACTGGGAAAGGAGTACATCAAGGCTGTATATTGTCACCCTGCTACTAACTTATATGCAGAGTACATCATGGGAAATGCTGGGCTGGATGAAGCACAAGCTGGAATCAAGATTGCTGGGAGAAATATCAATAACCTCAGATACACAGATAATACCACCCTTATGGCAGAAAGTGAAGAGGAACTAAAGAGCCTCTTGATGAAAGTGAAAGAGGAGAGTGAAAAAGCTGGCTTAAGACTCAACATTCAAAAAATGAAGATCATGGCATCTGGTCCCATCACTTCATGGGAAATAGATGGGGAAACAGTGGAAACAGTGTCAGACTTTATTTTCTTAGGCTCCAAAATCACTGCACATGGTGATTGCAGCCATGAAATTAAAAGACGCTTGCTCCTTGGAAGGAAAGTTATGACCAACCTAGACAGCATATTAAAAAGCAGAGACATTACTTTGCCAACAAAGGTCCATCTAGTCAAAGCTATGGTTTTTCCAGTGGTCATGTATGGATGTGAGAGTTGGACTATGAAGAAAGCTGAGTGCCGAAGAATTGATGCTTTTGAACTGTGGTGCTGGAGAAGATTCTTGAGAGTCCCTTGGACTGCAAGGAGATCCAACCAGTTCATCCTAAAGGAAGTTGGTCCTAAATATTCACTGGAAGGGCTGATGTTGAAGCTGAAACTCTAATACTTTAGCCACCTGATGTGAAGAACTGACTCACTGGAAAAGACCCTGATGCTGGGAAAGACTGAAGGTGGGAGGAGAAGGGGACGACAGAGGATGAGATGGCTGGATGGCATCACTGGCTCGATGGACATGGGTTTGGGTGGACTCTAGGAGTTGGTGATGGACAGGGAGGCCTGGCGTGCTGCGGCTCATGGAGTTGCAAAGAGTTGAACACAACTGAGTGACTGAACTGAACTGGACAATATAGTGTAGAAACATTACCTGTTTTTACTATAACTTATCTGAAACTTTCTATTGATTACAAATTCACTGTTAAGAAAGGTGCCACTTTTAAGTGGCTACAGAACCACCCTGGCTGCTCCCTCCTGCTCCCTCTCCACCTACCGCCCACGGTCCTGAGAGCACGTGGAAGGCAATCAGCAAAGGGATGGGCCTTGTGCGGGTGAGCACGAGGCTGCCCACCTGTTGGAGAGGGGCACTCTTGGCTCTGAGGGACTCTTCTAAGGGCTGGAGGAGGCGGCTCTGCAGGATCCATGGGGCAGGGCGAGGGGTGTCATCAAGAGGACGGGATGCAGAACCCGGGCCTGAGGGTCCAGGGGGAGCATCCTGTCTCCCGCCTTCATCATGAGGCTCCGCCACCCTGGATGTGCAGGGGACGCCCTCGACCGAGGCCAGAACCGGGGCGGGACCAGGGGGCGGCCTTGGGCTCCAGGACAGAAGGAGGAGGACGCCATCCAGAGGGAGACATGCGTGTGAGGACACGGAGGCAAGGTCGCAGCTCCGTTGGTGACATCGGGGCTCCCGCGCTGAGGACGGCACGCTGACCACAGGAGTGCGGACAGGCCGGGTGGAAGCGTCCTGCCCACGTCTTCTATGTGGTTAAGGTTACAAGGACTCAGAGACCCACAAAGAAGGCGTCTCCAGCAATCCCAGAAGAGCCAGCCCACCTGGGGATGGCAGAGCCTTGGGGTACTTCCAGAATCTCGCAGAAGGAACACCCTTTCCTCCACCTGGCTTCTTGCTCATCAGTTTTATAGCTAATGGGACAGCCTATTCAGAGGACGAGTAATGATGCATGTTGGTAATATCTACATAGATTATAAATATACAGAGACACAGAATGCACCTGTGTATCCTTACCCATTTAAGCCCACTGGGAGGAAACCAGTAAACTTCAACTATAACGTGTTATATATTTAATATATCATTTGCAGTCATCTCAAGGTAAATTTAGAGATAAAACTAGCAAAACCATTGTTCTCTAATTTTTATTCAACATTCCAATACATCCAACACATTAAGAACATTTCACTTATAATTGAAGGCAAGAAGGACCAAGCTTTATGTGAAAACTCTATTTGCATCCATGGAGGCAAGGAAGAGGTAGACTCTGAAAAGCACCTCCTGTACCTTTCACTGCCTGTGGTTCCAGGTAGAAACCCTGGAGTTCTTCCTCCTTCAGGAAGGAGATGACCTTGCTCATCACAGCTTTTGAGTTTCCCATGAGAATATACTCAGTCTCATGGTGTGCTGTCTGGGGATGTTTTTAATATAAAGCTCCTCAAGGAAAATATATGGATAAAATTAAGAAAGCCATCGAGAGAGCAAACAGTACAAACTTGAAAAGACACTTTGCTTTGCAATAATTGGACATCCGGACAGCTCCCCGGGAGCCCCCGGGAGCCTCCGTCTGGGGAGCCCCTCGCCCGTATCGGCGTGACGCGGTCTAGACAAGCCTGGGCCTGCAGATGCAGAGGCACTCACGTTTGCGCGGGGGCCGCTGCCGCTAGCACAGATGACATCCTGTTTTTGAATTGTCAGCACCTCCTTCGTCAGCTGCAGGCGGACGTCATAGGTGTGGCCAGACCCTTCGCCGTGCACTGAGGCGACCCCGGTTTTAGTCTGCAACAGAGCAGAGGTGGGACGTGTGAGGACAGAGAGCAGGGACCCCAGCAAACGCGCCCAGGCTGAAACAAGCTGTGCTCACCACACACCCGCGCATCTCACAAGGGTTTGATTCAGTTCAGTCCAGTCGCTCAGTCGTGTCCGCCTCTGCGACCCCATGGACTGCAGCACGCCAGGCCTCCCTGTCCATCACCAACTCCCAGAGTCCACCCAAACCCATGTCCATTGTGTCAGTGATGCCATCCAAACATCTCATCCTCTGTCGTCCCCTTCTCCTTCAATCTTTCCCACCATCAGGGTATTTTCCAGTGAGTCAGTTCTTTGCATCAGGTGGCCAAAGTACTGGAGTTTCAGCTTCAGCATCAGTCCTTCCAATGAATATTCAGGACTGATCTTCTTTAGGATGGACTGGTTGGATCTCCTTGCAGCCCAAGGGACTCTTGGGAATCTCCTCCAACAACACAGTTCAACAAAATCGTGGGATTGTTTTAATATTTCTTCCTGATCAGTTTTTACAGGATTTGTATAAAACATGTTTTTAGCAAGTGAAGAATGGATGGGTCAGAAAGGCACCCTGGATAAACTAGAGAAGTTGGCTCCTCCACGTGGAGTCACGGACGTGCCCCAGGCTGAGCGGGGCCTGGTCAGTGGGTGGCATGGGTCACGGGAGACCAATGGAATGGCCACCTCGTCCCCCCGGTTCCTGCACAGAACTCTGGCCAGCATGGCCTTAGACACAGCCCCGCACCTGGGAGAGGGGAGAGGGCAGGTAGGATGCTTGGTGAGGCCGCCGGGGTCTGGTCTGCCACCCGGGACCAGAGGACGGTCCCAGGGCCCACAGAGCCCCAGCCAGGCCCCAGGAGTGAGTGCCGGCAGGGGTGAGGCTGGAGCAGAAACGACGGGACACACAGACCCCGAGGGTGGGGCTGGTGGACACTGATCCGTGATCAACACAAAGCTTTTCCCGTTGAAGGAACGGAATATTAAGAACAAAGAAACAGTAACACGCTATGATTTTCTTCTTATAATAACTTAGTGGAATTGAGATTCCTGCTAAAAAATCTTCACTGCAGATAAAAACAGAATATTTAATACATGTCTAGGATCAAAACAACACTATATATCACTAACATTACTATATATACAATAGATAACCAATGAAGACCTACTGTTCGGGGAACTATAACCTATTACCTTGGAGCTATCTAGACAGGGAAACTGAATCACTTTGCTCTTTCCCTAAAACACACACAACACTGAGTCAACTATTCTCCAACTCGGGACTGCCCAGGTGGCTCAGCGGTAAAGACTCTGCCTGCCAGGCCAGGAGGCGTGGGCTCCGTCCCTGGGTCAGGAAGCTGCCCTGGAGAAGGAAATGGCAACCCACTCTGGTACTCATGCCTGGAAAATCCCATGGACAGAGCAGCCAGGTGGGCTACGGTTCATGGGGTCGCAAATGAGTAAGACATGCCTTAGCAACTAAATAAAAATTTAAAAAAATACTCCAACATGAAATTTTTTCACAGGGTCAGAATCACCGATTGTGACTCAGTGAGAAGGACCATGTCCTCACATTCTCCACAGTGGAAAGTGAGCAGCAAAAGAGAGCACCAAAACTCCTTCTCAACATTGATTAACAAACGTCTAAACCACCACAGATCAGAGGTGTAAAAACCACACTCTCTGACATAAGCCACAGCAAGAGCCTTTATGACCCACCTCCCTGAGTAATGGAAATAAAAGCAAAAATAAACAAATGGGACCTACTTAAACTTAAAAACTTTTGCACTAAGGAAACTATAAGCAAGGTGAAAAGACAGCCTTCAGAATGGAAGAAGATAATAGCAAATGAAGCAACTGACAAAGAATTAATCTCAAGATATACAAGCAGTTTATGAATACCAGAAAAATAACGCAATCAAAAAATTGGCCAAAGAACTAAACAGACATTTCTCCAAAGAAGATGTACAGATGGCTAACAAACACAAGAAAAGATGCTCTACATCACTCATTATCAGAGAAATGCAAATCAAAACCACAATGAGGTACCATCTCACGCTGGTCAAAATGGCTGCTATCCAAAAGTCTACAAACAATAAATGCTGGAGAGGGTGTGGAGAAAAGGGAATCCTTTTACACTGTTGGTGGGAATGCAAACTAGTACAGCCGCTATGGAGAACAGTGTGGAGATTCCTTAAAAAACTGGAAATAGAACTGCCATATGACCCAGCAATCCCACTGCTGGGCATACACACCAAGGAAACCAGAATTGAAAGAGACACATGTACCCCAATGTTCATCGCAGCACTGTTTATAATAGCCAGGATACGGAAGCAACCCAGATGCCCATCAGCAGACGAATGGATGAGGAAGCTGTGGTACATATACACCATGAAATATTACTCAGCTTTTAGAAAGAATGCATTTGAATCAGTTCTTTTGAGGTGGATGAAATCGGAGCCTATTATACAGAGTAAAGTAAGGCAGAAAGAAAAATACCAATACAGTACATTAACGCATATATATGAAATTTAGAAAGATGGTAATGATGACCCTATATGTGAGACAGCAAAAGAGACAGATGTAAAGAACAGAGTTTGGACTCAGTGGGAGAAGGCGAGGGTGGGATGATTTGAGAGAATAGCATTGAAACATGCATATTGCCATATGTGAAATAGATCGCCAGTCCAGGTTTGATACGTGAAACAGGGCACTCGAAGCTGGTGCACTGGGACAGCCCAGAGGGATGGGATGGGAGGGAAGACGGAGGGGGGTCAGGATGGGGGACACATGTACACCCATGGCTGGTTCATGTCAGTGTATGGCAAAAACCACCACAATACTGTAAAGGAATTAGCCTCCAATTTAAATAAATCAATAAATAAGAAGCCATAAAAAATTAAAAAAAATCACAGTGGAAATAAGAATGTATTTTCAATGAAGTTACAGCTCTTTGAAATGGTGTTTCAAAGAATAGTTACATCTTTCAATGCATTTTTATTTTTAAAAAGCTGTTGAAAATCAATCTAATCTCAGGGTAGCCAAGGGCCTGTTTCTGTGAATAAAGTTTTATTGGGACAGCCACACCCACCTGGTTACTCCTATTCGTCACTGTTTTTATGCAAATATTATTACATTTGTTTTAAAAGCTGAATCCACTATTAAAATTCTTTTACAAAGTAAACTCTAGGGCTATACCAGCTTCATCAGTGAATTCCACATATTTCAAGAAAAAAAAACTCACAAAGTCTTTGAGAAAAACTAAAAAGGAACACCATTTAACTTGTATAAACTCAAGCCAAGTTGGACACAAAAACCCAGCAAGGAGGTTATAACAAAGTAAATTAACTTATCTATCACCTTCTTGAACATAAATGCAAACATCCTAAAGAAAATGTTACCAAACCAGATGCAGAAAAATATAAAAATGAAAATACGTCTTGAGCAATGAACAAGGAGGGGAATGTAGCTTTTCACCTGAATGTCAGTGTCACTTACTCTGTGTAACAGTCACCCACCAGGGCCTAGTGAGACACCCCAAACCTCAGGGCTCCTGGGATCTGGAGGGGCCTGCCTGGCGCTTCTCTGTGGGTCTCCTGCGGCCATGGTCAGTCATGAGGGCAGCAGTCGGGTGGGAGTGGGCTCCGGGTGACAGATCAGCCCCAGCTGCTCCTGCGCTGCCAGCAGCCGACCCTGGGCTGGGCCCGGGCTCCTCCCACTGGCCGCTCACAGCGGGCGTTGTTCCACCCTGCCCCCCCACCGCGAAAGGGTGACCCGAGAGAGGAAGAGCGTGCCCCAAAACGGAGCTGCTTGTTCTGTAACCGAGCATCGTCACTCCTGCCCAGCGCCGTGGACACACAGACCAGCCCGGGATGGACGTGGGACAGGACCACATGGGGCCGGTGGACGGGGCTCCTGGGAGCCCCCACACCACAGCTCAGAGCACGGAGACTGTTGTAGGATCACAAACAAGCCTCAAAAGACACCTGACAAACGTCATTCACAACGAAGCTTTCTAATAAAAGGTACCTTTCCCCACCTTCCGGGAAACCTCCAAACGGGACTCAGCATCTGTGATTCTCTGTGCTGATTATGGAAAACTTCCTCCTGCGGCTGCTCACCCTCACAGCTGGGCCCGGCAGCTCCCGCCCTGGGGGACACACCTGCCTTTACAGACAGACGAGGCCCCAAGGTGGGAAAGAGAAACCAAGCCAGCCTTTCCCACTGACGCTCCAGAGTGCGGAGACAAACCTAAAGTGGGAAAAATATAAGCGACAGCTCACGGCATTGATGAATGGTCAGTGCTCTACTCTGCCAATATTCTGAAAGTGCATGTCAGCACAGGAGCAACCAGCCTGACAGCTGGAAGTCGTAAAAAGATGCAACGTGCAGCAGCATTAGAAAGTCATCAACATCTAGAAATAAACCTAAGAAAAGACACGTCAGGCCTCTACACTGAAATGCTCAGTAATGTTATTAAGAGACTCCCCTGGTGGCTGAGTCGGTAAAGAAGCTGCCTGCAACGCAGGAGACCTGGGTTCAGTGCCTGGGTCAGGAAGACCCCCTGGAGGGGATGGCGACCACTCTGGTGTCTTGCTGAATCCCATGAGCAGAGGAGCCTGGGGGGCTACAGTTCACGGGGTCGCAAGAGTCGGACACGACTGAGCAACTAACACAGGAGGAGCGTATGAGGGGACTCATGTCACAGAACAGATCGTGCTCGTGAGGCGGATGAACTTACATGGCCAAGGTGTCAGTGCTCCCCAGAGTGATCTGAGATTCAAAACAACAGAAAACCAGGACCTCAGCATATTTTTAGAAATTGACAAAGCGGTTCTCAAGTTTAGATAGAAACACAAGGCTCAAGTGTAAAGGTAATCTTGGAAAAGAGAAACACAGCTTCACATGTACACAGACTGACATCAAGAACCATTCAAGGGTTGTAGCAGCTGAAATGGGGCGTGAGCTCAAGGAGAGCAGGGCAAAGGAGCAGAGAGCCAAGAACCGAGACGGACTGGCACACACTCCCCTCAGGCCGTGAACGGGGCCCTGCATGGGGTCTGGAAAGAGCAGTCTTTGCAACAACAGAAAAGTGAAGCCCGCTGCATGGTGTACAAAAAATCAAACACTGCTGGATGCAAACTCGAAATGAAGGCAAAGAATGAAATGTTTATAAGAGAATGAAAATATCTTCAATAACTTGGAGAAAGGTTTACCTGGAGTAAAGGCCAACAACTTGCAAAAAAGCCCTAAGTATAAATTAGATATTGATAAAGTATTCGGTATTAGAATTGGGAGATTCTGTTCAGTTAAAGAGGTTATTAGGAGAGAAGAATGGAGCCCACAGAGTGAGAGGTTTGGGTAGCACATGTTTGATAAAGACTCACGCACAGAGCTTACAAAGAGCTCCAAAAGTCGGGAGCTGTCTTTCCTATAACTGAGCTTCCTCACTCCTGCCCACCGCCGTGGACACACAGCCCAGCCCAGGATGGAGGCAGGACTGGACCACACGGGGCGGGTGGACGGGACTCTTGGGAGCCCCCACACCATAGCTCAGAGCACGGAGACTCCTGTAGGATTATGTACAAGCCTCAAAAACACCTGACAAGTCATTCATGACAAAGCCTTTTATTAAGAGGTATCTTTCCCGACCATCTGGGAAACCTCTAAATGAGACTCAGAGCATCAGTGATTCTGTGTTGAAAATGGAAAACTTCCTCTTGGAGGCTGAGAGAGATGCTCACTAATTTTGTGAATCTATAACAGAGCGGCTGGTTACAACCTCTCCAGTAAATGTCACTCTAGAAGGCGAGATGATAGAATTCTCAACCCCCCTGCAGTGATTCAGAATTTCTCAGTTCACCTTTGCCCACCATGAGGTAGGGAAAAATACTCTTAAAGGCATAAACAATTTACTACATTAACAATATTCACAGATGATAATAATGTCCATAAATAAGACCAAAGAAATGTACAGATATCTGAGAAATTATGAACATCTAGAAATATGGATGGATAAAAGTGGAATCTATCAGTATGACTCATGCATTTATACAATAGAACCAGGAGAAAAAATTGAGACTATGTCTTTCTCCCCGCAAACCATTAGTTATTCAAGAATATGCAAAACAGCATGAATACTTAAAAGGAAAAAATGTAATCCTTCATTGAAAAATACTAAAGAAATGCTAATTAAATAGAGAAATGCCTGTGGATGGGAAACTGTCCCCAAATTGGTCTACGCAGTCACTGTATTCCACCCAGAATATGAATCAGTCTAGACCTTGACAGAAAGACCCCGATTAAAGGGAGAACAAGGCCAAGAGGAGCTGAAGCGCTGCTAGAAAAGAAGTGGTGGGAGGTTTGCCACTGGTTCTAACATGGGCTTTGTCCATAATTTAGCATCTGTGAAACCAAGGAGTGTATTACAAAGATGTTCTTTCAATATTTCATGGACAGCCTTACTCTTCACAGTGATACATAAAATGTATGTTGATATTCATTGCATGTTATAATTGAAGGAGTATGACACTGTCCATTTATAATAGTGGAAATTGTGGGGGAAAATGATAACAGGGTTTGAAAAACTGACCACAAGAACACAGGAGCGCCCAGGAAGAGCCCCTCTGAGCATGGAGGCGGGTGCCGGCGGGTGAGGAACAAGAATAAACACCATCAGGACAACAGTGAGCCCCAAGAGGAGACTGTGAATCGGACCCTTACTTTATTCCAGCTGTGTTAAAGATGAATTGAAAATTTTAATAAATACATTCTTGGTTCAGGAAGTCTTTCCTAACAAGGTACAAAAAGCAAAACTACGTGGGAGAAACCACCGCATGCACCCTGGCTGAACGCTCTCCGTCCATGGACCGGCTGAGGGTGACAGAAATGACCCTGGGCAGAGGGACGGGGCCTGGGGAGAGGGCAGGTTTGTGGGGCCCCTGCGGGCAGCTCACCACACCTCCCGGTGCTCCTGACAACACGCGCCCACCCACTTTCTGTAAACCTCTGACTTCAGATGAACATCGGCATCAGCTGAAAATCCAGCCACCTCGCTAACTGAAAGCTGACAGAAAAAGAAAAATGAACGCAGAGCAAACTCGGAAACCACTGCGTTTGTGGGCAGCCGAGCTCTGTCCACAGGCACACTTTGGAGGCCGAGCCGTGCCCACCTCCGAGGCCGAGCTCTGCCCACGTCGGAGGCGTCAGCAGCAGCAGAGTCGCAGGGCGGGATGCCTATGCTGTCACAAGTCCCACCTCCTGGGAAATGACGGCTGCCGTCACTGCTTGCGAACTGACACCTGCCATCAGGTATGATGCCAATTTCAAAGGAAAGCTCCAAATTATTTTAATTTGGAAAACAAAGAAGGGGACTTCGTGTTTGAGGACACAAGGTTTCCCTGGCATCAACAGATCACTCATCCCTGGGATGAGTGGATCCACCCTGAGGCTGGCAACGGTGGAGAGAAACTCGACACGGAGCCCCAGGACTTCTCAGGGCCCTGGGATGCAGGAGCTGCAGGGAGAAGCTGGGGCTGGAGGGGCTGGGGCCAAGCTGTGGGAGGAAGGGAAGAAGGAGGAGAAAGGCTGAGGCCAGGATCTCAGGAGAGGGTGTGGGTCCCTGAGGGCATCCTGGCCAAGCTTTGGGGACCACTGCCTGGGGGTCCCCCACGTCACAGGCAAGAGGAGCGGGGTCCGGAAACTCCCTAGGACACTCTCAGGGCAGGGAGCTTTGAGGACGACCCAGATGGAAGCAGGAGAAAGGATCAGCCTTCCTGGGGGCTGGAGGCGAAAGGCAGACAGGGGGCGACTGTGGGTTCGGGGCTCCATGGGGCCCGTGGGCAGGTCTGGGCTGGAGCCAGGGCGGCTGACCTCAGCTCCTCCTGACTGACCGCCTGCCCCCATCCATCCAGCCCAGAGCCCCCACCCAGGACAGCCCGACGGGGCTCAGCAGTGGGCAGGCAGCGTCTGGCCAGCTCTCCACACATGGACACGGAAGGTCTGAACACACACCCGTCCTCCCACAGGGAGGAAGGTGCCCAGAGACACAGCCGGCTGCCCATGGCGGTGAGAGGTAGGGCTTGTATGTTTCCATGATCCAAGGAAAACGTCAGATAATGCACTTTAATCGTCTGCTTTAAAATTTGAGTCAGACTTTAATCAGCGACACTGACCTTGTAACTGCCACTCGGACGTCAGATTCACCCCACCATCCATCCCCATGACTTTATAGACATCAAAGGCAACAAGCGAGATCTGTCAATAATGACCTACTTAAGATGCATTTCTCGAAGGGAAAAAAGGTAGGACTCTTATGCTGTTGAATGATTTCTATTTCTGTAAAAATAGACTGCTATAATGAGCCCCAAAGATCAAAAGACTAAACAAAATGGAATAACATTTGAATAACTTGGATTTGACACACAAAAAGCATTTCAGTGTTATTTAAAATAGACATCTACTTCCTTAAATTGCATTTTAAAATGAAATCCAATTGTGAGAAAAATCTTAAGAGACGTGTACACGCATTTAAAAGTCATAAAAGACATTAAAACAATCACAAAAAATTAATGAATTACCATTTATTACTACCAGATTCAGCTGTCAGTCACTCAGACACTGTTGCTGAAGTTATTGAGACAAGTCTTTATATATTACAAGTGGGGATTTATCTGACTCCAAAAGGGAGAGTGAAGATCCTTATCAGCACTAAGAGGTATTGTTGCTTCCAGCAGGGGGTCTACACCAGGGTCCACATGCTCCACAGAAACTTACAGGTTTGCAAAGAGGAACTGACTGTCAAGGGGAATAGTCTCAATAAGGATTTCAGCCTAGAAAAAGGCGGAAACAAAATGTGGGCTCATTTGGAAAGAGCCGACAGTTAGTGGAAATAGAATAAGCCCCACGAGTCTAAATGTTCCCAATGTGCCCGGGATTTCGGTGGAGAGGCCTTCACGTTTGACTCTGACAATAAATCAGGCACACACACTCACCGTAGATATTGCTCGCTGTCGTTACCGAATGCAGCAGGGCTCAGGTGAACGTGGGCGACCAGTGTCAAAACAATCATACGGTTGAGATACTTAATAACTAAGTCTCTCAGAAGACAGATTCTCCTGTGTAATCGGTAAGACCCGTCTTTACGGCACTAACTTTCTTTACACTTTAACTCACAATATTACAAAAGAAAATGGCACAGATGCCTAGCTTGGATGCTACTAAGCGTGAGCACGAGACTGCCCGACGGGCGTTGCTGGCTTGAGGAAGGACGGGGCTGCTCCAAGCTCTGAGGTCAAGGGCAGGCCAGCCCCTGGCGTCCTCCCCGGGAAGGCGTTCTGGGAGAGGCTTGGAGAAGCCACCATCTACTTCATCTGAAGAACCAGCCGGGCCACAAGAGCGTGTTTGCCACAGTCATCTATCTGCTCTTGGTTTCTTTCTTTTTTTTTTCCATTCTGGTAGTGGAAACTTACACATTCACTCTGTGAGAATGTAGTTATAATGAGAAGAAGCAATCTTGCTTAAAATTCCTAACAGAAATAAGTAATGCACAAATATCCTTACAGTACAATGGTAATAGGCCCTTTGCAAAGATTTTGACCAGTGGATCCAGCCTGAGGCACTGGATACTTCTGTAAAGATGGTAACAGGGCTCTAAAGATAAGGTAGAAACTCGGATGAAACGGAGCGCAGACCGTGTCCACCGACCCGTCGGTCCTTAGACACCAGGGAGGACACGCCCGAGGCCGCAGGTCCCCGCTCAGACAGTGAGCGTCAGCAGGGGCTCCAAGACTCTTAGGACCACTGATCTGAGACTTTTAAAATGCCAAAGGAGGGGGAGGTGAAGGAGAGAAGGGGGCCAGCCTCGGCAGAGTGGGGCTCACCCGCCTGGCGGGGTCTGAGGTGTCTGCTTGGAATAGCACGGACTCGCCACCAGGCTGTCCTCGTTCACTTCTGGGCAGACACCGACCACAGCAACATTTTCAAAGTTTCACTGTCTCTTCATCCTTCTTCTGGCAATCCCGTTTCGTACCTTTGAGAGGATCCATCAGTTCTATGTTTAATTCTATTTATTTAAATATAAATATAAAACCAACTCACCACGCCCCCCTCTACCCCCACCCTGACTCTGGCACCGGCCTGTTCTCTGTGAGTGTGGTTTCCGTTTTATTTTTTTATTTTTTTAGATCACACGTGTAAGCGAGATCTCATGGTTAATACTTTCTCTGGCGACTCATCTCGCTGCACAAGGAGCTAAATGAAGGCACGCTTTCCTGGTGAGTACTTTCGTTAGCACACACGATGCCAGTTCTGCACTCTCCACACGAGGCAGCTACTCGCCCCCGCAAGAGCTGGACAGAGTCCCGGCCTCGGGGGCCACGCAGCGGGAAGCACTATCGGGTCCTTCGCTGGAAGAGTCTGCAGACCCCTGCCCTCAAGAGCCATCCCCAGTGCAGACCACACCCTACCCTTCCCACATCCGCAGCTACGCTGCACCATCTCCCAGCTCAGGCACCAGCTCCCGAGCACTTGTTGGGTCGAGTCAAGAAGCTGCGGTCGTGGAGCAGAGACGTGGCCACACCTGGAGCTGGGTGGGCACAGTGATGAGGGGTCTTGGGGAACCACTGGGTCCACGGGACCCACAGCATTTTCGTCACCCAAGCTTCCTGGACACCATGGGTCACTGAGTTGTCCAGCAAGAGGGATGGTCACTGCGGTCAGATCAGTCAGCCTGAGAGCACGTACCATGGACCAAACCTTCACGTGGCCATCAGATCAGGGACGTGACCCATGCTATGGACATTCTCATGATAACTTTCTACCTACCTGAGGCATAAATTCATATTTTACACTTTAACAAAACATTGTGTTTAACAAAAAATTAAAGCCTTTTAATCTCCATGTTCCAAAACAAAGACTCAGCATCTGTTTGCACATTCTGACTGCAGAGAGTTGCTTTAAAAATAGATTCACCATCATCCAGATGCACACCCCACAGGCCTGGGCAAGTCACTGGATTTTAAGCACCTCTCCTAGTTTAAATGGAGAACATTCCAGGAGCAAGACCGGTCCACCCAGCACTGGAGGGGGGCCACAGGGAGGACACCCTCTGGCTAAGCGACCATCCAGGCTCCAAACTTCACGTTGCCTTCCTGAGTCCAAGCAGACAGACAAGATGGACCAGCCCAACATCCCCCCTGAGCAACAGGCCAGGCACCCGAGGTCAGGAAAAGGACTCAGGTCATCACTGGAGGTGGCACAGATGTAGAGAGACACGTGTGAGCTCAGCGCAGAGGTCGGAGCTCAGGCCCTGGTGGCAGCGGCCAGGCTGGATGCCCCCGCTGTCCCGCTGGACGCCCCCGCTGCCCCGCTGGACGCCCTCGCTGTCCCGCTGGACGCCCCCGCTGCCCCGCTGCCCCGCTGGACACCCCCGCTGTCCTGCTGGACGCCCCCGCTGCCCCGCTGTCCCGCTGCCCCGCTGGACGCCCCCGCTGCCCCGCTGGACGCCCGCGCTGTCCCGCTGGACGCCCCCGCTGCCCCGCTGGATGCCCGCGCTGTCCCGCTGGACGCCCCCGCTGCCCCGCTGGACGCCCCCGCTGCCCCGCTGGACGCCCCCGCTGCCCCGCTGCCCCGCTGGACGCCCCCGCTGCCCCGCTGTCCCGCTGGACGCCCCCGCTGCCCCGCTGGACGCCCCCGCTGCCCCGCTGGACGCCCCGCTGCCCCGCTGGACGCCCCTGCCCCCGCTGGACGCCCCTGCTGCCCCGCTGGACCCCGCAGCTCCTCGGCCTCCTGCGGGCTCCTCCTCCTGCTCCAGCTTCCTCTCTTCCTGGAGGAAACCTTGACTCCTCACTTGCCCTGGGGCCTCTGCAGGTGCGCTTACACCCTCCGGATGAGATGCGCCTTGCGGACCCCAGACTCCAGCGGGCAGGCTGGATCCCAGGGTGGAAGCGGAGGCCAGGAGGGAGGAGGTGTCTGGTCCTCCCAGGATGGGGACACAGTCCTCCCAGGGTGGCGACATGGCCCCCACGCACACCCACATCCCACGCTGATCTAAATGAGCGCCCCAGCTGCCCCATGTGCCAGGCAGAGGACAGGATGCACGCGCCCCGACACAGTCTCCTCCCTGAAAGATCAACCCAGGGCCACTGCCCACTTCCCACGGGGGGCCTGTCTTGACCCTTGACCCTGGAAGGAGGAGGCGCCTGATTAAATCGGGTCCTTGTATAGGTACGTCCCTCCTGGACCCTCAGAGGTCTTCCTCGTCGGCCATTGGGGACCTGGGCCAAGACCCAGAACCCAGGGGGACAGCCTGACCCACCTGCTCTGACTCAGAAGCTTTTAACTGACCTCCTCCACCAAACGGGCTGTTTGCTCTGTGAACAAAACTTCAGCCTGTTTGTTTGTAAAATCAGAACCAAAGAAGGAAACCTAACATGTGTTACGTATAAGAAAGGCATTTATTTTCCCAGTTAACGTCATTACACTTTCTGATTTGAAGTGCTGGTAATGTGAGCTAATACAGTGTCAAGAAAATCAGCTTCTCTCTTTTGGAGACACTGTTCTAGTTTAGAAACTTTGCGGTAGTTAGAAGTACAGTAGTTCAGTTCAGCTCAGTCAGTCGTGTCCGACTCTTTGTGACCCCATGAGTCGCAGCATGCCAGGCTTCCCTGTCCATCACCAACTCCCAGAGCTTACTCAAACTCATGTCCATTGAGTCGGTGATGCCATCAAGCCATCTCATCCTCTGTCATCCCCTTCTCCTCCTGCCCCCAATCCCTCCCAGCATCAGGGTCTTTTCCAATGAGTCAACTCTTCGCATGAGGTGGCCAAAGTACTGGAGTTTCAGCTTCAGCATCAGTCCTTCCAATGAACACCCAGGACTGATCTCCTTTAGGATGGACTGGTTGGATCTCCTTGCAGTCCAAGAGACTCTCAAGAGTCTTCTCCAACACTACAATTCATCAACTTTTCAGCACTCACCTTTCTTCAGAGTCCAACTCTCACATCCATACATGACCACTGGAAAAACCATAGCCTTGACTAGACGGACCTTTGTTGGCAAAGTAATGTCTCTGCTTTTAAGATGCTATCTAGATTGGTCATAACTTTCCTTCCAAGGAGTAAGCGTCCTTTAGTTTCATGGCTGCATTCACCATCTGCAGTGATTACATACTTGACACTAAATTCTATACAGTTTCTTCATCTGGGAAAATTTACATGAGAAAAATCAGCTAATTTTCCACCCTAATGTTATATTAGGTTGAATTAGAGAACTTCCTGTTAGACGTTTTTCCCCCTTAACTTTCAATAAATGGTTCACACACCCCATCATGCCCACGTGGTACTAACCACACACACCTCATTAGTTTATGTTTAAAAATGAAATTCAATACCCAGAGCACTGAATGTAACACAGTCCTGGGCTTTTCTGTCATGTAATAACACATTTCTTACCAGAGAAATCACTCTTTCTTACAAAAATGATGGACATAAATTGGATTAAGATATGAAATGAAGATAGCTTTTATTCTCCAAATAAATGCAACTCAAAGCACAAATGTAGAATCACTGCTAAAATCATTCCATTGTGCTGGGGAAATTCTTATGCTAACATCATCTCTACGTAGATGGGTGTTGGGTAACCCTGCATTCTAGAAATGATTGTCCAAACCATTCCCAACACCCTGACAGCTAGTTTCATGTGATGTAAATAAAACTCTGATGAGACAGTATACAAGAACAAATCATGTGGTCAAAATTCAAAGGAATTTACTAATTGTGTCAGCAAATCATCATAATTTTGAATCACAAAAAGTCTTCACTTTATTTATTATCAGTTGGTACTAAAAAGAGTGGTTAAGTAGCGTTTCAGTAACAGCATTATTTCAAACACTGTTTTTTTTTAAGTAGAGACAAATCGCCACCTAATTCAAATTCAAGTTTTAGTGGTAAGCTTCACAACTACTTCACTGCACTTTATCTTTACCGCTTATAATGTTATGATAATAAATTAAATCACCACTCAATGAATTGTCCAGAGATAATACTGCAATGGAATTAATTCCTTAACTGAACACTAAACACATTCACCAGCTCCAAAATGTGTGTGTTGATAAGGCAGCACAGAGCAGTTTCATGCCTGAGAATGCATTCAGCAGGGCACACAGGCTGACAGCTAAGCCCCCCGGAGGCTCTTCCCAAGATGGCCAGGACGGCGGTCTGGTCTGCAGCCTGACTTCTCTGCCGTCCGCGGGACTAGCCACCGGAAGCCTAGGTGGCGCTTTTCTCTAACCACCAGCGCCGTGTTTGGTCAGCATTTAATTAGGTGATGGTGTCACAGCACTTCCGCTACAGATAAGGGAAAAAGACTCTGCCCAATTAAGTCAGAGAACTAATCTCAGATTCCCACTGGAAAACTGTAACTTTTAAAATCTGATGGACATCTTGCACAAACCTTAGAGGCCGAAAAGGAGAGCAGATAAGATTACCCACAGCTCACACCAGTGGCATAACCAGGAGACAGGTGAAGGTGGAAATACACCTGGTCAACCAGAAGCGCGGGCCCTGTGCTCCCAGCTGGGAATTCTGTATCAGAGCTCTGACTCATAAACACATAAACCCGTGACAACAGCCTCCACTGGTGAACCATTGAAGGAAACAAATTGTTCAGTTAAGTGCAAAACGTACTACCCCAGGGAGAGAAACTCAAATCCCCCAATGAAGTGTGCTTTTACTATTCGACCCTGTGACGCCTCCTCAAAAGATTCTAACTTCAAGACGCCCTCACCTACAGAAAACAACATACGCAGAAATACTACCTGCAACACTTCTGTATTCCCCAAGGCCTGGGAGGAAGGCAGTAGGGGACGGGCTGAATGTACGCACTGCACCTTCAAGCAGTGACTGCTCTGAACCAAGAGGGGACAGTCACACACCAGCATGGAGCCAAGGTCAAGGCAAGCCGAGGCACCATGCCGTGCACACAGTGTGTGATAGCTTCCCTGAAGGATGACGTTGTAAGGAGAGGAATGTGTAAGAAAATGGAGAATGTACATATTAATTTTTCAACAGTAACTATAATAAACATAAATTAACCCAGAAAATAACCAAAATGATTACCAACATGTGCAGGAAATATCCAGATTGAGTGAATAGGGACTGAATTGAGAATTCTCTGAGTTTTCTTTTCTATAGTTTTAATTTTTCACAATGTAATTTTTTACAAAGTCAAAAATTTAATTAAGTCAAAAGAAAAACATTAAAACCCAAACAATAGAAACTAGTTTAATTGTTAAAGCTGACTGCACAATAAATTACAAAGTGATAATAAGTATTTCAAAAATTTTGAATAGTATACTGATCTGTAAGTTCATAATTGACTATATTCTAAAGCTCAACGATGAGCAATAAATAAATCTTCTGGACAAACACGTAAGTTGACTTTCTAAGTGCCCAGGCTCTGTCTTCATTTTGTTCTAAGTGCCCAGGCTCTGTCTTCATTTTGGCTGCCTGAATTTCTGACCCCCTCCTCACACCTCACACCATGTGTGGACCGACCAGATGGGCATCTCACTGCTTTATCCCTTTCTGGCACGTTGTACTGCCCACTACTTTGTTCTGAATCACAAGCCAACACTCTTCAACCACCACTGGAGGTAAACTGCTTGTTCTGACAGTTCATCCCCTTTTCTCTCAAACACAAAGGACACCATCAGAAGCCCTGGCCTTTCAACCAGGACAGTCCACTCCATCATCAGACACGACGGCAGTGGGCAGAGAACACCTTAACAGGACGTCTTCCCCACCTGACAGAGCATCTGATTTTCTTTAAAACAGAAAGAATGGAGAGAGGGTGAAAGCAGAGCCCCTCGTCCTCAGCCGTGACTCTGAGATCAGGCAGATGTTGCTGTTGTTGTTCAGTTGCTAAGTCGTGTCCAACACTTGGCGACACCACAGGTAGCAGCACGCCAGGCTCCCTGTCCATCACATCTCCCAGAGTTGCTCAAACCCACGCCCATCGAGTCAGTGATGCCATCCAGCCATCTCCTCCTCTGTCGTCCCCTTCTCCTCCTGCCCCCAATCCCTCCCAGCATCAGGGTCTTTTCCAATGAGTCAGTTCTTTGCATCAGGTGGCCAAAGTATTGGAGCTTCAGCTTCAGCACCAGTCCTTCCAGTGAATCCTCAGGACTGATCTCTTTTAGGATGGACTGGTTTGATCTCCTTGCAGTCCAAGGGACTCTCAAGAGTCTTCTCCAAAATCACAGTTCAAAAGCATCAATTCTTCGGCGCTCAGCTTTCTTTATGGTCCAACTCTCACATTCATACATGACCACGGGAAAAACCACAGCTTTGACTATATGGACGGTGGACCCTGACAAACGATGATGAACCTGTGTGTGCAGTGTGTGCGTGTGTGTGTGTGTGCGCGTGCGCGTGCGTGTAAGTGGGTCTAGTGACTCGACATTGGGGCAGTCACATCTCCCGAGCTCCCAGGTGTGACTCAGGTGCACACGTCCACAGAACTCGGTGTGGTGGCCACAGAGCAGGCTGCCCATGCAGCAGGACTTGCTCTACAAAAATAGACGTTCCCAGGTGCTCTTTTCTAAACAGTGGCTTCTCCTTCTTAAGGATGGTTCTTTGAGAGACAATTATGTGTGTGCAATTCGTGTTGTCGTAATACTATTCTCTCCTGCCACACTGAAATTAAATGCTTTGAAACAGTACCTCCTGTCACATGCGCTGTTAATCACCGAGTCTGTCAGAAAGACAGAACTGAAAATTGCATTGCATGGGAAACTTCAAAAAGTCAAATTTAAGAATAATTTAAATATATGTAATTCATAAGCTTGTGTTAATTTTTATGTAAGAGTAAAACATAATTACTATCCGAATCTTCTCCAAATTAGACATCCTTTCTTTTCACTGTATAAGTGGTAAAACTATTATAGTCTTAAAATAGTCCTTAAAATAGTCAAAAATGTCTATAAACACTCAACACTAATCTACCAATGTGAAATAAAATAAAAAAGATAAGATTCCAGAATCTTATACCAGAATCCACTTATAGCCTGTGAAGGTTATAAACATACTAAATTCCAAATGACAAATGCAAATTTATTTACAGAAGCACAGATCTATATGTTATCTTGAACCGGATTTGATTCAGGACACAATATGCAAATAGATATTTTCTAAAAGCTGCAAGGAAGCTTCTCATTAAAATTAAGAATGCTCCTTGCAAACCACTGCAAGATAATCTTAATGTCCATTTTTATCAGCTGTCATCTGTCATGATTTAATAAACAGTTCAGAGGTCCATGGTGCAGTGGTTGGGCCAACCACATGCCAGACTCACCAATAAACAGTTCAAATGTGGTTATAATCATGTAAAACACAAAGTACCCCAACCTAAAAACAAACCCAATTGTGCTCACAACCAAATTTCATTCCTACCACCAACTGGCATGCCAGGAAAGTTAATAACTGTGACATCCATTTTAATAAATTGCTGTTCACTACAACCAGCAAAACTTTTAAAAAAGAAATTTTGTGTGATCAACTTAATTCTAACTAGGTTTAAATCTTTAGGCAACTGATCTCATGTAATTAAGATATTTTAGAAAAGAAGTTCCTCTTGAGTAGAAATTTCAAGCATATTGTGAAACAATTCACCTGAAACACCATCCGGTTGGTCCATGCAGAGGAACCGATCAGAAAGCCATTAGTAAGTGCAACGTAAGCTTTTTATCTCTCAAGCTTGGTTTACTGAGAACATTTGCTCTGTTTTACAGCAAGAACAGGATTATTCTCAGTCTGTCATAAAAACCTGAAGACTTCAGTAGTGAGAACTAAAATTTAAGTCCTAGGAACATCCACCTTCCTGCATTTGTTGGACTAAGGATGTGATTTCTGTCATGACAGTAATGGCAAGCACTACACAAATGGCAAGGACCTAAGAGAAGCAGAAGAGATTAAGAAGAGACTGCAGTAATACACAGAAGAACTGTACAAACAAGATCTTAGTGACCCAGATAGTCACGGTATGGTCACGCACCGTGAGCCAGACATCCTGGAGGGTGACGTCAGGGTGGCCTCAGGAAGCAAAACTAAAATGAAGCTAGTGGAGGAATGGAATGCCAGCTGAGCTAGTTCAAATCCTAAAAGATTCTGTGAAAGTGCTGCACTCAATATGCCAACAAACTTAGAAAACTCATTAGTGGCCACAGGACTGGAAAAAGGCAGTTTTCATTCCAATCCCAAAGAAAGGGAATGCCAAAGAATATTCAAATTACTGTACAGTTGCCCTCATTTCACACACTAGTAAGGTAATGCTCAAAATCTTTCAAGTCAGGCTCCAATAGTAAATGAACCAAGAACTTCTAGATGTACAAGCTGGGTTTAGAAAAGGCAGAGGAACCAGAGATCAAATTGGCAACATCTGTTGGGTCATAGAAAAAGCAAGGGAATTAAAAAAAAAGGTCTACTTCTGTTTCATTGACTACTCTAAAGCCTTTGACTGTGTGAATCACAGCAAACTGTGGAGAATTCTTAAAAGAGATGGGAATACCAGACCACTGTACCTGCCTCCTGAGAAACCTGTATGCAGGACAAGAAGCAGCAGTTGGAACCAGACAAGGACAACAGACTTTCTGAGTCTGTTGAGAAGACTTGTTGAGTCTTCAGATTTGAGGAAGGATCCATCAAGGCTGTACATTGTCAACCTGCTTATTTAACTTACATGCAGAGTTCAGTTCAGTTCAGTCGCTCAGCCGTGTCTGACTCTTTGCAACCCCATGAACTGCAGCACGCCAGGCCTCCCTGTCCATCACCAACTCCTGGAGCTTACCCAAACTCACGTCCATTGAGTCGGTGATGCAACCCAACCATCTCATCCTCTGTCGTCCCCTTCTCCTCCTGCCCTCAATCTTTCCCAGCATCAAGGTCTTTTCCAATGAGTCAGATAGTCGCATCAGGTGGCCAAAGTATTGGAGTTTCAGCTTCAACATCAGTCCTCTCAATGAACACTCAGGACTGATCTCTTTTACGATGGACTGGTTGGATCTCCTTGCAGTCCAAGGGACTCTCAAGAGTCTTCTCCAACACCACAGTTCAAAGCATCAATTCTTTGGCTCTCAGCTTTCTTTCTGGTCCAACTCTCACATCCATACATGACTACTGGAAAAACCACAGCCTTGACTAGATGGACTTTTGTTGGCAAAGTAATGTCTCTGCTTTTTAATATGCTGTCTAGGTTGGTCATAACTTTCCTCATAAGGAGTAAGCATCTTTTAATTTCATGGCTGCAGTCACCATCTGCAGTGATTTTGGAGCCCCCCAAAATAAAGTCAGCCATTGTTCCCACCATTTCCCCATCTATTTCCCATGAAGTGATGGGATTGGATGCCATGATCTTAGTTTTCTGAATGTTGAGCTTTAAGACAACTTTTTCACTCTCCTCTTTCACTTTCATGCAGAGTACATCATGTGAAATGCCAGGCTGGATGAATCACAAGCTGGAATCAAGATTGCTGGAAGACATATCAACAACCTCAGATATGAAGATGATACCACCCTTATGGCAGAAAGGGAAGAGGAACTAAAGAGCCTCTTGATGAGGGGAGAGAGGAGCGTGAAAAAGCTGGCTTAAAACTCAATATTCAAAAAAACTAAAATGGTGCCATTCAGTCCCATCACTTCGTGGAAAATATTATAGAACGGGAAGAAGTGGAAACAATGACAGACTTATTTTTCTTGGGCTCCAAAATCACTGCAGATGTGACTGCAGCCATGAAATTAAAAGGTGCTTGCTCCTTGGAAGGAAAACTATGACAAATCTAGAAGTATGAGTCACTCAGTTGTGTCTGACTCTTTGAGATCCCATGGACTGTAGCATATTAAAAAGCAGAGACATCACTTTGCTGAAAAAGGTCCGTCTAGTCAAAGCTATGGTTTTTCCAGTAGTCATGTACAAATAGATATGAGTGTTGGACTATAATGAAGACTGAACACCAAATAACTGATGCTTTCGAATTGTGTTTCTGGAGAAGATTCTTGAGAGTCCCTTGGACAGCAAGAAGATCAAACCAGTCAATCCTGAAGGAAATCAACCCTGAACATTCACTAGAAAGCCTGATGCTGAAGCTCCAATACTTTGGTCACCTGATGTGAAGAGCCAGCTCACTGGAAAAGACCCTGATGCTGGGAAAGATTGAAGGCAAAACGAGAAGAGGGTGGCAGAGGATAATAAGATAGTTAGATAGCTTCACTGACTCAATGGACATGATTTTGAGCAAACTCAGCGAGACAGGGAAGTCTGTCATGCTGCAGTTGATGAGGCTGCAAAGAGTTGGACATGACTTAGTGACTGAAAAATAACAATTATTTAAAAATAAAGTATAATTTTTAAAATTAAAATTAAGGCATGTTGCATCTTTCAGGTTCTTTTACATAGCTAGTCAGCAGAGTCTCATTCCTAACAGCATCCGCTTTGCAGTGACTCACTTCCTAGACAACTCCATTTGGGCCACTACAGTGATTAAAGTGAAGTGTTGAGGGTGCAGCGGGGATTTAGAAGTCTAAACGACAGTACATTAACGAGTGAAAACAAGAAGCATGACGATTTAGTTACTTATTTGAGAAATAACAAGGCTATGCACAAAGAAAGGTGGTGTTTCAACAAAGTCACATCAAGTGCACACAGTGAACAATAGTTTTCCAAACTGAACTGAGAGGCCCCCTACAGAGAAGCGCACCAGCCCATCCCGGGGTCACGGGACGTCCCCAGATGGATCAGGCACAGCCCCCTCACAAGCAGGAAGCCCCTGGGGTGTCACTTCCCTCACTCTTACCTGTCAAAGCACCCAAACCGAGACACAAGAAAGGAAGGCTGTCCAAAGGTGGGGAGAAATGCTGAATCTCCTGACACTCCGTTACAGCCAGATGCCTGCCTGTGAGAATGTGCAGCTGAAGAAGCCACAATCAACAAGTCAGGAACAAGCCATCGGAAAAGCTGGACGCGAGCATGGACAGAAGAGTCTCAGCAGAAAAAGCAATTAATTGCACTGGAAATTCTGGAGAAATCTGTAAGACAGACTTTATTAAAGAGTTGTCTTTATGAAAGCGTTCCATAGAGTTGCCTACACACTTCAGACTGAAAAATCTGTGCCCTTAACAGGAGATCACCAAGGTGGAAAAACAGAACAGAATACATCCAGACATACCACCGTCATAATGCTGACATCTGAAGACCCAGGGGAAGTCTCACAAGCGTCCAGAGAAACAGGAAGCCTCATTCAGAGACGAGGATGAGATGCACACAGTGAGTGAGGCTGGAGGAAGCCCCGAGAGGCGGGAGGAAGCGCTAGAGACATGACTTGCCCAATCATAATCTCCCCAACAGACAACCGTCCACAGCAAAAGTAGTCACTGCCGCCTCTGTACCCAGCCTGCCATCCTCTGTCTCCTAATGCAGGGGCTGAGCCACTAAAAGTGGAATGTAACATATTATCCTCACAGTTTAATAACTGCTTTTTAGTTTCATCTTTTTCCTTGTTTCCTTGCCTTTTAGAGTCAATAATTTTATTATTTAATATTTTCTGCTCTTTTTCTTTTTTAACTTTATAATTCTTTTTTAAAATGTGCATGTGTCTGATTTGGAATTTACACTACACATCTTTAACTTACCACAATCTCCATGGTCTTCCTTCAGGTAATACATGACCTCACATATAACCGTAAGAACCTTATAATAGCATCCGGCCCTTTCCCCATCCTCCCTACTATTGTTTTCAAACCTTCAGCACTTAAAAAATTTAAATGTAAGGCCAGAAACTATAAAGTTCTTAGAGGAAAACATAGGCAAGTACACTTCTTGACATAAATCACAGAAAGATTCTTTCTGATCCACCCCCTAGAGTAATGGAAATAAAAATAACAAATGGGACCTAATAAAACTTAAAAGCTTTTGCACAGCAAAGCAAACTATAAAAAAGATGAAAGACAACCCTCATAATGGGAGAAATAATTGCAAATGAAGCAACTGATCAAGGATTAATCTCCAAAACATATAAGCAGCTCATATAACTCAACATCACAAAAACAAACAACCCAATCAAAAAATGGGCAGGAAAAAAAAAAATGGGCAGGAAACCTAACAGACATTTCTCCAAAGACATACAGATGGCCAATAAAGACATGAAAAGATGCCTGACATCACTCATTACTAGAGAAATGAAATCAAAACTACAGTGAGTTATCACCTCACACCAGTCAGAATGATCCTCATCAAAAAACCTACAGAGACAAATGCTCGGGCCTGGTGCACTGGGAAGACCCAGAGGGATCGGGTGGAGAGGGAGGTGGGAGGGGGGACCGGGATGGGGAATACATGTAAATCCATGGCTAATTCATTTCAATGTATGACAAAAACTACTGTAATGATGTAAAGTAATTAGCCTCCAACTAATAAAAATAAATGGAAAAAAAAAATTAAAAAAAAAAAAAAAAACCTACAGACAATAAATGTTGTACAACCATGGAGGATTCAAGTCAATGTATGGAAAAACCAATACAATATTGTAAAGTAAAATAAATTAATTAATTAATTAAAAAAAATGTTGGAGAGGATGTGGAGAAAAGGGAACCCTCCTGCACCATTTGTGGGAATATAAACTGATACAGCCACAATGGAGAAAAGTATGGTGATTCCTTAAAAAACTAAGACTAAATCTACCATATGACCCAGCAATCCCACTACTGGGCATATACCCTGAGAAAAGCCCAATTCTGAAAGACACGTGCGTCCCAGTATTCACGGCAGCACTGTTCACAACAGCTCAGACATGGAAGCAACCTGGATGTCTACCGACAGATGAATGGATAAAGAAGTTGTGGTGCACATATGTAATGAAATATTATTCAACCATAAAAAGGAATGCATTTGAGCCAGTTGGAGTGAGGTGGATGAACCTAGAGCCCCTTATCAGAGTGAAATTAGAGAAAAGCCAATATCGTATATTAACACATATATATGGAATCTAGAAAATGGTACTGATGAACCTATTTGCAGGAATAGAATGGAGACACAGATGTAGAGGAGCTCAGTTGGCGAAGAACCTGCCTGCAGCACAGGAGACCCGGTTTGATTCCTGGGTCGGGAAGATGCCCCTGGAGAAGGAAGTGGCAACCCACTCTGGCACTCTTGCCTGGAGAATCGGTCGGGAAGATGCCCCTGGAGAAGGAAGTGGCAACCCACTCTGGCACTCTTGCCTGGAGAATCGGTCGGGAAGATTCCCCTGGAGAAGGAAGTGGCAACCCACTCTGGCACTCTTGCCTGGAGAATCTCATGGACATAGGAGCCTGGCGGGCTGGTCCATGGTGTTGCAAGAGTTGGACACGACTTGGCGACTAAACCATGACCAGGTGCTGAAGGTCTTTTCAATTAACTGGAGGAAAATTGCTTCACAGTGTTGTGTCAATTTCTGCCGTACAACAACGTGAACCAGTCATAAGTACACCCCTCTCCTCTCAACCCCCCTCCCCTCCCCACCGCAACGCGCCGGGTTGGTCTCCCTTTGCTATATAGCAGCTTCCTGCTATCTGTCTATTTCACATGTGATAGTATATACACATGAATGCTACTTTCTCAATTCATGCCAGTCCTCCTTCTTCTGCCGTGTCCACAGTCCGTTCTCTACATCTGTGGTGGTTCGGTGGTTTAGTCTCTTGTATTGCAGGCAGATTCTTTACCAACTGAGCTATGAGAGAAGCCCTCTTCAACACCTAAGACGTTCGGTAAGTCTATAGCACAGTATTACAGAGCCGGAAGTGCACACCGTCAAACACCCATCAAAAGCTTGGACACCCTGATACCACACATTCCTTTGAGTGCACATGAAACGTTAACCAAAAAGGACCACGTTCAACCTGTATCTCAAAGAAAGAATCGTAAGAGGGATTAGAAAGCATTTGAGATGAAATAAAAATGTCAAAATGACACCTCAAAAGTCTGTGAAATGCAGCTACACCGCTACTTAGAGGACGTTAATGACATTAAATGTTTAAAATAGAAACAAAGTCCCAAAATCAGTGATCTGATCTTTCCCCTTAAGAGACTAAAAGAAGAATCATCTCAAAGCCAGCAACAAGAAGTAAATAATAAGTTATAAAACAGAAATGAGCTTTTTTTTTTTAGAAAATAGAAACAATAAACAGAATTTTTTGGAAATCAACAAAATGGAGAGCTCTTTAGCTGAAGGATCCGGGGAAAGGGGGAGAGGAAGAGGAGGATAGAGGTTCACAGACGGGATGCACCTGAAGTTCCAGGGATCAGAGACAATGAGAGAATACTGTGGACAGCTGTGTGATATTAAGCTGGATGCTGCTGCTGCTAAGTCACTTCACTCGTTTCCGACTCTGTGTGACCCCACAGGCAGCAGCCCACCAGGCTCCGCCGTCCCTGGGATTCTCCAGGCAAGATCACTGGAGTGGGTTGCCATTGCCTTCTCCGATTAAGTTGGATAACATGGATGAAATTAACAAGTGTGTTAAAAGAGTCAAATGACCAAAACTCACTCAATAACAGATAGCCCAAACGGCCCTCTATTCCCTCTACAAAGGAAGTTCAAGGCTCCAGCCGCTTTCCTGGAAGTTCTTTACAAACCTCCCAGAATGAACAAGGGGAGCCACATATGTCCCCACTTACCTTGCAAACCTGGAATTACTGATATCAAGCCACAGCTGCCAACACTCTTTTGCTCCGTAAAGGTTTGCAGGTTCCAGAATCAGGACATGGGTGCACCCTCATTGGAATTCACCACCTGGCCCCAGGGTACCCCCTACGGCGCCTTCCACAACCCCTCCTGACCTCAGAGGCCCGTCTCCTCGTGGTTCCCAGGAGAGCCAGGCCAGGCAGCTGAGCCTGTCACCACCCGCCGTCACTCAGACACGTCCCCTGGCCAGACAGGCGTCATCTTCCCATATTTTCTGTAACTTGTGCATTTTCCAAACAACTTGGCCCAGCGTTAAGTAAATAATCAACATTCCAAAAATCTGTGTCAGAAAATTATTTGTTAATATATATATACATAAACGTACGTATATTATACTATAACGAGTCACTCATTGACTAACTACAAAGTAATATTTCAACTTTATTTTAAAGCTATTAATGAGGAAAATATATTGTATTTTAGGAATATTCTGTAAAGTTTAGCCCTTAGCTCTTCACTCTGAAAATGCTGAGCATTTTACTGGCTTTTCTAAGATGTTTCATCTTTCAGGAATGCCAAGGACATCTTTAAACAACACAATCTGTGCTTTAATTTGAACAGTACTACATTTTGTCTTTTCTACTATAGGAACAAATCCTCTGTTTAAGGAAGAAAAGTTGTCCCACTCACTAAGGAAGTGGTCTCCCTGGATCTTTCACAAAACTGCTGGGAGTCTCTAAGGCTCTGGGGCTCTTTAAGAAGGCAGCAGCCTCAGGAACGACTCTGGCCGATGGATTTCTTCCTGCCTCAGCCTGAGCCTCCAGACACCGCGCTAAGTGTTCTTCTCTCCTTCCTTGTAACTCAGCATTGTGGACTCAGAGCATTTGCCAAACGCCAGCCTCTTCACGAAAGCACTGTTCAATTATTTTAATTCACATTATCCAGTTGGCTACTGCGTCCAGGCCAACTCAAGTACAGGGCATCTTTAAGAACATAGAAATGAAAACAGAAACCCAATCCCATGTGAGATTTTCTCTTGTTCTGAAGGTGTAGTTACTTTTTGTTCCTCTCTCAAAAACAACCCTGCTAGAGCCTGAAAGAAGAGTGACTGGGAGGTCCCAGAGATGGCTGATATGAGACTCCCAGGAGATCCCCTGATAGATCATCTCAGGAGATCCCTAATACAAGATCCTAGGAGATCCCTGCTATGAGATCCCAGGAGATCCCTAATACAAGATCCCAGGAGATCCCTAATACAAGATCCCAGGAGACCCCTGCTATGAGATCCCAGGAGATCCCTAATACAAGATCCCAGGAGACCCCTGCTATGAGATCCCAGGAGGTCCCTTATACAAGATCCCAGGAGATCCCCTGGCTGTGCTCAGAACGGAGGAGCAGTGAGCAGACACCATCCTGCCCACACCACATGCCCTCACTCTTTGCCCCGGTCCTCCAGCCTTGGGGTGTAAGAGGAAAGCGGACATTTGGCAAATATGAAATTCTGTTTGATCTCACTCAAAAAAGGTTATATGATTTTATGGCTATTTGTAGGAAAATATGCACACATGCATTTTATATCCCTAATTTCAGCATATAATCTGATCACACACATTGGAAAAGATGGGAGCAAAGATAAGAGGCCTCTCCCCTTCTCTCCTCTCTCCTCGCTTTGCTTCTCAAAATAAACAAGTAAGCAGCTTGGGTCTTTGAGCATGACCATTTCCTCTATACTCTCTCCTATCCATGAAGCTGCAGTAACACCTGCCTGCCTTAATACTAGTAACTCTTGTGAGAATAAGCTAAGTAGTTATGAGGGTCCATCCCAAAGCAGCAACAGTCCTGCCGATTCCAGGAAGGGCTCCCTGGGGTGAAGCCCCCTGCAGAGGAGGGGTCACTGGCGGCTTGTGGGGACAAGACTGCCTGTGATGTCCCCTCAGCCAGGCTCCGGCTGGAGTCCTGAGGGACCAGTGGACCAGGAGTCCGTTTCTCTCTTCAAAGAAAGTTACTCTGTAGACACGCTCTGAAGCTAAAGCACAGATGTCCCCGGGTGCCAGATTTCATCCCTGTAGGGGCATCTCTGCCTGGACCAGCACCACACAAGCCAGAGGGTAACGGCTGTCACCAGCAGAGGCCCCGAAATTCGGGTGGAGAATCTGGTTTCTCCCACCTCCTAGAAAAGGAAACGCCAGCTGAGGGGAACAGACATCCATCAGCAGACACAAACCAGCGGCTTTGGAGGAGGGAGATGTCTTAACCACACAAGCTGCTGTAGCATGAAATCCTTTCCCGCCAGTTTCTGCAGCTAAGCTTTCATCTGATGAAAGCAGGCACACATGCTCGGGTAGATTTTCTTTTTCAGAATCTGCTATTTATTCACTGAGAAAAAGGCAATTACTCTACAGGAGTGGGGGTTTTCTTCAGAAAGCAGTTTTTCTTCCTTGGAAACCAGATTGTGCTCAAGAAAGAAGAGATTTACACACATTTGGTTCTCCAGCAACACCTGATGATTGGATTTTGTATCTTCACAAATTGAGGTGATTGCTCTCGGGGAAAAATGAACAAAGGTTTCCTGGGAACAAAAGTGACATATAATGTACTTGTGCCCAGAGCATCTTTCCCAGCAAATTGTGTAGCTCAGCACATCTCTTTTCTATTGCTACGGAAGAAAAAACCCTGTAAAAGAAGCAAAAAAGTCTACATCCATCCCTGTTAAACTCTGATGCTGAAACTCCCTCTCTCCTATGGAATGAAGGAGTACTGGACCTGCAGACTTCAGACCTGGGCTCAGGACCAGAAAGGGGTCACGTGTCACTCCGGGCAGCGCCGACCCCCAGGGCCCCGCACCCAGAGCCGGCACGGAACGAGGGCCTCCGCCCTGGGCTTCCTCGCTCACAGGGGTTCTGCCCTCCTGACCCTGCCCACTACTGAGGGGCGTGCAGCACAGGGAATCTGCAGGGCGCAGGGGCTGCGGGGTGCATGGGGAATGGGGGTCACGCCAGGCAGAAAGGAGGAGGCGCTAGCAGAGAGGGGCACAGAGGTGCTGAAAGGCAGCAGGAAATGAGCTGGAAACGAGCCTCCCCGGCCGATCGGGCACCACGGACGGCGTCGGGTCGCCTCCTCTGAACTGTGTGCGGCTCGGGCAGAGGCGCCAGGGCACCAGGTAGAGAGTGGGCAGAGGGAGAGGAGGCCTGGAACAGGAGCCAGGCCAGCAGGGCGCGTGTCCCACCCATGAGCAGCCCGCCCAGGCTGCGCTGCCTCCCCGCCGCTGCCGCCGCAGGCTCTAAAGGGGCTGGCATTTGTCCACGTGACTTGCTCACGCCCGCCCAGGGGCACACGGCCAGGTGGGTGCAGACGCCGCCGTGCTGAAGCTGAGGATGGGGCACTCGGGGCTGGAATGCCAGGTCTGAAGCCTCAGCTCTCACCCGGGGACAACATGGACGACCAGGGAGAGCAGGGCCCCGACCGGCCATCAGGATAAGGAAACGGCCCGTGTCCAGACCCAGGCTCGGCAAGCTGCCAGCTGCCCTTTGGGACCACGTCTGTCACCGCCGTCCAAGAGAAGCAAAAACATCTTCTCTTTGTGAAGCCCAATATCAAAACAAGCTTTCCTTACATGCCTCTATTTTTATTTATTAAAAAATAGAGAATTCCAGATCGATTCATTTATTACACTTGTGTCAGAGAGCTCATGGGGCTAAAATCTCAGATAAACATCTGGTCGGAAATATGAGCTTTGCAGAAACCATTGTATTCTTGGTAAAACAGGTGATAAACCATGATTTCACTTTATCTTAAATTTAAGTACACAGCAGTGGGTGAAAATGTGGATATTGTCATCCAAAAGTGCTGTTTTCTGTGCTGGAGTCCCAATGACTCGAGAACACGACAGTTCCTGGAGGCAGTGCTTTGCCCCCAGATCCGGAGGAAACAGAAGCCTTCACGGATGACTCATCATCAGATGCTTTCAGTTTACTCCTGGGCACTTTCTCTTGTTTTGTTGTTTACTATGAAAATCACCCTTCCTCCTGTTTACGTGCAAAGAGGACTAACCCTAAGCTGTGGTTGCTCATCCTTACACATGACACCTGGCTAGACTGGCGAGTGTGTGATAAAGAATTAACTACAAGCAAAAAGAAGGCTAATCTGATCGCTCTGAGTTTGAGACAGGCTGTAATGAGACATGCAGTTCTCCATGAGGTCACGGATTCTGCAACCAAAGCATCAAACCTTAAGGCCACCTAACGTCCGTGAAATTTCTCCCACTAGAAATTCTCAAAGACAACATGTCTATATATTCCTTAACAAAAACATAGTACAGAACTTTCATAAATTATTTAATTGCATATGATTTAAATCACATGAGAGTCTCTTTCTGTAAATTTCAGCAACAACTTAGTTAAAAGGTATCACCACTCTGTGGGCATTCAATGGACTAGAAAATTGCAAATACAACATTAAGAGCTAAAAGATCTTTAAGTGGAAAATCGCTGTAACAGCTGTTGAAAGAGGCCCACACATTTGCATAATAAGTGGCACTGATTGTTCCTATTCTTGCAGTCTCAAGAAAGGGAAATATCTTTTAAAAGGAGAACAGAAAAAGATCACAGGCATGGAGCTCTTTTCCTAAAACCACATTTTGAGGAAGAAACTCCTTAGCACAAAGTGCCAGGTAAGTTTCAGATGCCTCCCAGCTCCCCAGAGGTGACTCAGGAGGTGAAGAAGCCAGTTCAGTCCACCACCCAGGAGATGCGGGGTCAAGGGGTCAGCGAGATGGTGGGAGAGGCAGCTCCCAGCTGTCCCCAGACCCCCCAGACTCACCAAGACTGCTGGCTCTGCCTCTGGCCCCGTCCAACAGGAGGGCAGACACAATGCCGACTGGGGCCTGACCCCTGGCAACCTGACATCAGCCACCACACAGCACTGACCCCACGGGGATCAGCCAGGCCGTGACCCAGCCTGTTCCCCACCCCACCTGCCCATCACCGAGTTTCCGTGAGACCTGCGGAGAAGAGGAACCCTCGCTGAGTCCTCAGGCTTGGCGCTGAGCAGCCACGGACAGGTGCCCGTGATCACACAGCCCTCAACAGTCACACGCCAGGCGGACAAAGTATGTCCCTACTCACAACAGAATTAAACACGAGTATCTAGAAATCCTGAAATATTTGGAAAGTGATCTATGTACTTCCTAGGATCAAAGAGCAAATCACAAAATATTTTGGCTGAATGCATGTGTGCTGCATCCCCAAGAACCTCCCTTGTTGGCAGCCTCACCAGAAGCATGGAAGTGGACTTGCTCAGGCTAAGGAGCGTCGCAGTGGGACACGTCCTCAGTCACACCGCTGAATCCAGGAGACACGGGTGTGTCTGGAAGACGCCCCGGCTCTAACCTCCCGAGGGGGTCCTGGGGAAACTCTCCTGCTGGCAAAGGACGTGCAGCCCGCATCCAAGATTCTGCGCCTGGAACACAGTACTGCACTGGGGCAGACAGACGAGCACCGGCCTGCAGGCTGCAAGGGGAGAAACCACAGCTCCCTTACCTGCTGACGACACCATCATCAACATAAAAAACCCCAGAATCTACAGTCCTCCCACTGCTTTGGTTGGGACAGGATGTATCTTTTTCATTTGTTATGACTAGCTATAATCTCTTTATTTAAAGGCAAGTTTATATGGTTTGTATATTTTTTTCTCATGGGTTTCTTTCACAATCTTGGAAGTCTTTTTTCTTTAATTGAAAATATAGCTCTTCAATTATCATTTATATTAGAAATAATTTTCTATCTTGTTTTGACTTTATTTTCTAATTTGTCTATATTTTTATGAGATTAAAAAACATTTCTTTATACTCTATCTGACTTTTTCTTATGGCTTCTGCATTATAAACGCCTTTCCCAATCTTATAACACTCAGAGATAAAGTTTAAAGAAACATAGTTTGCAAAGAAGGCTGACCATCAGATTTCTAAGAAACACTAACAGAAATAATTAAAAATACAAGAAAATAAGTAATACTTCAAATTCCCTCACATCCAGGTGAATTTCCCCACAAAAAGAGGTGCTGTGCAGAAGGGCAGAGTTCTCAGAGAATATGCTGGAGGACTGCTTAGAACTAATGCAGACACCACCACAACACCGAAGAACAGGAAGGAAAAACGGTCTTTCAGACACAGATGCAAACAGTCATCTGACCAGTGACAAATCCACTGACTGCAGAGTTCTGAGTATCGACAATGGGCATCAGAGAAAATACACTTCCAAAATACCGACAAAAAATAACCAGAATTCTGTAACTCTTTCAGGAGGAAGGTGTGGTAAAAGGAGAGATTTCTGTCCCAAAGAGACCCTTGCCACCTGTAAGGATGTTCTTTAGGAAGAAGAGGGATCCCAGGAGGAACACCTGTGATGACAAAGAGACAGCACAAGAAAAGTGCAAGATGTGGAGAGAGCCTGGAGAAAAACCAGTAATAAAGTCTGACTTTTGAAGTTAAAAAACAAGAGAGCACAGCCCGTCAGCAGCAGGGCACTAGAGGGTCTGTGCCCACTGGGTTCCGTCTCGGGGGCTCCCAGGTCTTGTTACAGGAAGACACTCTTCTCTCATCCACCTGGACCTGCTTTCCGGCATCCTCAGCTCTGATGAGCAGCTGCTGTGGGTATAAAATGTTGAACTGACAGTGTTTCTTTTTTCCCTCAGCACCTTGGAGAGTGCCACCCCACTGCTTTCTTACCTCCATAGTCAGGGGAGAGATGCTAGATTTAGAAAATGAATCACAAAAATCCACCCCAAAAACATGACTTATTGATGCATTTCTGACAAATGAAAACACCCAGCTTGAGAACTGGAAAGCCGTGTGGGATTTAGAAATCTGGCATTTTCTCCCCACGGGATTATGAACTGTGAGTAAACTTAACAGCTACTAAGGATTCCTAAGGGACACAGCCAGCTTAGCCGCAGATGAGCAAACTGGCAAGAGCAACCAGGAGGGGCTGCGCTGAATTCCATACACAAGCAGACTTCACCACTAAATCCTTCCTCGTGGGAACAGCTGCAAAGCCTCTCTGTTGATACAATAGATTATTGAGCAGAGATTCAGCAGTATTGATGAACATATCTAAAAAGTGTGAAAATCATCCTTTTATAATGAGACAATTTAAAATGCAGGACAAAAATTGCACCTAATGGATGGTTTTAGCTAATAGGATACATGGCAAAAAAAAAAAAAAAAAAGCCAGAAGTGTATGAAATGCTAGCCACACACATGCATCCAGGTAACACACTTTTCTTATCCTGTTCAATGTTTTACACATTTTCCATACTGAGGCAGGAACATTATGTCACTATTCACACAAATGCCTAAACGTGAAATAAATACATTTAAACCGAAGGAGGTGATAGAAAGAGCCAGGATCCCACAGGGAAGGAGGAGGGAGGGGGCTGGATGCAGCCACAAGACCTGCTTCTGAGGTCCAGTCTCACCCTTGCCACCTCAATCCTCCCCTTCCTGCTCCACCCTCAGGGCAGCAAGTGGCTTTCACGGCAACCGTGGTGACGCCACGCTGGCCCCAGAGGGACTCCACTGGCTGGACCACCAGCTCTCTCTCCCAGGACTCCAGTCTCCCCCATCCCAGAACCTGCACTGCAGGGTCCAATCTAAGCCCCCACCCTCCTCCTGCCCCCCTGTGAACACGGAGACTACATATCCAAGAGAACTTCAATTCCACCCTGACGACAATGAAAGCAGCCTACAGGTCACAGTGAATTTGATAAAACAAAGGAAGGAAGCAGCATTAACGCACAAAGATCTGGGCTGGCTCCACCTGCACCAGAATGAGAATGCACGAGACTCAGCAGTCTTAGCCAGCGTTTTGTGTCTTCTCCTGAAGGGAAAGCTTTTCAATTTTACCTCCTCTCTTTAACTGCCAGCTTTTTCCTCTTCATTGTATTAAGTTTTCTGTTACTTAATTTAACATAGTCAACAAAAGAATCTGAAATGCAGTACTTGGATGCAATCTCAAAAACGACAGAATGATCTTTGTTCATTTCCAAGACAAACCATTCAGTATCACGGTGATCCAAGTCTATGCCTTGACCAGTAATGCTGAAAAAGCTGAAGTTGAACCGTTCTATGAAGCCTATAAGACCTTCTAGAACTAACACCCAAAAAAGATGTCCTCTTCATTATAGGGAACTGGAATGCAAAAGTAGGAAGTCAAGAAATAAATACCTGGGGTAACAGGCAAATTTGGCCTTGGAGTACAGAATGAAGCAGGGCAAAGGCTAACAGAGTTTTGCCAAAAGAACACACTGGTCATAGCAAACCCCCTCTTCCAACAACACAAGATAAGACTCTACACACAGACATCACCAGATGGTCAATACCGAAATCAGATTGATTATATTCTTTGCAGCTGAAGATGGAGAAGCTCTATACAGTCAGCAAAAACAAGACTGGGAGCTATCTGTGGCTCAGATCAGGAACTCCTTATTACCAAATTCACTTAAATTGAAGAAAGTATGGAAAACCACTAGATCATTCAGGTATGACCTAAATCAAATCCCTTATGACTATATAGTAGAAGTGACAAATAGATTCAAGGAATTAGATCTGATAGATAGAGTGCCTGAAGAACCATGGATAGAGGTTTGTGACACTGTACAGGAGGCACGGATCAAGACCATCCTCAAGAAAAATAAATGCAAAAAGGCAAAATGGTTGTCTTAGAAGACTTCACAAACAGCTATGAAAAGAAGAGAAGTGAAAGGCAAAGGAGAAAAGGAAAGATATACTCATTTGAATGCAGAGTCCCAAAGAGTAGCAAGGAGAGATAAGAAAGCCTTCCTCAGTGATCAAGGTAAAGAAATTGAGGAAAACAACAGAATGGGAAAGACCAGAGATTTCTTCAAGAAAATTAGAGATACCAAGGGAACTTTCATGCAAAGATGGGCACAATAAAGGACAAGCAGAATATATTAAGAAGAGTTGGCAAGAATACACAAAAGAACTGTATAAAAAAGATCTTCATGACCCAGATACCACGATGATGTGACGAATGTGAAGTCAAGTGGGCCTTAGGAAGCATCACTACGAACAAAGCTAGTGGAAGTGATGGAATTCCAGTTGCTATTTCAAATCCTGAAAGATGATGCTGTGAAAGTGCTGCACTCAATATGCCAGCAAATTTGGAAAACTCAGCAGTGGCCACAGGACTGGAAAAGGTCAGTTTTCATTCCAATCCCAAAGAAAGGAAATGCCAAAGAATGCTCAAACTACTGCACAATTTTACTCATCTCACACGCTAGTAAAGTAATGCCTCAAAATTCTCCAAGCCAGGCTTTAGCAATACATGAACCATGAACTTCCAGATGTTCAAGCTGGTTTTAGAAAAGGCAGAGGAACAAGAGATCAAATTGCCAACATCCACTGGATCACCGAAAAAGCAAGAGAGTTCCAGACAAACATCTATTTCTGCTTTATTGACTATGCCAAAGCCTTTGACTGTGTGGACCACAATAAACTGTAGAAAATTCTGAACGAGCTTGGCATACCAGACCACCTGACCTGCCTCTTGAGAAACCTGTATGCAGGTCAGGAAGCAACAGTTAGAAATGGACATGGAACAACAGACTGGTTCCAAGAGTACCTCAAGGCTGTATATTGTCACCCTGCTTATTTAACTTATATGCAGAGTACATCATGAGAAAAGCTGGGCTGGATGAAGCACAAGCTGGAATCAAGACTGCCAGGAGAAATATCAATAACCTCAGATATGCAGATGACACCACCCTTACGGCAGAAAGTGAAGAAGAACTAAAAAGCCTCTTAATGAAAGTGAAAGAGGAGAGTGAAAAAGCTGGCTTGAAGCTCAATGTTCAGAAAACTAAGATCATGGCATCTGGTCCCATCACTTCATGGGAAACAGATGGGGAGACAGTGGAAACAGTGTCAGACTTTATTTTCTTGGGCTCCAAAATCACTGCAGGTGGTGACTGCAGCCATGAAATTAAAGGACGCTTACTCCTCGGAAGGAAAGTTATGACCAACCCAGACAGCATATTAAAAAGCAGAGACATTACTTTGCCAACAAAGGTCCATCTGGTCAAGGCTATGGTTTTTCCAGTGGTCATGTATGGATGTGAGAGTTGGACTATAAAGAAAGCTGAGTGTCAAAGAATTGATGCTTTTGAACTGTGGTGTTGGAGAAGACTCTTTAGAGTCTCTTGGACTGCAAGGAGATCAAACCAGTCCATCCCAAAGGAGATCAGTCCTGGGTGTTCATTGGAAGGACTGATGCTGAAGCTGAAACTCAAGTACTTTGGACACCTGATGCAAAGAGCTGACTCATTTTAAAAGACCGTGATTTGGGGAAAGATTGGGGGCAGGAGGAGAAGGGGACGACAGAGGATGAGATGGTTGGATGGCATCACCGACTCAATGGACATGGGTTTGAGTGAACCCCTGGGAGTTGGTGATGGACAGGGAGGCCTGGTGTGCTGTGGTCCATGGGGTCGCAAAGAGTCGGACACGACTGAGCGACTGAACTGACTGAACTGAAACACCAACTTTGGCAAGTGACTTCAGAGTTTTTCTCTAAAGCAATTACAGGAAATTCACAAAGTTTTAGTCAGCCCAACTTCACTAAAATGTCACTTCTTTGCAGAATCAAAAAATCCGCCATGTTTTACATCAAATCTTGCATTGGGTATTCACCAGTTACCACTACAATGAGATAGAAAGTAAAAGTTAAACATCACAGATATTTTGTTTATGTTAATAGCAATTCAATATAATAATAAAGGAGACTCTCCAAAAAATTCGGTTCTAAAAATTTATTAAAGCATTTATCTTACAGTTTTTAAAGGAAACTGGAAAATGTTTACCTTTGAAGTTTTCAACATACTAGAAAAGATAACTTAGAAATGCAGTTCTGAGGGAAGAGGGAAAAAATACTTTAAACGTCCCTCTTCAAAAATTAATTTATAGTCGTTGTTCTAGAGACAGGAGGATTCTCCCCATTCTCCTCCTGGCCTTACAGGTGAGTCACAGAGACACGGGGGCCTGCGACAGCGCGGAGTCACCGGAGAGGGTCCAGACCCCGAGCCTAGAGTCACGGGCTGCAGCCGGCGGCTGATGGGGAGCCGGCTGAGAGCCGCAAGGAGCGCGGGGGTCATGCGCCTGTCCCTCTAAGAGTGGGCTTGCGTCTCTCCCTCACCTGCCCACACGAGTCTGCAATTACTGGAAACCTCCCGCCGGTCTCACGCCATAAGTGAGGAAGCTGAGGCGTCTCCGCCGTGTGATGCAGCCTGGCCAAGCTCACCGGACCGGCACCCCCACACCGGGCCAGCGCGTCCCCAGCGCATCCCCAGGGCATCCCCCGTGCGTCCCCAGAGCCCACCGGGCCAGCGCGTCCCCAGCACGTCCCCCGGGCCCCGCGGCCTCACGGGTCCGCCTGGCCAAGGTGACGGTGAGGGGGCATTCCACAAGTCTCAGAGCATAACAAAAACTCCACATAATTGTAACATGAAAGGTCAACTGACGGACTCATTCGGTAAAGTGTGATTATCTGAAACCATTAAGGATAATGTCCAGCCGGACAGAGATGGGAAGAGAATATGCTACATTTTACCATTAATAGTGATGCTGGTTTATACCACTGATCTTAAGATACAGCTATTATAAAAATATAAAGACACGGTTTTATTCAAACCCAAAATAGCTAATCATAATTACAAATTCTCAGAACAAGAGCCAGAAACGGAACTGGCTTCCTTAGCCACAGCATTGCATATCATCAACTGGGATGAATCCTTCGACTCAGCTAGTGCATGTGTATCGGCCACTGTGTACCAGGGTCTCACTGACTCATCCAGTCCTGAGTCTCTTTCTGGAAGAAAGGGGACTCTCCCACTCATTGACAAGCAGCCTCCCTGGCAAAGCCGCCATCCTGCCCTTTCCAAAGGCAATCACTGATGGTGCCTGGTCCACGCGTACACCCGAGAGTGGGCTGAGGCTCATGAAACACACAGGCAGATACCTGCATGGAAGCGGGCTGACGGACAGCAGGAATTAACAGGGCTAGCGGAGGCGGGCCGGACACCCAACCGGACCGGTGTTCAGAAAGGAGGCGCGACCGAGCCTGCTGAGGTCCACGTTGGGGAGACGACAGCATGCACTAAGGCCCCAGGGCAGCCCGCAGGACACCAGAGTGTCCAGTGAAGATGTGCGCTGGGGGGATGCTGCTGCTGTTTTTGATGTATAAACAGAGAGAACCCAGCTTCAGGAGGAGGTTATGAGGTCGGTCCCAGAAGTGTTAACTGACCGGCCGGGTGGGGCTCCCAGGGGCCCCGTGACGGGTATTACTGGGCTTCAAGGGCGGTTTAACCAGAGGGTGAGGCTCCCTGGAAACAAGAAAAGCACCCACAGCAGCAGGTCCCCACGCCCCACGTCTCTGCAGAACCAGAACAGAGGACCAGCCCTGCTGGGCTCACAGCCCACCTCTCAGCTCCTCGGGAGGGAAGCTGGGCTCCTGGTCAGAACACCCGAGGGTCACGGCACTTAGTTTCTGAAGGCTGAGTCACCAAAATGTGTGTGAACACTGACAAATGTACTGTTTATTTTCAATACCAAATGTGGTAATTTCTGACAGGAATAACTGACAGTTATGTCACACTTTGAAAATACAGACTGTTTCCCTAAACACTAGTTCAGTGAACAAAAATGTCCCAATGTAGAAGTTGGGTGCATTCATGTGGTTATATTCTTACAGATAATAATTCATAAAATAGAAAATTACACTCCTATTAAGAGCATTCACGTTCATTCTAGAAATGGAATTTGATTCTTACAATGATTTGTCATTTAAACTACCTCCATTAAAGTATAAATAATTAGTTACTTCTCTTTTCGTCAACGCTTAAATGTAATTACCACTCACTGCACAGGGGAGGGGCATCTGCCTTCAGCTAAAGTCAGCATGAGAAATAAAGTGGTAGGAAGGCTAATAACACCATGAGACTTGACACTGAACCTTACCATTTATATGACTGCAATTATAAGTCAGCGCCACGATACAAGGGATTTTGGTGCCTATCAAAAATAGGGTTGATGTCCAAAGACAAGCAGATTTATTCACTCACAGTAAGAACTGTGAGTAACACGCAGACTAGCGCCAGGTGTGAAGCAGAGACGGCTCCGGAGACCCCCTCAGGAGAAGCAGGTCAGTGGAGGTGCCGGGCTCCCCGCAGGCCCCCTAGGTACCTCCACGTAACTGGCCTTTTCTGTTTCCAGTAACAACTGCTAACAGGTCAGCTAAGCAGCTAACAGGAGCAGTTTTTAAATTTCCCACTTCTCTGCTTAATCAAAACATAGCTAATTAGTAATGTTTACAGGATGTAGAACTACAGCCTCCGTAGAAAGCAGAAACAGCTTCACCAACGATTTTAACTGAAGAACACAACATCGTAGTCTTCACCACACTTTTCAACAGCGTTAAAGAGGGAAGGAGAGAGTTGGGGAAGGCAGGGCTCCAGGGTGCAGAGGCTGATCTGATGCTCAGCACAGAATTGAGGGGACCTCGGCCTGGCCTGGGGGAAAGTGACCTCGAGTGTTCAGTGAGAACAAGCCCAGCCCTCGCCAAGCCCGCAATCTGAGTGACAACAGTAACCAGTGGGAAATAAGGAAAAGCACAAGCCAGTTTACATGCAGATGCGTTTTTCCATGAAATCCTCTTACATTTTCCTCCAAAAGTATTTCTTTAACCTGCCTTGGTTCACCTCAAAAAATACATGCAGATTCCAACTGGCAAGTTTCTGAGGGTGCTGGAATCAGATCTCAAAGGACTCTTAGAACCTGTGGTGACCCAGGGGCCAAAGAGCAGATAAAACCAAGGAGGGTCTTGGAATGCAGAAACGGAAAAACCAGACCCTTATGGCCCTTCCCTCCCCATGCCGTAACTATGAGAGGAACAGTGCAGCCGTCCCCCTTCCTGCCCCTCAGGGAGAGGGGATTTGCCCTGCCCTTCCCTCCCCGTGCCGTAACTATGAGAGGAACAGTGCAGCCGTCCCCCTTCCTGCCCCTCAGGGAGAGGGGATTTGCCCTGCCCTTCCCTCCCCGTGCCGTAACTATGAGAGGAACAGTGCAGCCCGTCTCCCTTCCTGCCCCTCAGGGAGAGGGTATTTGCCCTGCCCTCCCCCCACCCAGCGCAGGTGCCCCGTCCAATCAGCAGGTGACCCGCAAGACCCCATCCCACTCCTGTACCCTGGGTATAGAAGTGGACTAAGGACCCCTGTTCAACGTCGGCTCTCCCTCCAGCTGGCCCGCTGTTCTAACAGCGTCTCCCATTCAAATACACTTTATTTCCCTCTCATTCTGTTTCATGTCTGGAAACTCTTTTCCAACCCACGCCCGGACCACGACAGAACCCAAACCGCAGGTTCTTTGGGTGCTGGTGGAGGTGCAGGGGACGCGTGTCCCCAGTTCCCATCCTGCCAGGGCCACCCACTGCCCACATCCAGAAGCTCACGGGGAGTGTCTGCTCTGTTCGGACAATACAGGGCCCTGGGTGCAGAGATGACCTCACGCGCCTGATGCCAGGTGCTTCCCGTGGTGACAGGCGAGCCTCCAGGACACGCACAGCCACCCTGATTCTGCAGCCAGGGTGCCCAGGCACAGATGGGGAACCGGCTCTGAGCCCACTGACCCGGGCTCCCCTCCTCCCTCCAGAGGATAAAGCAGCTCAGCGTCTCCACCTGCCACCCTTCCCTGGAATTCAGTCTGTGCAGCTCTGCCATCAGCCTTGCCTCCAGCACGTCTCCTGGGACATCATGGGACGTGGGGGCTACTGCTGAAAACTTAAAAGCCGTATTTATGCTTATGCAGCCATACAGACATGCAGATATAAAAGGTCGCTGTTCCTCATAATTTGCTTGGTGAAATATGCCATATTTTTACATCTGGTAGTTTCAATAAATAAGCATACATTTTAAACTTGGATCTCGTTAAAATGTTTACATACCTCCTGGAAAAATCAGGTAATTCCCCATTTTTAAAGATGTCCATCTTGCTTATGACATCACAGACACCATCAGAAGTTTCATCCCTATCTCAAAGATGAGTCAGCTATGATGATAAACCCGTGACAAGCATGCAACAAACGGACAGCCTTGCCCCAGGTTACCGGGTTACTGGGGGGAGTTCCCCATCACCCGGGGGTCCTGGGTGATCCACCTCTCCAACTGATGAGGAAGTGGCAATGTTACCCGACACACACTTCACGTGACCTGACAGGCTCTCAACTTCCAGTCAGCACACTCACCGCGAGATCCACACCAGACTGGCTCTCCCAGTCCCTGAACAGAAGCCTCCACTGGAGCAGTGGCGTGCATTAAAAACAGAAAACGTGTGTTCAGCACGAACAAACCACAGTGTCTGAATGTGAAAGCAGATGCACAAGTGGATCTCTCCCTCGGGGTTTATTCGCACAGGGGAGTGGGGGAGGCAGGTAAACAAAGGCTCAACTCGGGGAAAGTGTGCACCAGGGAGCAGTTCTAATTCAAAAGAGACGCAGATGCTCCAATCCTGAGCAAGAGACACTCAAGCAAGGCCAAGTTCTCATGATTCAAACCAGCAGTCAGAAAGAACATGTTGTTTTGCTGATTTAAAAAAAAAATGTTTACAGCTAGAATTATAATGGGTTGAAAACAACTTTCTTAAATGTCATCATTGTCTAATTAGAAGCACTAAGTTCTCCTTAACTGAAATGACAAGTAGCTATGCACATTCAGTGACATCATGAATAGTTACTGATAAGAAACACAGCAAATCCGCACGGCTGTCCAGACGCCAGGGATTCACGTGAAAACCAACGTCCACTAGAGGCCAACAGTGCAAAGACATTTAGGGCCAAGGCAGGCCCCATGCATGACTGTGTGCTCTGAACGTTCCTGTTGGAAAAGACACTTGTAGGGGAGAACACGTAAGAGACTCGCTTTATTAATAAATAAATGAGCCCTGAGCCTGGCGTGGGCCGGAGCGCACAGCACCCAGCACGCCGGGGGCCCACGACACTGGAGAGCTCAGCCCTGTCTTGCAGCTCCGTGTTCCTCTCCCAGCCCGCAGCCTGGGAGCCCAGGGAACCCTGGGCAGCACGAGGCGCGGGCCATCACGTCCTCAAGACCCTGACTACGAAGGAAGCAGTCATCACAGCATCACAGCTCGGCAAACAGGGTGCAACTCTGGTCTGAGCCCCAGATTTAGTGCCTGAGGACCAGCACTTAGCACTCCAGAACTCTTTATTTGAGGATCCGCCGTTAACTTATTTTTTCAAAACTGAAGTTGCTGGCAACAACTAGTCTACGAGGTGAATTATGCAGCAGGAGAAATGCACTGGGTTCCTGAAGTGTAACCACAGGGACCCTGGGGAAGCCCCTCAGCTTGACCCAGGGCGTGGCTGTCACCCCAGGGGGGACAGAACCCCCAGCCTCCCCTTCTGAAGGATGCAGTTTACTTCCAGCACCTCTTCCCCGTTTAATTTCCATCTGCGACAGCTGCAAACCTCCTCTGTGACAGAGTACTAAAACAACCAACAGGGAACTTTACCCGAAAGTAACTGCAAAATGTTGCAGTAACATTCCAGAGTGGGATAACTTGATGGATGAGGCAACTATTTCTACGCATATTTAAAGAAAACCGCAGTCATTAATACTGTCATTAATTTAAAGAAAACCACACAGTTATTAATACTGCCGAAGTACTGAAACATTCTGACACACAAGGATTTATAAAAGCCTTCAAACCACAATCGCTTGTTACCCCAAGAAGGCAGCCGAGCCCACGCGCGTGTCTCCTGCCTCTCTGGGGCTTGGGGCGTCTGTGTGGAGCGGCCTTACAGGAGGCGGTCCCGCTGGGGCGGGGGCTTTTCCTGGGCGCCAGTCCTCAGACGGCTCCCGGGCGCTTAGCGAGGCTGGTGCGACTCCAAGGCTCTTCCAGAACTTTTCGTTTCTGTTTGGGCCACACTGCTGCTTCCCCGCAATAGTGCGGAGATTTAAAAGTAAGAGGAGGGGGGCCCTTTGAGGCAGGGCTGAGAAGAGAAGTCACGCACACACGCACCCCGAACAGCTATCACGAATCCAGCACCCAGGGCTGGGCTGCCCCCAGAGTAGCGGAGCTCCCTGCCGGGGTAGGGGCAGCAGCGGACACTGGCCCCTGGAGACCGAGCTCCAGGGCTCGGGCTCGAGGAGGCGCCCGCCGCGTGGGTTCAGGGGCTCGTCTCCGCGCCCCTGAACCCCCAAGCCCAGAAGCCGCTCGCAGGAGCAGGAGGGGCGAACCCAGAGCCCCCAGTCCCGGAAAACCTGCTTCACTGGGGCCGAGTCGCCGCGCCTTCCAGCCCTCAACTCGGGAGCAGGCAGACCCCACGAGTTTCCATCTGGGGTGCTGGGGTGGGGAGGGCGGAGGGTCACCGGCCAGGGACTTGGGGACGGGGACGCAGGAGGGACGGAGGCACAGGAAGACGAGGGGGCGCCAGGTGAGAAGGGGGCGCAGGGAAGGAGGCGCAGAGGGGAAGAGCGCCCAGAGAAGGGGGCGCGGGGAAGGAAGGGGCGTGGAGGGGGAGAGGGGCGCAGAGGTGAGCGGGCGCAGGGAAGGAGGGGCGCGCACTCACCTGCAGGCGGCCTGGGCGCCCTCGGCGGGCAGCCGGGGTCGGGGTTCCCTCGGCGCTCATCGCCGCCCACTCGGCGGGCCCGCCCTCCGGGGCCCCGCGCCAGCCTCCCAGGGTCCGGGGCGCAGAGTCCCCAGCCCCTTCGGCGCGGGCGGCGCTCAGGCTAGGCTCTGGCTCGGCGGGCAGCGTGTTGGGGGGTGCCGAGCTCCGCCCCCGAGCACCGCCCAGGGCCCGCCCCGGGGAGGAGGGGCGCGCCCGGGGGAGGTGGTGGTGGTAGTGTCTGGCGGCTGCGGACCCCCGCCCCGGGGTCGAGCGCTCCTCCCGGCCTGCGCCCCCTTCCCACCCCTGCTCCCCCAAGAATCTGACCGGGGGCGTCCCCTCCCCCCACTCCAGGACTTCCCCGCCCTCGTGTGGTAGTAGCCCGAAGCCTTCCGCGTCCCTGGCATCCCTCCCCTGGGGTCTTCCCAGCATCCGGAGCCGATGTCTGGCCCCAGCGACTGTCCAGAAAAGGAAAGAGCGCGGGAGCCTCACCCGGCGCCGCGCCCCGAACCGCACAATCGACTCGGGTCCTCCCGGAGGCAGCGCGGATCTGGGGCCCCGGGCGCCCCGGGCACTGGGCTGGGCGGCCCCCACCTCGCATTGCCGGGCAGTGAGGACTCGGGCAGGCACCGGCTGGTCGGCGGTCCCCTTGCTCGTCAGGGCAGTACTGGCTTGCGCAGACTCAAGTCATCCTCATTCAAACGCAAATGACAGTTTGGGACAATCTCAGGAAACACACACACCCTAAGCGACCAGCCTTTTAAGAGCACCAAGCAGGTACCTTCCACGCTTTCCAAACCCTGTCTGCGGGTCCCTACACTTACTTTCACCTGGGGAAGCCGCCCTTAGTCCTTGGAGGCGGGAGAGCAGAAAGTCCAGAAGGGGACCGTGTGACCTGTCTCTGCAGGGAGAAAGCCCCAGGCAGGGTGGACCAGTGGAGATCGGGCAACCAGAGAGACTGCTCAGTCTGACTGCCACTTTTCCCACCTTTACCGGGAAGTGGTTGATTGTTGTTGTTCAGTTGCTAAATCGTGTCCAACTCCTTGTGACCGCACTGGACTGCAGCATGCCAGTCTCCTCTGTCCTCCACTATCTTCTGGAAGTGACTCCAATTCATGTCCATTGAGTAGGTGATGTTATCTAACAACCTCATCCTCTGCAGGCCCCTTCTCCTTTTGCCAGAGGATGGATAACATTGTGCAAACTTAAGGTGTACAAAGTGTTCATTTGCTACACTTACAATGCGAGGTGATTACCATCCTAGGCTAGCTAAGGTCAACATAAATACCATTTCTTTATGGTAGTAGTAAGAATGTTCATAATCTGCTCTCTTAGTAACTTTCAAGTATATAATACAGTCTTGGTAACAGTCTCCATGCTGTACATTAGGTCCCCAGAATTTATTCATCTTGTAACTGAACAATTTGTACACTCTGATCAACATCTTTGCAACCCTCCAACTCCCAAGCACCTTGTTACCTACCGAGTCCAGAGTCCAATATCGCTCTGCTCCCCGCAAGACAGCCGATAAGTTGGAGATGAGGTGTGGAAGAAAGGATGGCTGATGAAAATCCCAAAATAACTCTCTTACTGGGGTCTGGATGCCAGGTTCTTTTTTAGATCAGAGTGGGGAGGTGAGGAAACAAAGTAAAAAGGCCATTAATCTTGCAAATATCTCCTAGAATGGCAAGCCTCAGAGAGGAGATGAGTTAATCTCTTACTTCCTGCTATCCACAGGTGGACAGGGTTCTGAACAAAGGCATTTTAACAGTCAGGCAGAGGGACAGGGTTCTCTGAGGCAGGCGATTATGTATGATTATAATAACAAAAGCAACAGAAAGCAAGTCAAAGAAACAGTTCCAACTTGGAGTCAGAATTGGCTTTTCCCTGCAGCACCTTTGTACCCACCGACCTACTCTGTTTCTCTGAGTTTGGCTTTTTTAGGTTCAGTATTTAAGTGAGACCACACAGTATGTGTGGAGAAGGAAATGGCAGCCCACTCCAGTATTCTTGCCTGGAGAATCCCTATGGACTGAGGAGCCTGGCGGGCTACAGTCCATGGGACCACAGAGTCAGACACGACTGAAGCGACTTGAAACGCATACAGTATGTATTCTGCTGACTATTTCACTCAAGACAATGCCCACAAAGTTCACCCATGTGGTTGCAAATGGCAAGATCCATCCTTTCTGATGGATGAGTAATATTCATTATCTGTACAAATAATATACATGCCTGTGTGTATACATAACATATATGTATATATCATATATCTGATATATGCCCCAGTACATGCATTCACAAAGGCACACACACACTCCACAGCTTCTTTATCCATTCATCCACAGCTGGACATTTGGGTTGCTTCCATGTCTTGACTATTGAGAATAATGTTGCAATAGACAGGGGAGTGCAGATATCGTCACTATCCTGTTTTTATTTCCTTTGGTTATATGCCCAGAAGGATTGCTGGGAATAGTAATAATTCTGTTTATTTCTTGAGGTACGCCTATACTGCTTTCTCCATTTGCCTATAGCAGGAAACTAGGGTGTGTTTTTAAAACCGTATTTGCTACACAAGAAACGTGTTTGCATGTGCCATAATTTCTTGGTGTTGTCTAAACTAGAAATTCACTAAAGAGTAAAAGAAAAATCTATTAATCATTTAAGAAAAAGAGTATCACTTAAGATCATTACCATATTTCTGTTTTTTGAACTGATATTAATATGAGTTATATCTAAACTCACAAGAACTACAGAGTAGGGCGGTATCATGTTTTCCCAGCCTTCGTGCTGCTGAATCCATACTGTTTTGGAATTTGTTGATATTTGTGTGCTAAGAAGTTGAAGTGAGTACTGTTTTTGAGAATTTTTTGGAAAGATGACTTTTCATATTAAATAGGATGGTGTGATATAATCAACACAAATATGCTACCGAAGAACAGGAAGGGAGGGAGGAAGGGAAAGAGGGCAGAGGGCAGAAAAAGAAAGAGAGAAGGAAAAAGAGAGAAAAGGATGGAAGGAAAGAAGGAAGGCAGAAAGAAAGCAGGAAGGCGAGGGAGAGAAGATCACACCGCAGGGGAGGGGTGGTCCCTGCAGGGATCTCCCGGAGGAACATGCCTGTTGGGGCCCCTTGAGAATCGGCAATGCTCAGAGGATTGGGAAACTGACTAGGCCTGTGTGGCTGCCGGACAGTAGAGGGCTTTTAAATCAAGAATGGGTTTCAGGTGGGTGATCAGTGAGGGCCTATAACTGTATGGAAATACTTGTATCTTTTACCACTTTTAATACTCAGTATTCTTCTCAATCGTTCACACATTGAACAACAATTGATTCTTGAATGATGTCTTGATGCCTGAGTAGATACTGGGGATGTGATTCGTGCAAGAGCACCATCTTGCTCAGAATCTAGTGGATGGCTGACGTAATAAGGTCACTGCCTCTCTTACTTGATGGATTACAGACATTTTATTGCCCATGTAATAAAAATGTCCTTCCCAAGTCGGGTTATGAACACACATGTCAAATATTTTGGAGAATGAATGATTGAACTGTAAACTGGTTATGTCACCATATCCTTACCCAAGTAAGAATATTTGGAGATGATATTTAAATATATCCAGTAGGTACAAGAATATCCAAATATGTACCTGAATTTTTAGAATAGTCTCCAAATAGACATAAACCATGAATACATTGAATTTTGACTCATAAGGTACCAAACCTTATTTTCAGTTACATAAGTGTATGGAGACTCTGAGAAGAGAATTAGTTTCTGAACACAAAGATACTTTGATTTTCATAGACTTAAGTAAGATGAATAGAAATTTGAGTAACATGGTATTATTCTCCTCAACTTGTGTTGTGATAAAAATAAGTATGAGGCTAATTTCTCATTTAATACTTTCTTTTTTCTTAAAAAGTACATTAGAAATGTACAAAGCATATGAATTTTTCAAAGTTTGAATTTCTGGTGTATTTACTTCTTCCTGCAGAAAACTGCTTGCATGCTACAGATTTTCTGTTATAAGAAAGTGCTTTAGTAAAACATCCAGCTACAACAAAGGATATGAGATTCTTCTGTTTCCTAACCTAATAAGGTGAGCATTCATTTATCTCCTTCATTATTTATTCAAAGATATTCATTGGGCTTGTGTCATGTGTGAAGCTTGTGCTACATGGGAGAACCACGGCTGTAACACGGACCACATGCTCTGGTGCGCAGAACACAGTGCAGGAAACCTAAGCAGAAACTAGGGGGGTTGGTGTCATTTGGCAGTGAGTGCGGGATGTGGGAAATGCAGTCTGCTCCCCTCCCCGGCCCTCCCCTCCCCAGTGGCCACAAAAGAGATCCTCATGACCCAGATAATCATGATGGTGTGATCCCTCACCTGGAGCCAGATATCCTGGAACGTGAAGTCAAGTGGGCCTCAGGAAGCATCACTATAAACAAAGCTAGTGGAGGTGATGGAATCCCAGTTGAACTTCTTCAAATCCTAAAAGATGATGCTGTGAAAGTGCTGCACTCAATATGCCAGCAAATTTGGAAAACTCAGCAGTGGCCACAGGACTGGAAAAGGTCAGTTTTCATTCCAATCCCAAAGAAAGGAAATGCCAAAGAATGTTCAAACTACTGCACAATTGCACTCATCTCACACGCTAGCAAAGCCATGACAAAGGGAGGTGACAGGAAGAGGGAGGCAGACGGCTTGCCCAGGTCCGCTGTCCCCCGTCCCCCATCCCTGGGGCCGAGAGGCAGTCACGCCCAGTGGTCCTGACTGAAACCCCTCAGTATCCACCCAGGATGACATATATTTTTCAACAGGAGATTTCGCGGTTTAAAAGATTCAATTCCCTCTCTTTTTGCAAATGACTGTGAGAGTAGACTTATTTTTATTTCAGAAGTCCTTTGAATGAAAATAATATTTCAAAAAATTTGCTGTCATAGAATGTGTCCAATTTAAATTTTCAGCATCTTTTTTCATTTTTTATTGAAATATAGTTAATGTACAATATTATATTAGCTTCAGATATACAGCAAAGAGATTTGACGTTTATTTACATCATGAATCGATCACCACAGTAGGTCCAGTCACCGTGTGTCCCTGACAGAGTCCCTCCATTATTTTCTGTATTCCACACTAGGCCCAGTCACCATGTGTCCCTGACAGAGTCCCTCCATTATTTTCTGTATTCCACAGTAGGTCCAGTCACCATGTGTCGCTGACAGAGTCCCTCCGTTATTTCCTGTGTCCCTGCGCGGTGTGCACCGCCGTGGTCCCTGACAGAGTCCCTCCGTTATTTTCTGTATCCCTGCGCGGTGTGCACCGCCGTGGTCGCTGACAGAGTCCCTCCGTTATTTCCTGTATCCCTGCGCGGTGTGCACCGCCGTGGTCGCTGACAGAGTCCCTCCGTTATTTTCTGTATCCCTGCGCGGTGTGCACCGCCGTGGTCCCTGACAGAGTCCCGCCGTGGTCGCTGACAGAGTCCCTCCGTTATTTTCTGTGTCCCTGCGCGGTGCGCACCGCTGTGGTCCCTGACAAGAGTCCCACCGTGGTCCCTGACAGAGTCCCTCCGTTATTTCCTGTGTCCCTGCGCGGTGCGCACCGCCGTGGTCGCTGACAGAGTCCCTCAGTTATTTCCTGTGTCCCTGCGCAGTGTGCACCGCCGTGGTCCCTGACAGAGTCCCTCCGTTATTTCCTGTGTCCCTGCGCGGTGTGCACCGCCGTGGTCCCTGACAGAGTCCCTCCGTTATTTTCTGTATTCCACAGTAGGTCTAGTCACCATGTGTCGCTGACAGAGTCCCTCCGTTATTTTCTGTGTCCCTGTGCGGTGTGCACCGCCGTGGTCCCTGACAGAGTCCCGCCGTGGTCCCTGACAGAGGCCCTCCGTTATTTCCTGTGTCCCTGCGCGGTGCGCGCCGCCGTGGTCGCTGACAGAGTCCCTCCGTTATTTTCTGTGTCCCTGCGCGGTGCGCGCCGCCGTGGTCCCTGACAAAGTCCCTCCGCTATTTCCTGTGTCCCTGTGCGGTGTGCACCGCCGTGGTCCCTGACAGAGTCCCGCCGTGGTCCCTGACAGAGGCCCTCCGTTATTTCCTGTGTCCCTGCGCGGTGCGCACCGCCGTGGTCCCTGACAGAGTCCCTCCGTTATTTCCTGTGTCCCTGCGCGGTGTGCACCGCCGTGGTCCCTGACAGAGGCCCTCCGTTATTTCCTGTGTCCCTGCGCGGTGTGCACCGCCGTGGTCCCTGACAGAGGCCCTCCGTTATTTCCTGTGTCCCTGCGCGGTGTGCACCGCCGTGGTCCCTGACAGAGGCCCTCCGTTATTTCCTGTGTCCCTGCGCGGTGTGCACCGCCGTGGTCCCTGACAGAGTCCCTCCGTTATTTCCTGTGTCCCTGCGCGGTGTGCACCGCCGTGGTCACTGACAGAGGCCCTCCGTTATTTCCTGTGTCCCTGCGCAGTGCGCACCGCCGTGGTCACTGACAGAGTCCCTCCGTTACTTTCTGTGTCCCTGCGCGGTGCGCGCCGCCGTGGTCCCTGACAGAGTCCCTCCGCTATTTCCTGTGTCCCTGCGCGGTGCGCGCCGCCGTGGTCCCTGACAGAGTCCCGCCGTGGTCGCTGACAGAGTCCCTCCGTTATTTCCTGTGTCCCTGCGCGGTGCGCGCCGCCGTGACCTATTTTATAGCTGGAGCTCTGGCCGTCTCACTCCTCTCCACTCCACGCATCCCCCGTCTCTCCCTTGTCCCTTCTGGCAAGTCCACAGAAACGTGAAGACAGCGTGTCTGCCTTCTCTGTCTGACTCATTTCCCTTGGCGAAACATCCTACATGTCCATCAGTGTTGCTGCAAAGGCGCGGTTTCATTCTTCTTTATGGCCGAGTGAAGTCCACCACTGATGTCCCGGCAGATAGATCCGTGTCTCTGCCGGCTCCTCTGTCGATGGGCGTTCAGGTTGCTGCCGTAAGCACTGCTGTGAGGAACACTCTTAGAATGAGAGTTCTCGTTTTCCTTCATGTCAGCACCCGCGAGTGGGATTGCCGGGCCTGTTAACCTTCCACGGCCCTCCATGCTGCCTTCCACGGTGACGGCGCCCTTCGCCTCCACACCCGCCGTGCACACTGCGCGGAGTTTCCAGTTCTCCATGTCCAACTGACTGACTAATCTTCCTTTACTGACATGCACGCCGCTCTTTTTTCTTATTTTATTTCTACAATTGCCGTCTTTCTAATCAACACTAGGAAAACGTAGATTACAGTTCTGTTCGGTGGGACGTCTACAGCCTGCTGTGGTCCAGCGCTGTTTTCACTGCTTAGGATATTAGCCTGACAGGACTGAGCTGGGAACAGCAGCCCCTCTGAAACAGTCACCACGGCTTTGTTGAGGGACTTGCTTTATATTGCAATAACTCCTCTTCTCTGACCACCATGCCCATCCCCTATCTTAGATGCATATTTATTTATATGTGTATTTCCTTGGAAATACAGAGTGATGTGTGTGTGCTATAGAAATTATAACATTTACTGACTTACTGTGCTTTTAGAAGCATTTTAAAATGGCAGATAAACAATGCATTATCTCAAGTACTCCATAAAATTCCACTGTTTTACTTATCTATTTGCCAAATAAATAAAGGATACTTCTATAGTTTGTCTACAATGCTATGCTGCCATAGCAACAGTGTGATGAAATCCTCTTTCACCTTTTCTCCTTGTGGATGCCTGAAGAGCATCTTTGTGAATTACTCAGAATTTACTGATTAGACAGTAAGTCCTGCACAAAATTTATTCTTGTCGTTCATCCTTCCCAGTTTTTTTCACATTAAAAACATCCAAACAGCCTTCATATCTGTCTCCTACTAAACAATCATTTTGCTTGCCCAGCGATCTTTGTGCCTGTTACTGCCACTTTCAAATTACTACACTTCAGCATTTCACACGAGGGAACTCTGATTACAAAATGAGTCAGTGCAACACATGAAGAACAATGGGACGCTCTCTGCAAATTTATTTCCAAAGGAGGACATAAATCTTGAATGTGGGAAAGTATTTACCGTTTTTGTGAACAGGCTTCAGAATGTGGACACTTCACTCCTTCCCTTAAGTGGCCAGTGATTTGAACTGAGAAAATGGAGGCCAAACGCACTGCTCTTTGAAAATGTCGAGGTGCGTCGCATCAGGGTTTGATGAGACGCGTGCTTGCGGGGCGGAGGAGGACAGAGTTGCCGCTGCCTGGGCCTGAGTCAGCACTGATGGTGACAGTGACCGACACTAGGGGCCACCAAGGTTTCCCTGAGCTTTCTGTGCAGTGGACCGGAACCTAAGCGTCCTCTGTGCACAGCCCTCGGCATCTTCCTGAGCTCAATGCCAGTCTCATCCTGTTTTACAGATGAGGAGGGGGAGGCCTGTGTATCCCAGAGCTGGTGAGCAGAGCGGGACCTGGGGCTGGAGCAGTGAGTGACCTCAGCCGGAGCCCTGCGCCCTGTACCTGGGCCAGACTAACGAAGTGAGGCCCTCATTCCGTGAATGCCAATTTCAAAGACGAAGTCATAACTCCTACTTTGGAGAGTTGTTACAATCACTAATTTGTAACATGTCTGGTATTATCTGAAATATGAACAGGACTCAATAAACTTACTACAGTTATTACAAATTTCTTCGATCACTATGATGATCAGTCATATCACAGACTTAAGAGCCCCCATCAGAGATGGTGGAGTCCTAACCTGACCCGAAGGAGGGACACAATGTCTCCACGCAAGCACACAAGCCCTCCCTTCAGAAAGTGCTGGAACAGGACAAAGACTCCACCGGCAGTGTTGCCCAAGCCCGCAGCTTTCAGTGGGCTCTATGCTACACTGTGTATTATAATACTTCTAATTTGCACTTCAGTGAACTATAATGTGAAGACTCAATAGAAGAAACTGTGATTTGCTTTAGCAAAAATTAGCCTCTGGCATACCACCAGACACAGGAAAATATCCATTTGGTGTGAGATTTAACAAATGAATTTTGCTGATAGGAATGCTCAGACTATGTATTAGGGCTCCTACTAGTTTAATGAAAGTGATTCTTACTCCCTCTGCGCAAAACGCCTACTGCATTATGGTTGGAGCTCACAAAGGCAGCTTGTTCTGAAAGACTTGATAAGCTTACATACAGAACAGCACCCCACAGACACAAGATTTTGTTAATTTGGAGATCTTTCAGTTCAGTTCAGTTTAGTCATTTGTGTGTGCAGCTCTTTGCGACTCCATGGACTGCAGCATGCCAGGCTTCCCTGACCATTACCAACTCCCGGAGCTTGCTCAAACTCATGTCCATTGAGTCAGTGATGCCATCCAACCATCGCATCCTCTGTCGTCCCACTCTCCTCCTGCCTTCAGTCTTTCCCAGCGCCAGGGTCTTTTCCAATGAGTCAGTTCTTCACATCAGGTGGCCAAAGGATTGGAGTTTCAGCTTCAGCATCAGTACTTCCAATAAACATTCAGGATTGATTTCCTTTAGAATTGACTGGTTGGGCTTCCTCATAGTCCAAGGGACTCTCAGAGTCTTCTCCAACACCATAGTTCAAAAGCATCAATTCTTTGACACTCAGCTTTCTTTATAGTCCAACTTTCACATCCATACATGACTACTGGAAAAATCATAGCCTTGATTAGACAGACATTTTTTGGCAAAGTAATGTCTCTGCTTTTTAATATGCTGTCTAGGTTGGTCATGGCTTTTCTTCCAAGGAGCAAGCATCTTCTAATTTCATGGCTGCAGTAACCATCTGCAGTGAGTTTGGAGCCCAAGAAAATAAAGTCTGTCACTGTTTCCACTGTCTCCCCATCTGTTTCCCATGAAGTGATGGGACCAGATGCCATTATCTTAGTTTTCTGAACATTGAGCTTCAAGCCAGCTTTTTCACTCTCCTCTTTCACTTTCATCAAGAGGCTCTTTAGTTCTGCACTTTCTGCCATAATGGTGGTGTCATCTGCATATCTGAGGTTATTGATATTTCTCCCGGCAGTCTTGATTCCAGCTTGTGCTTCTTCCAGCCCAGCGTTTCTCATGATGTACTCTGCATATAAGTTATATAAGCAGGGTGACAACATACAGCCTTGATGTACTCCTTTTCCTACTTGGAACAAGTCTGTTGTTCCATGTCCAGTTCTAACTGTTGCTTCCTGACCTGCATACAGGTTTCTCAAGTGGCAGGTCAAGTGGTCTGGTATTCCTATCTCCTTCAGAATTTTCCACAGTTTATTGTGATCTACACAGTCAAAGGCTTTGACATAGTCAATAAAGCAGAAATAGATGTTTTTCTGGAACTCTCTTGCTTTTTTAATGATCCAGCAGATGTTGGTAATATAATCTCTGGTTCCTCTGCCTTTTCTAAATCCAGCTTGAACATCTGGAAGTTCATGGTTCATGTATTGCTGAAGCCTGACTTGGAGAATTTTGAGCATTACTTTACTAGCATATGAGATGAGTGCAATTTGTGTGGTAGTTTGAGCAATCTTTGGCATTGCCTTTCTTTGGGATTGGAATGAAAACTGACCTTTCCAGTCCTGTGGCCGCTGCTGAGTTTTCCAAATTTGGTGGCATATCGGGTGCAGCCCTTTCACAGCATTATCTTTCAGGATTTGAAATAGCTCAACTGGAATTCCATCACCTCCACTAGCTTTGTAGTGATGCTTCCTAAGGCCCACTTGACTTCACATTCCAGGGTGTCTGGGTCTAGGTGAGTGATCACACCATCATGATTATTTGGGTCATGAAGACATTTTTTGTACACTTCTGTATATTCTTGCCACCTCTTCTTAACATTTTCTGTCTCTGCTAGGTCCATACCATTTCTGTCCTTTATTGTGCCCACCTTTGCATGAAATGTTCCCTTGGTATCTCTAATTTTCTTGAAGAAATCTCTAGTCTTTCCCATTCTGTTGTTTTCCTCTATTTCTTTGCATTGATCACTGAGGAAGGCTTTCTTATCTCTCCTTGCTGTTCTTTGGAACTCTGCATTCAGATGGGTGTATCTTGCCTTTCTCCTTTGCTTTTCACTTCTCTTCTTTTCACAGCTACTTGTAAGGCCTCCTCAGACAGGCATTTTGCTTTTTTGCATTTCTTTTTCATGGGGATGGTCTCGCTCCCTGTCTCCTGTACAATGTCATGAACCTCCGTCCATAGCCTATCAGGCACTCTGTCTATCAGATCTAGTCCCTTAAATCTATTTTTCACTTCCATTTTGTAATCTTAAGGGATTGATTTAGGTCATACATAAATGGTCTAGTGTTTTCCCCACTTTCTTCAGTTTAAGTCTGAATTTGGCAATGAGGAGTTCATGATCTGAGCCACAGTCAGCTCCTGGTCTTGTTTTTGTTGACTGTATAGAGCTTCTCCATCTTTGGCTGCAAAGAATATAATCAATCTGATGTTGGTATTGACCACCTGGTAATGTCCATATATAGAGTCTTCTCTTGTGTTGTTGGAAGAGGGTGTTTGCTATGACCAGTGCGTTCTATTGGGAAAACTCTATTAGCCTTTGCCCTGCTTCATTCCGTGCTCCAAGGCCAAATTTGCCTGTTACTCCAGGTGATTCTTGACTTCCTACTTTTGCATTCCAGTCCCCTATAATGAAAAGGACATCTTTTTTGATTGTTAGTTCTAAAAGGTCTTGTAAGTCTTCATAGAACTGTTCAACTTCAGCTTCTTCAGCATTACTGGTTGGGGCATAGACTTGAATTAACGTGATATTGAATGGTTTGCTTTGGAAATGAACAGAGATCATTCTGTCGTTTTTGAGATTGCATCCAAGTACTGCATTTTGGACTCTTTCGTTGAATATGATGGCTACTCCATTTCTTCTAAGGGATTCCTGCCCTTAGAAGTAGAAGATATGATGGTCATCTGAGTTAAATTCACCCATCCCGGTCCATCGTAGTTCGCTGATTCCTAGAATGTCAATGTTCACTCTTGCCAACTCCTGTTTGACCACTTCCAATTTGCCTTGATTCATGGACCTAACACTCCAGGTCCAATGCAGTATTGCTCTTTACAGCATCGGACCTTGCTTCTTTCACCAGTCACATCCACAGCTGGGTGTTGTTTTTTGCTTTGGCTCCATCCCTTCATTCTTTCTGGAGTTATTTCTCCACTGATCTCCAGTAGCATATTGGGCACCTACCGACCTGGGGAGTTCATCTTTCAGTGTCCTATATTTTTGCCTTTTCATACTGTTCATGGGGTTCTCAAGGCAAGAATGCTGAACTGGTTTGCCATTCCCTTTTCCAGTGGACCACATTCTGTCAGACCTCTCCACCGTGACCCGTCCGTCTTGGGTGGCCCCACACGGCATGGCTTAGTTTCACTGAGTTAGACAAGGCTGTGGTCCTGTGATCAGATTGGCTAGTTTTCTGTGATTGTGGTTTCAGTCTGTCTGTCGTCTGATGTCCTCTTGCAACACCTACTATCTTACTTGGGTTTCTCTTGCCTTGGACGAGGGGTATCTGTTCACAGCTATTCCGCAACGCGTAGCTGCTGCTCCTGGCCTTGGCCGCTCCGCATCATGACAAACATTTTGAACCTTTTCCACTGAACAAGCACAGGCTTTAGGGTTTCATTTTCATTTTCCGACACCAAACATTTTGCATCAAATTCCTGAGCCTTTGGCAGCAGCTGTTACAACCAGTTTCTCACTGTTTCCTTTCCAGGGAAGCATGAGGACTGTTTCAACAAGATTGATTTGCTGTTATTTTGCTGCTATAAACACATAGAGCTGAACTGTCAGGAGCAACTCCCAACACCAAAGGGGTTCCACAGCTTTTAGCCAACTGCCCTGAAAAGGTGAAATGTTCACAATTCTCCATTCGCTTAACCTCATGGAAACAGAAGTTTGATCTCCTTACTAGATATGATTTCACTACAAATGCTTTTCATGACTCTACTTAAAGACTATCAACATTTAAATAGAAGAGTTCACGTGAGTTTTTCACTCTGACTTAATGGAAATGTCAAAGAAGAAGTACAAATACAAAATCTGTACTGTTGGAGAGTGTTAAACTTATGAAGAGGCGCATGCACAAAGCCACTTTGTATATCTGATCTCGCTGTGTCTCCAACAGCTTTCAGACATGGCTGGAAAGGCGAACACAAGAAGACACGCGGCCTGCTGAGAGCAGGAGCCCTCAGAGACGGGAGACCGGAGCTTGCACAGCAAACAGCTCGTTATAAATTTAATGTGCGTTTTGCCTCCTGAAGCTCCACCTGAAACAGTGCCATGAATTTGCTTCTTTTCTGTCTGACGCTTTACCAGGATCAGGTGACTGATAGATGGTAGAGACCCGGCCACACTGCAGGCGGTGGGGGGTTTGTCTGTTCTCACAGGCGCCAGGCAAGGCTGCCTCATGGACACACCCACTCTGGGAGGACAGAGCCAGACCTGGGGTTAGAAAGAACCACAGTCTCAGTGCTGTGTCCCGGACCCCCGGACACAGTTCTGGAGCAGCCTGAGAACTGAGCAGCAGATCTGGTCTGTGCTGCAGTTGTGCATTTATGTGCGTTTTCTCATGAAACTAAGCCTTTGGGGGTATTTTAACCCATGAATTCATCTTTACAGCTTTTTCACTAGCATACATCTAGTACAGAAATAAAATCAGAGTGAATACTTATTAAAGAGTCAACACATGGGCTAGTCTTTCATACCTTCACAAAGCAAGTTGTTACATCTGAACTGTGAGAATTTAAATAGAAGTAAATAAAATGTTTAGAAAACAAGAACTTAAGCAGCAATACTAAAAATAAAGTGTATTAATTTATGACATGTTATTAAAGTGATGACTGTGCTGAGAGCTCTTTTAAGTGGTATGGGTCAGAGAAAGCAGGATGGACTTGCTATATCCTTCCCCTCAGGGAGCGTACAATCAGGCCGCGGGGGCTGTTTTATTACATTAGGGTGATTTATTTTTACCAGATGGAGGTGCGATCAGCTCTGGAGGCATGAACAATATATTATTTGCAATATTTTGGAGCCTGGAGAAGATTCTGTGCCCTTGCAAGCTCACACTAGGATATCGCTTCAAAACACTTGGGTGCTCAATAGATGTCTGCAATATATTTCCTCAAAAATGAGTCCTCAGCACAGGACTAGTTACTAGGGTTGCATACAGAGTGAAGCAGGAAAATTGTTTAAAGGTTCCTCCAGGACACAGTTAGTCCTCCTGTGGTCTGGACCACCACTGGGCTCTGCGCCTGTTCCAGCGTCTGTGAGGGTCACTCATGGCTCCGTGTTTCAACCCTCCCTGGAACATCACCTGTCCTCCGTTTGTATCAAATCTTGATGCCAAATGAGTTATTCTGGAAACTCCATGCCCTCGGAGTTCATAGAGGATGTGGCGTTTATTTACAAAATCATCCCCTGTGTTTTCTTATGTGTATCCCAAGGTATATGAAAAGAAGTGAGCTAATCCAGATATTTTGAAATCCAGAGAAATGTTACTCAAAATTCCACTATTACTCTGACCATTGGTGTAAATGTTCTCAGGAATTATTCCTCCTGTGGGTGTGGTTTACATTAAAAATACGTTACTATCTACAGGTGTGTCATCACACCTGGACCTCTACTCCCTATTATGCTTTCCCAACTAAAATACATTTAAACACATGTATATGTGATTGTAAGTTGATGCCATGTTTATTGCTATATAAAAATCCCCTCAGGGTGCAGCAGCAGATTTCAGTTTGCTTTACATTGTTGAATCCTGTGAGAGTGTATCTTACACGTCCACCTGATGGGGTCCTGCAGTGAGCAGATGCTTGACCCAGTGTGGTCCTGGGGGCATCTGTGAGGCTGCCTTTTGATGATACTCACTGCAGGTAACGCAGGAATGCAGACGGTCCTCCCCCGCGTGGTGGGCCTCATCTAATCAGTCAGCGGCCTAGGATGAACAGATGCTCTCCTGAGTGAGGACTCCCTCTGCCTGAGGACCCTCACTCTGGGGCACAGGCTTTTCCTGCAGAAACACCCGTCCATTCTCAGTCTCGCGCTCGCGGCTTACCCTGCCTGTCCAGAGACACTTCAGCCTCCAGCATCACATGGGCCAGTTCTCTATATGTCAGGCATATCCTGTGTGTGTCTGAAATTCCAAGTGGCTCTGCTTCTCAGGAGGAGTCTGACTAACACCGAGGCTTTAGATGCACACGGCCCTGTGCAGTTTTGGAGAGTGTTACAGAGAGACCCGATGCACGCTTCTTTGCACATTTGCTCACTCCAAGTAACACTCTTCAGTGAAATTCACCCAGTATCTGCACATCCAGGAGGTGGTTGTACTTTAAATTTCTTGTTCAGAGCACTTCTTCCAGAAAGAAATTTTCTTTTTAGTGGATCTCATTTTCTCAGAGTTTATCCTCTTGTCTCTAGTTTGATAGTTACTTGTATACAGAACTGGACATGGAACAACAGACTGGTTCCAAATAGGAAAAGGAGTACATCAAGGCTGTATATTGTCACCCTGCTTATTTAACTTATATGCAGAGTACATCATGAGAAACGCTGGGCTGGATGAAGCACAAGCTGGAATCAAGACTGCCGGGAGAAATATCAATAACCTGATATGCAGATGACACCACCATTATGGCAGAGAGTGAAGAAGAACTAAAGAACCTCTTGATGAAAGTGAAAGAGGAGAGTGAAAAAGTTGGCTTGAAACTCAACATTCAGAAAACTAAGATCATGGCATCCGGTCCCATCGCTTCATGGGAAATAGATGGGGAGACAGTGGAACGATGGCTGACTTTATTTTTCTCAGCTCCAAAATCACTGCAATAGTGACTGCAGCCATGAAATTAAAAGACGCTTACTCCTTGGAAGGAAAGTTATGACCTACCTAGACAGCATATTAAAAAGCAGAGACGTTACTTTGTCAACAAAGGTCTGTCTAGTCAAGGCTATGGTTTTTCCAGTGGTCATGTATGGATGTGAATGTTGGACTATGAAGAAAGCTGAGTGCCGAAGAATTAATGCTTTTGAACTGTGGTGTTGGAGAAGACCCTTGAGAGTCCCCTGGACTGCAAGGAGATCCCATCAGTCAATCCTGAAGGAGATCAGTCCTGGGTGTTCAGCTGAAGCTGATACTCCAATACTTTGGCCACCTAATGCGAAGAGCTGACTCATTTGAAAAGACCTTGATGCTGGGAAAGAGTGAAAGCGGGAGGAGAAGGGGACGACAGAGGATGAGATGTTTGGATGGCATCACTGACACAATGGACATGGGTTTGGGTGGACTCTGGGAGTTGGTGATGGACAGGGAGGCCTGTGTGGTTCATGGGGTCACAAAGAGTTGGACATGACTGAGTGACTGAACTGAACTAAACTGATACATACATCTACTCTACACAGAACCTGAAGGAAAAGCGCCTGCCCTTCTATCCTGGGTGGTACTCCATAAATGCTCTGAATATAGTAGGTGCTCACAGACGTCTGCTGAAGGGATGGGTGAAGAAGGAAAACTCCAAAATTCAAGTGAGGTGACTTTATTTTTGCAGCTACAGATAAATCAGAAAATCACTCACTTCTGGAAGCTGTCTCTAGAAGGATGACTACATTTTGAAACAGATTTGTTTAAGCCTCATTGTATACATTCATCCTTCTCAGAACTGAGACTTATTTGCTGCCACATCTTAAATAAATTGTGAACTGAAAATATAGCTCTCAAGGAGCTTATGTACAAAATATCAAATGTAGGCACCAATTGGGGGACAGGAGGCCGGATCTTTGCAATGTCTCCTCTGGTGTGGCTTCTGCACTGCTCACGACAGGGCTAAAATGGCAAAGTTTCATTTATCATGAAGGGATTGTTTTTCATTTGTTTCTGTTCACAGTGTTTTTTCCCCAAGGACACAGCCACCGTGACCCTGGGAAAGCGTTTGCTTTGCACGTTGCCAGGATCCTCATCAGCTTTCTCAGGTGGTGACGCCTTCCTTCCTGGGCCTTCTCAGTCCAAGACCCCTGAGCATTTCACTACCAGATGAATTTTCGAAATTACCAGCATGACATATGCTCATACACACCCTACAGGCACACCCCACACACTCACACACACTCACGCTCATACATGGGCTTCCCTGGTGGGAATAGTGGTGAGGAACCCGCCTGCCAACACAGGAGACGCCGGTTTGATCCCCTTCACAGCGGCTCGTGTCCTGAGGCTTTACTTCCCCTAGAAACTTCCGGAGCCTCCAGAGTGGGCCCAGACATTCCTCCAGGACCCAGAGCAGCTCTGCTTGTCCTTGGGGTTCTGGCCCTTCACTGGTGTGCCTGCACCCCTCTGGGCTGAAAACACCATCAAAAGAACCAGGCCTTCGGTGTTTAGTGTTGCGTCTGCAACTTGCAGCAGGGTGTTAGGCATGGAGGACGTGAGAGTGTGTGTGTGTGTGCATGTGTGTGAGTGTGTTTGTATCTGTGAATGCATACTTGTGTGCATGTGTATGTGAGTGTGTGGGGGGGTTGTGTATGAACATCAGTTTTATTTAGTCACTCAGTTCAGTCAGTTCAGTCACTCAGTCGTGTCCAACTCTTTGCGACCCCATGAATCGCAGCACGCCAGGCCTCCCTGTCCATCACCAACTCCCGGAGTTTACTCAAACTCATGTCCATTGAGTCGGTGATGCCATCCAGCCATCTCATCCTCTGTCATCCCCTTCTCCTCCTGCCCCCAGTCCCTCCCAGCATCAGGGTCTTTTCCAATGAGTCAGCTCTTGAGGTGGTCAAAGTATTGGAGTTTCAGCTTCAGCATCAGTCCTTCCAATGAACACCCAGGACTGATCTCTTTTAGGATGGACTGGTTGGATCTCTTTGCAGTCCAAGGGACTCTCAAGAGTCTTCTCCAGCACCACAGTTCAAAATCATCAATTCTTCGGCACTCAGCTTTCTTCACACTCCAACTTTCACATCCATACATGACCACTGGAAAAACCATAGCCTTGACTAGACGGACCTTTGTTGGCAAAGTAATGTCTCTGCTCTTTCATATGCTGTCTAATTTGGTCGTAACTTTCCTTCCCAGTTGTATCCAGTTCTGCAACCCCGTGGACTGTAGCCTGCCAGGGTCCTCTTTTCATGAGATTCTCATGAAAAGAATACTGGAATACTGGAGAGGGTTGCCATTTCCTTCTCTAGGGGATCTTCCCGACTCAGGGATCAAACCGGCATCTCTCGTGTCTCCTGCACTGGCAGGCAGATTCTTTAGCACTGAGCCATCTGGGAAGCCCATTTTCTATCTATCTATAATCTATCTACTGTCTACCTACTACCTATGTGATTATCGATCTATCTGCCCATCTCTATCGGATGCTCTGGGTCATCTCGAGAGGATTCACAGTTCTGTGTGGACAGTGAAGTCTTCAGTGAAAACCACGGCTGGTCCTGCCTGTCCAGCTGAGCAGACCTCACCCTTTCTACTCATCTCGTCCTGTGATTCTCTGTGTGTGGACGTCTTGCTTCCCTATAAGAGTCCTGACTCTTTCGGGTCAACAGTCAGGTTTTACCCTCCTGACACCTCTGGTAGGTGCACTGTGAGCATGTAGCCCTCTCTGGTCCGAGAGTCATTAAATATTTCAAGTCCATTTGCAGGAAAAGTATCCATGGCTCCAGACAATCCCACTCCTACAAAGGTAGTTTTAAACATCAGAAGGTATTTTCCTTTATAGCTGGAAAAAAGTATGACCATTTTACCTTCATTCTGCATAGTAGCCTAAAACGTCTCAGCTGAAGGCCATGGGGGACCCTTGCCGGTTGCTGTTTGGATGGGGAAGTGGGTGAGCAGGCAGAGAAGTGGGGTCTTCCTGATGCTCTGGGTGGGGAGGGAGTCTGATGCCCAATCTTGCTGCTCAGACTCAGTGAAGGGCATCTGTGAGACCCTGCAGTCTCACCTGAGGAACCTGCTGCCAGCTTTTCCACCTCTCTAATTTACAAAGATAGATGTCATGCCACGCTAAGGGAAAAGAGGCTATTCATATTTATGAGAGCTTTTTCCCAGAGAGAAAGAGCTTTTAAAATGCTTTCAAGAGCCATATTGAATTCACTATATTTTTCTGAGAGTATAAATCATGGCCAAAAGGACAGTCACAGGTGTTACTGCATATTTCTCATGAAATACGATTGCTTTCATTGGACAAAAGAGGTTCACGCATCTGTTTTGAAATACACATTGTGCACAGCTAGAAGTGAATGGAGAGGTAAGTCATATTGATTTTTCATGAAGAATTGACAGAATAAAGTAATCTTCTGAGAAGTTTCAGGGAAAATTGATTCTACAATTGTCAAAAATCTATGCATTCCTGCCTTGTATGGCTATCAGAGTATGAGAAGCAGATGCTGAACTTGGACACCAGGAATTTCAGGATTTTAAACCTCAGACTCCTGAGATCCCGCTTGTATTTTACAATCTGATGACACAGCCTTGTGACTGGGGGAATTCTAACCTTTTATGTATGTACTAACAAAACAGTTATTAAAATATTCACTTGCATTTTCATTGTCAGGTAGTAAAAGACATATTCATACCAAATCATTCTATTTCTTCCAAAATTAATCGCTGCAGGTCAGATTAAAAGAGAGCCCCTTGGTGGTGCCAACTTTGAAGAATCACTGCGGATCCGTGGCACAGGACCGCGGGCGGGAGGTGCTGGGGCAGCGCCAGTCAGTGAACCCGGGGAGGAAGGGACGGGTTTGGGGTCTAACTGGTCTCACCACCCCCAGCGGGCAGCGGCACCCTCTTCTTCTCCCCACAAAGAGAAACCCTTTTCCATCTTCTCTGAGGGAGCCGAGCGACCTCCCACTCAGCCGCTGACTCCACTCCAGGCCCAAGACCTCTGCACACGGACTAGGCCCCAGGCTCCCGTCCCATCCCGTGAGCTCAAGAGAAGTTTCCGAATCTGGGTGGTCTCTTTGGTGCTCACGGCATCTTTGGACAGACGCTCACCTTGTTTGCCCACTTGGGTAAGCCGATTTTCTCGGTCCCTTCGTTTACGACCTGGAAGAGTTTGTGGTTCTGTAGTAGATCCAGATGTGCAGAAATCCAATGCCGTTTTTCCTTGAATTAGATTTCTCTTTGCTTTAGATTCAATTTAAGAAAAGAGCAATTTGGGAAATACACCTTCGTGTCTTGGTGACTTCTGATGTGAATCTGGAAATTATTTCACCTTCTTAAACATTACTTAGAGATTCATCACTTGAATGAAATGCTAATTTTCAATATGCTGATGAAAGGAAATATTCTCTGAACAGGGCAGAAGCAGATATAATACAGTAAATATTGCCATAAATGTTTATGGCATGATTGAGTGGGGTGAGAGAGAAAGGAGTCAGCTCGTGAGAACTGCAGCGGCAGATGAAGGGGACTCAGGCGGCTGAGGAGGCGGCGTCTGGCTGCTGGCGACCCGTGAGTCAGCCGTGAAGTCCGCACGGAACCCCACAGAGCCTGCGCGCGCGGCTCGGTGACCGTCTTAGGCCTGGTTTCATGAGCTCCCGAAGGCGCCGTTTCTTCGTCTAAGTGTATGTACGTAGGAAACCCTAGGTCTCTCAGGGCTCAAGCTGTCCAAAGTGATTGAAAATGTTTGTCAAGGATTATCAGAATAGGGTCGGCTCATTTAGATTCTGAAGGGAAGAGATATTATTCATTCACAGTCACATTTCTTTGCTTTGCCAACATGGCCTATTCCTAGATAAAGAGAATTATAAAAATATGGATAAAGTTTAGCTGAGTAGAACTTATTGGGAATGGCTATAAATGTATATCTCACTTTATAAAATTCCTCTTTAGAAAGACAAAAATAAGTACACTTTTTCTTTCTAACTGAACAATGAATGGATAATTGGTTAAAATAAGTAGATACCTACTGTGTCTCCACTGTGGGCAACCCTTTGTCTGGGAGCCCAGGAGTGAGGCCACGAGGACCTTGCCCTGAGCAGCAGAGAGTGGACATGGCAGGAGCGAGGGACCTGGGCCATGTTTCAGGGGGGCCTGAGGACTGGGGTCCAGTACCTGAGGGTTCAGGGGGCCTGGGCTCCTGGGGTCCGGGAGCAGGCTGGGGGTGGCTATGCTTCTGGGGAAGGAGAGGCGTCCTGCAGAGGCAGGGTGAGTGCACAGGAGAGCCCAGATCTCACAAGATCAAAGAGGAAGCTGAAGACAGAGGTGCAAAACAGCCCTTCCCGTGACAGCAGTCTGTTCGGCCACCACTAACAGCCGCCTGATTGAGGAAACAAGCCAGAGATGCAACGAGAAGTTGGGAAAGGCTCTCATCAGAAGAAAATACAAAATGAGAATCAAAGATGAGAGTTTCTGAAGATGCATCGCTAAAAACATGACCATGAGGCAGAAGAAAATCGAGCACGGTGCTAGACGTTAGAGTGAATGTCCTCGCCGAGCCTCTGTGGTGAGCAAGAACAGCTTCTATTCAGCTACACAGAAACGGACAAAGACAGCAATAATCAAATCAACGAAAAATTGTAGCATTGAAGAAGGACAAGAAATTAACCAAAAACATTACATTAAAAATTAGATAAATACAGAGGGAACAGAGTGAAAATGGTAAAATGGAAGAGCGACAAAGTAGAATCAACACACGTGTAACAACATCTAAAAACAGTTGTTTCGTATATTCTGCCCAGTTTTCCAGTTGTTTATGTCCAAAAGTTAAGCTCGGCCCAGTACTTCATTGTAACTGGTAACAGAAGTCAATGTCTATTATTGTTTAAATTAGGAGAACAAAACCCAATGTTTTATTTTCTTCTTATGAAATACATTTTTAGAAAAGTCTTGTTTAATTGAACAAATAAAAGGATGAACAGGGAAAGAGAGGGGTGGGAAATGGTTTCTTGGCTAAATTTTAAATGGAATTTAACATGGCCACCTCCCCCAGATCTGTGTGATCCTTAGCGTGCTTTCCTTTGTTTTCGCTTGTGTTTCTACTGTCAAAGTTCTCATAACAACATGCTGCGCTCGGGGTGTCTGTGTCTCTCCAGATTCACATGTTGGCATCTTAACTCCCAATGTGATGGTGCTGGAGGTGATGAGGGTGGGGTCTTCCTAAAGGGATGAGGTCCCTGGTGAAGCAGATCCCAGAGAGCTGTCCCCCACCAGGTGAGGACACAGAGAGAAGACCCCTGCCCCCTGCCCCCTGCCAGGTGAGGACATGGAGGGAAGACCCTGCCCCCCTTGCCCCACTCCCCTGGATCCTGACCTCAAATGTCAGCCTCCAGAATGGAGAGACATCAGTGTCTGTTGTTTTACAAGCCTGGTCTGTGGTATTTGGCTGTATCTGCCTCAACTATGACAAAACTCATTATTTGCTTTCAGCCTTAAAATTCTGGTAATTTTACTTGTAGGAAAGAAACTTCTTAAAACAGCACATAATCTATCACTGGGTAGTGATCTGGTGTCCTTTATCCTCATCAGACATAAGTTTCTCACACTGATGAGCAGAGTTTCTTGCATGCAGTGGGTGACTCACATCAGACAGCACTGGATTTTAGGAGGTGGTAGAATCCCTCCATTTCCATCATTGGATTAAGACGTAGCAGCAAAGGCAAAGCCGGAGTCCTAGAGCCACATATTCTTCTTTCATTAAATCATGAAATGCCTTTTTAGGTGTCAGGAAGAAAACTTCACGATCATTAACCCGTATACAATATATGTACTAAATTCTAAGTGAAACATCTAGGTTGTCACTGTGAATAGAGATATATGAAAGTAAATGTTCTTTCATTCTGACTTTGAATTTTCTCAAGATGGAAAATTCTGAGTTGCAAAATTATTTCTACTATGAATCATGGACATATTTATTTTATGATAAATAGCAGATCCGTAGCTAAATATAGTTTCACCAGAAAAATAATGTAAAAAAAAGTTTTGGCTCAGATTTCCACTTCAGATTTTGATAAGAAATATGTATCATTATCACTTTAAAAGTTTTATATGAAGATTTTGAGCATGAAGGTTGAGTTTCAAAAAAAGGTATTTTTAGGCAAACAAAAAAAGTTCAACAGAAAATAAAATATAAAACAGAAATATTATGGTTGTTATGTAGCTAAAGTACATTTAAAAAGTATTTTGCCATATCAAACTGCAATATTTAAAGTTCTGTTTGAATCTGTTAGAAGCTGCTCTTCAGAGGGTTCTGACAATACTATAGGATGTGTTTGAATGATACCTCTATGCACTGGACGTGTTTCCATTGTTCTGCTACCATTTGGCAACACAGAGCCCTCACTCTAAGAAACAGACCAGTCCTGACCCTGTTTTTCTTATTGGAGTCCCTGCCCCAGGGGGTGGCTGACTATTAGAGATTTTCCTTCTCTTTCTAATCTTACATAAAATGTTAAGTGTGAGCTGACCTGGGCACAGAAGCTTCCGGATTGACCAAGACATTTATTCAACTAGTTAGAACCTAAAAATCATGTAGTGAAAACAGAACACCGGCTGTTTCAAAAACATGCAGGGTGAAGATGGCTGTGGAAGCGGAGCAAGCGCTGAATTTCCTGCTGGACAGGCACGGGCTCTCGTGTGCGGTTTCGGAGAAGCTGTAGGCTGTCCCTGTTCATCCGCAGAAACATTCTCTTACAGTAGAGACAGTCCTGTAAGAAGTTGAACACAAAGCATCAATGTAAATTCCCATCCATAATTAATAAAGATATTGTGAGCTGATGTCTATAAAGAACTGACTTCACTCACAGATGCTGAATTACGCTCTGAAGCTCTTCACATATTGAACTCCAAGGAAGCAGGTGACTTTGCGAGCACAGACTTCAGAATTGTTTGTATCGCCTAAATGTTTACCATTTCCACTTGCTACTGAAAAATTATCCTGTCAGACATGATTACTGAGGAAACATAAGCCAATTTCACTTTATTTTGTGGGCTGCTCTTTCCAGTCCGTGAGTGGAGACAGCCTCCAGAAGGCTACGCTTCTGAGTCCCCTGCAAGCAGGGGGCTGCATTTCAAGCCCCAAGTGTCTCAGATAAGTCTCCTCAAACATTTCCTTCCCTTCAGACAGCGGAGTTGTTCTTTGAACTGAGCTAATTACCATATAAAGGACCAGCTTTCCTTTTAAAGGACTTGACACATTTCTGACTTCACATCCTCTGGAAATGACCTTGGTGTCACGGTGCCTTCAGCTGAGGATGGGCGTGCTGTGATGTCCTTTGCTCTTGAAATAAAGGAGACGTTGGTTGTTTGGATGTAAGGGAAGGCCTCACGCCGTCCTAGTCTTAAAGACGAGCGAGGGTTTTTCATCAGTCACAGGTTGCCGTGTGGGAAGCGGACTCCCACCTGTCTCACTGCATTGATCTGCTGAACTCCCAATGGTGACCTGAAGGACGTTTTCTAGTTTTCAGTTTCACTTGAGCATTTCCAGAGCTGGCCTTTGCCGTCCTCCCCAGTGAGAGTGCTGGCTGCTCTCCTGGTGCCCCGGAGCCCGGGACTCTGGCCACCAGCCGGCCGCCCGCCCGCCTGCCCCCGACCAGCGCACTGCCTGCAGCCTCTGGCCCGTTGCTGTGCGGCTCAGAGGACTGAACCGCTGCTGCAAATAGACGAGGCAATGGGCACATTCTGACCTTTGTGTCCTCAGGTCGCGCAGCCTAGAGGACCGGCCAGGCTCAGCTCAGCGGGCACAGAGGGCTCAGAATCAGCTGCGAGGCCGGAGCTCCGCGGGGCCCTGGGCGCAGGGCCGGGCTCAGGGCAGGCGAGCACGGACCGTCCCGGGCCCGAGTCCCTGGTCTGGGGTCCGTCATCCTGTTGGAATGTTCGCTGCCACTGGCCGTTCTTCCTGAGTCTGCCTGCCCCGCGGGACTCGGCTCCAGGTCCCGGCTTGTCCTCCAGTGACCCCTGTGCTTTGGGCTCTGACTCAGGGGAACCGGGGGGCAGGGGGCTGTGGGGGGGGGCTTTGAGGCTGAGTGTGCTGTGGGGGGGCTTTGAGGCTGAGTGTGCTATGGGTGGGCTTTGAGGCTGAGTGTGCTGTGGGGAGGGCTTTGAGGCTGAGTGTGCTGTGGGGGTCTTTGAGGCTGAGTGTGCTGTGGGGGGGGCTTTGAGGCTGAGTGTGCTGTGGGGGGGCTTTGAGGCTGAGTGTGCCGTGGGGGGGGCTTTGAGGCTGAGTGTGCTGTGGGGGGGGGGGCTTTGAGGCTGAGTGTGCTGTGGAGGGGGGGGGCTTTGAGGCTGAGTGTGCTGTGGGGGGGGCTTTGAGGCTGAGTGTGCTGTGGGGGGGGCTTTGAGGCTGAGTGTGCTGTGGGGGGGGGGCTTTGAGGCTGAGTGTGCTGTGGGGGGGCTTTGAGGCTGAGTGTGCTCTGGGGGGGGGCTTTGAGGCTGAGTGTGCTGTGGGGGGGGGGCGACAGAACTGGGTGGTGAAGCTTCCCTACTGACAGACACACTTCATGGTAGGAAAGTTGGGAATATTTAATACGAACCTTGAGGATCCTGTAGAAGTAAAGGTATTTTTTAAAGACAGTCTTGCTTGTTTCTGGTTGTGCTGGGTCTTCCTTTTGTGCACGGGTGCTTCTCCAGTCGGGGGTGGGGGCTTTGCATTGCGGGGAGTCTCCCAGCGGAGCGCGGAGCCCGGGCTCAGCAGCTGTGGAGCGCCGGTCCAGTTGCTTCGAGCACGTGGGATCTTCCCTGCCCAGGGGTTGAACCTGTGTGGGCAGGTGGATTCTTGGCCACTGAGCCACCAGGGAAGCCCAGTAAAGGCATTTATGCTCAAGGAAAGGCAAAGTGGCTCCAGCAACCCCCCCGAAGGATGCCCGAGAACCGGGCCCCGCAGGTCTCTGTCGGGGCTGCGTGAGCAGGGGGCACTGGCAGCTCCCGGGCACTGCCGCCTCCCCGAGGCCACCACGGCCCAGCCTCGGAGTCTGTGGGGTGAATGCACCGCCTGAGTTCATGCTGAGATCGCTGCAGCCCAGCGGTTGTCGCCAGCAATTCCCAACAGGGGCCACGTGGGCCCTCACCCTGAGTGAACGGGTCTCAGCAGAACCCAGAGGATGACCCCCTCTCCAGGGACAGCAGGAACTAGGCTGCAAACGAGTGTCCTCACGGAAGGTCCTGAAGCTTCCCTGCTCACTTTATAAAAGGAAATCCAGAGAGTGCCTCTTTGGAGGCGACATCCGTGCCATGTATGGGAAGCGATTCCATTTCCTTGTATCCAACTGGAATCTCTGCAGACAGCGGGGCTCCCGGAGCCGTGGCCTGTGGCGCCTCATCCTCGGCTGGCCTGGGTCTACTGCCCTGCGTGGCTGGCATCCCAGGAGGGGAGGAGGAGGACCGCAGCCTGCAGCTGAGAGCTCACATCTGTGCACGAACCCAGCCTCACAAATCGATTTCCAAAATGGAATCTGAAAACAGAGAGCACATGTGAATCGATCCTGTGAGCTGTAACTCACCTCAGTTATTTGAGCTCCTGTGAGGGCTTCGTCGCCGGATGGCAGTCCTCACTGAACCGAAGCACAGTCAATCTTTGACCTTCGGGGCTGGGGTTAAACTTGTCTAATGGTTGGTGATGAGCTAGTGGTGAGAAGGGAGGCTGCTTGAGTAGTGAATTCCAGAGTTTCATTTAAAATGCATTACAGCTGGTAGATTTTCAGTGGAAGTTAACAAGTCTTCCTGGTGAGATTTTACTTTGCTGGATTATTTGCATTGCATACATGGAGAAAAACACGGGCATAACTTGTGAACAGAGACACAAACTTTACTGTATGACTGCTCTTAGCTTCTCTCATCATAAAAGTAGAATTTTAAAGTTCCCCAAGTTTTTATTTATTTATTATGTATTGCCTTTCTCCTTCACATTAAAAGGTTTCTAAATTCCTCGGGGCTTTCTTGGCAGAGCATGAATGTATTTCATCTCTCAAAATAAAATGAAAACAGTACAGAGAAATGAAAGAAATATGGCTATTTGCACAGAACAGGAATTATACAAAAACACGTCTCACATTTTTAAATTGCAAGTTCTGTCAATGTTGGGATGGAGATGCAGTGACCGAGTCTGGTGGAGCCTGAGCTCGTCCCTCTCCCAGGCCTGGGTCAAGGGAGGGTTCAGGTCAACCCCACTGACTTTTCTTTAGAAATGTGTCCTCTGAGAAGTCCCAGCCCGGTTCCTCTACTGACCCCGGGACCTCCAATAGGGCCACCTGGTGGGCTGGACAGTGAAGTCGAGCCTGGGATTCTGTTTGCAGAGAATCTCCAAACTGACCTCAGACAGTACAATCTCTTGAGCACATGGCGTGGGGCGGGTACTTCATCCGTATTATCTTGTTCCGTCCCCACTTTTCTTCAGAAAAAAATGTGACTGTTGCACACTGCATGTGCTTCTTACTGTCAGACTGGTCTGAAATCTGGATGCAGAGGCGTGAGTCCAGGGGAGGGGGTGTTGGTTTGGAGACCCCAAGAGCTGAACATGTGATGTTGTCGCTGCATCAAGGTGACCTCTGGGGGCCTCCGTAGCGGGACCAAGCCCATAGCTGCTCGGGGGAGGTGACATGCAGGACAGCCTCAGGAGACCTGGCTTCCCAGGGCTGACCCAGTGTGGCCGTTTTTGTCTCCCTGGGAAGCAGGGCCCCTGCACCAGGAGGCCTCACCCTCCCAGGACTTGGAGTCGGTGGTTGGCGTGGGGGATAAGGATGGGAATGGAAGCCGTGGCGCCAGCAGACCCTGCAGGCGATTGGCGGCGGGGACACAGGAGCCTGGGCCCGACGGCCGTTCCTACACTTTCGCCCCTTTGTCGCTTTCCACCGTGGCTTTAGGACACCTGGCAGAAATTCAAGCGGTGACCCAGCCCAGCTCCCCCAGCCCAGGGCAGACGGGCTTTGCAGACACAGAAGTGGTGCTTTCTGACACCGAGTTTCATTAGCTGTTTGTCAATTCTGGAGGTTAATCCTGTGTCAGTTGCGTCATTTGGAAATATTTTCTCCCACTCTGCAGGTTATCTTTTTGTTTCATTCATGGTTTCCTTTGCTGTGAAAATGCTTTTGAGTTTAATTATGTCTTATTTGTTTATTTTGGTTTTTATTTCCGTTACTCCAGGAGACAGACATAAAAGGATACTGCTGCTATTTCTGTCAGAGAGAAATATCCTGCCTATATTTTCCTCTAATATAGTCTTTATGACAAAGCTTCCTGGGTTGGGAAGATCCACTGGTGAAGGGATAGGCTACCCACTCCAGTATTCTTGGGCTTCCCTTGTGGCTCAGCTGGTAAAGAATGTGTCTGCAGTGTGGGAGACCTGGGTTCAATCCCTGGGTCGGGAAGATCCCCTGGAGAAGGGAAAGGCTGCCCACTCCAGCATTCTGGCCTGGAGAATCCCATGGTCTGTATAGCCCATGGGTTGCAAAGAGGCGGACACAACTGAGCGACTTTCACTTTCACTTTTCAATACATTTTGAGTTTACTTTTGTATATGGTGTTAGAGAATGTTTTAATTTAATTCTTTTACATGTTCATTGCGGTGCTGTTTACAGTATCCAAGACATGAAAGCAACCTAAGTGTCCATCAACAGAAAAAAGGATAAAGAGGATGTGGTACATATATACAATGGAATAATACTCAGTCAGAAAAAGAGAATGAAATGATGCGATTGAAGAAAGATGGATGGACCTAGAGATTATCACACTCAGTGTAATAAATCAGACAGAGAAAGACAAATATCACATGATACTGCTTATGTGCAGAATATTTCAAAATGACACAAATGAACTTATTTACAAAACAGAAACAGACTCACATAGAAAGCAAACTTGTGGTTACCACAGGGGATAAGTGTGGGGGAGAAACAGATCGGGAGATTGGGATGGACATGTACCCACTGGGAGAAGCTGGTGAAAGGGTTAGTTGCTCAGTCGTGTCCGACTCTTTGAGACCCCGTGGACAGCTGCCCACCAGGCTCCTCTGTCCATGGGACTTCCCAGACAAGAAGAGTGGAGTGGATTTCCATTTCCTTCCCCAAGGGTTCTCCCTGACCCAGAGATCAAAACCAGGTCTCCAGCATTATGGGCAAATTCTTTACCGTCTGAGCCACCAGGAAAGCCCCCTGCTATTCACATACATTGTAGTAGATAAGCAGCAAAGACCTACTGTGCAGCCCAGGTAACTCTATTCAATGCTCTCGATGACCTAGATGGAAAGAGGACCTGAAAAGGAGCAGACACATGTGCACTTTGTCGTTCAGTCTCTCATTCATGTCCGACTCTGTGACCCCATGGTCTGCAGCACGCCAGGCCTCCCTGTCCTTCACTATCTCCCAGAGTTTGCTCAAATTCATGTCCATTGAGTTGGTGATGTCATCCATCTTGTCCTCTGCCGTCCCCTTCTCCTCCTGCCTTCAGTCTTTCCCAGCATCAGGGCCTTGTCTAATGAGTTGGCTCTTCACATCAGGTGGACAAAGTACTGGAGCTTCAGCTTCAGCATCTGTCCTTTCAATGAATATTCAGGACTGATCTCCATTAGTATTGACTGATTTGATCTTCTCGCAGTCTCAGGGACTCTCAAGAGTCTTCTCCAACACCACAGTTCAAAAGCATCACTTCTTCGGCACTCAGCTTTCTTTATAGTCCAACTCTCACATCCATACATGACCACTGGAAAAACCATAGCCTTGACTAGACAGACCTTTGTTGGTAAAGTAATGTCTCTGCTTTTGTAATATGCTGTCTAGGTTGGTCATAGCTTTTCTTCCAAGGAGCAAGCATCTTTTAATTTCAAAACTGCAGTTACCATCTGCAGTGATTTTGGAGCCCAAGAAAATAAAGTCTCTCACTGTTTCCATTATTTCCCCAACTATTTGCCATGAAATGATGGGACCAGATGCTATAATCTTAGTTTTTTTGAATGTTGAGTTTTAAGCCAGCTTTTTCATGTGTAGACTATATATATACACATCAGTCAGTTCAGTTCAGTTCAGTCACTCAGTCATGTCCAACTCTTTGCGACCCCATGAATTACAGCACTCCAGCCCTCTCTGTCCATCACCAACTCCCAGAGTTTACTCAAACCCATGTCCATTGAGTCGGTGATGCCATCCAGCCATCTCATCCTCTGTCGTCCCCTTCTCCTCCTGCCCCCAGTCCCTCCCAGCATCAGGGTCTTTTCCAATGAGTCAACTCTTCGCATGAGGTGGCCAAAGTACTGGAGTTTCATCTTCAGTGTCAGTCCTTCCAATGAACACCCAGAACTTATCTCCTTTAGGATAGACTGGTTAGATCTCCTTGCAGTCCAAGGGACTCTCAAGAGTCTTCTCCAACACCATAGTTCAAAAGAATCAATTTTTCATCACTCAGCTTTCTTCACAGTCCAACTCTCACATCCATACATGACCACTGGAAAAACCATAGCCTTGACCAGACGGACCTTTGTTGGCAAAGTAATGTCTCTGCTTTTTAATATGCTATCTAGATTGGTCATAACTTTCCTTCCAAGGAGTAAGCGTCTTTTAATTTCATGGCTGCAATCACCATCTGCAGTGATTTTGGAGCCCAAAAAATTAAAGTCTGACACTGTTTCCACTGTCTCCCCATCTATTTCCAGTGAAGTGATGGGACCAGATGCCATGATCTTAGTTTTCTGAACATTGAGCTTCAAGCCAGCTTTTTCACTCTCCTCTTTCACTTTCATCAAGAGGGCTTTTTAGTTCCTCTTCACTTTCTGCCATAATGGTGGTGTCATCTGCATATCTGAGGTTATTGATATTTCTCCCAGTAATCTTGATTCCAGCTTGTGCTTCATCCAGCCCAGCATTTCTCATGATGTACTCTGCATATAAGTTAAATAAGCAGGGTGACAATATACAGCCTTGATGTATTCCTTTTCCTATTTGGAACCAGTCTGTTGTTCCATGTCCATTTCTAACTGTTGCTCCCTGACCTGCATACAGGTTTCTCAAGAGGCAGGTCAGGTGGTCTGGTATTCCCATCTCTTTCAGAATTTTCCACAGTTTATTGTGATCCACAGAGTCGAAGGCTTTGGCATAATCAATAACGCAGAAATAGATGTTTTTCTGGAACTCTCTTGCTTTTTCAATGATCCAGCAGATGTCGGCAACTTGATCTCTGGTTCCTTTGCCTTTTCTAAAACCAGCTTGAACATCTGGAAGTTCACTGTTCACGTATTGCTGAAGCCTGACTTGGAGAATTTTGAGCATTACTTTACTAGCATGGGAGATGAGTGCAATTGTGCGGTAGTTTGAGCAATCTTTGGCATTGCCTTTCTTAGGGATTGGAATGAAAACTGACCTTTTCCGGTCCTGTGGCCACTGCTGAGTTTTCCAAATTTGCTGGCATATTGCGTGCTTCACTTTCACAGAATCGTCTTTCAGGATTTGAAATAGCTCAGCTGGAATCCCATCACCTCCACTAGCTTTGTTCATAGTGATGGTTTCTAAGGCCCACTTGACTTCACATTCCAGGATGTCTGGCTCTAGGTGAGTGATCACATCATCGTGGTTATCTGCGTCGTGAGGACCTTTTTTATATGTAACTAAATCACTCTGCTGCTCACCTGGAATTAGCACAGCACGGTGAATCAACTCTGCTCCAATATATTAATAAAGTAAAAATTAGAAAAACACAGGAGTGGTGTTGGGATGAGGGGCCAGGATGGCAGTCCCTGAGTGAGTGCTGGCAAGGTGGGCAGACCCTTTCTGCTCTAAGCTGTATCTGGTTCTGTAGTTTATGAGCATGTCCACCTACCACCAAGATGGAGCTCAAACCAGTAGACTTTATCCACCTTGAAAATTCTCACAAGGCTGAAGTGTTAATGGAAAATCAGCACTAAAATTAAGCCACTCAAACCTCAGTGCAGGGGTGTCTAATTACACTGGCGTCTGTGTCTGATGAGCTGAGTCCTGGCCCAGACGAGTCAAGGATCCTGTGCACGGCAGACTAGACGTGGAAGCCACGCCTTCTTAGCAAATTGCCCAAATTCCAAGATCAACACGACAAGGATAAAGACCTTAGTAATTTTTGCACATTTAAGCTGTCTGTAGTTTTTTGTAGAAATAAAGAATTCCTTAGATGAAGTCCCAGTGCTCATATATTTTCCAGCCAGTGTTGCTAATGAGAGTCAAGCTGCATTTATGAATATAAATTATTAACATTGGCCCATTAATACGTGGCAGCTAATTTGCAAGTTACTGTCGGTAAACACCATAAAATTGTATTAAATATTCATATAATCATTGTCATAATTAATCCATAAAGCAATTATTATTAAAATGAAAGTATCTTGTCTTATAAATAACCAGATAAAGTAGAACTTACAAAGATAAGACACAGCTCTTCAAGGCTTGCAGCTGCCAAGTCAAGTGAAATTTCAGCTGTGAGCCTGGCTTCCAAGGGTTACCTGAACTGTCTGATCCAAGTCACATTAGCAAGGTGAGACGGTCTATGAGAAGAGAATGAGGTGAGAGCAGGGCTTCTCCAACTCACCCTGGTTCTGTCACCATTCCCTTTTGGAGGCTTCTGTCTCACTTGTTACCATCCAGGTGAGTAAGCCAGGTGGCCAGAGGGTCAAGACTCAAGAACACCCCCAGACTCGGGTCCGGGAGGAGGAGGCTCCGAGGGCCCCTGGTCTTTGCTCCCCACACCCCTGCTGTCTGCCAAGGGTGGGCAAGGCTGCTTCGTCCTGGCCTGGCTGGTTGTCTCAGGAAGGCAAGGAGAGGCAGAGGATGGATCTGAGAGTGGGTGGACCCCAGGTGCCCCTGGGCAGTGGTGCGGCCCGGCTTTCCAAAGGTGCCAGCCTGAGCTCCAGGCCTGCAGAAAGCCTGGGCTTTGGGGGGCTGGGGTCCCAGCACCCTTCCTCAGCACTCTGACTAGCCAGGGCCAAGAGGGGAAAACTGGGCACCAGGAGCGTGCAGCCAAGAAGACGAAAAAAGAAATGCCATTTAGAATTATCTTCTTCGAGAATTGTAATGTACCAGGATACACAAATACACAGTACTTATTGGTATAATCTGTTTTCTGATAATGAAAGAAAATAAAGACATTTTGGAATAAGTTAAAAAAAGAATAATTGCAGCTCCCAGATGGGATGGGCAGAGAAGCGTCTGGATGGCGGACCCTGCTCAGCACCAAGAGGCCGTCTCCCTGCCGGGCCTGGCCTGGCCTCCAGCCCGTGTGTCACCGTGTGGCCCGTGGCCTGAGCGGGGTGTGGGGCCGTGTCTACCTGTCCCCTTCCTGCCACGAGTCTCTTCTGGGCAAATGGGGCTGTGGGCCAATGGTCACTGCCCAGAAGGCTGGGAACTTCACTTTCACTGATATGTTGCAAGTACACATCCAAAATAAATCACAGATTGCAGAAAGAGAAGTATTCTAAGGCGTTTAATCTGGTTAACAGCTTAGTAGAAAACAAGTGCTCAAATCAATTTAAAATGTGCTTTTCACTTCCATGTTAAAACTGCACAAAACCAATTAAGTGCTGTTAGTAACTGGGACCACTTCCCTCCAAAATATTTTGCATTTGAAGAAAAAAGGACTGTATTTTAGAATGTAATTTGGAAAAATAATTTCCTATTTGTGTATAAAGAAATAAGTTTGTGAGCCATTTAACTGGTTATGAAATAGTTTCTTTAAAATCTGGTCTAGAGACATATTTATGATCATTTTTTCTTTGATTAGATATTTTCTTTAATGTCTTTCAAGAACACCAGTGAGCGGCTGGCCGTAGTTCTGAGCAGCAGGTGAAAGACTCCCCGCGTAAAGGAGGAAGTCAGCTTCTGTCGCTCTGTGTGGCCGCAGCTCTGGTTTAGGTGGAAGTCAAGTGCCCTTTCTTCCTTCACTTTCCGAAACAGAACTTCAGCCAGAAGAGAAGTTGCTTAATGAGAAGCCTCAAACCGAGACGTCATTAACTGATGCGGCCTCTACATGATCCACCTTTGGCCGCGGAATTTGTAACCTGCTGCTCTCAGTGTTCAGATGAAGTCGTGGGAAAGCAGAGCCTGTCCCAGGGAGAGAGAGAGAGAGACTGGGAGTGAGATGGAGAGGCAGCGAGATGGAGGGAGCCCTGGGCTGCCCCTGTGGGCACGAGTGTTGTCCTGAACCCCCGCTCTGCGCTCTGGGGGCCGGTCTTTGTCGCAGGGACACTCTGTGCCCTTGACCCGGGAGTAAATGGGCAGGGAGCGGGGAGGGACCTGAAGAGGCAAAGGTTGGTCTTCAGAGAGGAAGTCAACCAGAAACCAACTACACGCCTCTCCCCAGACGGTGGGGAAAGCTGTGGCAGAGCTGAGGGCTCGATTCACAGTGAATCCTAGTTTCTTCCAAGGGTGTAGTTTAGACCCCTCACGGCCACACTAGAGAGAACTGATTGTTGATAACGAAAAGTCAAGAACATATTCGAGCAGGTTTGAATGAAGGGGTCGTGAGTGTGTAGTGACCAGGTAATTTAGCACGTCACAGGCGAGAGCACCACCCTCTTCGCTTTAGGAGAAACCGAAAAGATAGGGGATACAGTTCTTACTCTTAGTGAAATTATGGTAAATTCAGGAAAAGAATATGTTTGCACATGAAGCAACCTTTACATAGTCTGCAGAAGGTATAAGCAATGTATCATTGACTAGATATGACAATTACTTGCAAAAATAAACTTCAACGAATTTGTTTACTAAAATTCATTAGCTAAGCACCTTCTGCTGATGCTTCCTTACAATCCAGGAGGCAAGGTTTTCTCCTGGGTGAGTGGCATCCGGGTCCCCGATATCCCCAGTTCACAGGAGTCCCTGAGGCTCTGTCACCCTCTGTAAGCTGCTTACATCAGCTTACACTCTGCTGAGTGAAGACAGCTCCTAACGATTCTTACAGGTTTGACCTAATGTTTTGATTTCAAAGGTATTAAAACTTTTTCCAGCAGAGAACTTTTAATCCACAACGACTGTGGCAACTTACAAAGACGAGTCCTTCACAGAGATTTTGCAGGCACTTGGAAAAAAATAAGTGACCCTTCTGAGAGAGAAAAAAACTCAAGGAGTTACACAAAGTGGGGGTTGTTCCCACAAGACCATGAAGCAGAAATTTCCTGGTTGTGATAATCAACCCTCTGCCTGCAAATGTATTTTTTTTGATTCTCATCATGGTTGGTCCTTCTTGAAGTTTTCTTCCAGTATTTAAAAATTGAGGTAGTTCATACAAAATTGATACTTATGACTTCTCTAAAAATCTGAATTCATGATGAAATTTAGCCTCTTTTCTTGCGCTGGCGAAAATCAGGCAAGGCACTTGCTTCTTTCAGACTGTGTGTGTTCTTTGCTCTTTTTTGCATTGTGCTAGTTTGCATTTTGCCGCCATAACTGATAAGCACAAACTTAGTGGTTTAAAACAACATGAATTCATCATCTTACAGTCCTGGAGGTCAGAAGGCAGACTTGGTCTCCCTGGTTAAAGCTGAGGTGTGTGCAGGGCTGGTCTCTCTTGGAGGCCCTGAGTCTGTTCCTGCCTTTCCTGGGTCCCAGAGGTGATCGTGTCCTTGGATGGAGGCCCGGCCTCATCTTCAGAGTCAGCAACGTCCACACTCCTGACCCTTCTTCTCTGCTTACTTCTCTGTGACCATAGCTGACTGCGTTTAGAGACCTGCCCACCAGTAACCTCCAATAACCTCCTGCCTCCACACTCTTAACCTTAATGACACCTGAAAGTCCCCTTTTCCCTGTGAGGTGACATAGTCTCAGGTTCAAGAATCAGCACGTGGTCACAGTTGGGGTCATGACTCTGCCCAGGAGGTCAGGCCCGTTCTGTTCCCTCCTGTTCCCCACTTGCCCCCTGAATCAGCTCGCACAGGCGGTGCCGTGTGCCTGAGCCTCTAGGCGGGGGCACCTTGTTCATCCAGCTGCAGACCACCTGCCATTCAGAGCAGCCTCGGCTGTTGAGCTGAGGGTCCGGGTCAGAACGGGCAAGCCCCCCTTCCAGGCACAAAGGGGCCTCCCATCCGGCACGTCCTCTTTTCTCTGCACTGAACCTCAGAGGGTCCCTCTGCTGTGGACCCACAAGGTAAAGGGCATGCAGACAGATGGAGCCTAATTCACTCCAGAAGGATCTGGTGATTCCATGACAAATTCTACAGAAGAAATACTGACGGTACCTTTCAGGGGAGCAAAATCATTTCATCAGTGCCTTTCTCTTCTGTGTTGGCACTTCAAGCAGCTTTCTTCCTGGTTAGGGCGAAATTTGGCAGCTTTTAAAATGCTACCAGTTTCTGATTCATACGTACATTCTTTTTATGTATAAACCTCATTCAATAGAGCGCCATGGAGCACAGCTGCAGCGCCTGGGCAGAAGGCTGCACTGAAAATTGCAGCAGGAAGAGGAGGAGAGGCGCAGTGAGAGGCAGTGTGACTCGGAGGCTGCAGGACCGGCCGTGGGACGTGCTGAAGGGCTGAGCCGGGCTGATAGGGTGGAGTGGTCGGTAGGACCTGCCTGTGGGTGTGCAGAGAGAGGGGTGTGCAGAGAGGGGGTGTGCAGAGAGGGGGTGTGCAGAGAGGAGATGTGCACAAGGGTGTGCAGAGAGGGGTGAGGTAAGGGGGTGCAAACTGCCTCTACTTGGGTTGAAGCTGAGGGCTCAGAGACGCCACCAAGCAGAGACGGGTGTGTGGGCTACAGAAGTCACCTTGCCTGAGCGTTTGCTCTGAGCACTGGACTTTGAAACTTTGATGAAACTGAGATTTTTTTTTTCCCTCCCAAATATATTAGAATTCAACTTAAAGTGGAATGAGAAAGATATCTTCTCAAAGACTCATATCTGATTCATGGGAAAGTACTGAAGTGGCAACAGGCTGTGGGCACCTTAGGATCCACACATTCTCCGTGGGCAGAGTGGTCTCTGAACAACCAAGACGCCTTCCCATCTGGCCGGCAGACCTCTATGACGAGCCTAAAACCTGCACAGATGCTTGTTTATTTCTGAAAGGGAGACATGCGTTTTGTTAGAAGGGAGCATAAGAGCATCAGCATTTTGAGAAGTGATATTCTTCTGAGTCTACTTGTCTTTATGCTAAACTTTCGTTTAATATAAATTCATGTGTATATGTCAAAAAATAAAATAAAAGATTACTTTTAGCTGAATGTGTGCAGTATTTCTGTTTTTTATCTGATTTAGGGGCAGAATACTTGCCATCCTGCTGCTTTTCTCTCTTCAACCCCATCTGACATTTTGTTCTAAATAAGCCCCATTCACTGGAGGAATGACCCCATCATGCAAACAGATCTGATCTCTAGAAGGAACCAGAAATTATACTTTGCTTGTAAAATAGCTGTATTCAGAAGCATATAATATTTTGGTTTTAGTTTTAAATATTTAGTGGGAACTGTTTCTTAGCAGCAACATCTGTCTGCTTGAAGCAACAGACACAAATATGCAGGGATTGTTTTAAAAAATGGGTTCTTGGCCTTAATTTGGGAACCAGAGCGTCCTGGACTGAACTGTGTCCCTTCCAAGTGTCCCCAGGGGCTCAGAGGTAAAGAATCTGCCTGCCCTGCAGCTGCCGCCAGAGAGGCTGGCTGGATCCCTGGGCCGGGAAGATCCCCTGGAGGAGGAAATGCGAACTCACTCCAGTATTCTTGCCTGGGGAATCCAGTGGATAGAGGAGTCTGGCGATCTGCACTCCTTGGGATCACAAAGAGTCAGACGCAACTAAACATCAACAATAATAGCAACCAAATGTGTATATTGACCTCCTGACTCCAGGATGTGACTGCATCTGGAGATGGGCCTTCAAGGAGGTGACTAAGCTGAAATGAGGCCGTGGGGGGTCTCTGTTCAGCTGGAAGGACCAGTCCTGCAACGGGGGATGGGGTGGGGCTGTAGGGGGAGCCAGGAGGCAGTTTGCTCCCTGGATGTCAGCTGCAAAGGGAGGTTTGTTCTTGCTTGTCTCTGTCAGACTTGTTGACTCACATGGTGCTCCTTCTAAACACGGAGGAGCTGAAGGCACGTCCGGAAATGAAGAAGTACCGTGAGCAGCAGTATTTGTGAGGATAAACACGTATGTATTCCACTTGGAAATTTCTACCTTCTGGAAAAATTTCCTGTCTTTGTTGATGGATTAGCTTACATAGGAGAGAGAAATGACTTTAATTCAAGAAATGTAATAAACTTTAATAAACTATAAGAGCAAAAATATTGTAGAAAGCCAGAGCCCGGGCCATTGGACAAGTCCATGGCCACGTTGAGAAGGGATGCAGGGAGTTGTTCCTGGTGGGACAGAAATGATGGCTAACCTGGGTGCAATTCCATAGTGATTTTAACAGCTGTCTGTCATGGATTCTAAAAGCTGTAGTTCTTTTATACAATGTATATATTTGACTTAGAAAAAAAGGAACAGTTTTATTGCTGTAATACTTGTCCGATTAATTTAAATTGCTTAATGCGTTTCTCATGCATTAGTAATAACGTTAGACTAAATTTCTGTCTTTAATTTTTCGCTGATGCTTTTATTGCTTGGTGGTTTATGAAAAACTACAGATCTACAAAAGTTTTAATTCATCTTTTTCCCTTGTCAGCTTCTGGAGACAGGAAAAGTAATAGGAAAATGAAATTTAACCAGTATATTAAAAAGCTAAACTTTAAGAAAGCTTATACTAATTCATCTGTGATTTTATAGCAAAAACAAAAATAAAGGATTACAAACTACATATCGATTTATCATGGGTAATAGAGTATATCCGCAAAGTCTTTATTTTAATTTTTAAATGTTTCTCTTTTTAATTTGCATCTTTTTACTCACAAAGTTAAACATTTCTCAAGGTTACTTGAGTATTTGAATTCTTCTGTGAACTTTATGAGACTGACGTACTACCTACTGCGCTAACGAGGCACCTTTCTGTGAACTTTAAAAAAAAGTTATTTATTTTTTAATTGAAGGATAATTGCTTTATAGAATTTTGTTGTTTTCTGTCAAACATCAACATGAATCAGCCATAGGTGTACATATGTCCCCTCCCTCTAGATCATAAAGTGCTTTTGAAAATAAACTTTCAAAACTTTTAGGATAGTTTCAGATTTACAGAAATGTTGCAAAGATAGTTGGGTGAGTTTTTATACACCTCAACCCTGTCTTTCCTATTATTAGCATCTTATAGTGGTGCAGTGCACGGCACTATGGATGAACAGCATTGGTAATTATGATGAACTAAAGCCCATACTTTCTCAAATTTCCCGTTTTACCTAAGTCTTTTTTCAGTCCCAGGACCCCATCCAGGACCCCATGGATTGGTGGTCACATCTCCTTGGGATCCTCTTGGGCATGATTGTTGCTCAGTCTTTCCTTGTTTTAGTAACCTTGATGGTTGTGAAGCAATTCCCAGGAATTTTGTACGTTGTCCTCAGGTAGACTCTGGTATTTTCTCATGATGAGACTTGGTGATGGCCTATTGGGAGGAAAACCCCAGAAGAAAAGCACTGTCTTCCTCACGGCACACCCAGGGTCTATCTGGTCAGCCTGCCTCGTGGCTGTGGACGTTGGCCTTGGCCGCCTGGCTCAGGGGTCTGCGGGGTGTCTCCGCTGTAGTTACACCACCAGCACCCCGCCACACGGTGGGTGTGTGTCATGCTGCCGAGCACGGCCCACGGTTAAAGCGGGGCTTTGCTCGCTTTCTCGAGGGCAGAATAACTACATAAATTGTTTGGAATCCTTCTTTAAAACACATTTTGGCATTGTCTTATATGCTCTACATATCTATGGGCAGTTAGTTATTCAATTATCTTGTGTTCTAAAGATCGTTTCTAAAGCAATTATCCAGATCTTGGAATATATTTCCTCAGGAAAACAGCATTTAGATTCTCTACGTCTCCCAAAACAAAACAAACCACGGAGGCCGCTCTGATGGCCGTGGCTCCTGCTCCCATGAGGCTGTGGGGCTTGCCCTCCTGACTCCGTCCGCCGGGGATGGAGAGAGCCTGTGGGTCCCCCGCTCGCACCGAGACACTGGCGCCCTGCTGCTGGTCACCTCAGTCCCTGCCGGCAGTTCCCGTCACACCTTCCTCTGAAGGAGAGGCCCTGCCTGCTCCGCTCTTCTCTCACCTGGGCTGGCTCTTCCCTTTTCCTGGGGGCGCGTCCTCCACGCGTCCTGCAGCCTTCACCGCACCGACACTGTGACGAGGGCTTCCCAGGTGGCGCTAGCGGTGAAGCACCCACCTGCCAAAGCAGGAGACAAGAGGTGTTGGCTCCATCCACATTATCAGGAGGATCCCCGCAGGAAGGCATGGCAAACCTCTCCAGCGTTCTCGCTTGGAGAATCCCGGGGACAGAGGAGCCTGACGAGCTGCAGTCCATGGGCTCACACAGAGCTGGAGACGACTGAAGCAGCCTTGGGCTGTAAGCCTAGTCCCCTGGAAACCAGGAGGCATCCCGTGACCTGAGCCCCGCTCCCAGCTCTGCTCCTGCGTGAGGGCCCAGATTAACCCCTCATCCTGGGGTCAGGGTGGGGTCTGCACTTCGCTGGGCAGCAGCTCGGGCTCCTCGCCCGTCCAGGGATCACTCAGACAAGCCCCCACCTCCTCCTGCAGCGCCAGGGCGGCAAAGCCTCCCCTCGGCCTGTGCCAGGTCACCCCGCATGGCCCGGCGCGGCTGCAGGCCACTCCCGGGGCTCGGAGCGCCCCAGACCACGCCCTGCTGCCCATCTCAGCTGCCTGGGGCTGGCTGTGTGGTAACCGTCCCCGAAACACCGGCATGGGACCCCCACCCCCGGGTGGAGAGGAGACAGGACAGACCCTCCATGAGCAGCGAGTGGATGTAAGCGGTCAGCGCCCAGCCCCAGCCCGCGAAGCCTCTGCTGGTTCATCCCGCCTGGAGCGAGGTCGGGGGGTGCGACCACGTGCGGCTGACCTGGGCTCCGGGTTCCTGCTCCACCTGCCGCCCCTCCGGCTCCCACCCGTTCCCCTCCCTTGGGCCCCTCGACTTCGAGTCCAGGGTCCGGGGCTACGTGGGCTGTGCAGACTCCGCTCCCGCGAAGGGCCGCTGCGGGATCCCCTGGAGCGCGCGGCACGCTGAGTCCAGGCTGCGTGCTGGGCGCCGCAGACCCTTCGGCAGAAGAAGCTGCGGCCTGGGGGCTTCTCTGCTCGGAGACCCGGCCACCCCGCCTCCTCAGACAAGCCAGCTGACGCCCTCCCGGGCCCCTCGGCCCAGCTCTGCTAGCGAGACGGTCACTCTTGAGACCCGGACACCGCGGGGCCGGCCTGGGCCTGACCCTGCAAGCGAGCGCCGGGCTCAGAAATACCTGCCGTCCAGTGTCCTCACTCATCTTATTGACCTGCCTCTTAGCTACTAGTTACACAGTGCCTGTCTTTCAATTCAATTAATTTGATGGACGATTTAATAGCCTTATAGGAAAATCAAAATTGTCCATGAAAATCATGGGTCTGCTATTTAAATACCTAATTTAATGGTAAGTCAGTATTAATTTATATTTCTAGGGCAGTTGTGGAGTTGGATTAAAAACCAGGGTGGGTTTTGCATGGAAAGTGAAGAACGCCTGGGAGGAGAGCTGCTGTGGAATGTTCTGGCAGGAGGTGGTCTGAGCTCAGGCTGTGGAGGGGGAGGGCCGGATATGGACCAGGGGGCCAATCTGAGTGACCCCTGGAGCCCACCCCCGACCCACAGCAGAGCACCTGAGTGGGCAAAGGAAAGGAGAAGAGATAGGAGCTGAGAAGACGGGAGAGAAATTCAGAGAAAGAGGGGAGACTGGCCCCCCAGGCTTCACCGGAACACCCAGGGGCCACCGGCTTGATTCAGACAGGCCTTGGACCAGGCAGCATCTCGGCCTCTAGTCCGTGGCCCTGAAGTCTCATCAGACATGTTACTTTGTGAGCCTATGTGGTAGCAAATATTTTGAAGAAGAGAATTAAAGCTTCAGAAATAGTATGGCCTAAAATTCACTATGTTGTGTATCATATTTATAAGAAGAAAAAGATCGGGTAGTGAAATTATAACACACGCGCTCCTTGGAAGGAAAGCTGTGGCACATTCAGACAGCATATTAAAGAGCAAAGGCGTCACTCTGCCAGGCAGAGGTCTGTACAGTCGAAGCTCTGGTTTCTCTAGTAGTCGTATTTAGATGCAAGAGGTGGACCATAAAGAAGGCTGAGCACTGAAGAATTGATGGCTTTTGAACTGTGGTGTTGGAGAAGACCCTTGAGAGTCCCTTGGACTGCAAGATCAAACTAGTCAATCATAAAGGAAATCCACCCTGAATATTCATTGGAAGGACTATTGCTAAAGCTGAAGCTCCAATACTTTGGTCCCCTGATGGGAAGAGCTGACTTACTGGAAAAGACTCTGATCCTGGGAAAGACTGAAGGCAGGAAGAGAAGGCGATGACAGAGGATGAGATGGTCGGATGGCATCACTGACTCAATGGACATGAGTTAGAGCAAATTCCAGGAGAGAGTGAAGGACAGAGAAGCCTGGCATGCTTCAGTCCATGGGGTCACAAAGAGTCGGACATGACTTCGTGACTGAACAACAACAAAGTGAAATTTGCAGGAGATTTTGATCACTCTTTGAAGTGGGAGCCTGAGGGGCAGAAGGAGAAGATAGATGCCCAGGACCTCTCCCCAAATCCATAATGAATTAAAAGGAAATGTATAGAGGTTAGCATCACACACCATTACACACCATCATGACATTAACTGGGGCAGAGAAGGCAGTCTGGACGGCAGTATACTGCAAAATAGAAGAAAGATATTTTGCGAGAAAACAGCCTGCTTAGTAAAAAAAAAAAAAAAACAAAAAACAAAAAACTGTTTTGTTCATTCACCGAACAACCATTTCTGAATACATACTGAGAGCCATTATGTATCAGTGAGTGACTATGTAAGTAAAAGTATATTTGAGTTGAAATAGAATGAGTAAGCTGGTGGCCAGTATTTCTGGTTTCTTAGGAGAGATGCCCTGCTACGGACATGCCTTTCAGATACTCAGGTTTAACACGAAGACAAGAGGTGAGGGTCAGCGAGGTCACCAGTGGATTCTGTGCCGACACCAACGCCAGGGGACAGGTCCTCGCTTCATAGCATTTAGGGGGAGCTGTTAGAGGCGGAGAGTGATTGGTTAACGAGAGATCTCAGCACAACCGGATGGAGAAACGCCAGAGGCTCCTACGCCCTTTCTCCCCAGGGTGACCGGCTGCCTCTCGGACCCCACTGTTTCCCTGCTTCTTCCTGCTCTTTCAGGGCAGCTGGTCTGTCTGTCCTTCACTCCACAATGAGAACGTGAATCCCAACCTGAATCCCAACCTTCGCAATTCAATGAGTGGCTTCTGCAGTCAGGACACTGTGGAGCTTGCAGGTAGAGGACCTGCTTTCCATCCTAAAACACCTCACGCAGAAGGAATCACCCTTCCTCCTCAGGCTCGGCCAGTGACAGCGGCGTCTCTGATTCTGATCAGTGAAAGGCAGCCTCAGGAGTCAGGCTTCTCTGCACAGAGGATGCGGGGTTCCCCTACAGACAGCATCTGGATGGTCTTTGAAGGCTCTGGGTCAGAATATCCCTGACGTTCAGACCACCGGCTGGAGCCCCATCTCCCGAGGAGGAGACCATCTCCCGAAAACCGCCTGCGGTATTTTCCAAACACGTCCCTTCCACACCCAGCTCCTCAAGCCTGTCGACTCCTTGCAGTGGAGCCCAGCCCTGCAGTCCTAGCGATAGCCTCAAGTGACTGCTGAATAGGAGGCTTGAGAGACTTACTCACAAGTTTGGGCATCATTCCTGTCTAAGTATAATAGAGAGACTCTCGGCTTTAGAAAGTTTTCAAAATTATGCTATGCCAACATGAAAATTCTAAGAAAAATGCCTTAGCATACACTGTGTAACACAGGAGTTGAAGATTTTATAACACATTAATAGAATATTCACATTATAAAAATGAAAGGCAGGGAGCTATAAGATAAAAATTGAATTAAATCTAATATATTAGACTAAATATAATTCTAAGGCTGACAGAAAATGTCACAAATATTTCATGGTATAGAAGACATGTCATCTAAAATTATTTCATAACAAATACCAGCATTCAAACCTCAGATTTTATCAGCAAAAGCTGGGAGATGGATCAAGGGAGAGGAAGAAAAGTGGTATGAAATGCTTCGTTTTTACACACAAAAGAAATATATGATCCCACCTTTTTCTTTGCTTTGATAGCAAGGGAAATATCATGTAAGCCGTTTAAGTACAATATGTGTCAACAGTCATAAAAGAAATGTAATTTAAGAAAAAATAAGCAGGATTTAAATCACAAGGAGGATAAATACAAACTGAATACAATCTACTTAGGAATAGAAGCAGATACAAGAAAAAGAAGTACAGAACACAAAATCAAAGAGTGGATAGAATGAGACACACTTCTTCACTTCGTGAACTTGAATAGTTTAAAATATCCCAATTCAAAGGCTAAATCTGTCAGATGGGATGAAGAAACAAAAATTCAACTAAACATTTCACAGAGAAGATACATCTTAAATCAATTCCAGTCCTGTAACGATAAAATACATGTATTTAACATATGTAGTTTAAATTCAACTCAAACAGATCCCCTAGATAAGACCAATTTTTATATTTTTTATTTCAAGTACCAGAAAAGCGACATAAATGATCAGTTTAGCGTCCCATTAAGTACTGGGTTCTAACACAATTGTTCATTGCAAGTGTATTGTGCGCAAACGTTTCCCAGGTCTCCCCTCAGCGGTGGGGAGGACTTTGCCCTGACGCCGGGCAGGTTCCCGTCTGTGATGACTCTGCAGGAAGAGGCTGATCCCTGAGCTGAGCATCCTCCAGTTACCACCTGGCTCACGCACCGTGGTGGCTGTTAAAACAGGCCTGGCTTCTTAGTTCCTCATAGACAGCTCCAGACAGACCCTGGATTGGACAGAATGTTACAATGAAAAACACACAAGCTGCGCCAGCGCCCTCTGAAATGAGCAGAAGTACGTCAAAGCTGCTTCTCGTAGGCCCCTGCCCTGCGTCTGCATCCACACCAACCCCCCCAAAGCCACATCTTAGTTCTATTTTCTCACCAACTGTACAGGTACAACCCACAGAGGAATCTGAATGCATTCACCCAACACTGCAATCTGTAATCCTGGGAAGGCTGGACCCAATTCATGAAACACTTCCAGATCTAAACACTGGTTCTCTCACTTTTACTTTTGAAATATATCTATTTTACTGATTACGTTTTTCTCCTATTGAACACTAGCCCACAGGTACACATTTTAAGTGAAAATATTCTAAATATTTTGACACAGTCAAGTTAAGTACAACAATGATATGTTTTTTAATTAGAAAAATTAATGCACTTAAAATCATTTTGGTCGCATGGGAACCGATTTGTAATGTCTTCATTCAAAATGCCAGAGACATTAGGGGCACTAACTACAATTGGTGAAAAAAACTTGTGCAAAAGTGCTGCCCCCTGTCTAGACGACGGAGTCAGAACGTGAGGTGGCGGATGTTGTGCAGCCCAGGTTCACAGCCGGGTGCCGAGCATTCTCACCATTTATCGTCGTGTTGCGTGGAGCATGCGTAAGCTGTGTCCGAAGTGCCGGTGAGACGCCGGATGGGAGAGCTGCCCGCGGCCCCTCCGCGTCTGCGGCGCCCCTGCGCCAGCGGGGCTCGCCTCCTGCATGACTAAGTGGTGACATGTGTGTGTGCACGCGCACGTGCTCACTCGGCGTGCCCCACTCCGTGACCCGTGGACTCCTGCCCACCAGACTCCTCTGTCCCTGGAATTCTCCAGGCAAGAATACTGGAGTGGGTTGCCATTTCTTTCTCCGAATTGATGGCTTAGTCTACACTAATGTCTGACTCTTACTGCCTAATCATTTCTGTACGAAGAAACTGAAAAAAGAATGCAGTGGGAATTTAAAGTAAGTTTTCAGTAGACAGGCCCGTATTTTCTAAGTGTTTGCGTCGTCTGTGGGTTTCTTTCATCACCTGGCCTGCGTTACAGGGTCAGTCCCGGACTGCTCCTCGGCAGAGCTCGCGTCACCGATGCAGGTGTCTGTGTCCTGACTCCTCCGGCTTGGTCTCCTGTGCACCCCTGCCTGCAGATACAGCAGTAAACTCAGCACAGTGTTCTGCGCTATTCGGTCACTTTCGTTGTCACTGCAGTCCTGTCAGTCAGTCAGTCAGGTCAGTCGCTCAGTCACATCCGACTCTTTGCCACCCCATGGCCTGCAGCACACCAGGCCTCTGTCCATCCCCAACTCCCAGAGTTTACTCAAACTCATGTCCCTTGAGTCCTTCAGTCCTATAGCCTGGATTTAATTGCATTTATTTTCAGGGAAACCTGTAAAAACACAGTTTAAGTAGCTGCAGAGAATCCCACTGACGTGGGAGCAGTCAGCACCGAGATCCAGGCTGGAGTACCCCTTGTCTGCTGTGGGGCTCCTGTCTCCTTGGAGGGAGCCTTTCCTCACCACGCCACAGGCTTCCAGAACCTGTACACTCTCTCTTCCCCATGTCCTCTATCCTATATCCTATATCCTATATGGATAGCCTATGTATATACATATATATATTCTATATAAACACTATATCCGATAGACATCTGTAGCCTATATATACACCCTATAGCATATATATACTCCTTCCCTATGTCTCATATACTATTTCATATATATGTATGTATATATTTATTTATCTTGGCAAGGAGATCCAACCAGTCCACCCTAAAGGAAATCAGTCCTGAATATTCATTAGAAGGACTGATGCTGAAGTTGAAACTCTAATACTTTGACCACCTGATATGAAGAGCTGACTCATTTGAAAAGACCCTGATGCTGGGAAAGCTTGAAGGTGAAACGAGAAGGGGACGACAGAGGATGAGATGGTTGGATGGCATCACCGATGCTATGGACATGAGTTTGAGCAAGCTCCGGGAGTTGGCGATGGACAGGGAGGCCTTGGTGTGCTGCAGTCCACGGGGTCGCAAAGAGTCAGACACGACTGAGTGACTGAAATGGACTGAACTAAACTGATTTATCTTGTATATACCCCACTCCCAGAAAGATTTTTGAGGGAAGGGACTGACACATGTTTTCCAGCCAAATAACATTTATCCAGCTGTGTCTTTTTGGCCCTATCAGTCTGAGGGATGTTCCTTGTGGGAAAACCTGAGAGCAGAAGAACACATGGTCTTTGAGCAAATAGCAAAGCCTGGAGTTACAGCGCTATTACTTCTGTTATAAAATTTTTAACGGTGTACATTTCTAAAACTTAGAAAAATGATGGTGCCATGCTCCCACTCAAATCAAGCAATTCAAGCAGCGAACTTCTTACTTCTTAAGCTTTTTCTCTATTCCCAACAAACTGTTTCTTTGATGTAATTTACTTCTATGGGGCCTTTGTTGATGGTGCATTATATAATGTTGTGAAGTACACATTTCCCACATTCTAAACAAAGATTTAAACATCACAATGTTGGTTCTGACAGGTAAAAAATCTATTTCTTACATCCACAGCGCACAGTACCAGCTTCCCAGGCGGGACGGATGCTGAAGACGCATCAGGATCCCAGAGGGAGTTTGGAGTGGCCTGGAGCCCTCTCGCTGGGAGAGGGGTTGTTTATAGGAGGCAGCATGTTCAGAAAAACTCAGCTTTACTGGCTCTTCTATTTTAAATACCTTGACAAAAAACACTTCTGACGTTTCAAATAACACAGATATATTTAATGGAATTAGCTGTCTGAACGGCTTTCTTTCAAGCCAGGCCACTTTCTAGAATAATTATTCTTTTACGAATATAAGGATTTGAACTTTGAAAGAGGAAATACCCAAGAGTTTCTGAGTGCTAGAGCATTTTTGCAAGGCCTGTGGGATGCAGATTATTCCTGTCGGTTATTCTCTGGTTGGTTGCTCGGCTCAAGGTTTGATTTTCATGAGAACAAGCGAGTGCAGGTGAGACTGATCCTGGCTACTCCCGAAGCAGGTGGAGACCTCGGATGGGGGGCAGAGGAGGCGGGGAGGGGCAAGCAGGGCCCAGGAATCGGCCCCAGGTCCAGGGGGTAAGGGCCTCAGCTTCCCGCACAGGACCCTCACCCAGGCCCCGCGACCCCAGAAGGGTGGGGAGGGACGTGGCAGGAAGGGAGGGCGCCGGCTGCCCCCGGCTCCGGGGTGAGGGTGGAGCTGCTGAATCTCCACGTGGGGCTGTGTCTTCACGGGCTCACAGGATAGAAAGTTTGCTCTCAGCCTATTGCTCAGAGAAGTCAGCCCTTTAGACAGAAAGAGTGAGCTCCCCCGACGACTGACTGCTCGGCAGGATTTCTATCAAAAGAAACCTCACCGCTCCCAGGCCTGGGAGTCAGGAGCAGGGCCCAGGCCCGGCAACAGCGTGAAGTGTCTTACTTGGGGGAATTCTGTGTTTCACAGACTCTGTTATAAAAAGTTCCAGGTTTAGTTACTTTATTTTCTGCATAGTCTGACACCAGCTTCTAATAGAAGAAGATGAAAGGCAAGCAACACATCCTTTCTGCGTTAACAGAAAAGAGGCAGACGCCGTAGTTAGAAGCAGAAGAAGCACCCAGGTGACCACGGAGGACTCCTTTCTAGATGGGGTGTCATCAGCAGGGATCCCCCATGGTTCTGCAGGTCCTGTGACAAAGGTTCAGAGAGGCCCCACCCGGTGTCAGGGCAGGAGGAGGGGCGGGACAGGCTGCTCCATCCTGCGGCAGCGGAGGCGGCAGGGCTGGTGCTGGGCAGCTCCCCGCCGGCCGGGCAGGCAGCTGGTGTGTCCGCGGTGGCCCCGACGGAGGGACCGCCGGGTGCTGGGTTGAAGCCAGGCCTGACTTTGCAGACAGAACCGGCGAGACCTGTGCGACGCGTGGGACTCGACACCACCCGCCCCAGGACAGAGGGGCCTGCCCGGGCTTCCTCCTGGGCCGGACCGGCTCCACAGGTGCTGGGGACACGGCCGCCTGCCCGCCCTTGGCCGGCCCGACCCCCTTCTGTGCCAGGCGAGTGTTCCTGACTCCTCGGGCCAAAGGACCGGGAGCATTTCACATTCAGTGTGTGTGCTTCTCAGCCGCCTTTCATAAAGGCTGGCCCTGCTCATGGTCCCACCAAGACTGTATCAGACCTGTTTTCCCAAAGTCTACCTAATCAATAGCTCACAAACCACGAAGAAAAAGTGATTATGATTTTAGCCTTGTTTTATAACAAAGTTAAACATCCTCAGGGCATTTCCATTCGTTTATTAGTAATGAATGATTCTATGTAATTTGGGCCATTTTCCAGCTTCTATTATTATTATTATTTTTTATCATTTTATTTTATATTGGAGTACGGTTGCTTAGCAACATCCTGTTAACAGCCGGTGTGTAACACACTAGGTCACGCATGTGTGTGTCTGTTCTCTCCCCGTTTGGGTTGTTGCACGGTACTGAGCAGGGCTCTCTGCGCTATACAGTGGTTTTATTATTGAATTGTGTATTTTCTGGTTTGTTCATTTCCTTGGAAACATGCAGCATCTAAGTTGCTCAGATTGTAAATTCTAAATCTTATCCCACTTTCGGTCATGCGTAGGAGCATTTCCCATGCTAATGTCATAAAAACATGGCTCCAAGTTTTTCTTCTGGCATTTTTGTGATTGTAGTTTTCACATTTAAATCTTTAATCTAAAAACAGTTCATTATGTTTGAGTTGTGAGATAAGGATTCAATATAATTTTTATTAGGAGAACAACTATATGTTATTCTAAAAGTGTAGACTTTTCATGATTACTTTGCTTGAAGTTAGAAATTCCCACCAGGACCTATCCAGGACCGCTTTCCCTCCTGTTGCTAATGGGTTTGTTATTCACGTCACTGCTGATGTTATTCATGTGTCCAAAAAGCTGAGCTGTGAAGAGAAGCATGGTGAAAGGAAAGCACCTTATTTTGCTGTTTACTAATTCTTATAAATTATTCAGTCGGTTGGAATTCCAGGGATCGGGGAGGGGATTCTGGGATGCTAGAGCCGCTCTCACAGGCTGGTCCAAGCACCACTGCAGTTTGCAAATGTTCTTCGAGCCTGGGGATGTGCGCCGTTCTGTATAATGAAAACACTCAGGATACAACATAACACGCTTCTCCTGGGAAAGAACAGGACAGTTCTAGCATCAGAAATGATAACTGTTAGAGATGGAAGCACCTATTATTATATAAAACTCCATGAATTATTGATGATTCTCAACGAGTAAAATCAAAGGAATCTGTGATCACTTTTGGGAAATACTAGACATACAACTCATAATTTTGAAAATGGAAAGAAAGAGGAAGAATAAAGCATTTATCCTGCCTTTCATATAAAAACCGCACCTCAGAGTAACCAAATAGTTGATAAAGGGAGGTTTCTCTGTGTAGAAATAATTCAGCTAATAAGAAAAGAATGGTAATGTGAAAATATCATGACTTTGCTACCCTTAATACGACAATGAGCCTGGGTGGTGAGTGTTAACGCCAGTTACTGAGGGAGAAAGGGAGAAAGAGGTGCCCAGACACCAAATGATTCGTGGTGACAGAGCACAGTGTCCCCAGGTGAACATCTCACCAAAAACGTGGACCAACACCATGAAGTTGGTGGAGCATATTGATCTAAGTATCAATTTATAGAACATACTGGGAACTGATGGAAATACTTAAAAAGTTACACATCAGAATACAGTCATCACACCAGCTGGTGGGACTTCTGGAAGACCAATATCTCGGTGTCTTCAACACATAAACTGTAAGAGGGGAAAAGTCAACAATATATTTCAAGCTTGAAAATACATTATCAATTTCTTCAAAGACTGTTTCTAGGGTTGAGCCACAGACGTGAACCAACTGGGAGCTGACTGTTTATCCACAAGGTGAAGGAAACGTTTCGGCGTCACATGTCTGTACGTGTGGATACGGAGGTGTGCCCAGACATGTGCCTCAGGGAAGCAGCAGGACCGCAGAAGAAACACGGAGGTCTCACGGCAGCGTTAGCGCTCCCAGAGGAGCTGGAAACACGCCGAAGTCCCCGAACGGGGGGAAGTGACCCGCCACCTGGTGATGCACGCAGCCTGGCTTGGGGCCCAGCTGGCTGGCAGCCTGGGCGTTTGAGCTCTTTCCAGGAGCCCTGTGGGTTGGGTTTCAGTTTACTATCTTACGAGTCTTTCTCGATTGGCCCTTTTCAGTTCCCGTTTTCTTCTTTTGCTGTTATATTTTGGCTCGAACGGGTGAATTTTTATTATCCAGTCTGTTCCTCTATTGACTTTGTCTCTATTATTTATCTTTCAGTGGTTTCCCTCAAAATCACCATTTTTATCTTTACCTTTTTATGGTTTACTCTGACATTCTCTCATCCATCTGTCATATAATGACTTTCATGACATTAAACCCAGTCTCTCTTGTCTGCTATTCCCTTCCACTTAAGTTTCGTGTGGCAATCTCACCATATTTTATGTTTTGTTGCTGTTTTAAATAGTCAGCTTTTGAAGAATGTAACAGAAGAAAGGGAAACACTGTGCTTATTCATCTTCAAATGTACTATTTCCAGTGTTCGTTATTACTTCTGGACACCACGTTTCTTTCTGATAAAATCTCCCTTCAGCCTGAAGAACTTCCTCCATCATTTTTCAGGGTGCAGATCAGCTGGGAACACATTTATTCAGCTTTAATTCATCTTAAAATGTCTTTATTTATCCTTAATGCTTGAAAGATGGTTTGGCTAGATTCATTCCTAATTTGACAGACTTTTTATTCAGTGACATTTTCTTCTGCCGCCAATCATTATTTTTGTGACAAAATATCCTCTGTGAGTTTTATCATTGCTCCCAACATGGAATAAATCTCTTTCTGCATCTGGCTGCTTTTTTATCTTCGGGTTTCAGCAACTTGCTCCAGAGGCCTGGGGTGGCTTTCCTTGTGATTCTCCTGTTCAGGGTTTGCTGTGCCTTCTGGATCTGCAGATTGCTATTTCAGATAATTTGGGTTATTTTCTGTCAATATTGCTTCAGATATATTTTCTGCCCATTACTGGGCAAAGGAGAAAAGAAAGAAATATCCATTTGAATGCAGAGTTCCAAAGAATAGCAAGGAGAGATAAGAAAGCCTTCCTTAGGGATCAATGCAAAGAAATAGAGGAAAGAATAGAATGGGAAAGACTGGAGATCTCTTTAAGAAAATTAGAGATACCAAGGGAACATTTCACGCAAAGATGAGCACAATAAAGGACAGAAATGGTATAGACCTAACAGAAGCAGAAGATATTAAGAAGTGGCAAGAATACAGAGAAGAACTATACAAAAAAATATCTTCATGACCCAAATAATCATGATGGCATGATCACTCACCTAGAGCCAGACATCCAGGAATGCGAAGTCAAGTGGGCCTTAGGAAGCATCACTACAAACAAAGCTAGTGGAGGTGATGGAATTCCAGTTGAGCTATTTCAAATCCTAAAAGATGATGCTGTGAAAGTATTGCACTCAATATGCCAGCAAATTTGGAAAACTCAGCAGTGGCCACAGGACTGGAAAAGGTCAGTTTTCATTCCAATCCCAAAGAAAGGCAATGCCAAAGAATGTTCAAGTTACCACACAATTGCACTCATCTCACATGCTGGCAAAATAATGCTCAAAATTCTCCAAGCCAGGCTTCAACCATACGTAAACCATGAAATTCCAAATGTTCAAACTGGATTTAGAGGCAGAAGAACCAGAGATCAAATTGCCAACATCCTCTGAATCATCAAAAAAGCAAGAGAGTTCCAGAAAAACATCTACTTCTGCTTTTTTGACTATGCCAAAGCCTTTGACTGTGTGGATCACAATAAACTGTGGAAAATTCTTCAAGAGATGGGAATACCAGACCACCTGACCTGCCTCCTGACAAGTCTGTATGCAGGTCAGGAAGCAACAGTTAGAACTGGATATGGAACAACAGACTGGTTCCAAACTGGGAAAGGAGTACATCAAGGCTATATATTGTCACCCTGCTCATTTAACTTATATGCAGAGTACATCATGAGAAACGCTGGTCTGGATGAAGCACAAGCTGGAATCAAGATTGCCAGGAGAAACATCAATAACCTCAGATATGCAGATGACACCACCTTTATGGAAGAAAGTGAAGAGGAACTAAAAAGCCTCTTGATGAAATTGAAAGAGAAGAGTGAAAAAGTTGGCTTACAGCTCAACATTCAGAAAACTAAGATCATGGCATCTGGTCACATCACTTCATGGCAAATAGATGGGGAAACAATGGAAACAGTGAAAGACTTTATTTCTGGGGGGCCTCAAAATCACTGCAGATGGTGAATGCAACCATGAAATTAAAAGATGTTTGGTCCTTGGAAGAAAAGCTATAACCAACCTAGACAGAATATTAAAAAGCAGAGACATTAGTTTGCCAACATAGGCCTGTCTGATCAAAGCTATAGTCATGTATGGATGTGAGAGTTGGACTATAAAGAAAGCTGAGCACAGAAGAATTGATGCTTTTGAACTGTGGTGTTGGAGGAGACTCTTGAGAGTCCCTTGGACTGTAAGGAGATTCAACCAGCCCATCCTAAAGGAAATCAGTCCTGAGTATTCATTGGAAAGACTGATGCTGAAGCTGAAACTCCAATACTTTGGCCACCTGATGCGAAGAGCTCATTTAAAAGACCCTGATTCTGGGAAAGATTGAAGGCGGGAGGAGAAGGGGACGACAGAGGATGAGATGTTTGGGTGGCATCACCGACTGCTGGCCATGGGTTTGAGCAAGCTCCAGGAGTTGGTGATGGACAGGGAGGCCTGGTGTGCTGCAATCTATGGGATCACATAGAGTTGGACACAACTGAGTGACTGAACAGAACTGAATATTTTCATTGATATTTTTTCTGCACCGTAAAGTTACCTACATGTTTGAGTTGTCCGCACTCATTTTCAGAGGGGATTGAAGCTTTGCCCCTTTTCTCACTTCTTCTGTCTCTGCTTGGGTAGTGAGTATAGGTGGGTCTCCGTTTTCTTCTCCTGCTCGATCTTCTTCTAATTCCTTCCAAGGAACTTTTAATGTCTGATACTTGATTTTTCACTTCTAGAAATCCAATTTGGTTCCTTTTAAGTTTTCAGATCTCACCTGAATCTCCCCATCCTTTACCCACTGTGGTCAGGTCTTCCTGTTGCCATGGTGATGGGCAGGTATCACCGAATCCTCCGATGTGGCTCTTGGGGCCAGGCTGCAGTGGCCGCAGTGGTCAGCCTCGGGGCTGCCTTACCCGCCTTCTCCTGTCCCACGAGGAAGCCCGCTCAGTCCACCACTCGCAGGTGAGAGCCCTCCAGGTTCACCGCTGCGGCATCCTCCCGTGTCTCCCACAGAGACGCCCTGCTCCTGTTCCATGGGCACTGATGTGCTACCTGGGGCAGCCATCTGGGCCATGCTGAATGCACATGCTTGTCTTTTATTCATGTTTAATGAAACTCATTTGAGGGGAAAAAATGGTTTCTTCTACATTAAAGAAAATCAGTTTACATTTCTCTATCCTGTAGTGCAGAAAGAGCATCGGTGAGGTCAGGGCTATGATCCAGTCCATCCTACACAGACCCACTCAGCTGAAAATGTGTCCAGGGTTCTTATTGTTTTTGGATGATTTTTTAAATGGAAGTGAGAAAAACTCCGATCCAGGCAGGCAGTGTGTCCTCTCCTCTCCAGCTCCTGGTGCTGTCTGGGAAGGTCTGTGTCCTGTACATTGGGCCTGCCTTCTTCCTCTGCTGAGCAGGAGGGTCAGGAGACTAGTGAGCAGGACCAGCTCGCCCCTGACCGCAGGCACCGTGGGGTGGGAAGGACCCCTGCAGCCCAGCCCTGTCATCCGCCCGGCTTCTTCCTCATTCATTCCAATCTTGCAAATGTTTATTTATGAAACAAGGATTCACCATGACTTTGTAAAACATCAGGCCCTGTGTTATGCCAGGAACACTGATGAGTCAACCGATGGCCCCTTGCTCTGGGATTGCAGCTCCGGTGACAGTCACACGCGTGGAATGCCCTTCGTACTTTCTGCTAAACCGTGGGAAGAGAGGTCGGCCGGGCCCCATGCCCCAGCCTGTGAGCTTGGCGCTGAGACCTGCTCTGAGAGCTGAGCCCTGAACTGAGAAGGAGACGGTGGGGAGGCGTGTGGTCTCCTCTCCTCCCCCTGGGTGGGTGGGGAGGCTTCGCAGGTTCGGGCTGGGCACTGACCACTCACATCCTCTCATGGGTCATGGAGGGTCTGTCCTGTCTCCTCTCCACCCCGTGGGGGGGGTCCCATCCCAGCATTTTGGGGGTGTTGAGCACTCAGCCAGCCCCAGGCAGCTGAGATGGGCAGCAGGGTGTGGTGTCGGGCGCTCGCAGCCGGGCAGAGCCATGTGGGGTGCCCTGGGGACAGGTTCAAGGGAGTCTTTGCTGCAGGAGGACGTGGGGGCTTGTCTGAGTGATCCCGGGACGGGCGGGAGCCCGAGCTGCTACCCAGAGATGTGCAGGCCCCACTGCTGATCCCGGGATGAGGGGTTAATATGGGGTCTCACCCAGGAGCAGAGCGGGGGGGCGGGGCTCAGGTCACGGGATGCCTCCTGGTTCCCAGGTGCCGAGGCTCATGTAACAATATTAGGCCTTAGTTTTAGGTCTCAAACTACCAAATCACTTCCCTAAAGCAAGGGGAATGAGTTTGTTTGGTTATCATCCTAATATTTACTTCGATATCCACAGGTCTGTCAATGTGCTGCTTCTGGAAGCCTCAGATCCAGGCTGGAGCTGGAGAAATTCTGGTGAGAAGGTGACCTCTTACGGGCCGATGCCTTGTTTCTGCCGTGTCCTCCTCTTGACGCTGGGTGAGGACCTGGGGAGACGCTGGGAACCAGGAGTGAGCAGCAGGGGCAGAGGCCCCAGGAGGACGCGTGTGGGGCTTGAGGGACAGGACGGGGTGGAGTGGTGGGCGTCGAGCGAGACGGGGGCTGGCTGCCCGTTTGCATGGAAGCCCCTGGCTGGGGACATGGAAGGAAGGTGTGTTTATAAGCATGCACTTTCCTTTTCCTTTCTTCACTCATCCTTAAAATTTTTCCCCATTTTTTTTTTTTTTTGGCCTTTGAAAAGTCCTTTTTTATCCTTCCAAGCCAAGCTAAAACATCACATCACTGAAAATCTCCCTTGAAATCAAATCTAAGCCTCCACATAACAAAAACAGAGCCTTTCCTGATGCCTGAAGTGCTGCGAGTCCTCCAAGCCCAGTGGCTTCTTCTTGCTGAGCTATTAAGGTGCGACCCCTTCCCCGAGGGAGGGGAAGCAGTCAGACGGGAACCCTGGCGGGGATGTGGGGAAGACGTGCCTGATAAGGAGGTGACGTAACAGCGCCCATCACGCACCAATACCCACGCTCGGTAGGTGGCGCTCATGCCAGCCTCCCTCCCAGGCCTCCTTCAGCCTCAGGGACCCCACCCATCAGCGGGGCCTTTCTTATCCGTGGTCTGACTCCCGTGGTCCCCACCGCCTGCTTTCCAAACACCCCCAGCTTTTCATCAAACTCTCTGGGAGCTGAGCTGGCCTGTCACCTGAGCCCTGGACACGGAGTCACTATTCTACCTAAACATCAGCCCGTGTGAGGTACAGATTGAGGCCTGGCTCCCCCTCACAGCGCTGTGACAATCAGAAATCAATCACGGAGAGGGCAGGAAAGCTCCAGGCCTTAGAGGCAAGTGAACATTCTCGATAGGAATGTGGGCCTCCAAATTCACTGTTTATCAGACCCCGAGGTCTGATTGAAAAAAAGAAAACAAAAAAACGAAAATAAGGCACAGCAGGACTCCTCAGTCCTAATTATCACAGAGGCTTAGCCTTATGAGTGTAAATTGTAAATCACACCAACTGTAGCCTAAATAATCAGTCATGGAATTTTACATAATAGACTCAGAATCCAGTAATATCCATTATGTTGACTAAATTTAAAAATCCATTAGGTCTAAGACACACGAGGCTAAAAATACTGGCTCCCCCAGAGCAACCCCGATCCGCTGGGGAGGCGGCCGTGGGGATGCGATTCCTGCACGGTGGCCCATGTCCATGTCCCCTCAACTCCCAGCGGCCGCGGTCCTGTGGGAGGGCCGCCCGCAGTCACCCTCGCCCGCCCTCACCTGTCCTGAAGGGTCCTCCCGGCCCTCACCCCGTCCCGAGGGGTCCTACCCGCCCTCACCCCGTCCCGAGGGGTCCTCCCGGCCCTCACCCCGTCCCGAGGGTTCCTCCCGGCCCTCACCGCGTCCCGAGGGGTCCTCCCCGCCCTCACCCCGTCCCGAGGGGTCCGCCCGGCCCTCACCCCGTCCCGAGGGGTCCTCCCGGCCCTCACCCCGTCCCGAGGGGTCCTCCCGGCCCTCACCGCGTCCCGAGGGGTCCGCCCGGCCCTCACCCCGTCCCGAGGGGTCCTCCCGGCCCTCACCCCGTCCCGAGGGGTCCTCCCGGCCCTCACCGCGTCCCGAGGGGTCCTCCCCCGCCCTCACCCCGTCCCGAGGGGTCCTCCCGGCCCTCACCCCGTCCCGAGGGGTCCTCCCGGCCCTCACCGCGTCCCGAGGGGTCCTCCCGGCCCTCACCGCGTCCCGAGGGGTCCTCCCCGCCCTCACCCGGTCCCGAGGGGTCCTCCCCGCCCTCACCCCGTCCCGAGGGGTCCTCCCCGCCCTCACCCCGTCCCGAGGGGTCCTCCCCGCCCTCACCGCGTCCCGAGGGGTCCTCCCCGCCCTCACCCCGTCCCGAGGGGTCCTCCCCGCCCTCACCCCGTCCCGAGGGGTCCTCCCGGCCCTCACCGCGTCCCGAGGGGTCCGCCCGGCCCTCACCCCGTCCCGAGGGGTCCGCCCCGCCCTCACCGCGTCCCGAGGGGTCCGCCCGGCCCTCACCCCGTCCCGAGGGGTCCTCCCCGCCCTCACCCCGTCCCGAGGGGTCCTCCCCGCCCTCACCCCGTCCCGAGGGGTCCTCCCCGCCCTCACCCCGTCCCGAGGGGTCCTCCCCGCCCTCACCGCGTCCCGAGGGGTCCGCCCCGCCCTCACCCCGTCCCGAGGGGTCCTCCCCGCCCTCACCCCGTCCCGAGGGGTCCTCCCCGCCCTCACCCCGTCCCGAGGGGTCCGCCCGGCCCTCACCCCGTCCCGAGGGGTCCTCCCCGCCCTCACCCCGTCCCGAGGGGTCCTCCCCGCCCTCACCCCGTCCCGAGGGGTCCTCCCCGCCCTCACCCCGTCCCGAAGGGTCTTCCAGTGACTTGGGAGGCAGGCCGAGAGGCGAGCGCCCGCCGCCCTGGGTCAGCTCCTCGCTGCAGAGCCTTGTGAGGTCCCCATCCTGCCCACACCCAGGGCACCCGGGGCAGGACTGGGATGCGAAGATCGGCCGATGCTCCGGACGCTGCGGACACTGCACGGGCCTGAGGTGGGTGCGGGCCAAGAGCGTGAAAACCCCAGTGCTCCCTGGCCTCGGAGCAGCCCCTGCCCGGCGGCCGCGTGCTCACCGCGGGATGTGAAGCCTCCTCGGGAGGCTTGGGCCAAAGCCCTGCTGAGACCCCTAGACCCGGGCCTCTCCGCTCCGTCGGTGATGGAGGGGTGGGCGGCTAGTGCGGATGCCAGGTGTGACCCCGAAGGCGCTCACCCTCCTGGAGGTCCGGGCCGTGGACCCTGCGGGATTCCAGCAGGGACAGGATCCCTGAGGGTCCTGGAGGCCGCTAACCAGAGCAGAGGGTGAGCCTGTCTCAGCAGCGTGAGCAGGACCTGGCGGACAAACCCTGGGACCCCCCCACTCCCCCCAGCCCCCACACCCCGCAGCCCTGCCCCAGGGAGAAACCGGGAACCGAGGGGGCAGGATCTCAGAGGGGCCAAGCCTCCCATCCCCGGGCAGGACACGGGCTGAGGAGGGGACACTTGAAGAGACGTGGGGCTGTCCCCGAGGTGAGGAGGAGCCTCTCTGCCCGGAGCCTGCGGCCGGAAGCGGGAGGATCCCCGCCCTTCTCAGCCCTGCGGCCCGGCACCCGAGGCAAGTGGCCCTGGGGGCCCCCGCGGGCTCCACGTGAAAGCCCCAGGCTGTGTCTCAGCGGCGCAGGCGACAAGGAACAGAAAGTTACCTTTCATATCCTCAGGTCGTCTAAACTATAATTTACATTCCAGTCACATCCCTGAGGGGAAATGAATAAACAGGAACCTTGGCAGGGAATTGCAGGCATAAGCACCAGGGAATATTTTTGAAAACAAAATGTTTATATTATCACATGTTAAATTATTTCAGAGAATTGGAACGTGGTGCCTCTTTCTTCCAGGGTCCCGGAACGTTCCTCTTCCTCCCTCTGAGCAGAATAAAAGCAGCTTCTCCAAAAGGCGTAAGTGCCGCTCGCAGGAAATGAGCAGCCCGCATGGCCGCCGGGCCCGCGCGGTCACCAGCTTCTCGGGGCTCAGGGTGCCCTCAGCCGCTGCGCGGTGTCCTGCCTCAGGCTGCGTGGAGGCCGCAGGTGGCCGCTGAGGGAGCCGCGGTTCCCGCCCTCGGGACTCCGAGAGCCGGGGTGGCAGGCCGCTCAGCCCTCGTCACTTCAGTCTCTCCATCGCTGTCGTTTCCTGAGCCCCGGGTGGACACGAGCCCGCCCTGGCGGTCACTCTGAGCCAGTCTGCAGGTTGGAAACGGCGGTGACCTGCCCCTCTGCTGGGTTAGGAGCGGGGCCCAGGGTGGACGTCACCCCCGGGGACCTGGCCTGCGCCCACGTCTCCCCTTCTTTGGGGCGGGGCTGGGGCTGACCTCCACCTGCCTCTGCCTGCGAGCCGCCAGGGTCAGGAGGGTGAAGGTCTGTGGCGAGGCAGCCCCTGGTGGGGAAGGGTGGCTTCTGAACGGCCCCGGGCCGCCCGCCCCAGGCTCCACTGTCCCCCGACGGGCTGCCTCCCTGTCCCCCGGCCCCTGCGGGCTCACCCGAGACCCACTTGCCCACGGGGAGTGCCCCCCTCTCGTAGCATCTGTGGCTGCTTGAGACCACGAGCCGCCTCTTCCCCAGGACTGGCCAGCCTTGAGCTCTGGTGCATCAAACTCCTCTGGTTTTTGTTTTCTTTTCAGATTGAATTTTTTATTGATAGTTTGGGGATCATTGTTTTAGATTTACAACCTGTTACTGGCCATAACACAGATTTTTCAGTAGCTGATTTACAACATTGTGTTAATTTCTGCTGCATGGTGAAGTGACTTGTAAATATATGTATGTGTGTATATGGAGGTGGTTTAGGTGATGAGTCGTGTCTGACTCTTGCAGCCCCATGAGCTCTAAGCTGCCAGGCTCCTCTGTCCATGGGCGTCTCCTGACAAGAATACTGGAGTGGGCTGCCATTTCCTCCTCCAGGTGATCTTCCCCACCCAGGGATTGAACCCCGGTCTCCTGCACTGCAGGCAGATTCTTTAACAACTGAGCTACAAGGGAAGCCCATATGTATATATATGCACATATTCTTTCTCACATTCTTTTCTGGGATGGTTTGTCACAGGATGTTGAACACAGTTCCCTGAGCTACACTGTTGGACCATGTTGCCTCTCCATCCTGCGTGTAATGGTTTGCTCTGCTAATTCCAAATTCCCAGTCCTTCCTCCCCCACCCCTTGAACCCTTCTGGTTTGGACTTGATGCCGGGGGCCCCTCTTCCTCTGGAGGGGCCCCCTGAGGCAGACACCCTGGGGGAGGGTTGCCTGAAGCTGGAAGTCACGAATTCTGGGTTCACCAATGTTAGCTGCCTTTAGATAAGTCTCCAGACTGTGTATTTCGGTTTCACAGCTTTCTCTTTTTTATGATAATAACCAGATCAAAATTTTCCTTAAAGATTACAGGAGATGGCATGTCTGAAGCAAGCGTAAGCAGTAAATGCTGCGCGGGAGTTAAGTTATAATTAGTACCAGGGAGAGACCAAGCGAAGGGGGTGCCCGCAGGTTTGGTGGGTGAGGGTCTCCATGGTCTCCTGGGATCAGGTGAAGGGGGGTGCCCGCAGGTTTGGTGGGTGAGGGTCTCCATGGTCTCCTGGGATCGGGTGAAGGGAGGTGACCACAGGTTTGGTGGGTGAGGATCTCCCGGGATTGGGTGAAGGGAGGTGCCTGCAGGTTTGCTGGGTGAGGGTCTCCATGGTCTCCTGGGATCAGGTGAAGGGGAGTGCCTGCAGGTTTGGTGGGTGAGGATCTCCTGGGATCAGGTGAAGGGGGGTGCCTGCAGGTTTGCTGGGTGAGGGTCTCCATGGTCTCCTGGGATCGGGTGAAGGGGGGTGCCCACAGGTTTGGTGAGTGAGGGTCTCCATGGTCTCCTGGGATCAGGTGAAGGGGGGTGCCCGCAGGTTTGGTGGGTGAGGGTCTCCATGGTCTCCTGGGATCGGGTGAAGGGGGGTGCCTGCAGGTTTGGTGGGTGAGGGTCTCCATGGTCTCCTGGGATCGGGTGAAGGGGGGTGCCCACAGGTTTGGTGGGTGAGGGTCTCCATGGTCTCCTGGGATCGGGTGAAGGGGGGTGCCCACAGGTTTGGTGGGTGAGGGTCTCCATGGTCTCCTGGGATCAGGTGAAGGGGGGTGCCTGCAGGTTTGCTGGGTGAGGGTCTCCATGGTCTCCTGGGATGAGGTGAAGGGGGGTGCCTGCAGGTTTGCTGGGTGAGGGTCTCCATGGTCTCCTGGGATCAGGTGAAGGGGGGTGCCTGCAGGTTTGGTGGGTGAGGGTCTCCATGGTCTCCTGGGATGAGGTGAAGGGGGGTGCCTGCAGGTTTGCTGGGTGAGGGTCTCCATGGTCTCCTGGGATCGGGTGAAGGGGGGTGCCCACAGGTTTGGTGGGTGAGGGTCTCCATGGTCTCCTGGGATCAGGTGAAGGGGGGTGCCTGCAGGTTTGGTGGGTGAGGGTCTCCATGGTCTCCTGGGATCGGGTGAAGGGGGGTGCCCACAGGTTTGGTGGGTGAGGGTCTCCATGGTCTCCTGGGATCAGGTGAAGGGGAGTGCCTGCAGGTTTGGTGGGTGAGGATCTCCTGGGATGAGGTGAAGGGGGGTGCCTGCAGGTTTGGTGGGTGAGGGTCTCCATGGTCTCCTGGGATCAGGTGAAGGGGGGTGCCTGCAGGTTTGGTGGGTGAGGGTCTCCATGGTCTCCTGGGATCGGGTGAAGGGGGGTGCCCACAGGTTTGGTGGGTGAGGGTCTCCATGGTCTCCTGGGATCGGGTGAAGGGGGGTGCCCGCAGGTTTTGTGGATGAGGGTCTCCATGGTCTCCTGGGATCGGGTGAAGGGGGGTGCCTGCAGGTTTGTTGGGTGAGGGTCTCCATGGTCTCCTGGGATCGGGTGAAGGGGGGTGCCCACAGGTTTGGTGGGTGAGGGTCTCCATGGTCTCCTGGGATTGGGTGAAGGGGGGTGCCCGCAGGTTTGGTGGGTGAGGGTCTCCATGGTCTCCTGAGATCAGGTGAAGGGGGGTGCCTGCAGGTTTGCTGGGTGAGGGTCTCCATGGTCTCCTGGGATGAGGTGAAGGGGGGTGCCTGCAGGTTTGCTGGGTGAGGGTCTCCATGGTCTCCTGGGATCAGGTGAAGGGGAGTGCCTGCAGGTTTGGTGGGTGAGGATCTCCTGGGATCAGGTGAAGGGGGGTGCCTGCAGGTTTGGTGGGTGAGGGTCTCCATGGTCTCCTGGGATCGGGTGAAGGGGGGTGCCCACAGGTTTGGTGGGTGAGGGTCTCCATGGTCTCCTGGGATCAGGTGAAGGGGGGTGCCCGCAGGTTTGGTGGGTGAGGGTCTCCATGGTCTCCTGGGATCGGGTGAAGGGGGGTGCCTGCAGGTTTGGTGGGTGAGGGTCTCCATGGTCTCCTGGGATCGGGTGAAGGGGGGTGCCCGCAGGTTTGGTGGGTGAGGGTCTCCATGGTCTCCTGGGATCGGGTGAAGAGGGGTGCCCGCAGGTTTGGAGGGTGAGGGTCTCCATGGTCTCCTGGGATCGGGTGAAGGGGGGTGCCCGCAGGTTTGGTGGGTGAGGGTCTCCATGGTCTCCTGAGATCAGGTGAAGGGGGGTGCCTGCAGGTTTGCTGGGTGAGGGTCTCCATGGTCTCCTGGGATCAGGTGAAGGGGGGTGCCTGCAGGTTTGCTGGGTGAGGGTCTCCATGGTCTCCTGGGATGAGGTGAAGTGGGGTGCCTGCAGGTTTGGTGGGTGAGGGTCTCCATGGTCTCCTGGGATCGGGTGAAGAGGGGTGCCCGCAGGTTTTGTGGGTGAGGGTCTCCATGGTCTCCTGGGATCGGGTGAAGGGGGGTGCCCGCTGGTTTGGTGGGTGAGGGTCTCCATGGTCTCCTGGGATCGGGTGAAGGGGGGTGCCCGCTGGTTTGGTGGGTGAGGGTCTCCATGGTCTCCTGGGATCGGGTGAAGAGGGGTGCCCGCAGGTTTTGTGGGTGAGGGTCTCCATGGTCTCCTGGGATCGGGTGAAGGGGGGTGCCTGCAGGTTTGGTGGGTGAGGGTCTCCTGGGATGAGGTGAAGGGGGGTGCCCACAGGTTTGGTGGGTGAGGGTCTCTGTGGTCTGGGATCCGGTGGGTCCCTAGCCCTCTCCTCAGCCTCAGAGCCCGAGCAGGACTCCCAGGAGCCTGAAGGTCCCATGTCGGATGCTCAGACAGCAGCATGTTGGGAGGAAACTGGGGCCTGAAGCCCCTTCCATGTTCCCGTCTCAATAATGATGTTTAATGACTGAGAGGCAGCAAAATAAAATCTGCAACTGAATTTAGTAATTATTTCCCACTTAGGGGTAACAAGGCCACCTGTTAGGAGTGTTTTATTTCTTGTCTGTGTTGAGCTCCACAGTTTGGGAAAGAGTATGAAGGGATTCTTATTCAGGCTGCTGTTACCCTACAGGAATCAGGAAATTAATTAAAATCTAAACGCAAACTCTATCCTATTGAATGTAATGAGTTTACTATAGGAAAACTCATTTTTATGCATTTTTTATCAACTATTCTTTTTCAGATACTTTCTGTTAAACATTAACGGTTATCACACTTTCAAAATAGTATAATTAAAATCTCTGTATCACCAAATTCATATTTTTTAAAATCAACCAAATTACATGATCTTAAGGTCTGAGACGGTCAGTTATTCAGGAGGTTACTCTTCTTTCTGGAAAGCAGATAATGAGGGAGTTTCTAAGAGCAAAGCTACTTTTTAAAATTTGTCTTTACTTGTTTGAGAAAGAGTTGCCTCACATTATAGGTGATCATAAGGAAGCAGAATCCCGAGGAGCCTAGTGTCAGAGAGACGTAGAAACTTCCAGACATGAGACTTGGGAATAAAAATGACACAAATGAGCAGAGTCAGGTAACAGGAAGGATTCTCTAAATCAATGATTCAGAACGCCCCGTGGATGTCAGGGTCAGAGCCGGCTGACTCGGGGAGGGCGGGCGTGCCTCCATCCTGCTCAGAACTCTCGTTCCTCTGGTGCTGAGGAGAAAACCAATGTTCCCGCTCTCGACGTGGTTCCTCAGCTCAGAAACCTCCTGCGTGTGGTAAGTAAGTGGCCCTCAGCCCCTTAGAAAGAGGCTCATCGCTGAGTCCTCCCCACAGTGTCCGCAGTGGGTGCTGACCCCTGAGACCCCCGGTCAGGCTTCTGGACGCGGCGGTGTCCGCCCTCAGGCTGGGTGTTCAGGGCCGGGGCAGCAGCTCCCCATTTCTTTGGGGTTTCTCTCCCCATTTCTTTGGGGTCTTGTCTCCTCCATTTCTTTGGGGTCTTCTCACCCCATTTCTTTGGGGTCCTCTCTCCCCATTTCTTTGGGGTCTTCTCTCCCCATTTCTTTGGGGTCTTCTCTCCTCCATTTCTTTGGGGTCCTCTCTCCCCATTTCTTTGGGGTCTTGTCTCCTCCATTTCTTTGGGGTCTTCTCTCCTCCATTTCTTTGGGATCCTCTCTCCCCGTTTCTTTGGGGTCTTCTCTCCTGACCCCCTGCTGCATCCTCGGGTCACCCCACAGCCTGGGCCACCTGCCACCCAGCAGAGGCTCAGACTGATAATGAGGGTGAATCCTTAATTTTTGAAGACGTAGGTCTCAGGTCAAGTTTCACACAGTAAGTAGACCGCCCTCTCTCCATCCCTCCCTCCTTCCATTTTCTGTCAACACAGCACCCCACCCCTGTCCTAGCCACTTGGAAAGGTCTTTGCACTCACTTGTGCAAAAGTGAGGCCGCCATGACCAAGGTGACCAAGGATGACCAAGGTGGTCGTCCGGTCACCATCTGGAGCCCTGTTTCCTCCCTGTGAACAGCTGGGTTTCTGTGACAGGAGGCGTGCCCTCCGTGCTTACTAGAAGTGGCTCTGTGCTCCGTCCTCCCGGGGCAGAGGAGAGATGCTGGAGGAGTGTTTCAGTGCACCCCGGGGCCCGAGAGCCCAGGCTGCGGCCACTTCCAGAGGCGACTTTGGGAGGCGACCTGCCAGTGGTTGGGCCTGGAAGACCGGAGACAATATGCAATATCTTAAGGTGAGCTTGTCAACTTTGACCCAAACGTGCACAAAGCATAGAATCAATGTCTTTCACTGATGATTAATTAAAAGGTACAAGAGAATTTGTTGGAATTGACCACTTAAAAAAGGTTGAAAAGGAATTCTGGAAATGCAGTGACCGCTGACTCATTTTGATAAAGATTAGAAACAGGTCCCCTGACTTTGAAGAGACCGATGCCTGCTCTTTCTCTTTCTGCCTGCATAACCGGTGACCGGCTTCTGCGCAGGAGACAGTGGAAGGGGGCACTGCCTCCTTTTAGACACAGGCTGCCCTGCCTGGGAGATTGATCGTCAATCCAGAGGAGGTCAATTAATCAGCAAGAAGACGCGCACTTGTCATCAAGTGCTTAAAATATTGATATACCTGTGTTCCCTTCAAAGTGAGCTTATAGGGGATCACAGTGAAGAATTCTCAGTTCAGTTCAGTCAGTCAGTCGTGTCCGACTCTTTGTGATCCCATGGATTGCAGCACGTCAGGCCTCCTTGTCCATCACCAACTCCAGGAGCTTACTCAAATTCATGTCCATCAAGTTGGTGATGCCATCCAACCATCTCATTCTCTGTCGTCCCCTTCTCCTCCTGCCTTCAATCTTTCCCAGCATCAGGGAATTCTAATCCAGTACTATTTTAGTTCAGAAGGTGAAAGCAGAAATTTGGGATTGGGAAAAACAGTTCTCTAGGTTAATCACTTATAAGAAAACTTTAATTGAATAATGTATACATTTTAACAAAATGTCTCTATGTTCTGTTTGTTATATATGTATTAAAATGCAGCAGATATTTAGTTCATATTTTGTAAGTCTGTTATTTTTAATTTCAGATTTTCAGCCATTTCTTTTTGCTGTTTTCTACACTTGTATCAGCCCATGACATATTGGGAATAATAATTAAAACAGTCCTTCCCACAGGCAGTCTGGGCCCTGTAGCAGCCAATGCCAAGACTGGTGGGAAGTGTGGGTGATCCTGGGGGGTGCGGGGAGCCTGAGGGACCCAAGTCTGGGCCAGCAGGAGGGGCAGGAGTGAGCACAGGACCGCTCTCCTCCATCCTTCACTCTGTGTTACTTCCCTTAGGCTCGCAAGACGCGTAGAAGGAAGCTGTCACGGCTTCCTCAAAGGCAGCTTGGCTCCTTGGGTACAGACCATTTCTCTGATTTTCACCCAAAGTGGTGGTATTTTGCATAAACTAGAGCAGGGGGTTAATAATAAGCCATGTGCATAATTAACTTAGATCTTTGCAGTCTTGTGGGTTTCAGCTTTTGTCTCTTAATTTGGTTTTCTCTGCCTTACTTGCTTAGTTGCCTAAAAGACCCATGTAAGCCACCTGTTGGTGGGGTCCCGAGAGAACAGAAAAGCAATTAAAATGTGTTGTTTTCTGTTCTTTTAGACACACGATGGATTTCTGGGGCAATTGCAGTTACCATTTGAATCATCTCCAAAGGGGACTTTTTAAACCAAATGTCCATCTATCTATCCACCTATCAAATGTACATACATATATACATCCACCTACCAAATGCACACACATACATACATCCACCTATCAAATGTACACACGTACATACATCCACCTATCAAATGCACACACATATATACATACACCTATCAAATGCACACACATACATACATCCACCTATCAAATGCACACACATACATACATCCACTTATCAAATGCACAGACATACATACATCCACCTATCAAATGCACACACATATATACATACACCTATCAAATGCACACACATACATACATCCACCTATCAAATGCACACACATACATACATCCACCTATCAAATGCACACACTTATATACATACACCTATAAAATGCACACACATATATACATACACCTATCAAATGCACACACATATATACATACACCTATCAAATGCACACACATACATACATCCACCTATCAAATGCACACACATATATACATCCACCTATCAAATGCACACACTTATATACATACACCTATCAAATGCACACACATACATACATCCACCTATCAAATGCACACACATATATACATACACCTATCAAATGCACACACATACATACATCCACTTATCAAATGCACACATTCATACATCCACTTAGTGTGTATATAGTCAACAGATGCTATCTACAAGGAAACCAAAATATCTCAGTTCTTAGTATTTAAAACAGAGAATTTTAAAAGCACACATAAAATATTTATCTGCTCTTTGAAACTGGATACTTTTTGAAGAGGAATGTGATAGAAGGAAGAAAGGTTCTGTAACCTTTTAAAGAAAATTGCTTTCTCAAGGTGCCCGGAAGAATGACAGCTCCGTACTCTACAAAACAAAGTTATGAAAATCATCTGTTTCTGAGACAGCCTAAAATTAAGCTGGCTTTGAAACTCCTTCAAACAGTTTTTAAAATTCTTTTATAAGAAAGCCCTAATTACTATTTAAAATAAAACATTATTCAACATTCTCATCTTCATAAGCATGGAGGCTGTTTAAAAATTAAGCCCAAATTAAATTGATGGTGTATGGCTCCTTATTTCAGAAATCTTATTGCCAAAGCTGGTGAAAATGTCCCCAAAATGTGCGTGCATGGGATCCTAAGATGGCAAGGGCACTGGCCTTTGAGTCTTTTCCTGGCCCGCCGGTGAGAGGATGGGCTGGTCCCCAGGGTGTATGGACAGTTTGTGTTTCTCTCACCCCCAAGCTTGTGGTGTTCCCGAACCGTGGCCAGTAAGGATCTGGGGAATCATGTGAGTGTGCAGTCAACACGTCAGCAACACATATGGAGGGAGCCTCCACCCCCAGGAACATCCCTGTTCACTTAGGGGAACGAAACAGCAAACGGAACGGCCGAAGTCTAGTTGCTTTCTGATGTTGTGTTAGTTTCAGGTGTACGGCAAAGTGACTCATGTTGTATATATAATGTGTGTGTGTTCTTCTCCAGATTTTCCCTTATAGGTTTTTACAATATATTGCGTGCAGGTTTCTTTGCTGTAGAGTAAGTCCCTGGTATGTATATGTTTTATATATAGTAGTGTGTATCTGTTATTCCCAATCTCCTATTCTTTCACTCCCCCTGTAATTCCCCTTTGGCAGCCATAAGTTTGCTTTCGAAATCTGTAAGTCCATTTCTGGTTTGTAAAAAGTTTATTTTTTAGTAGATCCCACATATAAGTGATATCATTTGATATTTGCCTCTCTCTGTCTGACTTACTTCACTTAGCATGATAATCTTTAGGTCCGTTCATGTCTTCACAAATGGCATTATGCATTCTTTTTTATGGCTGAGTAGTATCCCACTGTATGTATGCACCACACCCTCATTGCCCTCTGGGATATTCATAAGAGACGGGTGGGTACCTATGGGGGCCAGTCTGTCTCCAGGGATCTACTCTGGTCAGCCTCGTAGGCATCAATTTTCACCCACTTTCTGGAAGCCACAAGTTGAAAATCTGAAGCCACTTGGATGACATTAATTATTGGAATTCCACTGAACCGCCAGACTGATGAAGAGCATTTGTGCTGGAGTTTGATGGGGCAGACAGGCCTTGGGAGGCGGAAGAGTGACAGGAGCGGGCTCGGTGTGGGCGCGGGGCTGGGCGGTGCCTCCGGTGGCTGGATGCCCCTGCGCAGGTGTTCCCACCAGCGAATCCTCGGAGGCTTTGCAGTGGAAAGAGCACTATTGATTTCTGACAGCAACTTTGGTATCTGGAGACATGTTTGATTTGTTAGGCGTGAGTGAGTGCACGGTCACTTTGTCACTATGTGAAGGCGCAGCACTTTTGAATAGAAACCAACCAGTTTGAGAAGTGCTGGTCTATTCTCACGGAAACCAAAGTGTGTGCTTCTGTGTTTTCCCGATGGCTGGTGAGGGGTGTGTGGAGGGGAGGCACGGACACTTCCCTCCAGCGGGGATGGCTTTAGGGAGACGATGCAAAGCGAGCACAGGCCTCCGTCCACAGCCTGCCCATCTTTACCTGCTGTCTGCACGCCTTACTGTGGAGGGGCTAGAGAGCAGATTCTGCACTTCATGTGAGTTAATGTGTGGAAATTTTCTTGACCTAAGAATGCTGATCTGACGCCCTTTGACCAAACGTTGAACTTCCTCTTGCCATGTGGAAGAGACGTCAACTGCTCCTTGTTGAGAATGTTTGGAGGTCTGAAGGGGCTGCAGGAGTTTGATGCTTTTCTATTGAAATGACACATGCCCTGGAACCTGCCAGCTAAGGATGCATGAGTTGAGATGATGAGCTCTTAAGAATATCTCAGTTTTCAGGAAATCATGATTAGCAAATAATGTTCAAACAAGGCAGGGAATGTCTGAGGGTCTCAAAACAAAATTTAAAAGCCTGAGCTGTTCTTACTGCTACGTGAGACAAGTGGAAGTTAGGACCCACTGCACCATGGATTCGGTTTATGTTTCACACTAGTAATGGATGTGCTGGGTTTACCAAGAGCATGTGATCTCTGCCCTCTGGAGAAAGAAAATGAAATGGAGGGAAATGAACGGACTGGGCAGAGGGGTCCTTCTTGGGGCAGGGAGCAGCACAGATCAGAAGCTGAGGCCGATTCCTGTGAGAAGAGTGTTCTGTCCGGCTGGCGGTGAGAGGCGTTGAAGCTAAAAGCTAACACTTTTACCAATAAACAAGCAAACATTGGAAACACACACACAGTGATCAGAGGTTGGCTTAGGTAAAAGGAAGCTCGAGTTCTGTGGCATTTTCCCCTGGACCATAAACTGGCTCCATATTTCGGGGTAAATATTGGCATTTTCCCCACCTATAGTGTTTTTGTGTTTCCCACCTATAATGTGTTTGTGTAAATACAAACACACCTATAATGTAATCTTTGGTAATAAATAGAAGTAGAGTTAAAAGTTTTCTCTTCATAGTCCTGTTGTTAAAACCAAAGGCAGGAAACACAGGAAAAGGTTGTGCAGACTTCAGAGTAGTTACTGAAATCGCTGGGTAGACGGTGCAGTAGATAAACCTGGGGGGTTATCGTGAAGAGTGTAGTAACATCCTAACTGACTGCTCATATGGGTAACAGCACGGCAGAATGCTACGTGATCCCAAACAGCGTGAACTGTGATTCCCGCTCACTCGTGAGCTGTTTCATTTCATTTCCTTCTTTTCCTCCACATCGTGATGAGAATGCAGTCTTCTTTCCCCAGGAAATACAATCCGTATGATAGACCTAAGTCTCATGCAAGCATATGAAGAACTTTTTTCACTTCATAAGTGCTTTTTTGCTTTCAAGATAATCCAAAATGGAAGCTTTTTGCAAGAAAAGCAAACGGGAGTTACTTTTGAAAAAGACGTCCTCCTTTTGGAAACTATACAAGAGTAACTCTCTTGAACCCTAACTGACCTTCAAAACTAAATTCCCCGAAGAGCTGAGACTCCTGCACCACCTAGAGAGGAGAGCACTGTTGCTTTATTTGGTGGTAGACGTGGACACAAAGTTAGCGGCTGGTGGAGCCTTCCGGCGTTTCGTGGATGTGACTGCTCTCACCCTTGACACAGAAGACCGTCTTTCCGGGTCCTCAGGAGTGTCTGGCTTGGCCCCAGGGCAGCGGTTCTGACGTGAGGGTGCTCCCTCCACGGGGCTCCCTGCCCATCAACAGGAGACCGCCCTCCCGGGGATGAGCCTGAGGCCAGGAGAGGAGCCGGATCCCGTGGGTCCGTGATGGAAGGAGAGGCACGCTCATGGCAAGAGCAGTTGATTTAGGCCCAGACTTTGTTCTCAGCTTCTCTTCCTCAGTGTCCGGGGCAGAGATTTCACTTTACTGAACTTCAAGGTTCTCATCTGTAACCTGGGAACCAAAAATTATACTCCTCAGTGTGGCTGAAATAAGGACAATTATGGAAGTACATAGCGTAGCCCATTGTCCACCCAAGCTGTGTTGTGTGTATGCGTTTAGACCGTGATCCCTGTGGACTGTGGCCCCCCAGGCTCCATGGGATTCTCCAGGCAAGAACACTGAAGTGGGCTGCCGTCTCTTCCTCCAGGGCATCTTCCCGACCCAGGGATCAAACCTCTGTCTCCTCTGTCTCCTATACTGTGGGCAGATTCTTTACCAGCTGAGCCCCGCCCAAAGCCGGCAACCGCTAAACACTCTGCTATTTTACTGTTGTCATTAATTAGTAGTAGAAGTAGCTCTGTCTCCAAGCAGGAGACTTTTCATAGAGCTCGAAAAGGCCCCTGGCAGATCAAGGGAAGCTGAGGGTCCAGAGGATGTTAGCTTTACCTCATGCCTTAGAAAGAACCTTGGATGATCTAGCAACTCCTGCTAGACTGTCTTACGGAGCAGGCCTTTATTTATTCTTAAGTGAAGGGAAACTAAGGTGCTAAATTTCTACCTTATTGTTGTGTATCAGAATCTGGGTGTTAGCTTTAAATTATAAAACTTAAAGCAATTTTATTTTATTAAGTATCATTGCTTTGGGGGTTGTTCAGTATTTCAAAATAGATGACAATAAAAATATATTTTAAAAGTCGGTAAAATACATTGCCTTTTTCATAGAACAAAGCAATTCATTTTCCCATGTGCTCCTTCCCTTTAATAAACAACAGACGGTGGGTCTCTTATCACACATAGGGAGTGAATAGCGCTCACGCCTCCAGGTCGGGGGGAACGGGGTTGAGAACGGACATGCTTGCACACCTGTGCGTGTTTAGCGTTTCCAGATGATTTCACAGCACCGAGAAGAAAGCCCGTGGTGGCAGGTCGCATCATCACATCATGTGAACACTCTGCGGTAATCCTACGGGTGGTCTGAATGCTTACCCTTCAAAGGCGCACCCAGGTAGCTGCAGGGCATCTGGCCCCCCTCCACACTCCACGCAGCGGTCACCCCCAAATCCATCTTCCCAGCCTCCTTAATTTCCGAGGAAATCCAAATGAGGATTCCGTCAAAAGTGAGAAACCCAAATGAGGATGCTTGGCCCTGGCAGGGTTTTTAATGCTCCATATACACAGGTATCTGGCAAATATGCAATTCTCCCTTCTCTGGTTCTCTTGAAGCTTTCCGCATGTGTTTAAAGATGTTTTCTGTGAGAGCGGTGCTGACAGAATTGTGAGCATCTCAGCAAAACGGCAGTGAGCTGATCAGTAAACATTTCCGCAGCACACCTGGACAGAGGCTCTGCACCTCACACGTGCTCTGGAAGCCCCACGGCCTCAGGGTGCACCGTGGTAGACCTCAGGACCCTAAGAGCGAATAGAAACTCGTGAGCTCCCAGCAAAGAAACGATCAGAGGACGTGCGGGCTGGTGACCCCGGATCAGCAGAGCTGATAGAGCAGAGCTCTTAGAAGCAGGAAGGGAGAAAGTCTCCCCCAAGATTAGCGATCCCCTGGAGCTCGCCTAAAGCATGCTAACAACACTGCTATTGGACTTCTTTCTTTTGCTATCACATGTTCTTTAATTAAGGACCAGTTTCATTCTGCAACAAACATACTCGTTCTATAAATGTGCCACTGTTACGTAGATCGGAATTATGACAGAGTATTTAATTAGGGGGGTGTTTGTATTTAGCCAGCAGCTGGAAGTGAAGTATCTCAAACAGAACACTATCATAAAAATGGGCTCAGCCCTGCTGACACATGTCCAGGACAGAATCCCCGATGCCTGTCACCCGGGGTCGCTGGGGAACATCTCTTCTCCCTGAACCTCTGTGCGCCTCGGCTCAAGCTGGATGTCAGCACAGCCTGCTTTGACTCTTGTTCTCTAAAGTGATTTTCTAGTATGCAATCATCTTTAAAAGATAGTGTATAATGCGCATAGTACAGCAATTGCTGTCCGCATATGTGGTAAAATTCTTGTTGCACCAGCCTTGGGTGAAAACGCAGAGTCACATATTGAATATTGAATCAGAGAACATTGTCCTTTGAGAAGGACAGGGCTTTATAAACTCAGTCCTAATTATGCTCGCTATCTTCAATTGCACAGCCTGTTTTCTTTGGCTGGATGACTATTAATACTGAAGGAAATACCCCTGTGGAGATAAACTTTATTCCTTACTGCATGTGGCAAACTCTTGGTGCTTTGTAGTAATTTGTGCTTGCTAGTTCATCCCGTAGCTGGCAGACCCTTGCGTCAAACCTTCACTCTGGACATCTGTCAGGTCGGCCAGAGCACACAGCTCTGGTGTTGCGAGTCGGGCGCTGGGCTGCTCTTGGGCGTGAGCGTGCAGGTGTCTGCTGCAATGTTCTGCTTTGAAGCTGCAGCAGGCGTTCACAGACACCGTGATTCTGCCCACACCTCTTACTATCTCTGGGCCACAGATGCTTAAAGAAAGGCAGTTTAACAGTCACTAAACACCTTCCCCTTTGAAATTTTCATCAGTATTAATCACACAGACCACGCACGTGTGCTTTACCTGAGAGGGCTGAGCTGAACAACCGCTTCCAGCTCCCATGATTCCAGAGCCCTGATGTCGCTGCTGCCCAGGACGGCGAGCGCTCAGCCCACGGATAAGCCGACCAAAGGCAACAAGGTTTCCCAGGGGGAAGGAAGGTCAGAATGTCACACTGGGCGGTCAGCGACGCTGACGCGAAACCAACCAAAGGGCGACGGCCTGACCCGGCCCTCGGCTTCCTCCCTCACCCACTGGATGGGCGCCCTGGAGGAACGGGCCGGAGCTGACCCAGTGTAGACGGGCCCCCACCCAGTGTAGACGCCCCAGCACCAAGCACCGGCCCCCGTGGGGTTGGAGAGCAGAGAGCCCGGAGCAAACTCTCCTGCCGGAGGTGGTGGGCTGGGGAGCGGTCAGAGCCTCCTCTTGAAGGTGGGGTCCCAGCCGACGGCAAGAAACGTGGCTGATGAAGGCTCCATCTCCTGTGATTCTCGGAGGTAAGCTGTGAGGAGTTCCCAGAGACTGTAGATTTGAGTGCTCAGGACCACCACGGGGACGGACATCAGACGTGTGGCTGCAGGGGTGGGCGGGGCAGGGGCTGAAATCATGCTCCTGGGACCGAGGCAGTTACTCACCTTACTCACTTACACAGCGGTTCTGTGGGCACCCCCCAACACACACACACACACACACACGTGTGTTCCTTGTTCACCTGCACAGCGGTTCTGTGGACACTCCCCTACATACACACACACACACACACACGTGTGTTCCGTGTGTATCAGGCAGGTGGATACAAAAGCGTGTGTGTTGAGACAGAGCAGGGGTGGAGTTTTCAGGTCATCGACTCGAGGTGCAAAGCTTCGGTCCCTATTTTTATGAAGCTGAACGTAATTACTATTTCAAGCCTTTCTTCTGCCTGCTGGCAAATTTCTCTTTATTAATTCATGTTAAACTCCATCAATCCAAGGTTTCCGTAGTCAATTCAGGTCTTTTCACGGCAGCTGAGCCTGGAAAAGCCTGTGTGGTGTTGAGAAGCTGAGGGCAGGGGGCATCCTCGCCTGCTCGTGGAGCGTCCGTGGCTGCATCCCAGCTGCTCCGGGCCCCGAGGCCACACCGTCAGCCCACTCGGCTGTGTTCTTCCCACGTGACCCCAGGGGTCAGCGGGTGTGGACACAGGACACCTACCCAGACTTGGGGGGCAGAGGAGGCTCTGCACTCACCATCTGCCTCTGCTGTGTCTCTTCCAGGGGCTCAGGGCAGGGCTGGGGCAGGAGCGCCTTGGGGCCACGCACACTGGGGCCTGAGAAAGTCTGCAACTTCCCTGCCTCAGTTTCCTCATAGATGAAGTAGAAACAGGGTCAGAGGTGCCTCACAGAGTGCTGTGAGCATCAGATACAGACTGTGGACATTTTGGAAGAGTGTCATGGATGCAGGAAGCAGGCCCTGACTGCAGGGATTATTAACGGTTTTACCATTTTTAATAAATCAGGTGCATGCACAGAAGCTATTGAGAAAGTGAGTCCTGTGCTGAGACGTTAGCAAGTGGATCCTCCTGGGGGTGGGAGGGGAGACGCCCAGGGCTTGGTTCCCTGTGGATGCTCTCTTGTCAGGACTGTGCTTCTGGCAGCAGCTGTGCAGGAAAGCGTGACCCCGCGCCCAGAGGACAGACCTCTGACGGTCTCCACCGGAGCCGACGTCGGATGCAGTAATGTCCGTGAACTGGGGAGAGCTCCCTGGCCATGGCTGGGGCTCCTGACCTTGGGAAGCCTGTCTGTCTGCTTGAAGATGGGACGACTCAGGCAGAGGTACCCGTGACCCTGAGCGAGGGCGTCGCAGGGCTGCCAGGGATCACAGAGTAGGGTCTGATTCTCAGGCACGGCCATGCCGCTGCCGAGGAAGGGCCCCTCAGAGTCTCAGCGGCCTCCCCGCGGGCGCAGGAAGGGACAGCAGGCCGAGGAGAGAGCAACAGGAGACCCGGGAGGACCAGGGCCGTCAGGAGCGCCAGGCACGTCCAGACTCACTAGGGGGGAGGCTGCAGAAATGACAGCGTCAAGTCCATTTTCTTCTCTCTCTCTTTTCTGTTTAGTTACATTTAGGGCAGATTTTTTTTTACCAAGTGTATCTAGGATAGTCATTTGTTTTGCAGTCAGTGGGCAAAACTGATGGATTCAGTTCAGTTCAGTCGCTTAGCCATGTCTGACTCTTTGCGACCCCATGGATTGCAGCATACCAGGCCTCCCTGTCCATCACCAACTCCCAGAGTTTACTCAAACTCATGTCTATCGAGTTGGTAATGCCATCCAACCATCTCATCCTCTGTCGTCCCCTTCTCCTCCCACCTTCAATCTTTCCCAGCATCAGGGTGTTTTCAAATGAGTCAGCTCTTCACATAAGGTGGCCAACATATTGGAGTTTTAGCTTCAGCATCAGTCCTTCCAATGAACAGCCAGGACCGATCTCCTTTAGGATGGACTGGTTGGATCTCCTTGCAGTCCAAGGAACTCTAAAGTGTCTTCTCCAACACCACAGTTCAAAAGCATCAATTCTTCAGTGCTCAGCTTTATTTATAGTCCAACTCTCATATCCACACATGACCACTGGAGAAACCATGGCTGATGGATTAGAAAACAGAATTAAAAGCACACAGTAGTGCCGAGGATACCAGTTTTGGCCAGAAGAGGGGGGCTGGATGGAGCTGTGGGTGGCGGTGGAGGGTGTTGGGGTCAGGGAGCCACACTGAGCAGACAGCACTATGTCAGCCACAATTACATAAGAATCACCGAGAGTAGGAGGCTGGTTACTGCTGCTAAGTCGCTTCAGTCGTGTCCAACTCTGTGTAACCCCATAGACGGCAGCCCACGAGGGTCTGCAGTCCCTGGGATTCTCCAGGCAAGAACACTGAAGTGGGTTGCCATTTCCTTCTCCAGTGAATGAAAGTGAAAAGTGAAAATAAAATCACTCAGTCGCATCCGACTCTTTGCGACCCTATGGACTGCAGCCTACCAGGTTCCTCCATCCATGGGATTTTCCAGGCAAGAGTACTGGAGTGGGGTGCCACTGCCTTCTCCAAGGAGGCTGGTTAGGATTCTGGAAATAAGCAAACTGGTCTTTGATTGTGCGCTGTGTGTTAGCTGGTTTTAACGTTGGCGATTATTCCAGAATACAGTTTTAGCAGAAAGCACAGCTCATTCCTACACCGTGTTCAGATCAGACCTCAGACAGGTGGTCATTCCTCCAAACCACACAGAGCCCCAGGGCTCTGATTTCAGGGGGCTCCTCCTGCAGAGGACCGAGCTGGCGGTGTTTTGAGCGAGCAGGTCTGAACCGTCATGCTCTCCTCGCTGGGACGCAGGTCTGTCCAGTCCGTACGGATGTATGTCCTCAAGAAACTGGTCTGTAAGAAGTGAGAGGACCGTGAGCCTGGGAGTATCACAGGCCCACAGACGTCTCATGGTGAGGGGTCCACGCCAGTCAGCCTGGGGAATGGTAGGTAGAGCTGGGCCTGCTCCTCCGTCAGCCCAGGCTGGGGGGCTCCTGGGCAGGTGTGAGTGGAGGCGTCGTCCACCCCAGGACAGAGGGGCTGGCGGGGTCAGGTCAGATCTCTAGGCTCAGCAAGGGGCCTGCCCAGCAGGGTCCAACACGGAAACCAGAGGGGTCAGCCAGACGGCCCCCACGCGCTGTGAAGACGGGACCCTGCTTGCCAGCTTCCCCCAGCATCACCCTGCCGGCCGCCTGGGGTAAGGAGCTGGGTCTGGCCTCTGTCTCTCATGGGGGAGCCCCGCTGGATGATGTGGGGGGCCCTGGGCTGTGAGCCTCAGGATGAGATCGTCCGGGGACGGCTCTCCCGGGAGGAGCCCGTGTGCGGGGCTGGAGGTTCAGAAAGTGGAGGTGGGGGGAGCTGTTCAGAGTCCAGGCTGTCCACACCCAAGGATGTAGGGGGGCGGGGAGGGAGTATTGATTCATCTTCACAGTGGGGGGGGGCGGGGAGGGGGTACTGACTCATCTTCACAGTGGGGGGGGGAGCGGGGAGGGGGTACTGACTCATCTTCACAGTGGGGGGAGCGGGGAGGGGGTACTGACTCATCTTCACAGTGGGGGGGGAGCGGGGAGGGGGTACTGACTCGTCTACACAGTGGGGGGGGGCGGGGAGGGGGGTACTGACTCATCTTCACAGTGGGGGGAGCGGGGAGGGGGTACTGACTCATCTTCACAGTGGGGGGAGCGGGGAGGGGTATTGATTCATCTTCACAGTGGGGGGGTGGGGAGGGGGTACTGACTCGTCTTCACAGTGGGGGGGGCGGGGAGGGGTACTGACTCATCTTCACAGTGGGGGGGGAGCGGGGAGGGGTATTGACTCATCTTCACAGTGGGGGGGGCGGGGAGGGGGTACTGACTCATCTTCACAGTGGGGGGGGCGGGGAGGGGGGGGCGGGGAGGGGGTACTGACTCATCTTCACAGTGGGGGGAGCGGGGAGGGGTATTGATTCATCTTCACAGTGGGGGGGGCGGGGAGGGGTATTGATTCATCTTCACAGTGGGGGGGGCGGGGAGGGGTATTGATTCATCTTCACAGTGGGGTGGTGGGGAGAAGTATTGATCCATCTTCATGCTGGTCGTGTGCGAGGAGAGAAGCGGCGGGGGCACTGGCAGTCCGGAAGGACGGAGAGACGCAGATGCCAGGGGCGGGGGTGCGGGGTGGAATGAGACAGAGAATCTTAGACAGCGTGAGAACAGTTTGCTTTTGGAGCCTCTGTGGCTACGAAATGGGGCCCCAGAGCCCTGGATGGGGCGCTGGCCCCCAACCCCGCCGGACCCTCCCCGCAGGGTTTGCTCGCCTCGGGTCGTGGGTGAGGGGCTGACGCCTCGCCCCTGGCTCGGGGCTCCGAGGGCAGAGCAGCAGCAGCGGGCCGGCCGCTGGGGTCCAGTGGGCAGCGTGGCCCCGCCCTCGCTCCCCGAGGGACAGGAAGCCCCCTAGATGGACGGGGCAGAGGGTCAGGCGTGGTCACTCCTCTCAAGGTCTTTCTTCGCAACAAGTGTGGTGTTCACCCGTCACCCACCCCCGCTTCATCTGCTGAGGCCCAAACCCCAAAGTGACCAAAATCCCCACCTCAGCCTCTTTGCCAAGGGGCTTCCAATTCATAGAGAAAACATAACATCTCTTTATTATTCACACTGGTTAGCTCTTTTCAGCCCTGATGTCGCTGAAAGAGCAGCAAAGATGGGGCAAGTTTGTACTGTTTCTGCTCCTAGGAAATGTCACTTAAATAAAAACAAAATCCACAAACACAGCTGCCAGACCCAATACGGCTTCACCGGCTGTCGACCTGGAAATTGCTTTTTTACAACAATCAAGTTGCTAATTCTCAATAGGAAAAATGTGCACTCAAACCAAGGAAGAAAAGCCCTTTGCTGCACGTCATGAATGTTTGGGCGAAAGCTCTGGGAAACTGCATTGGCCTGAAGCTGCTGGGAGATGCTGTGTGTCTGTCCTTTCAGGAGCTGCAGTTGGTCTGTCCATCAGCATGGCAGAACAGAGCAGAGGCTGATAGCAGCCACTGTCGGCGGGGCTGGGAGGGGCCTGCGGTCGCGGTCTTCCTGGAGAGACTCTCGGACTAAGGATCAGTCACTTTCTGTAGACACACAGCTCACAGGGGTCACACGGAAATTACATCGAGCAGGCAACGCACTTCATGCCTGAGAGAATCTCTAAAGACAGCAAGGGCCAGGCAGACACCCCGTGGCTGCCCATGTTCTGACCTTCCTGCCAGAGCAGCCCCCGCTGCCGCCCCGACCCCTGCCTGAGGCCAGGACGCAGCTGACGGGACGGGGCGCCCGCCTCCACGGGAGCCGCAGCTGGCCTTCAGGTGGGAGCATCTCGGGCACAATTTCTCAGTTGGATGGGCTCGCTTTACACACTCATGTCACCTAGGACCTGATGCTGACGTCATGTGTGGGCTTGTTCCCCGCAGGGACGGACTGGGTGCCTGCCAGGTGACGGGCAAGCCGACACGTCCAGGGGGACAGCGGGCCCCCTGCTGAGAGGGGTTGGACCCCCTAAGGGAGGCTGTGGCAGCTTGGGGAGGGGGGGTTCACCCTGAGGCTGGAGGAGCCAGCCCCAGGCTTCTCCCTGGAGATCCTCTTCTTCAGGGTCTGCAGACAAAGTACTTTGTACAACAAAGGACGTCCATCTTCCTGGTCTGATGCTTTTCACAAAGAGCACTTCCCAAAACCTTCAAAAGAAGGGCTCGAGGCCGTCAGTATATCATCTAACCTAAAGATAAATTTTTAAAAATGTTTCAGGTACTGTGTTTAACTAACACCCCTCTGAGCCCCGGCCAGCCATCCATGGAGGGGGATGGAAGGGGACGGGCCCCCTGCATCTCAGCACGCCTCTCACCTGGGCCTGCATCCACGTTGAGGTGTGAGCACCTGCTGGGGCCTGGAGGGCGTGCGTGAGGAAATGAGAGAGAGTGGGGACCCTCCCCGGAGGAGGTCAAGTGGGTAACTTCCCGCGAGGTTCCTGACTGAAGGCAGCGCACACGACGGACCCGAGACCACGTGACTCCTAAGAGCACAGTCCCGGCACCTCCAGTATCCGCGGACCTGATGGGAAAGCGTGTTCACTGCCTCCTTGACAGTGCAGGTTCCCGCCCCAGCCTCTTCGCTTGCTTCTCCCAGGATCGGGGCGGGGGTGGGGGTGGAGGGGCACACTCTAAAATGACCACAGAGAGCTGTCCCAGGGTTTCAATCACGTCTCTGTTTTCCTGCTGGAGAAGAAGCTGGAGGCCAGGTCGCAGCAGTCTTGTCCCCCGGCCCTGGCCTTGTCCCTGGTCCCCCGGTGGAGATGCCCACGGGAGCCAGCCTGCTCTCAGGGACCTACCTCAACAGTGAGTCTCAGCTGCCAGCAACCAGGAGGCTTGGTTCTGTGTCCCTGCCTCTTAGGTGCCCAAGGTCAGCCTGGCAGAGCCTGGCGCGCTGAGGTCTGAGTAGCCCAGCTTCTGCGGGAAGACAGGTCGGGAGAAGAAAGACAGAGGGAAGAGGTGATGTCCACAGAGTCCAGGGGGTGTCCCTGCACCTGCCACCCTGCTCACCTGGTTATACCCTCCCCTCCCCTCCCCTCCTCTCTGGCGTCCTCAGGCCACCAGGTCCTGGCTGCCAGGGGCTGCATCCTGGCCTCAGCCCTGCCTGTCTCGTGCTATGGGGACGGAAGCCCGTGGAAGGTGAGCAGGGAGGGGCCTTGTCCAGGCCAGAGGCAGGGCGTACTCCTCCCCCCCACCAGGCCAGCTGTGTAATCTGAGGTGCCCAGTGCAAAATAAAATGCAGGGTCTGTTGTTCAAAAATTATGAAAAATTTCAAGACAGTGATAGCATTAAAAACAATTTCAATAAGTATATGAGATCAACTGAGGCTGAAGCTGAAACTCCAATACTTTGGCCACCTGATTTGAAGAGTCAACTCATTGGAAAAGACCCTGATGCTGGGAAAGATTGAAGATGGGAGGAGAAGGGGATGCCAGAGGACGAGATGGTTGGATGGCATCACCGTCTCAATGGACATGACTTTGAGCAAGCTCTAGGAGATGGTGAAGGACAGGGAAGCCTGGTGTGCTGCAGTCCAGGCAAAGAGTAGGACATGACTGAGCGTCTGAACAATACAAGGTTGAGGCCCTTCTAAGCATAGACATGTAGATGGATGAGTTAGAAATGCTGGCAACATCCTGTAAACCCAAGCCTGAGAAAACATTCAAAGATATAAACTCAATGCCCCTACCAGCATGTAAACATATGATTGTATGTATCTATGTTATATACATCCACATTATATATAAAAGTGTACATATGTATATAGACATACACATACATTTTGCTCAATATCTAGTTTTGAAATAAATTGAAACATCTTTGATGCACGGTTTTCTTCTTACTTAGAACGGGAAGTGGTTTTAAATGGCACTTGTGTGCGTCTTGGTTTTCTCCTAATTCATTTTATCAGTCTTGTCCGGAAAACTGACGCTCTGTCTGGAGGGTGCTGCTTGCACGCCTGCTTGTCTCTTTCACACCTTCTTTCCCTGTGGTCCTTTAGAAACGCCCCTCTTTCAGAGGGCCCTATGCAATAGCGTTATTAAAAAAGAAAGCTCCACTAGGATAGATCAGTTGTGCCCTTTGCTGCCAGCCTGCCCGCTTCACCTCTCACTCACTCCGAAGGCGGCAGTCTCAGGCCTGTGGAAGTCTCATAAGGAACTGCTGGTTCCCTGAGAGCTGACACGTCCTTTCCTTTCTGCTCTTAATACCCCAGAAGGAACTCCTTTATTTAGAAAGAAACACCAACACCTAATCTCTCAAAGAATGACTAATTATCCCTGGACAAGAAAGAGAAAAAAAGAATGGGAAGAAATGCACTCAAAAACTAAGATGTGTGGTGTGTGTGAAACGGTTTTATTGTTATACTTGGTATTTAGAAGATTGCAATGTGAACATTGCTACCTGACAGAAAGATGGATTTTACAAGATAAAAGTTACAAGACATGATTCTGTTATACCTCTAAACAGAGCATGCCTCTTACAGGTTAATGTCTAAGATCTAGACAGTGAACAAGGCGCCTTCTGCACGGGGAGGGTGGAGTCTTAACCCCTGGATCACAAAGGAAGTCCTTGGAGCAACCATTCCTGAATCTTTGCACTGAGTCTACTTTTCCTCAATTACTGTAGACGTGAAGTAAGCCTACTGTCTGGTTAGCCGCTTGATTTCCAGGTTCCGCTTTTTCAAATTTTCCTTTGCTTAAATCGGACTCTTGTACCTCCATATAAGTATTAGCCTGACTTTCACCAGTTCTACACATTTTAACATCTCACTGAGTGCATAGATCAATTTGGGTGCAACTGACATTTTTAGAATATTGAGACTTCACATCATGATCTATATCTAGGTTATGCATTCAGCAATTATGTAATTTTCTCTAAAAAGATCTTACAAAGATGTTAGGTTTATTGGGAGATGCCACATAATAGTTTATTGCTATATGGCATTTTTTATCATTGGTCCTTTCTGGATTATGACAATAAATTATGCATTCTTATGTAATTTATTTTGAATCCATTCATCTGTTGAGCTTAACTTTCATGGATCATTGTAGAATGTCTTGAATTCTCTCAGTAATTCCCTTTTCTTCAATCTTACAGCTCGTTAGGAAGGGAAATGTCATTCCTTTACTTAAGATACTTGGGCCTCCAATCCTGTCCTTCAATTCATGGTGATCATACAATGTTCAACATTAGCCATGAGAGAGTTTATCTGTGCCTTGTTCTTGACTTCAAAGGAAATACCTTAAAAAAAAACAAAACTGAACACAACACTGGTAACCTTTAGAGAAAATCACTTTAAAGTTTCACCATTGTTGTGTTTGATTTTCTCCTTATGAATATCCTTTATCGGTCAGTGCCAGCCTCTCCTTTCCTGTTCTGCAAAAAACCTCTTTTGTTATCATGAGTAGGAATGAAACATTACTGACAAGTCCATTTCTGAAACTTTTAGATAATCTGAAGGTAATCTTTTATGTTGCTTATGTGGTATTTGCAGTAATAGCTTTTCTAATATTTAATCACACTGGTGTTCTTTGGGATAAACTCAGCTTGGTCATGCTATATGCACACATTACTAGATAATATGGGTATGCTGGTTTTCTTTTTTAAAATAATTTTAGCATTTAGATTTTTAAATAAGTTATTTAATGATTATCTTCTTTAGCAAAGCTTTATTTGATGTCAAAGTTTTACTAGACTTACAAAATTATTTGGTTAGTTTTATGTCTTCTTGTTTTCTGGAACTATTTTTTGAGAAACAGCTAATTCCTTAAAGTTTGGGTTCTATCCACTGTAACTCTAAATAAAGTTTATCCATTTTTTTCAAGGTGGGGCAAAGTTTGGGTGGCTAGCTGGGGGAGCTACTTTGAGGCAGCACTTAGAATGAAGTGTTTTTCCTTCTTATTTATGAAATTATATACAGCTATACAGGTTTCCCAGGTGGTGCAGTGGAGAACTTGCCTGCCCAGGCAGGAGATGCAGATTTGTTCCCAGAGTCGGGAAGTTCCCCAGAGGAGGAAATGGCAACCCACTCCAGTGTTCTTGCCTTGAAAATTCCCTGGACAGAGGAGCTGGTGAGTTACAGTCCATGGGGTTGTAAAGAGTCAGACATGACCGAGCAACCGAGCATGCACTCACGCATATAACCACATGCATTTTGAAAATGAGTTGCATGCAATCCCTCAAACTATTGCTAAGAGTGTGCGAACGGTTGTCACTACTGTTGATTTTTTTCCTTGCTACTGCAGTGGTTCTCATGGAGGGTATTCAGCACCGCCCACAAACTAGTCAGAAATGCAGACTCTCAAGCTGCACCCAAACCTACAGAATCAGGACTGCTGGGTGGGTCCAGCGATCTGTTTTAACAAGCTCTCCAAGTAAATGTGATGCACACTTGACATGGAAACCTCTACCCGCTCTGTGTACACATCTCATTCGGGGAAACTTTACATCCTCAGCGTCTCCCCGTCTCCCCCTCCCCCTCCCCGTCCCTTGCCCCACCTCCCACCCTGCACCCGGCGGCCACTTTTTAACCTCATCAAAGTTGTTTGCTATGTGATAATTCTTTGGCATAACCGAGCCTGGTAACAGTAACCATGTGCAGATTGTTTATTTTCAGAGTCACACGTTTCTGCTTCAGTCTCTATTAGTTGTGTGTTTTATTGTCTTTGTTGTTCATTTTGAGTGTAACTGACCTGCCATCTCTCTGGACGGGTCTGGTCTCGACCCTCATGGGAACAGAATTATACAACATGCCGTCTTCTGCTGCCGGCTGGTCAGGAACAGGCGGCAGCAACGTGTTAGCACAGAGTCATCCTCTCCCCACACTGATCGATACCTGGACACATTTGCTCTCCTCTCATCAGACAGTGGGCATTTGGACCGCACCTGCCTTTGGCTGCTATGTAGGTTGTTCATCGTCAGCAGGTTCACAGACAGGGCTGCCATCAGGGTGGGTTGGCGCGTTTCTTTCCAGCCTTTAAGGTCCTCTGACACACAACTTCTCCTAATTCTGCTCCAGCTTCGATGTGAAGCCCCTTGTCAGGTGTGATGGGGAAATTAACTTCTGGAGGAGCTGACAGTTTTACTCAAAGGCCCAAGAAAACTCAATGGCGGTGGGACAGTCACGCAGAATTACAATCAAGCCCTGACGGCTGTGACTGCATCAGCGAGCAGAGAGCTTTATGATCGGGCGGATCACGCCTCTGTGAAATCCTCACGCCTCCGGCAAGGGCCGAGGGGACGAAGTCGCTGTTCGTGAGGATTTCGGGGCTTCGTGAAAAGTGCGTTGGCCGGGACCCAGCACCCAGTGATCGCTCGGTGACCTCCTCCTCACGGGAACTTCTCCCTCTGTCACGCAAACACACACACACACACGCGTGTGCACATGGGGCTTTCCGGCAGGAGACGAAGGAAGAACCGGGGTGAAGTGGGGTCTGGAACCGCATCACTTTGGACGCAGAAGTGACGTCACCACCAGGTGGGGACCGCCCCCGGGCTCGGGCTTCATAAATAAGGAAACGGGTTGAGGAAGTAGCTTGTCTTACTTCACATCACAGGCCTCGTTAGCATCAGAAAAGGAAAATGAAATGCAAATGGCACCTATTACAGTTCTTGAATGATCTTTATCCAACACGGGAATAAAATCGATGCACAAAGACCTCCTTCCTCCACCCCGTTTCTGCCCGTGTTATCCTTGACGATGAATGGAGCTGTTTGTATTTTAGCCTCCTCCCACGCTCAGTACTGCGTTTTTGTGGAGATTTCGCAATTATTTCTATTCAGTAGAACGCACACGTGGCCCACCTGTGTCTTCGGGTCGGGTCCGAGAGGCTCTGGCTCGGGACACGTGACCCTGCACGTGTGGCGACGCCCCCCACGGCCCCAGTGCCCCCCAAGCCTCTTCTCCCTGGAGCGGCTCCTCGCCTGTCCCCGCGGTCACACGGGTCCTCACCTCCTCCTCCTCTTTCCTCTGCGATTCGCTTTCCTGCCCGCTCACCCAAGCTCGCGGCTGAACAATGACGTGTAAGCTGATGGCGGAGAAAGCGCAGAGGCCGGGAAGAGCCTCGCTTCGTTAACTTCAGCACCACGTGCTTTCTGAGCTGCTCCTGTAGTTTTTAGCTTGACCTGCTGCAGTGATAGAATTTTAATCGAGACCCACAGGCAGCGTGCATAAATTGCTAACTCACGAGCGCTTCCTTGGAGAAAGATTGCTTGGCAGGGACGTGCTCAGCGCGGAGCATCCCTGGTTGGGCTGATTCCAGGGGAGGTGGATTGGCGGGTGGGCAGAACAGAGAGGCTCAGCCCTGATTCCATCGCCTTCTTGACAAAGTAGCTCAAGGCAGAGGCGTGTGTGAACGCACAGTGGGGGTAAACTTGTGAGTCCCTGGGGTGAGCGGTGCCCTCTTGCCTGAGGCTCTGGAGCCTGGTCCTCACTGTGGTGGGAACAGCTCAGGGCTCCCTGCACGTTCCCACCATGGGAACCCGGCTGCTTCCTGGGAGGCTGAGATTTGGGACCTGCGGCACCATCTCCTGCTCTCTCCCTTTCCGAGAGGATGAGCAGGTTTGGGGGACAAGCCCCACACCAAGGGCATCCTCGGGAGGGGCGAGGATGTCATTTCTGAAGCTCATCTAGGGACTTCCCGGGCAGCCTGTGGTTATGACCCGATGCTTCCACTGCAGGAGCTTGGGTTCGAACCCAGGGATCAAAGATCTGGGAACTAAGATCCCACCTGCCTCTTGGTGTCACAAAAAAATTAAGGTTCATTTAGTATCTTTGATCTTCTTAGCATTCTCAGTTCTTAGGAACTTAAAAATTAATGTAAATACTCTTAAGTCAACATGTTAATAAATATTAGCTACTTTTAAAAATAAATTGATTTTTCAGTTTCTGTCTTATTTTCTTATTAATAAAAATGTAAAGTAAAATTCAATAAGGTATAAGAAAATATGATCAGTAATGATTTTGCAATTATGGAAAAATATGCCCAGAAATAATCTCACAAGTTAATGAACTGTCATATTGAAATTTATATGAAATTTATATGATTATAGTTCAAAAAAGTTATTATAACTCACACACTTACATTATTTATAAAAATGTGAGCATTCTGTATTATACTACTTCATGCAATCTACTTAGATTGCCTATGAATATAAATTAAAGAATAACACAATACACATATAAAATGTAATTTTTAACAATGAAAACTTTATGAAATTTCACCTACATTAGCTTATGAAGACATAGAATCTATGAATTTAGCTCCAAAATAAATTAGCTCTGGATGCTTCTATTAATGACCAGCTCCTGCCCGAGGGCCCCTGCCCCTTCTTCCAAGTTGGGCTGACGTCCTGCCCTTCAGCCCTGCTCAGGTGCCACCTGCCCTGACACTCTTCCACGCTCAACCCCCACACAACTTCAGCCCACGTCTGGAATACAGACAGGGGTCTGCTGCCTTCACTCACTGACCGGTCTGGTCCCAAGGTTGCCTCGTGCCTGGATGGGCCAGGTGCTCGGCCCCTTCTGGATTAAGGAGGGAGCAAGCAGGTGGAGGAGGGATGACTCAGGGAGCCCTCCTCCCGCAGAGACACCACCTGGGGCTGAGGGCCCCGCAGAACTCGCGCGAACCAGACTGACCCCAAATCTTTGTTTCTCAGTTCCCTAAAATTTGTTTTTCCAGCTGACACACAAAAGGCATATGTTTTAAGGGTACATTTTGATGAGCTTTGACCAGCGTATCATCTGTGTTGACAGCCTCCCCAAATCACACTGAGAGCAATGCTCTAAGATTATGATGACTTAAATGGAAAGATTTAGCCAAGTAAAATAAGCAATGCTGACTGATTCACTAGCTATGCATTAATTAGTCTATAACCTGTATGTGATATTGATCAATTTAACAATGTGTTTCCTTCTCAGCTGTTCTGTGTGACAGTTTTTAAAAAATGTGTTATTGATAGTCACCTAGGTAACCAAAAAAGAAAAAAAAACCCCATAATCCCTCTATTACTACTTCAGAGATGGAAATGATTCCACGTTTTTCATCAGTTTTAGGCAAAATCACTCACATTTTCTTTCAAGGCTAGAAATAATTGCTTCTTGTAGGACCCCTGGCTGTTAGACTCCATTGTCATTTTCCTAATTGAATTTATCAGAAACTGGAAAAAAGATTTGGTTGTTTTCAGGGCTCTGGTCAAAGAAGGCTTGTGAAGCTTCCAACAGTGCACCTCCACGAGAAGCAGCTAATTGAAAGGCTGACTTTTGAAAATGATCTCTGGGCCATTGGGTCGTAAAGAAGAGGTCACAGCAAGTGTTGTGCTAACTTGAGAAACTGCAAATATATCAGAACTGGGAGGAAAGTGACCATGCTTCATAGCACATTCAAGCAAAGCCCTGTTTCTGAGGCGCCAATCCTAGGTTTAATAATGAATAGTCATACTTTACATTACAATTGAAGTATTGAAAAAAATGTACTTCTGGACACAAAAATATTGCAGACCAGCTAATATGGCTTAAACATTATGTCATATTTTACATCTGCCCATGAGTTCCTGAGAATTATATACATTGATTCACCAATCTGAAATGGAAAATCACCATTAACTATAGAAATAAAAATGAAAGGAAATCATCTTGCCACCAACTGACCATGTAAACCTCATTGTATTTCTCTTTCTTTAGGGTAATTTTAACTTAGCTTTTAATCCCATCTCAGGCAAGAAAGCGGGAAATGAAGGTGCCCGAGAGCCCTGTGAGATTCGATGTAAGAGCCACAGGGCTGTGGGTGCCTGTGTCGGGGGGCGGGGAGCGGCTCCCTGCAGAGGGGGTGAGGGTTCTTCAGGGGTGGCCCCTCCCTTAGAGACACCCCCGCCCCCCCGTTGTCAGAGCCAGTTGGGCCCAGTCCCTCAGCCACAGAGAACTCTGGCCACCAAGTCAGACTGAGACTCTGCCAGACTGTGACCCAGCTTCTGAGCCGATCTGGAGGTCCAGGTTCGTTCAGAGAGAAAATGGGGGCTTTACGGCTTTGTGAACGGTGCCTCTTCCTGAGTCTCGTCCCCGCAGTGGGCACCGTGTCTGGCTGATGTTGCCTCTTTCCTGAGTCTCATCCCTGCAGTGGGCACCGCGTCTGGCTGATGTTGCCTCTTTCCTGTGTCTCATCCCTGCAGTGGGCACCGTCTGGCTGATGGCGCCCCTTCCTGAGTCTCGTCCCCGCAGTGGGCACAGCGTCTGGCTGATGGCGCCCCTTCCTGAGTCTCGTCCCCGCAGCGGGCACTGCATCTGGTTTCCGTCTTTCACAAATGCGTCATGGTTGAGCTGCTCCTCTTGGAAAACCCCTCAACCTGTCACTGAATGCACCATAAACGCTGTGCCCGCGCCGCCTGAATAACCAGCTGCCCTTCACCATAAACAGAGGGACTGTGTGTTTTTTAATGATGCCTTTCTGACAAACAAGCCCTGAAGGAAAATTTGGTGGTGGTGATTTAGTCGCTAAGTCATGTCCGACTCTTGTGACCTCATGGGCTGTAGCCTACCAGGCTCCTCTGTCCATGAGATTCTCCAGGCAAGGACACTGGAGTGGGTTGCCATTTCCTTCTCCAAGGTTAAATCCAGGTGGTGAACCCGGAAGGGGCCTGACTGTACTGATAGCTAGAGATGCTCTGGTGTTGCCACAGTGACAGCATCACCCTGGGTAATTTTTCTCCCATCCTGCACCTGAGACCTGCACCTTCCGCCCTGAGAAGGTGTGACAGTGAATGTGGAGACAGCCTGACAGGTGTTAATTTAGTGTAATAAGCGTGTCACTGCCTCATCCAGGCAGTGCAAGCGTAAGTTCATAAAATCACACCAAACACAGCAATGTGTCACTATGCATTGACTGCAATGGAACTGACGACTCTGGCGTCCTGCTGCAGGAGAAAGGCGCCTCCACCCCGACCAGAACAGCCTTGCCAGTTGTCTGGTCCCTGTTCCTTTTGGCTCCGGACATGAACGAGTAAGACCAGGGGATGCCCACGCTGGCTCCCTCTAGCACCTGATTACAGCTGGGCGCAGTTCAGAGGCTGCAGAGAGCTCTTAGAGTCACCACTTCACGAACATGCAAGTTTCACTCTGAAGTTTCCCGAGTCTGTGAAACAAGCAGGGCTTGCCGGGTGCCAAGTTAGGTATTAATACTTAGGTGTGTGTGTCTGGGGGCTGTGAGGGGTGAGGGGAGCTATTTATAGCATCACTTGCAACATAAAATGCCCCTAGATTCTCTTACAGTGTCTTTGGTTTGTTTAAATTTATTACAAGCTTCTGAAGTCTTAGAAAAGAGATTCAATTCTTAACAAGGTGTCAAATTTGACATACTTTGAAAACAAATCAAGGTAAAAATTAAAAGCTAAGTTAAAATTTATACCTACTCAATTAAAAATAAATTTTGCATCAAAGCTTTTCTATGAGGAATAAGCTATTCCGTAGGAAACCCTCTGCTAATTAAAGCCGTCAAGCAAGGGCTGCTGTAATTTAAGGCACCAGACTTGCCGGGTCCATGTCCTTCCTGCAGGCTCAGAGGAAGCCGTGTTGGGAGCAGCAAAGAAAAGGAAGATTAGGAGGAGCAAGTCTGACGGCAGCATGATTAACTGGGGGGGAAAATTAAGATTTCATCAAAAACTGTACATTAAAAAACCTGTGATCTCTCTGGGTGACAAATTGACAGGCAGAGTTGAGTTCTGTGGTTTGTGGCCTCTGTTCTCAGTGGGAGAAAACACTAGGTAATGGTATAAGGGCAGTGGAAAGGGAGACACAAGTGCCCCCGGACTCCTGGATGTTCCATGTTCTTAGGAAGCAGGACTCTGCCCTGACGAGCCTGCGGGCCCATGGGAACCTGGCAGGACCACCTGGGTGCCAAACTCAGCACCCAGGAGTCTGTTTTCACCTCCAGCTCAGGACCTGGCCAAGCTGTGGGGCTGGCTACCTGGACCCAGGACGGCTTCTCCATTGTAATCACCATCTCCAGGGACAAGGAGCCCCTGTGAACTTGAGACAGTGGTGAACCCAAGGAACAGGACACCCAGTGACCCCTGGATCGTTGTGGCCAAGGAGAAGCCCAGGAGGATGGCCGTGACCTGAGCACAGCTTGTGCTGTGACCCGTCTCTGCAACGACACCCCTTACAAACACTGACAGTGTGAACTTCAGAAAGTGAGAAGACTTCGAAAATTCTCCAATAAACATGTAACTCTCTACTTCCCCCAAATCCAATTTGGTGAAATAAATACTTAGAATAAAAGAGTGAAAATGTAATACAGTACTTTTGAAAGCTCTGTCTACCATTTAAGGGAAATAAGAATTAAATTATGGCAGCATGATTATCAAAAGAAACCCAAGCCACTTCTGAATTTAAAGAGGGAAGATGGATTCACAGGCTGGCACCACAGGCTTGTGCAGCATCACGTGGAGCATCAGTGATGCTCCCTGGAGAACACAGTCACCTTGAGAAACATTTGTGATGTTGCTTACTCTGGTAAGAGCCAGAAATAGTAAAAACCAGATTGCCTTGGAGGTTTAGAGGGAGGAGGTGTTTGTGCTTGTATCTATTTTATCTTGCTGTCAATTATGTTCCAGTTTATAGCTAAGAGACTTAATTATTCTATAATTGAATCTTTTTCATATTGGGAAAATTATTGATGGGAGTGACCACGCATGATGAGTGTCAGCTGTGGAGGCCACCATGAGCCAAACACTCTGTTCACCCGGAGGCAGGTTTACCGGGAAAATTCAAACGTTTGGGGGATAAAGCCCCCCAAAAAGGATGCCACTATTTAAAAAACTAAAAATATATTGAAGAAGGAATTCATAGGGCCAGGACTCCATCTTAGGCCTATCTGTGCTGATCATGTTCGGCTGCCTCTCCAGTGGACTCTGAACTCTCTGCTTAGTGCCTGTGGGAACGACAATGGAAGGATAAGACCCCCTCCGGACAGGGGAATCTTGAAGGTCACATCCAGGTTACTCATCGCCTAAGAGGAAACATACCGTAATCACCCCTGTCTCTGGACAGGTCATAAACTTTTTCCGTATCTATCAGGAAAAAGGCTTATCGATTATTAACTGTTTGGAACGTGACCACAAGCTTATTGATTATTAACTGTTTGGAATGTAACTGCAGGCTTATTGATTATTGACTGTTTGAACACATAACACGTGAATGATGGGGTTATTGTAGTTGTATTTACCCTACCTTTGTTTATGTAAGTCTCAATGGAATTGGGGTCGTGGGTTTGGACATGTACACATGGGGTATAAAAGATTTTCACAAATGCTGGTCGGGGTCCTTGGCTAAGAGGAGACTCTGCCTTGGACCCACCGGTGCAATAAACTGCACTCCACTATCTGCATTGTCCTTCTGAGTGAGTTTGTTTCCCGGAAAGCATGGCTATAATAATATTAGTGGACAAACAGGTGAAAGAGTTGAAACTGAACTTTCTGAATGCTTGGGGGTTTAATTTTTAAAATTAATTCACTCAAACCTTCATGATTGCAGTATGAAAAATACTGTGAAGGCTACATAAATCCTAACAATAGAAATAGAAGATTGAAATAAAATTACTTTCTCACAAGTACATGTAAACTCAATTCATTACATTGTGGGGAGAAAAGAGAATTGAAGTATTTCCAGGTTGTGGCTTTGAAAAAGTGAGTATATTACTGTAACTCTAGATAAGGAATTATTCCAAACTCAAGGACACCCGCAGTTTTCAAAACCACATCTGCCAGCGGCCAGCATATGGTCTCCAACTCTGCTCTGGTCACGAAGCAACCACTTAGACCCCAGTCCTTGCGTAGCCAGCGCCCTCGCTTCCTGCAGCTCCAGCTAAGATGCTTGGTGAGCGGCTCATGTAGCGTCCCTGGCAACTCGTGCCTTCCTCAGTCCCCTCGCGTGCTCCGGCCAGCGGAGCACGGCACAAGCGCTTCTTGAATCCATGTCTCCCAGCTGCAATCTGAGCAAACCCCTGGCAAACATCTCTGCATTCCCATCAGGTCCCCTTTCCTGAAACTCCGGCTGGCATAGTTAACAGTGGGACAGGGTGCTGGTAAACTACATGATTTCCACTTTTATCTCCAGAAACTTTGTGATTTCCTGCAATTCAGTTTGTACATCCATTATATTTTCTTCCTCTTTCAAGGTTATTTATTTTGAGTAAAAATAGGCAATATTAAGTAGAATTTCTGCAGAGCCCCGAAATCCTCCTGTGTCTGCAGGAGTCTTGGTTCAGCCCTGGGTGAATGGGTGGTGGGCAGAGACCTCAGCCAGCAGGCGGCACTTGGGGGAAACCGAAGGGCAGGTGGGGAAGTGGGCAGGCATGGGGGGGCCCTGGGGGGCTGTGAGGGGATGGCAGGGTCTCCCTAGGATGGTCGTGGGCCTGGGTCGGGCGTGTTTCAGCCCGCTCTCTAAAGGATTCTCCTCACCACGGCACCAAAACGTATTACGATTCAGCTAAAATGTTCTGTTGCCCCGGAGCCTTGGACACACCCTGCATCACTAACGTCCTGGCTTCGCTGGCGCAGTTTTGGCAGCTCCCCGCTCCCGCCCACCTCCCGCCGAAAGCCCCCGCCCCGGGAAAGCCCCGCCCCGCCCCGCCCCGGCCGGCGTCGCCCCCACCCTGGTCCAGGATGTCTGATCACGTGAGCGGAGGTGAGCCGGTCCGACGGCAGACTCGCTGAGCGACGGTCGGTTTTTTATTGGGTGTAAGCTCTTTCCGGTATGAACGTTCTGATGTCTGTTCCTCTGAAAGATATTTGTTCCTGGCCCTTCCGAGACGCCACCTGGTGGGCGAGCACCGGCCCTAGAGGTGGGGTCTTGCCGTCTGTCTATTTCAGCTGCGGACGGTGTGCGGCCCACTGGGCGCTGTGGGAATGACCAAGATTGTCGTTTGTGGGAAATAATACGAGCAGGCAGTAAAAGCAGAGCATGGGCAAAGGGCATCAAGTGCAAATTTACCTGTTTCCACATATTCAGTCTCCCCTCACCTGGCATCAATACAGCTAGCTGAGTTAAAATCCAGCTGAAATCACACAATTAGATGAAAGAAAAATGTTTTCCGTGACATTCTTCAAGCCTAGTGTTCACACAGGGAGGAGGGGTTGACTGCTCAAATTAAGTTCCTTGATAAATATTTATAAATGCCCTTTTAAAATATATTATTAACAACAGCTGCTTAAAAAATACAGTTAAGGTTTCAGTAAACAAAATCTTTTCAAAGAGAGGAATCAATGTGATTTCATGGGACAGATGAAGCACCTAATTCTCCATTTGAGAAAGTAAAATTCCACATTCTAGGTGTTAAACAATTCTAAAACATTTTTTTTTTTTATTGCAACAGATGCTTAGGCAAGAAACAACTGAGTTGGAGGAGAAATCAGTGCATGCAGGTTTGACGGACTCTTGATAAACACAGATGCCACGCACACTTCGGAAAAGGAGGTGCTGGAGTCTGAAGACGTCTCAGGCTGCAGCTGACGGGAAAGGGTTGGCAGAGTTGGACAGTATT